>NC_088236.1:38375319-38975319 GCF_036934945.1 Oncorhynchus masou masou | reverse complement strand
CCTCCTTTATTGTCCTTCTCAGCAGGATAGCACCAGAATCTCTAGATCAAATTTCACTCCTTGACAATTCTTGTCATTCCTAAAGAGGCTGGCCTTTCGGCGCTGGATTTACGAGAGAATTGCTCGGTTGGTTGTTGGAAATAACAAATATAACATGTGGAGCCTCAAAAAATGGCTGTTTTAGCTGTTAGCTAAAAAAACATGTTGTATTTTGAGGCTTAAAATCAAAACTAAGATGTTTTGTGGTTGGATTTGCAGTATGCATTCAGTTTGAGAATTTAGACTGAGCAAGCAACTTTTGACAGGCTGGCTTCATCTGGACAAACAAAATATGGTTGCTTAGAAACCAGATACCAACGTGTTCTGTGGAGAAAAGACAGAGTTTCAGTATTTGTATAATCGTTATGATTGGAGAATAGCTGTGAGGGTGATGAATCCGGATCAAATCCTCTGTTCTCCTCCAGCTTCGATACAATGTTCATATTTGAAGATGCAAGAAAGGCCAGTCTCTGGCACATGACATGGAGCAAGCACAGAGAGTGGATTAGCTAAAGATACTGGGACCCAGGCTCGGATGACACTGCCAGCACAGGCCTCCACATGAATTACAAGTAGTCAATTCTCTCAAACAATCAGTCCCATGACTCACACTATCTTTTATGGCCAGGGCCATAATGGTGGCACTCTAATAATTTCTAAATATAGTGCAATTTCATCAATTATTCACACACTGTGTGCTACACATGTTCCCGGGTAGATAGTGGAATGTTTTGTGAGAAAAGGAGGTTTTGAATGTCATGGCACCTTACACTAGTGAATACTGTACATGGGTTTGGCTTGTCACACGTGTTTTGCTTTAACAGGGCAATAAGAGCCTGTGGATTCTAGCTTGGATTTGCATGGCCCAAATATAAGATCTACAGCACTCTGATAATGAAAGGAGCAGGATATGGGACAGAGTATGGGACCTGTTATCACAGTATGGGACCTACCGACATGGTATGGGACCTACTGACACAGTATGGGACCTACTGATATAGTATGGGACCTACTGACATAGTATTGGACCTACCAACATGGTATGGGACCTACTGACACAGTATGGGACCTACTGACATAGTATGGGACCTACTGACATAGTGTGGGACCTACTGATATAGTATGAGACCTGCTGACATAGTATGGGACCTACTGATATAGTATGGGACCTACTGACACAGTATGGGACCTACTGACATAGTACGGAAACTACTGACATAGTATGGGACCTACTGACATAGTATGGGACCTACTGACACAGTATGGGACCTACTGACACAGTATGGGACGTACTGACATAGTATGGGACCTACTGACACAGTATGGGACCTACTGACACAGTATGGGACGTACTGACACAGTATGGAACCTACTGACACAGTATGGGACCTACTGACATAGTATAGGACCTTTTGACATAGTATGGGACCTACTGGCATAGTATTGGACCTACTGACATAGTATGGGTCCTACTGACACAGTATGGGACCTACTGACACAGTATGGGACCTACTGACACAGTATGGGACCTACTGACACAGTATGGGACCTACTGACACAGTATGGGACCTACTGACATAGTATGGGACCTACTGACACAGTATGGGACGTACTGACATAGTATGGGACCTACTGACACAGTATGGGACGTACTGACATAGTATAGGACCTTTTGACATAGTATGGGACCTACTGGCATAGTATTGGACCTACTGACATAGTATTGGACCTACTGACACAGTATGGGACCTACTGACACAGTATGGGACCTACTGACATAGTATAGGACCTTTTGACATAGTATGGGACCTACTGGCATAGTATGGGACGTATTGACACAGTATGAGACCTTCTGACATAGTATAGGACCTTTTGACATAGTATGGGACCTACTGACATAGTATGGGACGTACTGACATAGTATAGGACCTTTTGACATAGTATGGGACCTACTGGCATAGTATTGGACCTACTGACATAGTATGGGACCTACTGACACAGTATGGGACCTACTGACATAGTATGGCACCTACTGGCATAGTATTGGACCTACTGACATAGTATTGGACCCACTGACACAGTATGGGATCCACTGACACATTATGGGACCTACTGACATAGTATGGGACCTACTGGCACAGTATGAGACCTACTGACATTTTATGGGACCTACTGATATAGTATGGAACCTACTGACATAGTATTGGACCTACTGACATAGTATGAGACCTACTGACATAGTATTGGACCTTCTGACATAGTATGGGACCTACTGATATAGTATGGGACCTACTGACATAGTATGGGACCTATTGGCATAGTATGAGACCTACTGACATTGTATTGGACCTACTGACATAGTATGAGACCTACTGACATAGTATTGGACCTACTGACATAGTATGGGACCTACTGACTTAGTATTGGACCTACTAGCAGGACCTACTAACATGGTTGGCTGCTCACCCTGTCACACACACTGCCAGCCCTACACAGTGCTAGAGGGCAATGAGAAGTGCCCTTCAAGAACAGGTCTATTCTGGTCCCTGTGTCATCTCCTGAATAAAACACCTGAGAGAGAAGCCCTATTCTGAAGTAGTAGGGGGCCACTCTCCTCTCCTCTTCGACAAAGGCTACCAACAATCTGTGTCTTTCAGATTGCTTACAGATGATTACAAAACAAAAATGAAAGCAAACTTGATATTGTTCATTTCGTTGTTCTGTTGGTTGGCTCTGGCTTGTTAAGTACATTGCTAGTGAATGGCCAATTCGTTTCATGGTGTTAGTTAGACACTGATTTAGATGTCATTCCCATCACTGTATACCGGGTCACTGCTACAGTGGGGGGCGAAAGGTAAGGGGTCACACCAGCCTGCTAAGCCCAGCCTCAGATGTAGTGACCTGATTCTAGCAGGATCCCATAGTGCTGTGTGGAATGTAGGGTCTGGCTGTGAGCTGTCAGTCAGGGGATGGAGCATGGGGCCTGACAGCACTTTGGTACAGAAGCCTTTCCAATCAAGGCTGAGTGACAGACAAACAAACAGGTGAACCGCAAGTCAAACAGTCCTGCTGATGCTACTGTACCAGGGTTGCTAACCACTGTCCTGCAGCCTTCATGCTGTTTGGTTCCCATTGTGCTGTACTGTAGCTACAGGCGTATCTCTTCCAAACATGTCAGACATGTTGTATTTACTACACACTCTGGATCGCTTTGATACAGTGTCCTGTTGTTTGGCTCCCCCTAAAGGATCGCTATGTCCTCATCCTCTATCTCTCGTCGGACAGCTCCCATCCCAATGTCTGTCATATCACAATGCCATGACACCATCATAAAGGGATGCTGCATTTTACCAAACGGATAGAATGGATGATATTGCTGAGTATTCACTCTCCCTACTTTCACTATCAACATATTCATACAGTACACACACACACACACGCACACATACATACCACAGGAGGTTGGTGGCACCTTAATTTGGGAGGATGGGCTCGTGGTAATGGCTGGAGCGGAATCGGTGGAACGGTATATTATACATAAAACACATGGTTTGATGCCATTCCATCTGCTCCGTTCCAGACATTATTATGAGCCGTCCTCCCCTCAGCAGCCTCCACTGACACACACACTAACAAACACAAAGACCACACAGATAAAGACTATCAGCGTACCTGTGAATGAGGTCTTGGTGATGGGAGGTGGATTACACATGGGTGATCTCCTGGTGTGGGGAGAAACAAAATACACATTGATCTCCTCCCAAAACACTACCACTGTTCTACCTCATTCTATCTCTCTCCTATCTAACTCCTCCTGTCTTTCCCCCCTTCTCTTTCTCCCCACTCTATCTCACTAACAGAGGTAAATCTGCTGCACCCTTCCAGCTGAATCAGTCCCCATTCATCACAGATCTCGCGTTGAACAGGAGCTCTATGGCGGAGAGGGCCCCTTTACTGAGTAGGACTGCTGTTGTTGTAGTCCCAGTGAAGACCAGCAGGGGGAGAACTACAGCAAAGGATTCACATCTTCTCCAACGCAATGTGTCAAATGCAGCAGCATGTGTCTGGTGGTATAGCATGCAGGCCAGGGCAAAATATCTGATCTGATTGGTCAAAATACCAATTAGTGGCAAAAAGATCAGAATTGGCCTGCCTGTGTAAACACAGTCAAAGAGAGATGACATGGGGAATACTGAAGCAGTTTGTAACATAACATCATAAAGAGTGACTTCAGTTGGAGATATCATATAAATACATATATATATCCAATATATGGCCTCAAAATCCCCAAACAACACTAATATTTAGCTATAATTAGGGTAGCTGTGTGCCTTGCTCTAGACTACTACACAGCAGTAATTACAGATTCATTGTGTATAAGGTACATGCAGTGTATGTGTCCGAAGACTTACTTGTTGGACACTCTGTCTTGTGTACAATTGGTTAATGCGGCAAAATTATTCCGTACAGTTCTTAGACTGGCTAGAACCTGGAGGAGATAAGGACAGATTGACATTAAAACCTCACATTAATCTCTTGAACAGTGATTGCCCCACCCAATCTAAACTGGTCAGTGGGCCTGGGTCTTTTGCACAATTTCAGCATAGCATACACTACCGTGGTTTCCTGAAGGAATTAGGCAACAACACAATAAATCTTGCTTAGCAATCGTGCCATTGCTCACCTGTGCAAATGGTGTTACAATCATATCGTCGCCATGACTGCAAAAAAGAGACAAAGATAAAAAGAGGTTAGATTACATTTTTTTGACACACCTTTGTCTACAGACATTCTAAACATGACCTTCACATTTTAACCCTCTGCGTGACAAAGAGGAGATGATCCCAGCCGTAAGCTTGATTATGGCAAGACTAGAGTAATATGGCTATACAATGTGGCCTCAGGGCATTTCATATTATTCTGCACGTAAATCTGTGACACCCCATTTCGTATGATACGTTAGGTTATGTAAGATTATGAATGGAATTGCGGTCGTAAAATGTCATACTGTTAGAAGACATATACTATCATACGTCTTATACAGTCGTACAATAGCATATGAATTTGATGATGTAACTTAACTTCTTGGAAGACGTATTAATTTATACGTCTTTCTCTGAGACCAGGTTGCTTGTTCCATAGTAACAACAAAGGGGAATTTACGTTGGTGATTAGGTGAACTACCGACAAAGGTTAGGATCATTTACGTGAAAGGTCATGGAACTAAAATAACAAAGGTTAGGTGAATTTACGTAGCAGGTTAGGTGAATTGGGTTAAGTTTAGAATAAAGATTAGGGGAAGGGTTAATGAAAATGTAGTCCCCGACGCGACTCGAACACGCAACCTTTGGTTTGATAGACGGTTGTGGATTACACCCTCTGATCCACCTGAGAAACCTCGCTACTTTCGTTTTCTGTCTAAAGTAACAAGACCAGGGGAGTCAAAAAAGTCAGGAAGTCTTGTCTCATTACGCACACCTGGTTCCCATTCCCCCTGATTAGTATGTGTATATACAGTTGAAGTCGGAAGTTTACAAACACCTTAGCCAAAGACATTTAAACTCAGTTTTTCACAATTCCTGACTATTAATCCTAGTAAAAAATTCCCTAGTAAAAAATTCCCTAGTAAAAAATCACCACTTAATTTTAAGAATGTGAAAAGTCAGAATAATAGTAGAGAGAACGATTTATTTCAGTTTTCTTTCCTTTATCACATTCCCAGTGGGTCAGAAGTTTGGTAGCTTTGCCTTTAAATTGTTTAATTTCAGTAAAACGTTCCGGGTAGCCTTCCACAAGCTTCCACAATAAGTTTGGTGAATTGTGGCCCATTCCTCCTGACAGAGCTGGTGTAACTGAGTCAGGACTGTAGGCCTCCTTGCTCGCACACGCTTTTTCAGTTCTGCCCACAAATGTTCTGTAGGTTTGAGGTCAGGGCTTTGTGATGGCCAATCCGATACCTTGTCTTTCTTGTCCTTAAGCCATTTTGCCACAACTTTGGAAGTATGCTTGAGGTCACTGTCCATTTGGAAGACCCATTTACAACCAAGCTTTAACTTCCTGACTGATGTCTTGACATCTTGCTTCAATATATCCACATAATTTTCCGTCCTCATGATGCCATCTATTTTGTGAAGTGCACCAGTCCCTCCTGCTGCAAAGCAGCCACCACAACATGATGCTGCCACCCCTGTGCTTCACAGTTGGGATGGTATTCTTCGGCTTGCAAGCTTCCCCCTTTTTCCTCCAAACATAATGATGGTCATTGTGGCCAAACTGTTCTATTTTTGTTTCATCAGACCAGAAGACATTTCTCCAAAAAGTACGATCTTTGTCCGCATGTGAAGTTGCAAACTGTAGTGTGGCTTTTTTTATGTCTGTTTTAGAGCAGTGGCTTCTTCCTTGCTGAGCGGCCTTTCAGGTTATGTTGAAATAGGACTCGTTTCACTGTGGATATAGATACTTTTGTACCTGTTTGCTTCAGCATCTTCACAAGGTCCTTTGCTGTTGTTCTGGGATTGATTTGCACTTTTCGCAACAAAGTACGTTCATCTCTAGGAGACAGAACGCGTCTCCTTCCTGAGCAGTATGACAGCTGCATGGTCCCATGGTGTTTATACTTGTGTGCTATTGTTTGTACAGATGAACGTGGTACCTTCAGGCTCCCAAGGATGAACCAGACTTGTGGAGGTCTACAATTTTATGTGTGAGGTCTTGGCTGATTTCTTTTGATTTTCCCATGATGTCAAGCAAAGAGGCACTGAGTTTGAAGGTAGGCCTTGAAATACATCCACAGGTACTCCTCTAATTGACACAAATTAAGTCAATTATCAGAAGCTACACTCAAATTATGTCTATTAGCCTATCAGAAGCTTCTAAATCCATGACATAATTTTCTGGAATTTTCCAAGCTGTTTAAAGGCACACTCAACTTAGTGTATGTAAACTTCTGACCCACTGGAATTGTGATACAGTGAGTGAAATAATCTGTCTGTAAACAATTGTTAGAAAAATTACTTGTGTCATGCACAAAGTAGATGTCCTAACCGACTTGCCAAAACTATAGTTTGTTAACAAGACATTTGTGGAGTGGTTGAAATATGCGTTTTAATGACTCCAACCTAAGTGTATGTACATTTCCGACTTCAACTGTACGTGTTTGTTTTGGGCTTCGTCCTCGTCGTTTTCATGATGTACTTTATTTTGGGTGGAGAAATCAAAAAACGTTTACCTATTCCTGTGCCTGTCTCATATAATTATACAACGTGACAACATGTGACCCGATTCAGGAAACTATGTCACAAGTCACGACTTCACAGGACAGCCGTTTGAACGTAATTTAAAAAAAAATCTAAATGTTTTTTTGGGGGGCAGAAATGCCTTCTGGAACATGTGAACTTTCATGTGTCTTAATATCAAACCTGTATGCCAACTGTAAATACGAATAAATTGTTACATTATGAGCCTAGTTGATTTAGCCACAGAACAAAAAGCAACCTTCCCGCTAGCCATGATTGGCTGAGATAATGAGTGGGCTGGACATGCCGAGAGATGAGTTTGGATTGGTCTGCATCTTGTGTAGCATCTTGTGTGTATAAAATGAGCTGCTTGTAATGTGTAGATAATCCTTTTTACTGCAGTTTTTTGAAAGATATAACGTTAGCTATGGAGAACTACAAATATGTTGCTACTGCTCTTAATTACATTGCTGCCCTGAATTGATCAGGCACTATTGACAAAGGTCAGTAGGAAAAGTTGTGATGGACTACTTTCTGGAGGACGATCGTGCCACGCTGACTCTCTCTGACTCTAAAAATGAATCAGACGATGAGGAAATCCCTGATTTACGTAAAAAACATTTTCATTGAAGAAGATATCGTAGAGTCTTCTGATGACAGCGATGGGGAAGAAACGACAATAATCAACAGTGTTGTTATCACGGAAGACGTTGACCGAGTTTTGAAATCAGTGGAATGTCTGGTAGAAGCAGAGTATGATAAGGAGATTAATACAGGCGGCTATATAATATATATATATATATATATATATATATATATATATATATATATATATATTTTTTTTTTTATATATATATATATATATTTTTTATAAAATATATTTTGATTTGTTTAACACTGTTTTGGTTACTACATGATTCCATATGTGTAATTTCATAGTTGTAA
This sequence comes from Oncorhynchus masou masou, assembly GCF_036934945.1. NCBI lineage: Eukaryota > Metazoa > Chordata > Actinopteri > Salmoniformes > Salmonidae > Oncorhynchus > Oncorhynchus masou. The sequence continues at coordinate 38,967,100 of NC_088236.1, read as the reverse complement.
TATCACCACTATTATTCCACAATATATTAAAAAAATTAAATGAAGAAAAACCCTTGAGTGAGTACGTGTTTCCAAACGTTTGACTGGTAATTTATATTTTGCTTGACACCCCTGAACTACACTACTCTGGAGCTCTGTCAGAGAGACCACCAGGTTCTTGGTCACCTCCCTGACCAAGGCCCTTCTCCCCCAAATGCTCAGTTTGGCCGGGCGGCCAGCTCTAGGAAGAGTCTTGCTGGTTCTAAACTACTTCCATTTAAGAATTATGGAGGTCACTGTGTTCTTGGGGACCTTCAATGCTGCAGACATTTTTTGTTACCCTTCCCCAGATCTGTGCCTCAACACAATCCTGTCTCAGAGCTCTACGGACAATTAATTTGACCTCATGGCTTTGTTTTTGCTCTGACATGCACTGTCAACTGTGCAACCTTATATACAGGTGTGTGCCTTTCCAAATCATATCAAATCAATAAAATGTATTGGACTCCAATCAAGTTGTAGAAACATCTCAAGGATAATCAATGGAAACAAAATGCACCTGAGCTCAATTTCGAGTCTCATAACAAAGGGTCTGAACACTTATTTCTGTTTTTTATTTGTAATAAATTTGCAAACATTTCTAAAAACCTGTTTTTACTTTGCCATTATGGGGTATTGTGTGTAGATTGCTGAGGATTTTCAATTTTAGATTAAGGCTGTATCGTAATAAAATGTGTAAAAAGTCAAGGGGTCTGAATACTTTCTGAAGGCACTGTATACAGTACCACAATTGGCGTCATTCATTGAAATCTATAGTAGAGTTCATTAGAGACGACATCCACATGGCCTTTACACACCCTCTACACAACCAAACATCATCATCATCCTTGGGGAGACTGGCCAGACAAATGCAAGGACTGAACACATGGGCTATATTTATTGATAAGCTCTGTTCTGGGGTCAAAATGTGGGGGGTGGGGGGTTGGAGGGGTGGGCAACTCAATATTAGAAGGTTTTTCTTAATGTTTTGTACACACATCAATAATGTTAGGGAGAAAAGGGTGAGGGTAGCGAGGGTAGCACTAGTATTATGTTTTTCATTGTTGTTCAAGACATTGAACAAGACATTTTGACTCCAGAACAGAGGGGTCGCAGGTAGCCTAGTGGTTAGAGCGTTGGGCCAGTAACTGGAAGGTTGCTGGATTGAATCCCCAAGCTGACAAGGTAAAAATCTGTTGATATGCCCCTGAGCAAGGCAGTTAACCCCCAGGTGCCGTGGATGTCGACTAAGGCAGCCCCCCGCACCTCTCTGATTCAGAGGGGTTGGGTTAAATGCGGAAGACACATTCCAGTTGAATACATTCAGTTGGACAACTGACTCCCTTTCCCTCAATTTGTCGGGGCATGGAATCTACAAAGAGTTCCACAGGGATGTTGACTCCAATGCTTCCCACAGTTGTGTAAAGTTGGCTGGATGTCCTTTGGGTGGTGGACCATTCTTGATACACAAGAGAAACTGTTGAGCGTGAGAAACCAAGCGGCATTGCAAACTGGTGTCAAGAACTGGTACCTACTACCATAAACCCACTCAAAGGCACTTTTGTCTTGCCCATTCACCCTCTCAAGGGCACACATTTACAATCCATGTCTTAATTGTCTCAAGGCTTACAAATCCTTCTTTAACCTTTAACCCCTTCTTCTACACTAATTGAAGTGGATTGAACAAGTGACATCAATATGGGATCATAGTTTCACCTGGATTCACCTGGTCAGTTCTACATCATGAAAAGAGCAGGTGTTCTTAATGTTTTGTACTCTCAATACTTCTCAATAACTAAGACAAGAGAGAGAGAGAGAGAGAGAGAGAGAGAGAGAGAGAGAGGGGGAGGGGGGAGAGAGCGATTAGGCGAGAGGTTGCATTCCAGCCTCCCTTTCCTCCTCTCTCCCCTTTCCCCAGCCACCAACACTGGTATCTGCATGCTAGTACCCAGCATGAGACCTTTAATATATTTTCTATATATATCTGCAGACATAACTGGTTACATAAAGAAGCACAAGGGACATTTCTAAAAGATTCTGCCAGTAAACTATTTCCTTAGAGACATCCATGGTCTTTATGTCTTTTCCAAGAAAAATGAGTCATTTAGTGCATCAAATATTGTCAATTGTGTATATTCTATATAGAAAATGGACAATGTTTAGCCTTCATGTTAGATATCAAAGACACCTGTTTCTTAATTTACTGTAGGTCAATGATAAGCCCCAGAGTAACAGTTGGCCTCCAGAGTAACACTCTGTACAGTAGCTTGGTTTACTGGAACAACTGTCCACCAATTCCACTTTCCTTAGAAACCACAGTGTGGCAACTGGGAAAAGTAAAGGGACATCATGTTACATACAACCTGGTGAGGAGCTGCCTGATATGGCTGACCAACCAGCCCCGTAAAAAAAACACATTTCACTAATGCTGAGGGCAAAGGGCTTCGAATAGAGACGTGTCACTGTGACACCTCAGCATCAGCTGTCAATCAAACAGAGAACTAGGAAGGGGCAACAAGCGCACTGACAGCTATCACATCATATCACTCACCACACCTTTGAAAACAGTCCATCTCTTCAGTGAGAGACATAGTACTACATTTTGTAGATAGACCCTGTGTGTGTGTGTGTGTGTGTGTGTGTGTGTGTGTGTGTGTGTGTGTGTGTGTGTGTGTGTGTGTGTGTGTGTGTGTGTGTGTGTGTGTGTGTGTGTGTGTGTGTGTGTGTGTGTGTGTGTGTGTGTGTGTGTGTGTGTGTGGTGGGGTTAGAGAGACAGAGAGAGAAAAAACTCACATGTCGCTGGCGATGGAGGAGTTTCTGGACATGGACTTGGGCGACAGCTCGTAGTCCGAGTCAGAGCGGTAGAGGAAGGACTCTCGCCGCTGACTGTGGACAAAGTTGCCCTGCAGTATGAGCCCAGACCCCGGGCTGGCCATGGGGTCCAGCGGGCTGCGCCCCGACGATGTGCCGTTGTCCACATCAAAACTGTCAGACAACAACCAGAGAGAGAGGAAATATTACACATAATCATAAACAGTGGGTGTTAGAAACATAGGATACCTGTCTGCATTTTTGTTTATTCGTACTGCAAAGAACATTGAACAGCAGGTTGCTTAGGATTCAAAATATTCTTTCAAACAGCCACAAGAATATCCAAAAGCCTTTATATGGTAACTGTAACAGGCCAGTACTGTAGCACAGGCCAGTACTGTAACACAGGCCAGCACTGTAACACAGGCCAGTACTGTAGCACAGGCCAGTACTGTAACACAGGCCAGTACTGTAGCACAGGCCAGTACTGTAACACAGGCCAGTACTGTAACACAGGCCAGTACTGTAGCACAGGCCAGTACTGTAGCACAGGCCAGTACTGTAACACAGGCCAGTACTGTAGCACAGGCAAGTACTGTAACACAGGCCAGTACTGTAACACAGGCCAGTACTGTAGCACAGGCCAGTACTGTAGCACAGGCCAGTACTGTAGCACAGGCCAATACTGTAGCACAGGCCAGTACTGTAGCACAGGCCAGTACTGTAACACAGGCCAGCACTGTAACACAGGCCAGTACTGTAACACAGGCCAGCACTGTAACACAGGCCAGTACTGTAACACAGGCCAGTACTGTAGCACAGGCCAGTACTGTAACACAGGCCAGTACTGTAGCACAGGCCAGTACTGTAACACAGGCCAGTACTGTAGCACAGGCAAGTACTGTAACACAGGCCAGTACTGTAACACAGGCCAGTACTGTAGCACAGGCCAGTACTGTAACAGGCCAGTACTGTAACACAGGCCAGTACTGTAACACAGGCCAGTACTGTAACACAGGCAAAGTACTGTAGCACAGGCCAGTACTGTAACAGGCCAGTACTGTAACACAGGCAAAGTACTGTAACACAGGCCAGTACTGTAACACAGGCAAAGTACTGTAGCACAGGCCAGTACTGTAACAGGCCAGTACTGTAACACAGGCAAAGTACTGTAGCACAGGCCAGTACTGTAACACAGGCAAAGTACTGTAACAGGCCAGTACTGTAACAGGCCAGTACTGTAACACAGGCAAAGTACTGTAACAGGCCAGTACTGTAACAGGCCAGTACTGTAACACAGGCAAAGTACTGTAACAGGCCAGTACTGTAACACAGGCCAGTACTGTAACACAGGCAAAGTACTGTAGCACAGGCCAGTACTGTAACAGGCCAGTACTGTAACACAGGCCAGTACTGTAACACAGGCCAGTACTGTAGCACAGCTGTGATAAAGACAATGACTCATTGAGTCACCACCACCACTTAGGACAATGACGCAATCCCCATTTGATGTCACCGTTCCTAAGAGTCCTCCAGATTAGCGCTGTCATCCAGGATGACCTGAACTGTTACAAGGGGAACCAGACCTGGCTCTACTGTAATCCTCCAGAGGGATCCCCCTCTACGTAGCACCAAATACATCTTCATCATCACTACCCCTATCACCATCACCAGTGTCAGCTATGTGATGAAAATAGCTGTTGTGATCATCCTATAGGATCCGTGGTGGAGCTGATAGGGGAGCCCGTGCTATTTGGCACAGTGTGTGTGTGTGCGTGTGTGTGTGCGTGTGTGCGTAGGTGTGTGTGTGTGTGTTTGTGTGTGTGTGGTGGAGGGAACAGTGTGAGCTGAGTGGACTGCGTCAGCTGTGTCTGCGTGGGTTCGTCATTGTGAGTGTTGATGACGTGGTGTTGTGGCTATGCATGGGTACAGCACAGTAAGCACTCTGTCAGCCCTAAAAATCGGAAAAACACAGAACAGCATATTCTCTAAATCCTCCGAATGAAGAGCCCCGCTCTTTGACCCTACGACAAGTGTTTACATCCAGCTGCAGATTCTGACGTGAATAAACATTCTTATTGTTTGAAAGACATTACGTCAACCATGATTCCATCTGTGTTTACTGTAGGCTTCCGCAATAGAACACTGTGGGGACTGGTTGCACATCCTGAGATTCAGCTAGCTTATTCAAACGCCACTAAGAAAAAAGGCCTATGATCAAATCACATATTCAAATTGATCACATCGCTATAGCACCCTAGCCAATGTGATTTTACTGTGGTGTACTTCCCAAAGTATTTTCTCTCAATGCTCCTTTCATAAAACCAAGGTCATTGAGACACACATGCATTCATAATTGCAAGGTATACGTATTGGCATGCTGGAAACTATATACATTGGACGTGAAGGGGCACATGTATTTTCACGCTGGAGAGAGATGGAGGTGGGAAAGGATTGGTGCATGTTGTGTGAATGTTTGTTAGCTAGGCGAGTGAGACAGAAGCATCTGTATGTGTATCAAGGCCTGCTGCCTACACTCTTTCCCCTCTGGGTCATATCACTGCACCAGGCCATGGGTTCAGCCTGCCACATAACACTGTATACCACAAACAAAACACCAGCATGTCTATCTCGCACACACACAAGCACGCACAGCCCACTTCCCTTCTTCACAACAGCCATGTGGTTGTAGCCCCTACATGTGAAACCCAATATGCCAGAGGGTACTAGAGATAGTGCCATTATCTATCACTGGAGTCTAGGACTGCAACTCAAATGGCACCCTATTCCTACACAGTGCACTTCATTAAGTGCATTACTATTGACCAGGGCACATAAGACTTTGGTCAAAAGTAGTGCACTATGTAGCAGGGGCATCATTATGTTTCCAACCTGCAAACCAAAACATAAAAAATAAAAAAACTGGTTAAAATATATTATTCCTTTCTGTTCCTTTTTAAAACTCTGAAATCATATATCTCTTTTTTTCCCACATTTTTTACATTAGCTCAACATACAACTACTTCACCAGTCAGTGCGGATAGAGCATCTTGCTATTGAGCTGGAAAGCTATAGTTGTTTTAGTCTAGGCTGCCTAGGCTACATGCGGAACCTAAAATAACATTATTAACCAGTTCGTAACACAATTGCCTGGTTAAATAAAGGTACAATATATATATATATATATTATACAGGGTGAGGAAACCAATGTGTACATTCGTAATTTGATTGACCTCTCTCTTTAATCAGATTTCCTGAATTGCATTTGATCTGAGCATGTGCTATAAATAAACCATTTCTTTTATAAAGAAAATTGCTTGGGCAGCAACATCTGGGGCCTGCATGGAGACTGAGAACAAACCCAGTTTGGTCCCAGGTGAAAACACACATTTACAGCCTACCTGGTCCCTGGTGGTCTAGTGGTTAGGATTCGGCGCTCTCACCGCCGCGGCCCGGGTTCGATTCCCAGCCAGGGAACATACGATTACAAGCATTTCGCTACACTCGCATTAACATCTGCTAACCATGTGTATGTGACAAATAAAATTTGATTTGATTTACCTATTGTACATATAGGTCACACTACACATCCGCCCTTGACCCAGATGTAACCCATTTTGGCAAACATCGGGAACTCATGCGGGTAAATCCTCAATTCTCCCACTAGGGCAACGTATGAAATAATGCCAACAATGCATATTAATCAAAATTGGGTCAATGCTGTCTGAGATATCTGTGTGTGATTAACTTTTGAACGGAAGGACCGACGGACGGATGGACGGAGACAGATCCACAGCCCCATCCCTGATTTCATCGTGGGGGACAATTAATAGGTTACATGAATTCCTATAAGCAGGAATTATGTTCTGGCGTTATCATTTGCAATCACAAAGGACATACCAACCAATAAGACTCATTGCATGTCGAAACGTTGCCTTCCTTGAACTGTTTACTCAATCCAGCACCTGGGAAGCATCTTAGGATGTGCTCTTTTTAATCATAAGTAATCATGTGGTTACCAGTATATTATCTCCTCAGCCCAGTGTTGGCCCAGCTGACCGAGCAGGCAGGGCCTAGGAGGCTGAGAGACAGAGCCTGAGAGGCAAGGTGTGAGACACAGAAAGACAGAGGCTGAGAGACAGAGCCTGAGAGGCAGAGAGGCAAGGTGTGAGACACAGAAAGACAGAGGCAGAGAAGCAGAGCCTGAGAGGCAGAGAGGCAAGGTGTGAGACACAGAAAGACAGAGGCAGAGAAGCAGAGCCTGAGAGACAGAGAGGCAAGGTGTGAGACACAGAAAGACAGAGGCAGAGAAGCAGAGCCTGAGAGACAGAGAGGCAAGGTGTGAGACACAGAAAGACAGAGGCAGAGAAGCAGAGCCTGAGAGACAGAGAGGCAAGGTGTGAGACACAGAAAGACAGAGGCAGAGAAGCAGAGCCTGAGAGACAGGGAGCCCTTCAGGCACGGACATACCGGTAGATGACAGAGGCAGAGAAGCAGAGCCTGAGAGACAGAGAGCCCTTCAGGCACGGACATACCGGTAGATTTTCCAGGCAGGGAGTACTTAGCACGTCTGAACAAAATGCTGGCTGTTATTTGCAAACTGAGAGCAAACCGATTATACATGTAGAAACAGCCAAACATTTTGGCAGTCAGATGCTCACCGGCGGGTGGTCCCTAAAACACACTCCACAGTCAGCAAGAGAACGAATGGCGAATGAACAGCAGACGAACGGTAGACCGTAATTCGGTGTGTTTTCTCCATTAGAGGAAGACAGGCAGGGCCTGAGAAGCAGAGAGCGAGATATGCTAAGAGGCAGGGTCTAAGAACCGGGGCCTGGGAGGCAGAGAGGAAGGTCCTGGGAAACAGAGGCAGAGGCTTTAGAGGCAGGGCCTGAGAGGCTGAGCAGGCAGGCCTTGTGATGCAGAGAGGCACTGAGCAGGCAGGTTCTAACTACTCTGACCTTTGGATGTAAAATGTGTGAGTTTTACACTATTTTATTTGTCAATAACAGTTGTAGACTAACAGTGAAACGCTTACTTACGGGCCCTTCCCAACAATGCAGAGAGAAAGAAAAACAGAGAAAACATGTAATAATAAAAGTAATAATAATCCAAAATGACTTGTATATATACATGGGGTACCAGTACCAAGTTGTTGAGCATGGTGGGTATGAGGTTATTGATGGAGATATGTACATATAACTAGGAGTAAAGTGACAGATAATAAATGGTGATGAGTCCAAAAAGTAGTTTGTCCGAGTAGCTACTGAGTTAACTATTTAACAAACTATTTATCAGTCTTATGACTTTGGGGTAGAAGCTGTTTAGGGTCCTATTGCTTCCAGAAATGTTGCATCTGTACCACTTGCCGTGAGGAAGTAGAGAGAGCAGTCTATGAATTGGGTGGCTGGAGTCGTTCACCATTTTTAGGCCTAGTATATAGGTTCTGGATGACAGAGTGCTCAGCCCCAGTGATGTACTGGGCCATACGCACTACACTCTTTAGCGCCTTGCGGTCAGATGCCAAGCAGTTGTCGTACCAAGCGTGGATGCAGCCAGTCAAGATGCTCTCAATTATATAGGATCTGAGGGCCCATGCCACATCTTTTCAGCCTCCTAAGGGGGAAGAGGCATCTTCATCCTTCTGTATCCTGTACTCCACGATCAGCTCCTTTGTCTTGCTGACGGTGAGGGAGAGGTTGTTGTCCTGGCACCACACTGAGGTCTTTGACCTCCTCCAAATATAGTTTCATTGTCGTCGGTGATCAGGCCTACCACCATCGTGTCGTCGGCAATCTTACCCATGGCAATCTTACACATGACTGAAGCCACGCAGTCATGGGTGAACAGGGAGTACAGGAGGGAACTAAGCACACACCCCTGAGGGATGTTGTTGCCTATCCTCACCACCTGGGAGTGGCCTGTCAGGAAGTCTAGGATCCAGTTGCAGAAGGAGGTGTTCAGTCCCAGGGTCCTTAGCTTAGTGATGAACTTGTCGAGTACTATGGTGTTGAACGCTGAGCTGTAGTCAATGAACAGCATTCTCACATAGGTGTTCCTCTTATCCAGGTGGGAAAGGTCAGTAGAGATAGCGTCACCTGTGGATCTGTTGGGGCGGTGTGCAAATTGGAGTGGATCCAGGGTGTCTGGGATGATGGTGTTGATGTGAACCAATGTCTTTCAAGGCATTTCATGGCTATAGATGTGAGTGCTACGGGCAATAGTCATTTCTTACTCGTTTCCGAGTCAGAAATAATACATTTTTATGTCAGAAATGCCTTCTGGAACATGCGAACTTTTATGTGCCATAATAACAAACAGGTATGCCATCTGTAAATACGAATAAAGTTATTAAATTACGAGCCTAGTTGGTTCAGCCATGGAAAAAGACAGCAACGTTCCCGCAAGCCATGATTGGCTGAGATAATGAGTGAGCTGGACATGCCGAGAGATGAGTTTGTATTTGTCTGCCATGTAGCACGCTTCTGTCTATAATATGAGCTGGTCAGTATGTGTAGGTAATCCTTTCTAACGTGGCTTTTTTTAAATTAATATATCACGTAGTAGAACTACATAAGTGTTGCTCTTCACTTTCTGAAGGACCGAGTTTTGAAATCAGTGGAATTAGAGTATGATAGCTAAGGAGATTGAGAAAATTCTGGCGTTTGATTGAAAATATGCAGACGGAGTCAAAAAGAGAACACACAGAAGGCTTTTGTATAAAACACCTGTTCACGGATCTTCAAACTAAGGGCAACCCTGGCATCCGTGACAGAGAGGGAGGAGCGTCCATCCATGTATACGGGTAAGAGAGTCTAGCTAGCTACATTTTCAGATATTGCACATTATTATTTTAGACAGAAAATCATTTCCATTTCAAGTTAAAGTGTACTGTTAGCTAGCTAAAGTGTACTGTTAGCTAGTACTGTTAGTAACTATTTCAATAGAATGTTTATGATAGTCTTACTGTCGATAGACATAGCTGGCAAATTCACTCTGGCCATCCACTCCGATTTCAGAGCACTCTCGTCAGAGTGTGCCAGAGGCAAGAATAACTGACAACAATAACGCTCAACACCTGCTGAATATAGCCGGTGTCAGTAAACGTTGGCAAAAAAAGTGTAATTAAATTGTTGTCAGCAGCACAGTTGCAATCACCAATGCTCTGGATAACATAAAAACAGCCTATCCAGCTCTGCTAGGGTGTGTAAAATGGTCAGAGTGAGCTGTTCTCTCATTTGTGTCTGGAAGTAGCTAGCCAACGTTAGCCAGTTAGCTTGGGTGCTTGACTGCTGTTGTTAGGGCAGAATGCTCGGATCAACCAAAGATTTCAGCCAGAGTGTCCAGTGTGCGCTCTGAACGCTCTGAGAATGAAACACTCTGAATTTATGAACGGGCAGAGCACACTCTGGCACTCTAGATTAAATTACGAACACACCTGTATAAACCAGCCCTTGAAATCTTTGGTTGTTTAGTACATAGCATCTCATGTGAATCCTTAAAGATATGGGTGGGGCTAAAGCTTAAGAGTTTGTGAATGTTGCTGAATGAGTGTGGACAAAGAAGAGCTCTCCAAAAGGTACCAAAACATTCAAGGGCCATTTTCTCAAAAGTGAGGTTACAAGTTTAACAACTATCAAAGCGGAATTACTTTTCCATTGTTCTTCAACTTTACTGTATGAGGTACAGCAGCATTTTCTACGTTTATCCAATGTAAATAACACAATTTAAAATGTGGTGTTCTGCGTGAAACATGTAAGTATTACAGACTGGGTCAGGGAGAGGTTGAAAATGTCAGTATTGACACTTGCCAGCTGGTCAGTGCATGCTCTAAGAATGCGTCCTGGTAATCCGTCTGGCCCTGCGGCTTTGTGAATGTTTACCCAAAATCTATGGAGAACGTAATCACACAGTCATCCGGAACAGCTGGTGCTCTCATACATAGTTCAGTGTTGCTTGCCTCGAAGCGAGCATAGAAGGGATTTAGCTCCTCTGATAGGCTCACGTAATGAGCGGGTAAAGAGAAAACATATTGTTCTCATTACTCTGTACCCTGCTTCCATCGCATTCTCTGTCTTATTTCTCTTTATCTCTCCCATTTGTCTTCTCTCTCTGTTTCACCCTCTCTCTCTGGCCCCTCTCTGTACTCTATCTCTCTATGTAGCCCATCCCTCTCTCTACCCTCATATAATTGTTATAAGCAGCGCTCAACTCTCCCAAGTAGCTATCACACTGACTGATAAATGACATTCTCCATCTGTTCCCTACACTAACACCCTAGCAGCACATTTAGTAAACAAATTTGGAACCAGGTACAAAACACACACACTCACACACACACACACTGCTCACATGTTCTCATTAAGAGAGATCTTGCCAGTCAGTCTCCAGCTGGCCAACATATGCTGAGCAGATGAGTCAGTCATTAACACCTACACATGCTGATGTCACACACTGTACCATAGCATATAACTGATAGTAATACATGTGACAACCAGCATACCGTACCTGCATTCGTGCTATTTATGAATGAATGGGAGAACACATAGCAACATAGCAACTAAGAGCAAAAAAGGTTCTGGGCAAAATAGAAGCTCTGATTGGCCGATTACAATTATTCTCTGTCCCTACTGGATAGGTCACGGTAAACGTTTTAGGCCTGGAACATCCAGCAAACCAGTCTGTTGAGAATCACTCTGACACTCAAAGACCTCGACTGGAACCTTATAAGTCCACACTTTCCAAAGGGTCACTCCATGTTTAGCACTGAGACCACTTTCCACCACCGAGTCCAACTTTCCAGTCCAGCTTTTCAATCAAGCTAGAGATGAGAACAGATCACATGAAAAAAGTACTGGGATAAGCTACTGCTGTTGTAAACATGTTCTAGCAGGAAAAAAGCGTGTCAGACTAAATTGGTATATATTGACTAATAAGCACATTACTGTAGATAACAGTTAGGATATATACCGAGCCAACTAACTAGCCATTGGGAATCTTTGCGTCACTTGACAATCATTCCTGGCACATCTCCCCGGCAGGTTAATGAGAACTCATCAGAACATTAACCATAACAGCAGAGGGGCTTGATCTAGATCAGGGGATCCCAAACTTTTCACTCCGGCCCCCCTTCCAGCATTTGGGGAAATCCTGCACACCACCGCATGCCTGCAAACGCACACATCTATTTCTATAGACACAAGCACTGTTCATGACACGTTTTGCAGATTTACAGTTATTTCCTGTAATTCTACATATTTTGTCATGGGATCCAGAGAACATTTAGCAGTTTTAATGGTACTTTTCTTGCTGACAGGGGCTAGTTGATCTGGACAGTTCTGACAAGTTATACATAGCTCCCTAAGGTATACCTCGGCTGGCAAGACAAGAAAGAGGAAAACTGATGATGCACTACCCAATTTCAAAATGACTATTAGGGAGGCCAGAGTGGGAAAAGCTCTGAATTCTGAGGTAAGACAGGAGACAGGATAAGGAGAGATGCAGTGTGTGTCTTTCCCTTGGCGATTCTCCAAAGTTTACAAATAAACATACCAGCCAGAAAAATGAATTAATGTAAGAGCTGACAGAATGAGGGAGTATTGTGATGTCATAGATACATGTGGCATGTGACATGTAAAATGTGAGGCGGGTTTGGGACAGAAGCCCACCTCACATGTGACAGGAGTTTAAGAAAAAAAGGTTTGCGACACACAGAAGAAAAGCAGAGGCTTCAGGGTTGCCACAAAGACATATGGCATGTCTGTGGGCGTGGGGTTGTGATGTCACAGAGGGTGACATGCTGTGTGGAATGGAAGATGAGATGTTGTGATGGATGTCACAAAGACATGGCATGGTTGGGAGGGGGAGAGCTATTGTGATGTCACAGAGGGAGACATAATGGAGAGTTCCCTTGGGGTAGAACCTGCTGTGCAGTCAGCCATGCAGAGGAGAGATTCTACATTATTCTACTGATAACAGAGGAATGCACCTCTCTCTCTCTCACACACACACACCCTCAATCAATGAAGGTGAAGGGGGAGTGTTAACAATTCACAGACATTCCTCCTTCTCTCCTTTCCATCCCCCACCTCTCCCTCGCTACTGTCATGTACTCAGCTTTAGACAAAGCTATGTTTATCTAACTCACTGACACTGGTGATATGAAGAATTCCACCAGGTTGAACTTTCAGGGCAGACATCTGGCTGAAAGAGATCTCCTTCCACGTGTTAATCTGATCATAACACCTGTCCTTCAGTGGCAGCCTCATTCCACTCAAAGACTTCCCAATGGCTTTAATGGCGGTGCACGGTTCACACAGGCCTTCTCCCAGTCTGGGATCTTATGTGGATAATTAGCTGACTGTGTGAGAACAGGGTGACCTAAAGGCCAGGGTCGAGGAGGGAAACAGCATGCTGCGTGTTTGTTCAGGGCTGGACTGGACTGCTAAGCTAAAGTACAGCATGGAAGTACCACGGCGAAACACTGTGGAAACAAACAAATGTTCGACAGAGATCTACGCTCACAGGGAACATGGGAGTGCAGAAGGGTTGAGAAAAAGAAAGAGCCAAGGACAATTCGAGACAGTAGGGTGAGGAGAGGGGAAGGCAGGGAGAGCAGCCCCCAGAGGTGCATTCTATGGAAAAGGAGGGGGCACTGCTGGGGGCACTGCTAGGGACGTCAGCAAGGGACAGACACACATTCCAGAGTCGATTATGATTTACATAAGGCCTTTATGACCTTCTTGGACAGAATGTATCGGCTGTTTCATGGGCTTGATACAGTGAGTTCTGATGGAAACGCAGTAACGCACAATTAGACAGCACAGAGACAAACTGCCATGCTGGATGCCTGCTCTTCCATGAAGTGTGTTGTATAGTTAACAGAGTACAATCGAGTGCAAGGATAGAAGAAGCTCTCTCACATACAGTTACTTTCCAAGTGACCCACAGTCAAAACCAAAACACCAAATACGAAAAGACAGGCCAGGGGTTGACAGTCTGAAGGAGACAGAGGAAGGAAGAGAAACCAGAAAACAGTAGACCGTATGAAAAGGGAGGCAGAGGGGGGACGGAGAGGATTGAGATGAAAAGCAGGAGAGGCAGGGGGAGGAAAACGATATGGAAATGAATGACAGAGCCTTACATGGGATGGTGAACAGAGAGAGAGAACTAAAAAACAGGAATAACAGCTGGTAAGAATATAGGGGACTGAAAATAGGGTCAGTGAGAAAGTTAGGAAAGTAGCAGGACAACAGAGAGAGAAGCAGGTTAGAGAGAGCAAGGGTTGAGAGAGAGAGAGAGAGAGAGAGAGAGGAGGGAAAGAGACGACAGAAACAGAGATATAGACAGAAACAGAGAGAGACAGGACAGCGGGGGGTTGGTAGAAGTTTGTGTCTGTTTACCAGATTCCTTCCGTGTTCCGTAGAGAGCTGGTGGAGCGAGATCGTGGCTTCAGAACAATAGTCATGGTGTGACCTCCTCACCCACTCACCCCTCGGATCTGCTAAACGCTAGAGCCCTGTCCAGATAACAGCCCCCACAGTGCTGTTCCGGTCAAACCACAGAACCCACAACTCCCTAGAGAGGAAAGTGTTCCTGTTGCGTTCAAACCACTGTTACCACTTGTTTTCCTCCAGGTCCCATCAAACTGTTATGTTCAGATTGTGGTCAAACCACCACTGTCACTTTTCACTTCTATAGTCTCAAAAAGCTCTGATAAGATTATTTTCAGACCGTGTCCCTCCAACTGTAGTAACCTCTTCTTCCAACTGTAGTAATCCTGTGGAGCGGTCCAATGGAGTGGTTGTGTAATGTGCCTGTTGTGGTCGTGTTCAGTGCTTCTGTGCCCCAACCTGAGTGCTCGTGATCAAGACAAAGACAGAGACTGGTAGATGAGTCACAGAACACACAACTAAAGTCCCAACTAAAACTATCCACTACTGGAATCCTCTCTCTCAGACCTTCACTGTGTGTGGGATCAGCCTCTTTCTCTCTCTCTCTCTCTCTCTCTCTCTCTCTCTCTCTACTCTATCTCCCTTTCTTCCTCTCTCTCCTGCTTTGCTCTCCCTCTCTCTTCCTCTCTTGTTGTGTGTAAATTCTCCTCCTTTTTCTTCCTTCCCTCTCCTTCTTCCTCTCCCTCTCTCTCTCTCTCTCTCTCTCTATCTCCATTTCTTCCTTCCCTCTCCTTCCTCCTCTCCCTCTCTCAACTGACTATTCCTGGCCAGCAAGTATAAGCCCTTCCCCTCTCTTCCCTTTCCCTCTTTTCTATCTTCTGACACTTTACTCACTCTAGCTCTCCTCTCTCGGACTCTCTCTCTCTCTTCCTGGCCGCATGTGTAAGCTCTCCTCCTCACCCTTTCTTCCTCCTCTCTTCCTCTCTCTTTCCTTCCTGCAGTAGTGATGGGTCGTTCACGAACAAATGGTTCAAATTTTTGAACTGAACTTTTTGGTGAATGTCAGGAACCGAATCGCACCGGTGAAAGAGCTGTTCATTTGGCTCCCTGATTTGCATACTGCTACTACTGCTTTTTAAGCTCAAAACAACGTTTTTCTACAGATAAGTGACAAAATAATTATCTAAAGAGGGTGAATACTCGCCGCAGAGACAATAAATAGTGGAGAGAGCGTGTCAACCTGGTCCACGCTGATTTTGTCATGGTTGGCCAGGTAGAGATGTATTTGAACGCGCGTTTAACGATATGACATAATCGTAGCCCACCTTTTGGGCTTGACATTGTAGATTTGCAATTTTCTTCATGGTTCTCGGGAGATTATTTAGCATTTTGAACTACTGTAAGAGCCGTATGGGAGACAAATGAGTCGGCTCCTTTACGTGAACGGAGCCAAATAAGACGGTTTTCTGAAAAGACTAAATGACCATCACTCTCTGAGGGGGGTTGGTGTTGGGGTGGGCAGTGTTGGTGAGGTTGTTGTAACTCCTTCAGGGGTGGGGATCTATCCCATAGTACAGCGCTGTCTCAAACATCAATCCCACTGCTGCCACAGCAACCTAACAACAACGCCAGGTGTGTAGTATTATCCACAACATGCTGGAGAAGTAGCATAGTGGCATGTGGCACGTTTACACTGTAAATTCATTACAATTGAGTTCATCCACAGTGACTTATTATAGGTGTAAGGACAAAAAGTAGCTAAAAAAAAAAAGTCATAATATGAGCATTGTAACCAGGCGTGTAGTGTTGCCAAAGTTGTTTCAACAAAGTAGTGAGTAAAGGGTCGGAATACTTATGTACATCTGATTTTGAGGTTTTTGCAAAAATTACTAAAAATCTGTTTTTGCTTTGACATTATGGGATATTGTGTGTAGACTGATGAGAAAAAACAACAACAATTGAATACATTTTAGAATAAGGCTGTAACGTGACAAAATATGGAAAAAGTCAAGGGATCTGAATACTTTCCGAATCCACTGTATATGTCATTCATCCGACGCTTTAATCCAAAGTGATTTACAGTCATACGTGCATACATTTTACTTATGGGTGGCTCCAGGAATCGAGCACCATGCTCTACCAACTGAGTCATACAGTTTGATGGTTGTAGCCATCAATTGCACCATTAACAATCATCCATATTAGCAAACATTTCATTTCAAACTTCACATTTCTCTAGTATAAACTACTTATCGTAAAAAACTATATTAGCAAAATGCCTGCGATAAGTGATCGTTTTTTCTTCCCAGCTCTAGTAGCCACTGGATGGCTCTGAATGTGTCAGCATGCAGTCAAGGCTACTACCCACTTTTTGAGCTAAATAGTGCTCTCAAATCCTCATATCCTGGTGTAGACAGCAGATGAGAGTTATATTCATGATATAGCTAACTTAGCTAGGTAACATACTGTACATTTGTAGAAAACAAGTTATTTAAGTGGCTAGCTAGCTAGTATTAACAGCGTTTTCAATGGGGGCAGTGCAGCTAGCTAAGCAGCTCGGTGCACTGATGAATTATTTAGCCATTTAAACCATTTATTTGTAGATGAAAACTCAGTGTTTGCCACTGCCCTCATCAGCTTCCTTGTGTTTGAAATGTGAGCTTGTCCAAGGATGGTCGGACTCAAGCCTGTTTAGTGACAGTGGCTATCCAAAATTATGGGGGGTCAATTAAGCAACTTCAATAAGTGAAAACCACTTGCATAATGGAGGAGCGAGGGAGTGAGGGAGGGAGGGAGGGAGGTAGGGAGAGAGGGAGGTAGGGAGAAGAAGGGAGGGAGGGAGGGAGGGAGGGAGGGAGGGAGGGAGGGAGGGAGGGAGGGAGGGAGGGAGGGAGGGAGGGAGGGAGGGAGGGAGGGAGGGAGGGAGGGAGGGAGGGAGGGAGGGAGGGAGGGGGAGAAGGAGTAGCAGACAATGAATATTTGAGGAGAGGAGGAGTAGGGAAGTGGGAAAAGAACAGAGGACCGCCATAAGAGAGAGAGTCAAAGGGGAGAGGGTGTGAGTGAGAGAGGGTAAGCTACAAGACCCCACGAGCCACAGACCATTATCCAATGTTGTGAAAATACTGTGTTGCATGTAATAGCGCATGAATTCTAGGAAGTCTAATATATCCTTGCAACTTCATATCAATTGTAACCATCTATTGCTACTTAGTCTAACTTGATCATATTTTATTCGGTGTGAGGTAATAGTAAACACTGCTTCAACTGGAGTCAACGTCTATAATCAACATGTCTTATCAAACAGATAGAGAATGTGGTTAATGTTGGAACTATATCACTCCGGGCTTTGTGAGGGAGTTTTGACAACAAACATGGAGGCTTTCACCACATGGCAGAACTGGGTCAACATGTCTGACAGGGCAATACGAACCCAATTACCACATCACCTGGTCACACACAGCCAGAGAGAGAGAGAGAGAGAGCGCTCCTCATTAAGGTCTAACTGAGACAGGTAAGTGCTGCTCTTATGATGCACGTCTCAGACACAACAAATGCCCCGTAGCAAGACCTGGCTAGTAATAAGGCCCGGCTATGACAGCAACAAACACATGCACACAAACAAGCACACGTGTGCATGCACGTACACACACACCCTGGCATAATTGTGTGTCGTTAGAACACACACCAGTCTAGGATGTAATGACAGCAGAGTGACGTCAATCAGAGGATATCGTCTTTTGTTCTGCCAGAGAAGAGGGAGAGAGAAAAAGAGAAGCCGGCCACTCGAGAGGTTATTTGCTTCCTCTGCTGCTTGAGAACAAATGAAGCGCTTTCTGTTATGTGAGAGAAAGGAGACAGGTCTGAGGCCACCGTGGGCCGCACGTCACACTCTCAAATAAGCACACACACAAACAATCCCAAACATACTCACACACACACTCTTACACGATGAGTTGTAAATTCTACATAATCAATGCTGACCCAACGATAATGTGTGTAGAGTACGTATGTAACAAACAGTATGCAGGATATTACCCACACACGTCAGCTAAGGAATAGGCCTATACACCCAAAATCAGGATGCAACAGGTTTCAACTGGGGGCAATGTTAACAAAGTACTGTATATTGATAATAAACTTGCCTTATCTCTTCTACCCGTCACTTTTTGGACCCTGTGTGAACCTTTGCATACAAAATGTATGGATTCGGTTATTTCAGCCACACCCTTTGCTCACAGGTGTATGAAATAAAGCACACAGCCATGCAATCTCCATAGACAAACATTGACAGTAGAATGGCCTTACTGGAGAGCTCAGTGACTATCAGTAGCGAAGTGGTAGGTCACACAAGCTCACAGAAAGGGACCGCTGAATCACATAGCGTGTAAAAAATTGTCTATCCTCATTTGCAACACTCACTACCGAGTTCCAAACTGCCTCTGGAAGCAATGTCATCACTAGTCTGTTCGGGAGCTTCATGAAATCGGTTTCCAGATCACCAATGCCAAGCATCGGCTGGAGTGGTGTAAAGCTCGCAGCCATTGGACAACACTAGATAAATCCTGCCATAGTGTAGTATAAAAACATCTCGCCATAGTGTAGAATAAATATACACCGCCGTGGTGTAATATAAATACACCCTGCCATAGTGTAGTATAAATACATCCCGCCACAGTGTAGTATAAATACATCCCACCACGGTGTAGTATAAATACACCCCACCACAGTGTAGTATAAATACACCCCACCACGGTGTAGTATAAATACACCCCACCACGGTGTAGTATAAATACACCCCGCCACAGTGTAGTATAAATACACCCCACCACAGTGTAGTATAAATACATCCCACCACAGTGTAGTATAAATACACCCCACCATGGTGTAGTATAAATACATCCCACCACGGTGTAGTATAAATACACCCCACCACGGTGTAGTATAAATACACCCCACCACGGTGTAGTATAAATACACCCTGCCACAGTGTAGTATAAATACACCCCACCACGGTGTAGAATAAATACACCCCACCACGGTGTAGTATAAATACACCCTGCCATGGTGTAGTATAAATACACCCTGCCATGGTGTAGTATAAATACACCCTGCCATGGTGTAGTATAAATACACCCTGCCATGGTGTAGTATAAATACACCCTGCCATGGTGTAGTATAAATATACCCTGCCATGGTGTAGTATAAATACATCCCCCCACGGTGTAGTATAAATACACCCTGCCATGGTGTAGTATAAATACACCCTGCCATGGTGTAGTATAAATACACCCTGCCATGGTGTAGTATAAATACACCCTGCCATGGTGTAGTATAAATACACCCTGCCATGGTGTAGTATAAATACACCCTGCCATGGTGTAGTATAAATACACCCTGCCATGGTGTAGTATAAATACACCCTGCCATGGTGTAGTATAAATACACCCTGCCATGGTGTAGTATAAATACACCCTGCCATGGTGTAGTATAAATACACCCTGCCATGGTGTAGTATAAATACACCCTGCCATGGTGTAGTATAAATACACCCTGCCATGGTGTAGTATAAATACACTCTCCATCCAGCATTATGTACCTATCCTCTGTTGACAGGATCATACTTGTGTCCCTAATGGCACCCTGTTACCTATACAGTATAATGCACTACTGTTGACCAGAGCCCTATGTGCTCTGGTAAAAATGAGTGCAGTACATACTGTAGGGAATACCGTAGGGTGTTATTTGGGATGCATACCACGTTTCTCCAGTACTGGAGTCAATCAGAGGATGAACCTCTGTGTGAAGCTGGCAAACCAACTACCTCTAACAGCAGAGGTAGTGTGGCTGATTTCATGCTGCCTGACTGGCTGGCTGTCCATGCGATACACATTACATAAACCTTTGTCAGTCTTTTGCAGTGAATGAACCAGAGTTGAATAGGCACAATCCACTGGTTCAGGAGAGCGCATGAGTGACGCCCTGAGTCACGCCCCTGGGTCATAGCTACAGGCTAAAGGCTTTATCATTTTTATTTGAAACTGTAATATCATCATTATTGCATAGAACACTACAACAAAGGCGTAACAATTTAAAGAAATGATAACAAAACGCTCAAACTAAGAAGGTCTGTACAGCAGTTATATTCAGTCATATGTAAATGTATAGGTACAGTATAAATTCGGCCTACAGATGATTTTATTCATTACTGCCATCTAGTGCTGAAATAGGCCTACTGTACCTGGTAGGACTCGTTTCAATCTGTATATCTGAAGCGTTACAGACTGCGCTATCTCAATTTAAAGGTAATTTCTGATTGAGCTGACAAATACAACATTCACCGTGAATTCAGTCTCCACTGACGCGGGATCATCGCCTTTAAATTTCAATCACGCTGTAACGATGAACTTCAGCGTTACAAATTGGACCAAGCTCTTAGTCATTTGATCCTGTGCTATTGGAATTCTAAAGCGGAAGTCCCCTTTTTTCATGGTAACCTGCAGTAGGCCTAGAAATCCAATAGAATTAGGCCAAGCTAAGAATCCGAATATTCTAAAGTCACTTTGTTGAATAGATTTTATTAGCGATAAATAGGCCTCCCAACATGAGTTTATGATACATATAGATGGCCCTATTCACGCTCACTATCAGTGCAAAGTTATAAATAGGTTGACGTGAGGCTGCTAAGAACAGATGGTCAGCCCACTCAATCGACGGGTTGAGCTCCACCCATATCTATATTACGACACACTGACGTTTATCTTATGACTTGGTTATGGTGCCGAGACAGGTACCCTACATTACAGACACACGCCTGCGCACATACACACTCCCGCAAGCACACATGCATGCACACACACCACACACACACACATGCATGTACGCACGCACACACACACCACACACACACACATGCATGTACGCACGCACACACACACCACACACACACATGCATGTACGCACGCATGCACGCACACACGAACACACACAGACACACACACATACACATACACGCATGTACGCACGCACGCACACACAGGCACACACACACACACACACACACACACATACATACACGTATATAGAAAAAACCTGCTTTGATAATCATAATGCACATCTGATTACTTTGAGAGAGTGAATGGGGATAACAAGGTCTAAAACCCTGCAGAATTAGCACTAATGGGAATAAAGTGTTTTGGCTATGAGCTTTAGAGCAGCCAATAACCTGAATAATCCTCTGAAAGGAGCCGTCTTCCAGAACATGGAGTAAAGTGCAGGCTTTGGTGGAGCTCTCATTCCATTATTTGTCGACTGTTTTACCCTTCTAATGGCACCAATATCTACGTGCCTATCTAACAGCAGACGTGTTGCTCCACACACACACACAGGCGCGCACAATGTGTACTGTTGTTATCGACCAACACCTGTGCAACTGGATCTACACAGAGCAAACAACAGAACTACAGAACTAGAGGTTGTCTGGATCACTTAGAAAAACCAAAGCCACAAAGCTATCACAGCCTGGCAACCGAGAAACGGAGCAACGACATTTTACATAACACTGTGGCGCACTCCAATGTGAACGCTGCTCTGGTTGTTAGGGTTGCCCCGGTGGAGAGAATTATCAGTGCAGGCCAGGTCGGGCTCAGATAAGAGAGCAAACACACACACACACACACACACACACACACACACACACACACACACACACACACACACACACACACACACACACACACACACACACACACACACACACACACACAAAAAAAAATGATGAAGGGCTTTAAAGAGCTGTTACTGATAAATACAGTTGGCTAATAGAACTCAATCACACTCGCAACTTCCCCTCATCTTTCCTCCTCTTCTAATACCTCAACCACTCAGTTGTAAAATAACTAGGACAGTGCAAGAATCACAGCAACAATCCCATTCTAGTCCATGTCAAGCCTCAGTCTCTGTGACAAAACTGCACACTATAACCTTGGATGAATAACTAACCAGAAACACCACATAATGTTAGATGAATAACAAATAAAGATACTACTGCAGGAATGCACAGTCACAGTAGCCTACCCTCCATCCCCATCCCCCAGTGCCTGAGCCCCGGTCCCCACAGTTACCCTCTCCTCTTGGGCTTGATATCGATGGGCTTGTTGGTGGCGTATGGAGAGCCGTTGGAGCAGGCATGGCGGTAGCGTGCTATCCTTTCAAGTGACTCAGAGTTCGCTGGCAGACTCATCTTACTACACCTCCACACTCTACGTACACTCACAGCCGAAACAAACACACACGTACACACATATGTGTGAGGGACCACTCCATTACAGAAGACACACACAGTAGAGAGAGACACATACACACGCACACACACGCGCCAGGGACGACACCCCTACTAGAGCTCCACTGGACATCTCCCCTCTAAGAGGCAAGAGAAAAAGGAAAGAGAGACGGAGGGAGAAGCATGAGATAAGGCTAGTATGAGAGGCAGGAGGAGTGAATGAGAGAGAGAGAGAGAGAGAGAGAGAGAGAGAGAGAGAGAGAGAGAGAGAGAGACACTATATGATTGTGTGCAGGGGTTGGGTACATGTAGCTACTGACAACTACTTCACATGTGAGTTACCTCAGAAACACATACAGTATGGTACCAACGCTACTACTGTCTGTCTCTAAGAGACTATTACCATCTCGCTCTATGGGCTTCTATGACCATTTGAGATAGCTAAGAAGATAATACTCACTCACTTCACTCACTCACTGGGAGAATCTCAATTGCATTTCCTTGATTCACTGTGTCTTCTCTCCTTGCTTCCATCTCAAAACACATTCTGACCTTCTCATCCAACGGGTTTTGAGAAGGAGGCGAGGAGAGAGGACCAAGGAATCAAGGAATTCCATTGAAATTCTCCCACTCACTCAGTGCTGTGATAGTCCACCCATAAGAGCTGTGATACCCAGCTTCCAAAGCTAGGAGGCAGCAGTGCACCATGCAGGGGTTGCACTTGCTGAAATTCACCATCATATTGTCGTTGCATGAGCCTTATCAAAAGCAACACCAGCACCACCATAAGAAACATACTGTATCACCGCCTAACATTTAACCAATTGCTAAAACAGTTGACAGTAATTGAAAACACATTTTTTCAGTTAGACTACCCGTTAACTCCAAATCCTTCCCATAACCTCGATCAATAGCAGGGAGAACAAGCCGTTTGTTATGGCTGCAAGCAATGACATTGATGTTTCAACTAATATTTTACCATAATGAAGGTGCATTGTTGCCAGGCTAATTTGGGTTTGTAATGAGCATCCTTCCGTTGCCAACAGGGGACAGTCTCTTCTAAGAGGTAGGACAGTAAGAGCTGAACACCAAGCACACGCACGCAGACACACAACTGTGTTTGTCTGTCATGGCTTCTGCCTAGTGCTCACAAAAGCAGAGCTAGCAGGTGACAACTGGTCCTTGGTGGCTATCCGCTGCTTTAAAGTCAGAGATACAATAGCAGATGCAACAATGCACATGTCGAAACACATCGTGATGCACACAGACACACACAGACATGGAGACACAGCACACACACATGCACCCACACACACCTGGCTGCCAAATCAGCCACAGACCATCACTGACTGCAACATTGTGAGCACTCAGGAATGGTGTTAGGCTGTTGTCTCACAGGGCACACTGGTTGAATCAACGCTGTTTCCACATCAGTCCAATGGAGTTGAACCAACGTGGAATAGACGTTGAATTGACGTCTGTGCTCAGTGGGCTGCTATCAGAAATATGGTCTTGTGTGGCTCAGTTGGTAGAGCATGGCACTTGCAACAGCAATATTGTGGGTTTGACTCCTGCTTGGCCCACCCATGTGTGTCCTACTGTAAGTCTCATTGGATAAAACAGTATGCTAAATGGCATATAGAGTTGAAGTCGGGAGTTTACTATGTTGGAGTCATTAAAACTCGTTTTTCAACCACTCCACAAATTTCTTGTTAACAAAATATAGTTATGGCAAGTCGGTTAGGACATCTACTTTGTGCATGACACAAGTCATTTTTCTAAAGATTGCTTACAGACAGATTATTTCACTTATAATTCACTGTATCACAATTCCAGTGGGTCAGATGTTTACATACACTAATTTGACTGTGCCTTTAAACTGCTTGGAAAATTCAAGAAAATTATGTCATGGCTTTAGAAGGCTTCTGATAGGCTAATTGACATAATTTGAATCAATTGGAGGTGTACCTGTGGATGTATTTCAAGGCCTACCTTCAGACTCAGTGCCTCTTTGCTTGACATCATGGGAAAATCAAAAGAAATCAGTCAAGACCTCACAAGAAAATGTGTAGACCTCCACAAGTCTGCTTCATCCTTGGGAGCAATTTCCAAACACCTGGAGGTACCATGTTCATCTGTACAATCAATAGTACGCAAGTATAAACACCATGGGACCACGCAGCCGTCATACCGCTCAGGAAGGAGACACGTTCTGTCTCCTAGGGATGAACGTGGCTCAAGGACAACAAATTCAAGGTATTGGAGTGGCCATCACAAAGCCCTGACCTCAATCCCATAGAAAATGTGTAGTCAGAACTGAAAAAGCGTGTGCGAGCAAGGAGGCCTACAAACCTGACTCAGTAACACCAGCTCTGTCAGGAGGAATGGGCCAAAATTCACCCGACTTATTGTGGGAAGCTTGTGGAAGGCTACCCGAAACATTTGACCCAAGTAAAAATGCTACCAAATACTAATTGAGTGTATGTAAACTTCTGACCCACTGGGAATGTGATGAAAGAACTAAAATCTGAAATAAATCATTCTCTCTACTATTATTATGACATTGCAAATTCTTAAAATAAAGTGGTGATCAGAGTGACCTAAGACAGAGCATTTTTACTGGGATTAAATGTCAGGAAAAGTGAAAAACTGAGTTTTAATGTATTTGGCTAAGGTGTATGTAAACTTCCGACTTCAACTGTATTATTAAATCAAGACATTCAATAGCTCACCAGAGAGAAAGAGCGAAAGAGAGAGAGTGGTGAGAGACAGTGTGCTAGAGGGAGTTAGAGAGAGAGAGTGGACACCTAATTGGCCAGGCTGTCTCAGAATGTGTCAGTGTGATTGGCTTATGAGGTGCAGAGTGCTACAGCCCAGGGTCACAGACCTCATTAGGAGCTTAGAAACGGTTCACTGGGAATATCTCAATTGCATATTCCTTGTGTCCTCCCTCCACTCTCCTTGTTTCCTTCTCAAAGCCCATTTGGACAAGAAAACCAGAGGTTCCTTCACCTCAATGGGGTTTGAGAAGGAAACGAGGATAGAGGAGAGAGGATGCTAGGAGTATACCATTGAGATCTTCTCAAGGTCACCTGCGACAGATCAACAGGAGAGAGAGAGTGAAGGAAGAAGGGAGAGTGAGTAACTGAGAATGGAAGAGCAAGAGAAAAGGGGGAGAGCAAGAGAGTGTGAGGAAATAAGAGAAAAGAAGAGGTAGGAGCGGTGTTTTTCTCTCTCCCTCTCTGCTCCAGATGGCCTTTTCACACTTCCTGTGTCCCAATCCCCTGCTGTACCCTTTCAGAGATCCGTATATAATGACTAGATGCTCATGTCTGCGCCCTAACAATGGGAGTCGTTGTACCAAAGGCGGGAAGGCAGGCGACAAGCTTAGGTCCAAAATAAGCCCATAGAAATGCATTAGGCTTATTTTGGACAGATTTGGGCGAGAACGAAACCTCTCGCGCCACCTCTTCCTCTCTGACCCTATTACCCCTTCACCAGGCCCCATCACGAACCCAACAAACAGGGCCTTACTGTACTGTCCAACCTACTGACAAAATAGGCTCAAATAAAGGGTTTTGGGTCTTTGTATACAGAGCCTTGGGAAAACATTCACTTCTCATACTTACTCATTAACAAAGGTGGTGTATAGAAAGAGCACCCTCCGCCCTACACAGCAGAGAAGGCCAGCTGGGTTCAAAAATCGCTTAGATTGGATGCCTGCCTCACATGTATAATCAGCACACAACCCACCAGTGCTGAGCAACATACAGTGCCTAGTGAAAGTCTACACACCCCTTACACAGTCTTCACATTTTGCTGCCTATATAATTACATCTAAAAGGGGATTACACTTGATTTTAGTCTTACCGATCTACTCAACCTAGAGGGCATTCGGAAAGTATTCAAAGCCCTTGACTTTTTCCACATTTTGTTACGTTACAGCATTATTCTAAAACGGATTAAATAAAGATTTCCCCCATCAATCTACACAATACCCCATAATGACAAAGCAAAAACAGGATTTTATCATTTTGGCAAATTTAAAAAAACGAAGTATTCAGACTCTTTACTCAGTACTTTGTTGAAGCAACTTTGGCAGCAATTACAGCCTTGAGTCTCCTTAGGTATGACGCTACAAGCTTGGCACACCTGTATTTGGGGAGTTTCTCCCCTTCTTCTCTGCATCTCCTCTCAAGCTCTGACAGGTTGGATGGGGAGCGTCGATGCACAGGTTTTTTTTTGGTCTCTCCAGAGATGTTTGATCGGGTTCAAGTCCGGGCTCTGGCTGGGCCACTCATGGACATTCAGAGACCTGTCCAAAAGCCCCTCCTGCTTAGTCTTGGCTGTGTGCCTAGGGTCATTGTCCTGTTGGAAGGTGAACATTTGCCCCCAATCTGAGGTCCTGAGCACTCTGTAGCAGGTTTTAATCAAGGATCTCTCTGTACTTTGCTTCGTTCATCTTTGCCTCTATCCTGACTAGTCTCCCAGTCCCTGCCGCTGAAAAACATCCCCACAGCATGGTGCTGCACCACCATGCTTCACTGTAGGGATGGTACCAGGTTTCCTCCAGACGTGATGCATGGCATTCAGGCCAAAGAGTTTAATCTTGTTTTCATCAGACCAGAGAATCTTGTTTCTAGAGAATCTTGAGTCATTTAGGTGCCTTTTGTCAAACTCCAAGCGGGCTGTCCTGTCTGGCCACTACCATAAAGGCCTGATTGGTGGAGTGCTGCAGAGATGGTTGTCCTTCTGGAAGGTTCTCCCATCTCCACAGAGGAACTCTGGAGCTCTGTCAGAGTGAACATCGGCTTCTTGGTCACCTCCATGACCTCCCTCTCCCTCCCCCGATTGCTCAGTTTGGTCGGGCGGCCAGCTCTAGGAAGAGTCTTTGAGGTTCCAAACTTAATCCATTTAAGAATGATGGAGACCACTGTGTTCTTGGGGATTGCTCTACGTACAATTCCTTTGACCTCGTGGCTTGGTTTTAGCTCTGACATGCACTATCAACTGTTGGACCTCATTTATACAGGTGCGTACCTTTCCAAATCATGTCCAAACAATTGAATTTACCACAGGTGTACTCCAATCAAGTTTTAGAAACATCTCAAGGATGATCAATGGAAACAGGATGGACCTGAGCTCAATTTCGATTCTCATAGCAAAGGGTCTGAATACTTATGTAAAAAAGAAAATGTATATAAATTTGAAAACATTACTATAAACCTGTTTTGACTTTGTTATTATGTTTGTTTTTTAATCCATTTTAGAATAAGGCTATAACGGAAAAACTCTTGAAAAGGGAAGGGGTCTGAATACTTTCTGAATGCACTGTTGTCAGGAGTGAGACTGGATCACATAACACCAATTTTATAGCCATTCTGGTGTATCTTTGGCATTAGCATTTTGTGTAATTTTCCAACTGAGACTTGTTTACCGCCCCCAAAATGTACCCCCTTTTCATGATTATGATCTTGTCTAATTGCTGCAACTCGCCGATGGGCTCAGGAAATGCAAAGATTCCGAGTCATGCGTCCTCCAAAACATGACCTGCCAAGCTGCACTTCTTAACACCATCTCGCTTAACCCAGAAGCCAAATGCACCAATGTGTCAGAGGAAGCACTGTTCAACTGCCTATTGAAGTCAGCCTGCGGAGCCTGGCCAGCCAACAAGGAGTTGCTAGAGCGCAATGAACCAAGAAAAGACCCCCCGTCCAAACCCGGACAATGCTGGGCCAATTGTGCGCCATCCCAGAAATGGCCAGGCTGTAGTGACTCCACAACACTGCAATGCAGTTCCTTAGACTACTGCGCCACTTTGGAAGCCTTCCTTCAAATTGTTTTTACCTGTGCTTTTCTCCTTTCATATTTATTTTTATCCTGACAAACACCACAGGCCCTGTGACAAGCATACCCATAACATGATGCATCCACCACGATACTTGAAAATAAATGTATCTTTGAAAATGGGGAGTACATTGTGTAGATGAATATGGAAAATGCAAACTGTGCCAGGGGTGTCTAGACTTTCACTACGCATGTGTAGATCACCAAAATGCCATCTATAGAAAGAGGAAGGAGAGTAAGATATGCAAATAAATCCTTGACATCAGTGGCGGCTCCTCAGAGGGGGAAGGGGAGTACCATCCTCCTCAGTGAATTTAATAAAAATAGTAAAACATTAACATCAGTGGAAGCTCCTCTGTGTACATTGACTTCAATACAAAACCTAGGAGGCTCATGATTCTCAACCCCTTCCTTAGAATTATGTCGACCTCTGGAGGACGTCCTCCAACCTATCAGACCTCTTACAGCATGAACTGAAATGTTGTCCACCCAATCAAACGATCAGAGAATGAATCTAGTACTGAAAGCATAAGCTACAGCTAGCTAGCACCCCAGTGCATAACATGTGGTGAGAAGTTGACTCAAAGAGAGAGACCATAGTTGAACAGTTTTGAACAAATGAATTTCTTCCAAAATTAAGGAGAAGCAAGAGAGAGAGAGACAGAGAGAAATAGCTGTATCTTGTTGGAAATATATGTTTTACTTTAATTTACTTAGTTAGCAATGCAGCTAGTTAGTTTAGTCTACACAAATACCCGTCAAACAGAGAGGGCTGCTATGTTAGCTAGGATAGGATAAAGTAATCCTTCTTACCCCCCCCCCCCTTAAATGATTTAGATGCACTATTGTAAAGTGGCTGTTCCACTGATGTCAGAAGGTGAATTCACCAATTTGTAAGTCGCTCTGGATAAGAGCGTCTGCTAAATGACTTAAATGTAAATGTAGCTGGCTATGGCTACCCAACACTGGTAAAGTCAAGGTAAGCTTTTGGTTTTATTTTATTGCCAACGGGCCCGCCGCTGTAACTGCTACACTGCTTGCTATACACTGTACTGCATTATTTTAGCGGGTTTACTAACGTGTTAGTGCTAGTAGCTATGTTGACTATGACATTAATATGGTCAAAACAATGTAGGCTGTGTGTAGCGGTTATTGTATGAAGGTTTGGCTTGGAGAGGTTTTTTTGCCTGGTCACAGACAGCTGTTGTATTGTGCACTGAAGGGAAAAGGTGAGAAGAGGAGAGAGCGTAGATGCGAGAAGGAATTATATATACAATGAACAAAGTGATCATGCGGTTTATATGTGGCTGCTAGTTCTGTGTTTGCATGTGATCAGGGGTTCATTCCACCGATTCTGTTGAAATGCCTTTCTGACAAGGAAGCAAACAAAACGAAACGAATCGGGGATAAACATACCTGAATTTGTCCAATAGAAACCCTAGTTTGCAACTGTTGGAGTAATGACTACAACCTCGATCAGCTGGATGCAGTAACTGTCTGTCACCTTGATTACTCTAATCTCCCTCGACCTGTGCACCTACATTGTAAACTTTAATTTGTAGGCTAGGTTGTAGCAACCTCATGATAGGTATATGGAATATACGAGTATCATGTAATAGCCTAAACATATCGATGGTACGTTGAGCTGGGTGAATGGAATATGAATTAACAGTCATCCAATATGCTGTAATAGAAATAAGGCCATGCTTGACATCTGAAATGGAAACCTTATGGAAAGTTTCCCAAGTTATGGGTATCAAAAACCTTTTGAGGGAACCGAAAGTTCTGGACTAGAAATCCACTCTAGTGTACCCTTTGCGTTGTCCAGGTGACCAGGTTCTTTCGGTCCTCTCTATCTTTAAGCTCTCCTTTCAGATTAATGTTTGTAAATTTGTTTCCATGGTTGCAGAATGACAGAATTCAGAAGGGCAGGTAGGTTCTGATAACTAATCAGGCCTCAGTTGCTAGGAGACAGCCTCAGGTTTAATAATCACTCATTTAATGAGACAATGTAACGGGAAAATGAATGGGTATGAACACCAGGCTTCTCCCCAAGCCTTATTGTTGTAAAATCTACAGGAAATGATATGCAATATGAAGAGTGTAAAAAGAAGATCAGAATAAATGAGAATGGAGTATTCCCATCCATTTAGGTGTCATAGAACAATTTTCAACAATCAATACGCCTATATCTAAACTCAGCAAAAAAACAAGCTTCCCTTTTTCAGGACACTGTCTTTCAAAGATAATTCGTAAAAATCCAAATAACTTCACAGATCTTCAATGTAAAGGGTTTAAACACTGTTTCCCATGCTTGTTCAATGAACCATAAACAATTAATGAACATGCACCTGTGGAACGGTCGTTAAGACACGAACAGCTTACAGACGGCAATTAAGGTCACAGTTATGAAAACTTTAAGACACTAAAGAGGCGTTTCTACTGACTCTGAAAAACACCAAAAGAAAGATGCCCAGGGTCCCTGCTTATCTGCGTGAACGTGCCTTAGGCATGCTGCAAGGAGGCATGAGGACTGCATATGTGGCCAGGGCAATAAATTGCAATGTATGTACTGTGAGACGCCTAAGACAGCGCTACAGGGAGAGAGGACGGTTTTACGGTTTTGTCTCACCAGGGGTGATGGTCGGATCCACGTTTATCGTCGAAGGAATGAACGTTACACCGAGGCCTGTACTCTGGAGCGGGATCGATTTGGAGGTGGAGGGTCCGTCATGGTCCGGGGTGGTGTGTCACAGCATCATCAGACTGAGCTTGTTGTCATTGCAAGCAATCTCAACGCTGTACAGGGAAGACATCCTCCTCCCTCATATGGTACCCTTCCTACAGGCTCATCCTGACATGACCCTCCAGCATGACAATGCCACCAGCCATACTGCTTGTTCTGTGCGTGATTTCCTGCAAGACAAGAATGTCAGTGTTCTGCCATGGCCAGCGAAGAGCCCGGAACTCACGTCTGGCACCTGTTGAATCGGAGGGTGAGGCCCATTGAAATGTCTGGGAACTTGCAGGTGCCTTGGTGGAAGTGTTGGGTAAGATCTCACAGCAAGAACTGACAAATCTGGTACAGGCCATGAGGAGGAGATTCACTGCAGTACTTAATGCTGCTGGTGGCCACACCAGATACTGACTGTTACTTTTGATTTTGACCCCCCCCCCCCTTTGTTCAGGGACACATTATAAAATTTCTGTTTTTGTTGAATCTTGTTATGTTCATACAAATATTTACACCTGTTACATTTGCTGAAAATAAACGCAGTTGACAGTGAGAGGACTTTTTTTTCTTTTGCTGAGTTTAAAGACATGATGAATGATATAAATAGTTCGTATAGTTATCAATATTTTCTGAAGATGTTCCCAAGTAAAACAGGTTTCCTGAAGAGAACAATATGTGAAAAGCACAAACACTTCAAGGGTCACAACATCCATTGGCAGTTCATGACTAGTCTACCTGCCATGGTTACGTTTACACCTGCAGCCCATTTTTTATATATTTTTTTTCATTAATTTGTGTTTTGAAAAAGATTTGATGTGAAAAGATCTGATGTGATTGGTCAAACGATATCAGAATTGGACTGCTTGTGTAAACACAGCCATTAAGTTGGATGTTTCAGTGAGGAGCTAAGCTGTATGAACTCCCAGGGCTCAATTATTTTTATTATTATTTATTGGTATCAAATTGTTAGTAGTATACTATCTTGTCTCATCGCTACAACTCCCGTACAGTCTCGGGAGAGACGAAGGTCGAAAGCCATGCGTCCTCCGAAACACAACCCAACCAAGCCGCACTGCTTCTTAACACAGCGCGCCACCAACCCGGAGGCCAGCCGCACCATTGTGTCAGAGGAAACACCGTGCACCTGGCGACCTGGTTAGCATGCACTGCGCCCGCCACAGGAGTCACTAGTACATGATGAGACAAGGATATCCCTACCCCTACCCTATATCCCTACCCCTTGGACGACGCTAGGCCAGTTGTGCGTTGCCCCATGGACCTCCCGGTCGCGGCCAGCTGCGATAGAGCCTCGGCTCGACCCCAGTGCCCTAGACCACTGCGCCACCTGGGAGGCTAGGGCTCTATTTTAACAAACCTAATGCAATGGTCAATCTTAGCGCTGGCAGTAGCGTTATAAGTTTGAGGTTGAGTCAGAAATATTTGAGCTATTTTCACAACTGAAATTATAGGCGCAGTAGCTGGCAGTGGCGCGAAACGGATGGGTTTTGATGAATAAACAAATGGTGGATCTGTCTGCCTACCCACATCCATACTGATACAAACAGTTAGAGCCGGCCCTAGCCTTTTGGGGGGGCCCACCACTTTGCGAGCAAAACATTTTAGCAGCCCCTCCTCTTGACAGCATTGTTTTTACAGTTTTATTGTAAGTTTGCTGCAATTCCACACATTTTGGCCTGGGGCAGAGAGAAGATTTAGCTTATTCTATGCAAATGTTGTCACGACGTCGGTCCCTCTCCTTTTTCGGGCGACGTTCGGCGGTCGACGTCACCGGTCTATTAGCCATCGCCGATCCACCTTTCATTTTCCATTTGTTTTGTCTTGTCTTCCCACACACCTGGTTTGAATTCCATCAATTACATGATGTGTAGTTAACCCTCTGTTCCCCACATGTCCTTGTCCGGTATTGTTTATTGTAAGTGCTTGTGCACATTTCGTTTTTTTTTGTGTCCCATTGTATATATTGTTTTTGTTCACAGTGATTTTTATCATTAAACTGTGCCTTTGTAACACAGTCTTTGCTCTCCTACACCTGACTTCTCTACCACCAGTATGCACGCCCTACAGAATACCGGACCTAACTTATGGCATCAGCAGGAGCAGGTAACCCGGGTATAGGGGTGGAGGAGCGCGTCCGGGAGTACGCAGCAATGCTCCACCATCTTGGCACCGCCATGGACCGTATTGTCCAGACAATGGACCGCTGGGAGAGACAGGTAGTTCTCCCAGTGCCTCCACCAGCACAACCGGGGTCTCCACTACGCGCCCCTGGTCCCAGTGGGATTCGTCTCTCCCTTCCCCAGGAATATGATGGGACGGCTGCGAACTGCCAGGGGTTCCTATTACAACTGGACCTATACCTGGCAACCGTTCACCCGGCTCCTTCGGACCGTGAGAGGGTGTCTGCCCTCGTCTCGTGCCTCACCGGGAAAGCCCTGGAGTGGGCCAACACCGTGTGGAGAGAGGGAGATGCAGAGTTGGACCAGTTTGAGGCGTTCACCCGCCGCTTCCGGGCAGTCTTCGACCATCCGCCCGAGGGTAGAGCGGCGGGTGAACGCCTCTTCCATCTGAGGCAGGGGACGAGGAGCGCCCAAGAGTTCACCCTGGAGTTTCGAACCCTGGCTGCCAGCACGGGATGGAACGACAGGGCCCTGATCGCCCATTATCGTTGCAGTCTGCGCGAGGACGTCTATCAGGAGTTGGCCTGCAGAGACACCACCCTCACGTTCCACCAGCTGGTGGACCTGTCCATCCGGCTGGATAACCTGCTGGCTACCCGCGGACGTTCAGATCAGGGTCTGTTAGTTCCATCCCCTCGCACCCCCTCTCCAATGTTTGTGTATGTCACTTTCCCTGAGTTTTCCCCGCATTCCCAGCATAAAGCGCTTGTCAATTCAGGCGCGACTGGGAATTTTATAAATAAATTGTTTGCGAAATTGTTTTGTGAAGAAGGGAGGTCTGCGCAAGTGTATTGACTATCGGGGTCTGAACCAGATTACTGTGAGGAATAGTTACCCGCTACCGCTTATAGCCACAGAGATTGAGTAAATGCACGGGGCGCGCTTCTTCACCAAACTAGATCTCAAGAGCACTTACAACCTGGTGTGTATCCGGGAGGGAGACGAGTGGAAGACAGCTTTCAGTACCACCTCAGGGCACAATGAGTACCTCGTCATGCCGTACGGGTTGATGAATGCGCCATCAGTTTTCCAGGCCTTTGTAGACAAGATTTTCAGGAACCTGCATGGCAGGGTGTAGTGGTGTATATTGATGACATTCTGATATACTCCGCTACACACGCCGAGCATGTGTCCCTGGTGCGAAGGGTGCTTGGTCGCTTGTTAGAGCATGACCTGTACGTCAAGGCTGACAAGTGCCTGTTCTTTCAGCAGTCCGTCTCCTTCCTAGGGTACCGCATTTCCACCTCAGTGACCGCATTTATGCCGTGTGTAATTGGCCGACTCCCACCACGGTAAAGGAGGTGCAGCGGTTCTTAGGGTTTGACAACTACTACGGAAGGTTTATCCGGGATTTTGGTCAGGTAGCGGCTCCCATTACCTCACTGCTGAAGAGGGGCCCGGTGCGTTTGCAGTGGCCAGTTGAAGCGGACAGGGCTTTTGGTCACTTGAGGGCTCTGTTTACCTCGGCTCCGTGCTGGCCCATCCGGATCCCTCTTTGCCGTTCATAGTGGAGGTGGACGCGTCCGAGGCTGGGATAGGTGCTGTGCTCTCTCAGCGCTCGGGTACTCCACTCCAGCACCACCCCTGTGCCTTCTTCTCGAAGAAGCTCAGCTCAACGGAGCGAAACTATGATGTGGGGGACCAGGAGCTGCTGGCTGTCATCAAGGCTTTGAAGGCGTGGAGACATTGGCTTGAGGTGGCTAAACACCCTTTCCTCATCTGGACTGACCACCGCAATCTGGAGTACTTCCGGGCAGCGAGGAGATTGAACCCTCTCCAGGCAAGGTGGGCCATGTTTTTCATCCATTTTGTGTTTACCCTTTCCTACAGGCCAGGCTCCCAGAACGTGAAGGCAGATGCATTGTCCCGGCTGTATGACACAGAGGATCGGCCCATGGATCCCACTCCCATACTCCACGACTTCTGCCTGGTGGCGCCGGTAGTGTGGGAGCTGGACGCGGACATTGAGGCGTTACGTGCAGAGCCCGCTCCTGTCCAGTGTCCCGCTGGGCGTCTGTACGTCCTGTCTGCTGTTGGTGACCGGTTGATCTATTGGGTCCACACGTCACCCTCCTCTGGTCATCCTGGGATCGGTCGGACAGTGCGCTGTTTGAGCGGGAGGTACTGGTGGACGTGAGGGTTTATGTTTCCTCCTGCTTGGTGTGCGCCCAGTGTAAGGCTCCTAGGCACCTGCCCAGAGGGAAGCTACACCCCTTACCCTTTCCACATTGGCCTTGGTCTCCCCCTCACAGGGTCACACCGCGATCCTGGTTGTTGTGGATCGGTTCTCGAAGTCCTGTCCTCCCTCTGCCCGGTCACCCTACGCCCTACAGACTGCGGAGGCCTCAGGGGTGCCTGAGGATATGGTGTCTGATCGAGGTCCCCAATTCACGTCTAGGGTCTGGAAGGCATTCATGGAACGTCTGGGGGTCTCGATCAGCCTTACTTCAGGGCTTCACCCTGAGAGTAACGGGCAGGTGGAGAGAGTTAACCAGGATGTGGGCAGGTTTCTGCGGTCCTATTGCCAGGACTGACCCGGGGGAGTGGGTGGCGTTCGTGCCCTGGGCCGAGATGGCACAGGACTTGCTTTGCCACTACTCCACTAACCTCTCTCCCTTCCAGTGCGTACTGAGGTACCAGCCGGTTCTGGCACCTTGGCATCAGAGTCAGACCGAGGCTTCTGCGGTGGACGACTGGTTCAGGCGCGCAGAGGAGACATGGGAAGTTGTCCGTGTGCACCTTCAGCGGGCCATGCTGCGCCAAAAGGAGAACGCAGACCCCCGCCGCAGTGAGGCCCCGGTGTTCGCACTGGGGGACCGAGTCTGGCTCTCGACCCGAAACCTGCCCCTCCGCCTGCCCTGTTATTATTAACCTTTATTTAAACAGGGAGTCACATTAATATTAAACTATTTTACAAGAGTGCCCTGTATACGTTTACAAATAAACCACAATACATAAATATAACAACAGCCCTACATATACATTGCAAATAAACCCCACTATAATAAAACCCACTATAATAAAACCCACTATAAAAAAAAACACTATAATAAAAACCACTATAATAAAATCCACTATTATAAAACACACTATAATAAAGCACACTATAATTAAACACACTATAATAAAACACTATAATAAAACACATAATACACAACATTAAATGTATTTTTTAAATCTATCACATTCAGTAACATAAGTCTCCAATCAATAATTGAAAATTCCTGAAAGGCACCAGATTATCTAATTGCAAGGAATGATGTGTACTGTTCCACGAATAAGGGGGAAAACATGAAAAACGGATTTTCCTAATTCTGTGGAGACCAAAGGGATCTCCAGAGTTATCCATCCCTGTGAATGGGTTTGGTAATTTGTAGGTCTAAAATGAATCAATGAAGTACTGTACAAAGGAAGTTTCTGCTAATAAATAAATAAGAGAGTGCAGCTCTCTTCATACAGACAGAGGTCCATCCCACATGTTTGTAAAGAATACAATGGTGAGTCCTAAAACCGTCCCCAGGGGTAATAAATACTGAGTCCAATGGTTTCAAAACAGAGGCTGTCGCATGCATATAAATAATATTACCATAGTCTATTAAAGGGAGAAGCGTTGTTTGAACAATCTTCCTTCTATTTTCAGGACTGAGGCAGGATATATTTCTATAAAAACAACAATCATAGATCTCAGCTTCTTTGTCAAGTTGTCAATGTCTGTTTCAAAAGACAACTTGTCATCAAACCAGATACCCAAGTACTTATAAAGAAAAACATTCTAAATTTAGGTTCCATTTGGAGTGCAAATACGCAAGTCCTCAGGATAAACATTACGAGATCTAGAGACCAGCATGAACTTGGTTTTATTTGCATTTAACACTCATTTAAGATCAGTAAGTGATTTCTGGATTGAGTCAAAATCATGCTGAAGGTCACCAATGGCCTGCTGCACTGAAGAGGCACAGGAGTGAATAAATGTGTTATCTGCGTAAAGATGAATGTTACAGGTGTTCACAGTATTCCCAATGTCATTTATATACAACGTGAACAACAATGGCTTCAAAATCGATCCCTGGTGTACCCCTTTAAGCACTTCAAGGAATTCAGATTTTACCCTGTCTATCATAATAGCCTGGGTTCTATCACTAAGATAATTCTGAAACCACAAACAGGCATCAGTGCCAAGGCCTAACACAGACAACTTCCCCAATAAGAAAGAACAATCAACTGTATCAAAATCTTTTGACATGTCTGTAAATATGATGGGACAAGCGTAACACACTAGGGGATTAGGCAGACGACAGCTCTCTCTGTGTGTGTGTGTGTGTGTGTGTGTGTGTGTGTGTGTGTGTGTGTGTGTGTGTGTGTGTGTGTGTGTGTGTGCGCACGCGTGCAAACGAGTGTGTGTGTTACAGAGGTGTGAAACAAAACCAGACGCAGACGCAGATAGGCGTACAGTACAGTAATCTCACTCAGTGTCTCCCAGGAACACATGTAACCACCATGGCTCTCTGAGTCTCCCTTGCTCAGTTACAGTCCTGCAGTCAGTGCACAGGGATAGACAGAATCCTAGTGTGCACAAAACAACAAGACTAGTGTGCCAACACACAACATAAAAAAAGGTGATAATACCAACAGCTCTGCAATTACAATATATGAAGAGTAAATGAGCAGACATAACAGGGGGTAGTGTCTTACCACTGTGATGTCCTCACGTAGAACATCTTTGATTGTCTCTGGGAGAAGCACATGGAGCACCAGTAAGCTGTTTACAGGTCAAATCCAATATCAACTCAACACCACTCTGACACATCACAGCTAATGGGATGCAAAGTGTCAAGATGGATGGATTTGATTTGATCTTATTAGGATCTGTTTTAGCCCAAGGGCTAGTCTTTCAAGAGTCCTTAAGAAATGTAAAAAAACAATACATCAATTTGAAAAACATCATAAGCAAAGTAAAAGCACAAAAACACAAACAAAGATCTACATTCCTATTACCTATACATATTACGAGCTACACCCCCCAGCCTCCCACATACCTCATGTGCATATATAAATTTAAATACAATATAACATATTACAATAACCTCAACAGTAATGACAGATTAATGACATTAATAATCAAATCAATCATTCAATCAAACTCTGACACTCTCTTTTCTTTTTTTCTAATCTCCGGGAAAACAAACATTCACGCACGCGCACACACACACACACACACACACACACACACACACACACACACACACACACACACACACACACACACACACACACACACACACACACACAGCAGAGCCAGCACATGCCTGTGCTAATAGGTTTAGTCTGGCACCCCTCTCAGTGATGTCAGAGTAATCCCTCTTTAAAACCCTGATGACATCATCACAGCGTAGTGTCACTGCATGTGTTTGGGAGGTGGGAGAGTGAGTAAGGGCATATGGGCACAGACAAAGTGTGTGTGTGCTTGTGTGTATGGGGCTGCCACGATCAAGGATTCCCGAAGATCCCAAAATAATCTGGAGATTAGCCTAGTTAAGCTGTTCTCCAAACAGAATATAGAGCACCAGGGCCACCATGACGATCATAATAATACAACGACACAATGGTAATTGTAATCATACTTCGTCATAAGCTGTGTTGTTGTCATAAACATGACAACAGGGTCATCATCCTGAGAGTTCCTATGGTTGTATGCAGTTGAGCACCTTATAATAGATGTTGTGATGTCACACCATCAAATACAGGTCACAATTGTAAATGAGAACTTGTTCTCAACTTGCCAACCTGGTTAAATAAAGGTGAAATAAAAAAAAATAAAAAAACACCCGAGTTTTAATATGTAATTCTAAGTGTAACACAGCTATATACTGTACACTTACCGGAGAATTTATTAGGTACACCACCCCATTCACAAAAATGTATCGCTCCTACAGGCAGTGAGTCACGTGGTGGTGGCTTGCGATATTGTTTGAATCCAGGATGTATCACATCCGGCTGTGATTGGGAGTCACATATGGCGGTGCACAATTGGCCCAGTGTTGCCCGGGTTTGGCCGGGGTAAGCCGACATTGTATATAAGAATGTGTTTTTATCTGACTTGCCTCGTTACATAAATGTTAAATTTCTTTTTTAAATGAAGGGGAAAAAATGGAACGAATGGTTAAAATAAGTGACCTAAGCAACTTTGATTGTCGGTGCCGGGCACGCTGGATCCATTATTTCTAAAACGTCCGTCCCCCTGGGCTTTTCACACACGACAGTGTCTTGGGTTTACCGGGAATGGTACGACAGACAAAGAACATCCAGTCAGCAGCAGTCCTGTGGGCAAAAACAGCTTGCTGATGAAAGAAGCACGAAGGAGAATGGCAAGAATCATGCAAGCCAACAGGCGGACCTCAAACATACAAATAATGGCACAGAACGGCACCTCGGAACACACAAGTCGTCGGTCCACAGATGGGCTATTGCAGTCTCAAAGGGTTCCACTCCTATCAGCTAAAAACAAGAAGAAGCGTCTCCAATGGGCACAATCACCAACGCTGCAAAATTGAGGAGTGGAGAGCATCTCTTTGAATATGACAGTGAGTTGGATGAAATGGAATGAGCTGTTCGCAGCTAGCTAATATTGCACTTAGTTGGTTAGCTTTAACGAGCTGAAGATTCATTTCATGACAATTCATTTGTATCGCAAGTAGTATGGGTTGGGATTGTGGTTCATTATTCAGCTAGCTAGCTACATGTCTAAACAAAAGACTGATTGCGTGACCCATCAAGTTAGCCAGGTGTGTCTGAGGTGATCTATTCTATTTCATGAAAATATGTACGTACATGTCCAGACAATAGTGACCCATCCACTTTGCTAGATGTGAATGGGGAGTGGTTATATCATTTATTTCACATGACCCATCAATTTAGACAAGTGTGTCTGGGTAAGCATGATCTAATAATTATAAAGTGATTATAGAATACAAATTCTATTTTTGATATTGCTGCTATGCAAATATGCAAGTAACCATTTCATTGTACTGTACCTTCTGTATCCTTCTGTATTCACAATAATGTGAAGAACAACATGACCTGCATTAGAGTCAGATGAGGATATAGGCCAAGGACAAGATAGTGTGTGTTTTTACCCTGAGTTTTTCCTTATTGTA
Organism: Oncorhynchus masou masou; assembly: GCF_036934945.1. NCBI lineage: Eukaryota > Metazoa > Chordata > Actinopteri > Salmoniformes > Salmonidae > Oncorhynchus > Oncorhynchus masou. Next base: position 38,926,667 of record NC_088236.1, on the reverse strand, counting down.
GGCTACTACTTTCACCACTTTTTGTCTTGAAGTCTTTGTTTTTTTTTACTACACTTACTTACTCGCATGTGAATCATTAAAGATATCTGTGGGGCTTAAGAGGGTGTGAATGATGTTGAAAAGGTATATACAAAGAAGAGCTCTCCAGTGCAGATCCACTTGCGGCCAAAATTCAGCCTCCTGGCAGAAGTAACCAGGTTTTTTGGCTACAAGGTCCCGAATATAACCCCAAGCATAAATCAAAATCCACAAATAAATGGTTAATTGACCACCAAATCAACATTTTACAATGGCCATCAATCTCAGTCTCCGGACTTAAAAAACCACTGAAAAGCTGTGGTTTGAATTGAAGAGGGCCGTCCATAAGCGCAGACAAAGGATATCAAGGATCTTGAAAGATTCTGTATGGAGATATGGTCTAAGATCCCTCCCCAAGCATTCTCCAATCTCATTAAACATTCTAGAAAAAGGCTCAGTGCCATTATCCACACAAATTGAGGGACTGAAAGATATTGAAAACAGGGGTGCCAATCGTTTTGACCCATATCTTTTTGAGATTTTTTTTCACTTGTTTAAAAAATCTATTTCGCTGAGCAATTGTATTAGTATAAATATATATATTGTTAATTGAGCATACAGTACAATATGTCTCACTATTTGTATCATTTATTTTATACAGTCTTTCTTGCTCATTTTTATCAAGGGTGCCAATAATTATGTACCTGATTATAGCATTAGCCCACTGGTGCTGTATTATGGACATATCATGTCTGCGTGTTTGAGGGAAAGGTAGGGAAAGGGCATTGCACACCTGAATGCATACAACCGAAACGTGTCTACCGCATTTAACCAAACCCCTCCGAATAAAAGCAGTTCGGGGGGGTTGCCTTAATCGACGTCCACGTCATTGGCGCGGACTCCTTCTCTGATGATAAGCCAAGGTAAGCTACTCCGTCCATTGTTGCCATCACACTGATCCTAATCACCTTGTTCGTCATAAGCAATAGGCCTCTATTGTTGTTGTTCTCATAAACATTTTCTGCAGGTGAATCCTAACGTGATTAGCCCAGTGATGTAACACTCAGGCCAACGGATAGAAACAATCGGACGATACAGACGTCAGTATAACAGATCAGCTGAACGATCCATTGTTCTCATTCGGTTCCCAAATTACCTACATTCACAAACAAGTAAGCCACCTACCCTGAAGGGCCGGGACAAGAGGGATGACCAGTAGGCCTATTGTTTGGAATGTTCTGCTTTGCTCTGATTTGACTCAGCTTGGGTTGCAAAATTCCTGTAACTTTCCAAAAAATTCCCAGGTTTTCCAGAAATCCTGGTTAGGATACCGGCTATAGGATGTCTTTATATTTTCCAGAATGTTCTAACTACTCAGAACTGTGTGGTTCATGTACTTCACATAACCCCAGGTCAGTGCCCAGGATTGTTCTCCTGTAGAATAATCACACCTTTTTGTTTTAGTACTTCCTTACTCAGGCCTTTGTATTCCTTGAGGAACATAGGTTATTGATGGATCGCCTCCATCCCTTTCGGTCTTTTGCCCTCCTCTCCAGGCGTTGCCATGTCAGACCCACAAACTTAATCGCTTGCTCTGTGCTTCGTCTCCACATAGTTCTAGGTCTTCTCCTTTTGCGAGTGTGTGACCTATCCAACTCTACTTTCTCCTCTTGAGTTGTTCTGCTATTGGTTCTTGTTTAGTAGTTTCCCACAGCTTGATGTTGCTGATGATATCTGGCCAGTGGACTCCCAGAAGGTGCCTGAGACAGTGGTTGTGGAATGCTTGTGATTTGTTCAGTGTGTCAGTGGTGGTTCTCCATGCATCAGATCCGTACAGAACAATGTGTTGAATGCTGTTCTTGCTTCACTAATTCTTGCTTTGATATCTTAATCTGTCCCTCCGTAACACTACTTACTGTAGATAGGTGAATGTATCTACCTCCTCTAGTTGGTTGTTTCCCATGATTATGCGTGTGTTGTTTTTATTCTTGATCCTCATGATTTTGGTTTTCGGGAGGTTGATCTCAAGTCCAACGTAGCTGTTATTGTTTCTAGAGCAATGGTTCTCAACTGGTTTTGCCTCAGGACCCAATTTCAACAAGGTTGTCTCAGTCGCGATCTAATATTCACACTGCCATTTTTTGTTGCCAAAATGCAATCTGGAAAACTATGTTTAATGCTATATTGATAGTAAATGTACCAGCAACGATAGTCCCACCTTTTTCATTGTCAATAATTCAATTTTGCCCATATTCTTGATGAGGAATGTTAAACTCAATTGGTTTGAGACCACAAAATCAAACAAATACGCTAAATAGCGCTTCTAATAATTCTATATTGAAAATACTGTGATTGAAGAAAAAAGATAAATTGTTACAAAATATAAGTTCATTATAATTTCTACCTGGTTTAAGTCATCCAAGTTCATTACAGGAGTATTTATTATTAACAGAATATAGATATATTTAGATTTTTTTCTCTCAGACCCATTCAAAACCTCCCGCATCCCAAATTTGGGTTGCGACCCACCAGTTGAGAATCGCTGTTTTGGAGTATGGGATTTTTCTGTATCTGCTGGTGAGTGTGTGCTAATAGTACAAAATCATCAGCCAAGTCTAGATCCTCTAGCTGTTCGGTCAGGCTCCACTGAATACCGGTTTGATTGTTGGTTGTTTGTTTTATGATCCAGTTTACGCAAAGAAGGAAGAGGAAGGGAGAGGGAAGTCAGCCCTGCCGCATGCCATTAAGGACTTGGAACTTTTCTGTTGGACTTCCTTCATGATAGACTTGAAATTGCATTCCTTGGTAGGTGTGCTTAATGATGTTGATGAATTTGGGTGGGATTCCATATTGTGCCATACTGTGCCACAGTATTGTGCCACAGCTTCTCTCGGTCTATACTGTCAAAGCCTTTTCAAAGTCAATGAAATCAACGCTTTTGTTTCATTACATCTGTTTATTTTGTGAGCGAGGTGTGACTGCTATTGGCCACCGGTCTCAGTGTTTTTTTTTTTTGTTCCAGCAGGAAAGGCCTGTCTGATTAGATCCGATGGCCATTGTTGGGGTCTAATGGTGACGTACGCATGGACACAGCACCAGATCTCTGACCTCACACTCACTAATGGTATGAACAGATACCAGACAACTAGGCTGTAGCACCTTTACTGTAAGGCTGGGTTAAGGAGGAGCTTAATCTCTAATCGTGCTCATATTTGTATTTGCCACGTCTATCTCCAATCCCTTTCTGGGCAGAGGGCAGGTGTCATGCTGTTAGGTGACATGCTGCCAGCCTGCCAGCCTACTGTGCCCCTGCTCTGAGAGGTTCAACCGTTCAGACACAGAGATAGAAAAGATAGATCTGATTCATGGTGAATTTAGTCATGAACCACCTGCGGCCATCTCTACTCTCCTCTGACATTTCTGACACCGGGGTTGCATTTTTATTGATCTGACTGCTGTGTTCCAAATGTTCCAGAGAGATACAGAAGATTGAATGCTCTATCTTACCTCTGCTACTGGGGATACATGGGAAACAGAGCAGAGGGAATTCAATAAAATGGATGTGAGGGTTGGGGCTATGCAGTCGCAGTGGCTCTCTTCTGTGTGAGGATGGCTGCACACATCTCAATAGTAAGTACAGGGACATGCATTAAAAAGGCCTTGCAGACAAAATGATTAGAATGACAACCTGACAGTCAAATAGTGCATATGGTCTATGGTGTAGGGCTGGGTGATATGTAAAATCATTTTTCGTACGATAACGATAATTATCACGATATTAATCAAGTAATGTTTAAAAGGTGTATATCTGCTTCAGACTCAATAATGCCTAATGCCTGAACAAACCACTGGGCAGGTAGCCTAGTGGTTAGAGCATTGGGCCAGTAACCAGCAGGTAGCCTAGTGGTTAGAGCGTTGGGCCAGTAACCAAAAAGTTGCTAGATCAAATCCCTGTGCTGACAAATTAAAAATATGTCATTCTATACCTTTATTTTTAATTTTTTTACCTTTATTTAACTAGGCAAGTCATTTAAGAACAAAATCTTATTTTCAATGACGAACAAGAAAAATTGTTCCATGTTTGCGGCCAGGGGTACCTGGGGTCAATTAATTTGATAAGCCCCTTGAAACCTTCCTTTTTGACTGTGCTAATTGGTAGCATGTCCATAAAAATGCAATGCATAATAGCATTTGTGATTTCTTTGTCTTTTCGATGTTTGCTTGTAGGGCATAAATGCTGCCAGTGTTGACTGCTTCGGGCGAACATCCCTAGATTGGCTGGTGCTTGAGGAGAGTTTATCAATACCGTGGCGCAAACTCACACTTCCAGCATGTTTCAAAGAGTGATTTTGCTTCAGATGTTGATTTTGCTTCACATGCTACTTCGTAGCCACCTGTCTACGGCACAATTTGCACCGAACATTGCTCTGCTCTTTGTCGGACTTCAAAAAGCCAAACCACTTCCAAATTACTGAAACAGTTGAACCCTTTTTATCAATATTTTCTTAATTGGAAGCTGCTCCTTCTCCATGGCCATCACTGCCACTGTTTTCACCTACATCACTCATTTTTCGTGGTTAATAGTGGCTACTCCATCACTCAAGGTGCTAAGTGGTTTTTAATGGGTGTATACCTCTCCACGTGCATATTGTCACTTCTCAGCACGTTCCTGCTGCGTCACAGAGGTGAAATGGACTGTTGTACCTAATTATTCTATATCGATATTATCGAAAATGAATGTAAACGTTTTTATATCATCATAGAGGGAAGTATGGTGTCTTTGTAGAACACTTCCAGGACAACTACAGGACACCTCCACGACACCCCCAGGACACCTACAGCACCCGGTGTCACAGGAATGCCACAGAGATTATCAAGGACATCAACCACCCGAGCCACAGCCTGTTCACCCTGCTACCATCCAGAAGATGAGGTCAGTATAGGTGCATCAACGCTGGGAACAAGAGACTGAAAAACATCTTCTATCTCAAGGCCAACAGACTGTTAAACAACCATCGCTAGCCGGCTACCACCCAGTTACTCAACTCTGCACCTTAGAGGCTGCTGCCCTATAGACATAGACATGGAATCACTAGCCACATTAATAATGGAACACTAGTCACTTTAACAATGTTCACATACTGCTTTACTAATTTCATATGTACATACTGTATTCTACTGTATTTTAGTCAATGCCATTCCGACATTGCTCATCCTAATTTGTATATATTTACTTTACTTTTAGATTTGTGTGTATCGTTGGGAATTGTTAGATACTACTGCACTGTTGGAGCCAGGAAGACAAGCATTTCGCTACACCCACATTAACATCTGCTAAATATGTGTATGTGAGCAATACAGCAGGGCAGTAGGGTGGCCTAGTGGTTAGAGCGGTGGACTTGTCACCGTAACTGCCCCTGAACAGGCAGTTAACCCACTGTTCCTAGGCCGTCATTGAAAATAAGATTTTTTTCTTACCTGACTTGCCTAGTTAAAAAATTACAATAAATTATGATAGTAATGCTAAAACGCACCCTCACCTCTAAGAGGTTTTAAGGAAAATATACTGAGCATTGAATCTGACAGTGGATGCCAGACAAAGTGATACATGGTTACTCAAAGGAACTGGCCCTGCCAAGCACATATTCTGTCCAGTACAATGGTTGATAAATGCTCACTTTCACACACACGAACGTACACACATAAAAAAAGATGCAGATCTGGGGTGCTGGATGAGTCATTAGACCTCGGCTGTTGCTGGTTTATCGTGAGTAAAGGGAACATTATCTCCAGCCATGGCTCACTGCACCTCCTTTGACTTAAGCTCTGTGTGTGTGTGTGTGTGTGTGTGTGTGTGTGTGTGTGTGTGTGTGTGTGTGTGTGTGTGTGTGTGTGTGTGTGTGTGTGTGTGTGTGTGTGTGTGTGTGTGTGTGTGTGTGTGTGTGTGTGTGAGTGAAATAAGAGTGAGAGAAAAGGTGTGTGTGAGGGCTAAGGAGGAGAAAACAGCACATCCTGAGAACGACGAGCTTCACATCTGGTAAGAAGACTAATGCCAGCTTTGACTGACTGACTCACTCCCCAGCATGAAACACTCCTCTACCAAAAGACACAAAACAAGCTGTGAATGTGCAAACAACAGTTACTGTATAGACGGTGAGTAGCTTGTTGAGTAACAAGGAAAGTATTTTATTGTTTAGAAATGGCACAGTATTATGCTGCTTTGATGCTCTTCCTATCCAGACGAACAGTCATTTTCCATGGAACATCACTATGTGCAACACATGCATACGGCACGCACACACTTCTCCAACAAGCTGTCTATTGCCCCCATGCAGCTCTGCAGCAGACTGCCTCCCCCCCAGTCTGGCTCTATATAGCCCACCTTAATAAAGATCTGTGTATCACAGGCAGCACGGCAGGATGACAGAGATTGATGCTGCAGGAGAGGCGTCAGCAACACACTCTCTCTCTCTCTCTCTCTCTCTCTCTCTCTCTCTCTCTCTCTCTCTCTCTCTCTCTCTCTCTCTCTCTCTCTCTCTCTCTCTCTCTCTCTCTCTCTCTCTCTCGTCTCTCTCTATCGTCTCTGCTGGTCCTATGGGTACACTGAGTGATGGCTTTGCCTCCAGAAGGATGCGATTCTGGCAGCACTACAACGTCACCAAAAGCCAATTTTCTTAACCTCCACCTCGGGTCGCAGCAAAGTAACTGAGAGTGAGTCAATTTTCTCTAAGTTTGGGTATACACTATTTGATCCTGCACAAGACTAAATGGGGAGAAAGAGAGCTCTTGGGGAGAAAGAGAGCAGCTAATTTCATCCACTTTCACCACCTGTCTGAATTGATTCTTCAGGCCTCACAGTGCCAATACCTCTGGGAGCAAATAAAGCGCAGAGCTCCATCTCAACTCCTACTGTACCATGGTACAGTATCTAAAAATATACCTCACATTTCTTCTCTCCTCTCCTCGCTCTGTACATCAAAGTGTATTAGGATTCACTGTATATGATTACTGTAGGTACACTGCAGCTGTTGTTACATTTCTGATTATTTCATATTTCTGCAAATAGAAATCCACATACAATGTTAATTTCATTCCCATTATTAGAGTGCTCAGACCCAAGCCCACAAAAATGGTAATAACATGACATGACAAATAGTGATGCATGATGAAAACGCCTTTAGATTGAGTCAAATTGTCAGTGCCAGCTACAATAATGTTATTATTCCCACATTAACTCTGTTCCTGAAACTAATGCTCTGTCTTCAAGTATTTATAGCCATGTAATAATATTGAACATCGGCAGAGAAAGACAAGAACAGTAATTAGCTCTCCGAAGTCCAACCCCAAAAAATCACTATGGCGACAAATGTGTTTGTGACAAATGAAAAGTGAGTCTGCCAACGTAACACTAAGCCACTCATTAATCCCTTCAATGAGAGCTGTGAAGTCTCGACTATCTAACTGACAAACTATTGCTCTAAACCCAACGTCCTCTTATGACAAAGACAACCGAGCGTCCTCTGTTGACAAAGATAGCACTGCCTGTCTACAGGTCTGAGGAGTATAGATGAAAAATCACTCTCCTACGTAGGTATGTGTGTGTGTGTGTGTGTGTGTGTGTGTGTGTGTGTGTGTGTGTGTGTGTGTGTGTGTGTGTGTGTGTGTGTGTGTGCGTGAGTGTGTGTGTGCGTGTGCGTGAGTGCCTGCCTGCTGAGTGCCAAATCCAAGGTGAACTGGGATTGTGTAACAGCCAATCAGCCTCTCTCTAGCCAGGTGAGGCTTTATTGTCATGGAGGTAAATGGCAGATTTAGTCTGGCATCTGCTTGTGCTCATGTCTTACTGGACCAGGAGCCATGGGGCTTTCAAATACATACTCTAGTCTATTGTACCGCAGAGCACATGTTAACAACAGAACACGCTCAGAAAATAACAACACTGGCTTCAGGGCGCAACATGTACTTTGAGATCTTTAAATAAATATACCTTGAATATCGAGACTGAATTTGAATATATTCATGTTGAAGAGATAGACCTAAGTAAAGAGGAAAACTAAAGCAACATGTTAATCCCGTAAAACAATTGCAAGATGAGGGGGGTGAAGTTCTCGTCATTCAGTCAGCAGGGGCTTGGTAGTGTTGGGAAACCAGGGACAGAGAGGATTATGCTGGTCCATTATTAAACCTCATAAGACTACAGTACCTGAAATTGGGCACGAGAATTACTGATAATAATTATTCATATGATTACATAACTTTTTTGATTCATATTTTTCATATTTTTTTTCTTTCATATGATTCTTATTTTTGTATATGTCATGGATCCCCCGGTACAGTTGCTCGTTCTGTGCACAAGTTCCGGAGGTCTACGTCACCGGCCTCTATGCGTCACTGACTCTATGCGTCTATGCGTCGCTTGTGATTACGGGTCTTGTCCCGTGTATTGTTGTACGCTTGTTATTACGGGTCTTGTCCCGTGTATTGTTGTACGCTTGTTATTACGGGTGTCGTCCCGTGTATTGTTGTACGCTTGTGATTACGGGTTTTGTCCCGTGTATTGTTGAACACTTGTTATTACAGGTCTTGTCCCGTGTATTGTTGTACGCCTGTGATTACGGGTCTTGTCCCGTGTATTGTTGTACGCCTGTGATTACGGGTCTTGTCCTGTGTATTATTGTACGCTTGTTATTACGAGTCTTGTCCCGTGTATTGTTATTATGGGTCTTGTCCGTGTATTTTATTAGAGGTTTAACCTCACTTTTTTGTTTGGGTTACATCCCTGTGTTTTTGTATACGTTTTTGTTTTGGGCTTCGTCCCCGTGCCTTTTCATGGCATGTTGTATATTTTTGGGTGGAGTATTAAGACCCCCTATTAGGTATTCCTGCGCCTGAGCTTTTTATGTCTCTATTTTGGTTTGGTCAGGGTGTGATTTTGGGTGGGCATTCTATGTTCTTTATTTCTAGGTTTTGTGTTTCTATGTTTTGGCCGGGTATGGTCTCAATCAGGGACAGCTGTCTATCGTTGTCTCTGATTGGGAATCATACTTAGGCAGCCTGTTTTACCACCTTAGGTTGTGGGATGTTGTTCTTTGTTAGCTCTGTGTAGCCTTCAGAACGTGACGTTCGTTGTTCTTTTGTTTTGTTTAGTGTTTAGTTGTAATAAAAGTATGTACACTTCCCACGCTGCACCTTGGTCCAGTACACTTCCCACGCTGCACCTTGGTCCACTTCTTCCGACGAACGTTACAGTGGGAATACTTACCAATTTTTCTGAGCAAATATTTTTGGGTTTATTATTATAATTGTTTTCGAATTTTCATTGTTGGACATAAAATACTACAAAATATAAATCAGTTGGAGCTGATTTCCTAGTGTTTTCTGGAATTTTAGGTCCAACAATGAAAATTCTAAGATGAGGATGATAATAATAATAATGAACCTAAACATATTGAAATGCACTCATTTGATAAAAAGTTGTTTTTGACCAAAATGAAAACGTTTCAGTTTGTCACTTTCGCAAACTTTAAGTAATGACAGGTTTGACTACTTAAGACATGAATCTAGGTTTTGCCTTCAGAATTCCAGAAAATGTTTCCCTAATACGGAACCCAACCCGGCTGCGCGCGTGGCCATCATGCACTATCGTGCATACATTTATTTTGTTCCCCAACACCAATCGCGATCACGACACGCAGGTTAAAATATCAAAACAAACTCTGAACCAATTACCATAATTTGGGCACATGTATGGCAATTTAGCTAGCTAGCTTGCTTGCTAATTTGTCCTATTTCGCTAGCTTGCTGTTGCTAGCAAATTTGTCCTGGGATATAAACATTGAGTTATTTTACCTGAAATGCACAAGCTCCTCTACTCCGCCAATTAATCCACACATAAAACGGCCAACCGAATTGTTTCTAGTCACCTCTCCTCCTTCCAGGCTTTTTCATCTTTTAACTTATATGGTGATTGGCATCTAAACGTTCATAGTATTACCACGACTCCCGGAAAAACAGTTCATCTTTCAATCACCCACGTCAGTATAACCAATGAGGTTTGGTCAGGGTGTGATGGAAAATGGTTACTTGCTTCTATAAACCAATGAGATGGGAGAGGCAGGACTTTCAGCGCGATCTGCGTCAGAAATAGAAAGGAGTCCTATTTTAGCCCCTGGCAGCGCAGGCGCTCATTGGCGCATGCGAGCTGTGTGGGTGCAATAATTGAATAACTTTTGCGACGCTCGCACACCCGACGTGTCCGATCTGGTCAGCATGTTAGGACACATTTTTCACTTCTCCCATTGACTTCCCAAACCCCAGTCTGGTCTGTCGAGTCTGCTCCGGAAGTATCGTGATGTTGTGCCTCTGGGTTCGAAAACTTTGATGTCACCACCCAGCTTCTTCAAGTGGGTGGTGCTTAGAAAATGTCTGCTCCCCAGCAGCCCTTACAGTGCATTCACACTACACAACCACATCGCACGGTTAAACATCGGAACCCATTCACTTTCAATGGAATGAAAGCGAGAGAAGTGGAGTGAGTGGGGGACCGTTGAGCTATGTAGGATGGATGGGCGAGGGAGCTGAACAGGGTGGGACTTTATACAAATCCTCTGTGATATTGCGATGCGAGTGACCATTTGAAGCTCACCATAGATTCCAACCGCTACTGGCTGGCAATAGCTGTTGATACGTAACACTACCTAGCTTGCATGCTAGCTTGTTAGCACCCACATGAAGGTGAGGATAGCATGGCTAGGTGAGTGCTGTTTGTATAGCGTAAACGCTCTGTTACACAGCAGAGCGAAGACAGACCACTCGTTGTTTTCGTCTCTAGCACACGGATCTATACATATAACTTATATAGCTGTGTGATAAAGAATGATGCCTACTGTACAAACTTCCTTAACCTAAAATAAGTAAAGAAGTCATTTTGTATGGAAGTCCAAAGCTTATTTTATGCTGGAGGCAGACACAACACATTATGGCCATTATTCCCTATAAAATCTGCTCTGCGGAGAACGCAGACAGAATCACGGAATACAGACATTATAATGGAATTCAACAAAATTCAAAATGTATTGAACTTAGTAGGAAATCAACTAAATCTATGGAACTGATAAGAACATTCATTCACTTGCCCACAAAATGCATGTGATTAACATTTTCCTGCAACTTTCTGAAATGACACATGAATGCCCATGTACCTCTCTGTGCGTGTGCCATTAGCGATGATGCTAATGGTAACATTCCTCTGGTAGAGACGGAAAGGTTTTGCCAAAAGCCTTCTCAATTCAATGTTAACTACAAAGTAGCCTATGCCTACCTGGCAGAATGATATCAGGATTATTTACATCAATCCAGTAGCCATCTGTTTTGCAAACTCCGTAACTACGAGTGCTACAGAAACATCGCTAACCAAACAACGGTCGCTTACTGGAGTATTTCTGTCTGTAATAAAGCCCTTTCGTGGAGAAAAACGAATTAGGATTGGTCTGGCTGCCAAGTGGGTGGGCCCATGCCCTCACAGGCCCACCCATGCCTGCACCCCTGCCCAGTCATGTCAAATCCATAGATTAGGGCCTAATGAATTTATTTCAATTGACTGATTTCCTTATATCAACTGTAACTCAGTCAAATCTTTGAAATTGTTGCACGCTGCGTTTATATTTTTGCTCAGTATAATATAGACATTTTACAAAGTATGAAAAGGCTTATTCATTCACGTCATGAATTTACTATGATATCATCAAATTTGTATATGTTTTATTATACTTTTATGTACTAGATTATTTGGATTAAAAGGTGTTTTTTCCCCCCAGACATAAATATTGCCCTCTTGCTAGATTGATAAATAAAGCCATAGAGAAACAGTGCCAAAGTACTGCCAGCTCAAGAAGTTTGAAGACTAGTGATAAATAATGCACCATCCATCTGAAAGCTCACCTGTAGACACACACACACACTGTAGGGGATGGATGGTGCATTCCTCTTCTATGGGGACTGAAACAGTGCTCGGTCCCCCCTGCAGCAAACAGACACACCGTCAAAATGAGTTCTGACAGCTCATCACTAAAGGAATGAGAAGAAAGTCTTTGTTCAGACAACCATAACAACGTGGCCATGTTGTCACTCAATCTGTCTGTTATATCCCACCAAACCCCTGAGACTATCCATGAAAGGGGAAACACATGTTTGAAAAATAATAAAACATTTATACTAAACTGAAACTCTGTACTGTACTATGTGTTTGTACTATACTGGAACATATACGGTACTTGTGTACTGAAACTCTGAGGAGGAATGATTACCCATTTAGATGATCTAACCAATTAACATGGCAATGCCAAATTATTGCCATACATTAAGAGCAGCCTGCTAAAGCTAAACCATTCGATCTCTATAATGAGCATCAATTCATGACTAAATGAAAGGCTTAAGAATCCTTATTTAACTCCCCTACATAGTCTATGTCCAAAATAGCAGCACACTATTCCCTACATAGTGCACTATACTGATCAGAGCCCTATAGACCCTGGTCAAAAGCAGTGGGGGACAAAGTAACCAACTGTCATACTGAGTAAAAGTAATGATACCTTCATAAAAATGAAAAAAGTACAAGTGAAATCCACCCAGTAAAATACTACTTGACTAAAAGTTTTTAAAATCTGCTTAAGTATCGAAAGTAAATGTAATTGCTAAAATATACTTAAGTATCAAAAGTAAAAGTTTTTCAAATGTAAGGATAGCCAGGGGCACACTCCAACCCTCACACATCATTTACAAACTAAGCATTTGTGTTTAGTGAGTCTGCCAGATCAGAGGCAGTAGGGATGAGCCGATGACCAGGCATTTTCTCTTGATAAGTGTGTCAACTTGACAATTTTTCTGTCCTGCTAAGCATCTCAACATGTAACAAATACTTTTTGGGGTCAGGGAAAATGTATGGAGTAAAAAGTACATTATTTTCTTTAGGAAAAGATATCAACACTAAGGTAAAGTACAGATACCCCAAAAAACAACGTAAGTATTATTTGAAAGTATTTTTACTTAAGTACTTTACACCACGGGTCAGAATGGTGCCATTTGGGATGCAAACATAGAAGGCAGCAGTGGCTTGAGGGTGTTATGACCCACACCTACATGTACACTACTATACATCCCCCTACTTACTGTACTGCCATGGCTTTGAGGATGAGGATTAGATAGCACCTCCTGGAAGAACAGCCTTAAACAATTCAATATTTTACTATAATTTCTGGCTTGGTATTTTCAAATCTTGAGGTACCCTTAAGCATCTGCAACACAGTCTTTCAGACAAGGTCAACTCTATCAAAGTTGCCCTCACAAATTATAGCATGTCATGGCAAATACTTTCTCAGCAACCCTATGATGTCACGTCTGTATGACAAAAGTAATCAACTTCAAGTTTGAAGTGTGACTTTAGCTAGCGATATCAAAGGATAACTTGCGGCAATATTGAGCATGTGTGTGTTTTAGCGAAAGAGAGAGAGAGAAAGTGGGAGAGAAGGAGAGAGAGAGAGAGAGAGATAGTTTGTTTCTCTTCAAGTAGCTACTACTGGATTAGATAGGAACATTCCTCCGGACCGCTGTCTGTCTGTCAGCTGTTCCCTCATACAACCACAGTCTCTGGTTTGGCCTCTCTAAAGGTCACAGTCTAGTGGCATCCCTCCACTGCCTCTAATCTAATACTGATCAAGTAAACAATGAGTTGGAACTACTGTACATATTTTCCTAACCATGTGACCTGACCTAGACAAACTCAACAGCTGACACTAGAGGTTTTATTCCCACGACGGCCACCTATACCGAATACATGTGTTCGCTCTAAATTGATTGAGAAAAATGTGCTATATAATTATTCCATTGTCTTGTATGGAGTTTTCCTGACCTGAGACAATGCTTGGCTGCGCACATGTAGAGAAGCAAAATGATGTCTGCAGTATGAATCTGCACAGCATGTGCTACAGCCAGCGTTTGAGCTCACTCTCCAGAACACTTCTGTCATTGCACAAAGAAAAGCAGAAGCCTGTTTGTGTTGAAGACTGTACTGCATGTTAATACTGGACAGGAAGGAAGCAGGAGTGTTGAGGTATGGGTCAATAATCTGACAGAGACCCTTATGGTCCAAACATTGAGTCACTGTTATATGACTAGCTCTAATAACAAACCATTTGAAGACAGCAATCAGCAGGGAATCTTGTCATGGCCCTGACAAAGCCACATCCCAAAAGGAGCCTCTATTTAAGTGGCTGATGAAAAGTGCAGAGGGGGAATCCAAAGCAGGGGGGCCATGGCTAGCTAGCTCCATAAGCCTCCACAGGCTTATGTGGGAGAAAATGGCAGGAAATGTCTGGCCCATTGAACAATAAATCTCCCAGAGTAGAACTGGGCTGCCTGTCGGGGTTTCTAACCATCCTGGAATGGTACAGAGCAGCGGGAACACATAGGACACAGGAGAACATGCAGGAGAACAGAACTCATGTCCACAACGGTTGCCGCCATGTTGGACACACGCGCGCACACACACGCACACAGACGCACACACTCACCAAATCCATGAGTGCCTCCTGAAAGGGAAGTTGCTGAGGTGCATCATAGTCCTCTCCCTCGCCCCGTGGCAGAGTCCAGGCTTCATGAAGCCGCGTGATGAATCTTCCCTCTAACCTTTAAGACTATCTACACACACTGCCCTCCACACACTGTGACCACTCCCAAAACAACATCATGCCTGCCTGCCCCTTAGACTGCTCTGTGCTCTATACCATAGTAATGACACTGGAGGTCCACTTAGTCATTCCAGTGTTGGGCACAAAGTCAGCCTTTATGGAGTCATGTTGTCAGCAGCTGGAATATGAATGGACTACATAATGCAAGGCCACCCCAGCTTGGATTAACAAAAGCAGTTTGGAGCATAACAAATCCTCAAAAAAAGATGCAGGGTAAACACAACTATTAACAAAATCCACCAAATATGACAACGAGCAAAACAAGAAAGCAGTGCTGTAATGCTTCAGCGGTGTGAATGGAAGAGAGTCCTCAGCACTGTGACCCAGGAGTCCACAAAGGATCAGCTACTAGCTTCTCAGGCGGCTGCTCTTTTCTCCGAGGGATTCTTCCGGCGAGGATCTGGAAATCGCTGTCCCACATCCTCATGGTGAACGGGTTCAGGGATTCATCTCTCCGGAAAACATTCCTTTTCCTGACAGACAGGGAAGACGGCCGGCACGGGAGCAGTCGACACTAGCGTGACAGGGCATGTCACCCTCTCTCTTTCTCTCTCCCTCTTTCTCTTTCTCTGTCTATCTCTATCTCCCTCTCTTTCGCTATGTCTAGATCTTGCCTGTCCCCATGAGCTCCCGGGGTTGGAAGGGAAAGGGGGAAGAAAATGAGTGGAGCGCTGCGCTATTGTCCCTGCTCTCCCTATCGCTCTCTCACTCTCTCACTCCCTCCCTCCCACCCTCACAGGCAGTCAGTCAGTGGGATGTCCTGACCCTGTTATGTGTGTGCCTGCTCCTCCTGTGTACAGTGAGTTAAACCTATTGATCCTCTTAGAACTCACAGCTCACGGGCTTCATTCAGCTTACAACTGGCAGGGAGAGGAGAGAAGAAAGCAGGAGGGAAGCTTTCCAGTCCTCTGAGGCTTGGTGTTGCTGACCTGTGTGTGTGTGTGTGTGTGTGTGTGTGTGTGTGTGTGTGTGTGTGTGTGTGTGTGTGTGTGTGTGTGTGTGTGTGTGTGTGTGTGTGTGTGTGTGTGTGTGTGTGTGTGTGTGTGTGTGTGTGTGTGTGTGTGTGTGTGTGTGTGTGTGTGTGTGTGTGTGTGTGTGTGTGTGTGAGTGACCAGAGTGTGGGAGAAGTGGTGACATCCATCATTTGGGGAATTAATTTTCTATCACTTATTTTCTCTCTCTCACCATGTTTCCTTCACTATCTGTCCACCCTTCTACACACACTTTCTCTCCCTACTCCTCCCTCTCTTTCTCTCTCTCTCTCTCTCTCTCTCTCTCTCTCTCTATACATCTCTCTCTCTCTCTCACTGTGTGCCCACACACCATTGAACCATGACATTTCAGACTACAGAACTAATGCTGGCTCATGTTTCTGCGTCTGTATGTTTCTGCTAGCGTGCGTGTGTGTGTTTGTGTGCGTGCGTGTGTTTGCGTGTGTTTGCGTGCGTGCGTGCTGGCATGTGCAAGTGCATGTGTGAGTACTATCAAGCATTGGGCTTCTTTAGGTATGTTCTTAGCAGGAACCAAGGCAACATCCATCTCTCTGTAATGTAGACGTCTTCAGAGAGATGCCTAACTATATCTAAACTCATAAATATTCCAGGCACTAATCTCAAACCCCTGATTACATATGATTTTACATACCCTGGAGTTTATGTACTACAATTCTTGATGTCAAATAGGACAAAAGAATAGTGAAACAGGACAGTGTTTCCGTCAATAAGCATGTAAAATATGCTGTACATTGTAGACATCTGTGACTGTAGACATCTCACTCTCTTGTGTGTGTGCGAGTGCGTGTCATAGAGAGGAATGTAGATCATTACATAGAAATAACAAATTTTTGCATAGACATTTTAAAGTGGTGAACTGGGTGGGAATTACTATGGGTTGGAAGCGATCAGCCAATTATCAGAGCATTGTATTGGTTTGTAAATTGGTTTCCCTAGTTTGTAAATGGCTTTAAGCTATATGACCGTTATCTAGTGGCCACAATAAATAAACAACAAGATTTGGTTCAAGACTGTAGGTGGCGGCTATAAGTCACCAATATTAGCTTTTTTTCAAACATAAAAATAATAAGAAAATGTACTGTTTTCATCAAAACTCCGTGGCGCAATGGTAAGTCGTTCGCTTCAGTTGCCTATAATCAGTTGGAATACCAGGTTTGCATCTTATATATATATATCATGCGTCCCTTTTTTGTATTCAAGTTTACTATTTTTCAAAAATGGAATCTATGGAATTTTGTATGATGCTTTTAATTTTGTAGAAGTACATCATCAATGATGTCCGAAGCTTCGTTTGATGCTTCTACGGTGTTCAGTAGAGATTGAAGTTTGAAAGCAGCATAGATTCGAAGAAAGCACGGGAACCGCAGCGAAATCAATGGAATCTCCCATTTTGCAACACACGGTTTGAAAAAGCATGTGATCAAACGAAGCTTCGGACATCATTGATGATGTACTTCTGATCAACTGATACACGCATCGGCACACTGCTTCGAAGTTAGTTCCTTAGCATTTTCGACGCGTGACTCGAAGCTCCGGTATTAAACGAAACAACATTAGTGCTTATTAGAGACAGGTTTCTTTTGCTTAATAATTTAAAAAAAAAGATTACCACACTATTTATTGTGACCAGTATGACCAGTATAAAGATTATAATAACAAATCCATTGCAGATCAGACTTGCAGAGGCTGCATACAGTATCATACACCCAGCCTATTTTGTGCTTCCTCACCATGGAGAGCTTGAATTTGATGTTGTGTTTTCCTTTTGGTGGCGCTATGGCAACGATGACAGAAGAGTTTTATTTATGTTTCATGCAGATGACAGTGGGAATATCAGGGAATATCAGCCCTGTGGTACCCTCAACTCCAATGTAGCTCAGTTGGTAGAGCATTGCAATTGTGGCACCAGGGTTGTGGGTTCGATTCCCATGGGAGGCCAGTATGAAAGTGTACAGGAAGTTTTTCTGGATAAGATGCCTACTAATTTACAGAAATATAAACAATTCCTTGAGACCCGGCATTTATAAGCTGAAATTTGTGCCAATGCCCGGCTATTAAAAAGGACATGCAATGATCTGAGACTCAGTGTTTAATAGAGGTTTTACAGTACCTTAAAATGGCGCTGCCAATTTTAAAGTACACTTCTGTGTGTGTGTGTGTGTGTGTGTGTGTGTGTGTGTGTGAGCGTGATGCTGGGTTGAGGAAAGGGTTAGCCCATTCTGAGTATGTGCATGTGTGAGCATTAAAACCATCACCCTTAGTTACTGACTTTATTGTTCCCGTGCGGAAATTTTGTTTCAGTGTCATGTAGAGGTCGACCGATTAATTAGGGCCCATTTCAAGTTTTCATAACAATTGGAAATCGGTATTTTTGGACGGCATTTTTTTATTTTTTTTACAACTTTATTTAACGAGGCAAGTCAGTTAAGAACACATTCTTATTTTCAATGACGGCCTCGGAACTGTGGTTTAACTGCCTCGTCCAGGGGCAGAACTACAGATTTTTACCTTGTCAGCTCAGGGATTCAATCTTGCAACCTTGCGGTTAACTAGTCCAACGCTCTAACCACCTGCCTCACGAAGAGCCCGCCTGTTACGCGAATGCAGTAAGAAGCCAAGGTAAGTTGCTAGCTAGCATTACACTTATCTTATAAAAAAAAATCAATCAATCATAATCACTAGTTATAACTACACATGGTTGATGGTATTACTAGTTTATCTAGCGTGTCCTGCGTTTCATATAATCGATGTGGTGCGCATTTGCGAAAAAGGACTGTCGTTGCTCCAACGTGTACCTTACCATAAACATCAATGCCTTTCTTAAAATCAATACACAGAAGTATGTATTTTTAAACCTGCCTATTTAGCTAAAAAAAAGGTTAGCAGGCAATATTAACCCGGTGAGATTGTGTCACTTCTCTTGCGTTCATTGCACGCAGAGTCATGGTATATGCAACTGTTTGGCCCGCCTGGCTCATTGTGAACTAATTTGCCAGAATTTTACGTAATTATGACATAACATTGAAGGTTGTGCAATGTAACAGCAATATTTAGACTTAGGGATGCCATCCGTTCGATAGATACGGAACGGTTCTGTATTTTACTGAAATAATACATGTTTTGTTTTCTAAATGATAGTTTCCGGATTTTACCATATTAATGACCTAAGACTATTTCTGTGTGTTATTATGTTATAATTAAGTCTATGATTTCATAGAGCAGTCTGACTGAGCGGTGGTAGGCACCAGCAGGCTCGTAAGCATTCATTCAAACAGCACTTTCGTGCGTTTTGCCAGCAGCTCTTCGCAATGCTTCAAGCATTGCGCTCTTTATGACTTTAAGCCTATCAAGTCCCGAGATTAGGCTGGTGTAACTGATGTGAAATGGCTAGCTAGTTAGCAGGGTGCGCGCTAATAGCGTTTCAAACGTCACTCGCTCTGAGACTTGGAGTAGTTGTTCACCTTGCTCTGCATGGGTAATGCTGCTTCGAGGGTGGCTGTCGTCAATGTGTTCCGGGTTCGAGCCCAAGTAGCGGCGAGGATAGGGATGGAAGCTGTGCTGTTACACTGGCAATACTAAAGTGCCTATAAGAACATCCAATAGTCAAAGGTATATGAAATACAAATCGTATAGAGAGAAATAGTCCTATAATTCCTATAATAACTACAACCTAAAACTTCTTACCTTGGAATGTGGAAGACTCATGTTAAAAGGAACCACCAGCTTTCATATGTTCTCATGTTCTGAGCAAGGAACTTAAACATTAGCTTTCTTCCATGGCACATATTGCACTGTTACTTTCTTCTCCAACACTTTGTTTTGGCATTATTTAAACCAAATTGAACATATTTCATTATTTATTTGAGGCTAAATGTATTTTAGTGATGTAATATATTAAGTTAAAATAAGTGTTCATTCAGTATTGTTGTAATTGTGATTATTACAAATATTATTTTTTTTAATCGGCCCGATTAAGCGCTATCGGCTTTTTTTGGTCCTCCAATAATCGGTAACGGTATCGGCGTTGAAAAATCATAATCGGTCGACCTCTAGTGTCATGTACACATTTAAAGTGGTGTTTAAATATAAAACAACCCTGGCTCTCAGCCAATTGTTGTGCTCTGAAATATAGGATTCAGTCCTGCCTCTTACACACATCCTGCCCAACGCACAAGTCAGCAGTCTCTCAACTCCTGCCAGGAGTCAGACTGCCCCTCCCCCTCCAGAAACCCTCTCTATCACCCAACCGTCAGAGAAAGAGAGAGGGGGGTGGAGGGGTGAAAGGAGTGGAAAGAAGGGGTGGTAAAGGGTTAATTTGGGAAGTAACCAAGTAGAGGAATTTCCTTCCTTTGACTATAATACATAGTGTACTGTGTAAACTGTAATATTTTGATTTATTATAGACACACATATACTTGCACGCACACACACAATCATCCAAACAGTACTCTATCTCATCTAGCATCTTTGTGTTTAAATTGATGGTGGGTCCAGGTTATAAATAGCCTGTCCCTGTCCGTCTGTGGTGTTGTTACATAACGAAGGTCCCAGTGTTGGGGCTGTACCCCTGCTTTACTGAACATGATGAGCTGTCACTAGCCATCCTGCAGCCTGCCACACTACAGACAGACAGGGGAGATGGAAAAGGCCATCGTGGTTGGTACCGAGACAGAGAGAGAAAGAAAGAGGGTGGGGTAAACATAGATCGACTGGAGATTGGAGAAATGGGAAATGGGAAAGGTCACAGTGGGTAAACATAGATCGACTGCAAGGCTCAGAGAGAGAGAGAGGGATGGGGAGAGAGAAGGGGAGAAAGAGGGATGGGGAGATATTTAAGGATGGGAGAGAGAGCAGGATGGGGAGAGGGAGGGAGACTTGCAAGTCTTTGAGCTTTTTCAAAACCACAGAAGAAAAAATAAGCATTTGTCAGTGACAAAACCTATTTATATCCTTTAGTACCATAATATTACTATTATTATTATTATTCCATTATTCCAACTCACATTTTGACAACAGATCATCATCTGAATATAATGATCGTCAGAACTTCCTTTATGAAACATCAAATCTTATTTCATTCTACAGCAGCACTTTCATTAAACCAGCCATGCTGCAAACACAACAAAACAGCACATTATGGATTCCTACACTTGGAACGGAAATGTATGCCAGGGAAGCGGATATCGATTTCATGTGCGCTGACATTTAGCAAAGTCCTTTTCTTCATTCATCTCTAGATCAATAGCTGAGAGAACAGTGCCGGTACAAACAATAGAAAAGGTACAGAACAATAGAAAAGGTACATGCAGTACAACAGAAAAGGACATGCAGTACAATAGAAAAGGTACAAACAGTACAATAGAAAAGGTACATGCAGTACAATAGAAAATGTACAAGCAGTACAATAGAACAGGTACAAGCAGTACAATAGAACAGGTACAAGCAGTACAATAGAACAGGTGCATGCAGTACAATAGAAAAGGTACAAGCAGTACAATAGAACAGGTACATGCAGTACAATAGAAAAGGTACAGTACAATAGAAAAGGTATATAGAGTACAACAGAAAAGCTACATGCAGTACAATATAAAAGGTACAGTACAATAGAAAAGGTACATGCAGTACAATAGAAAAGGTACATGCAGTACAATAGAACAGGCACATGCAGTACAATAGAAAAGGTACAGTACAATAGAAAAGGTATATAGAGTACAACAGAAAAGGTACAGTAGAACAGAAAAGGTACAGTACAATAGAAAAGGTATATAGAGTACAACAGAAAAGGTACAGTTCAACAGAAAAGGTACAGTACAACAGAAAAAGTACAGTACAACAGAAAAGGTACATACAGTACAACAGAAAAGGTTTCAGTACAACAGAAAAGGTACAGTACAACAGAAAAGGTACAGTACAACAGAAAAAGTACAGTACAACAGAAAAGGTACAGTACATCAGAAAAAGTACAGTACAACAGAAAAGGTGCATACAGTACAATAGAAAAGGTATATAGAGTACAACAGAAAAGGTACAAACAGTACAATAGAAAAAGTACATACAGTACAACAGAAAAGGTACAAACAGTACAATAGAAAAGGTACATACAGTACAATAGAAAAGGTACAGTACAGCAGAAAATGTACAGTACAACAGATAAGGTACAGTACAACAGAAAAGGTACAGTACAACAGAAAATGTACAGTACAACAGAAAAGGTACAGTACAACAGAAAAGGTACAGTACAACAGAAAAAGTACAGTACAACAGAAAAGGTACATACAGTACAATAGAAAAGGTACAGTACAATAGAAAAGGTACATAGAGTACAACAGAAAAGGTACAGTACAACAGAAAGAGTACAGTACAACAGAAAAGGTACATACAGTACAACAGACAACATACATACAGTACAACAGAAAAGGTACATACAGTACAATATAGTAGAATTGCCATAGGGCATGATATAGTAATTTACACAGAAGTATTCCTCTCACTATGTCACTGCTCAGTTCTCAGTCGCCACAAGGTGGTGTTGGCTTATTGACAGATGCGAGGGGCTGCCATATCTATCAAAGTATTCTTCATCTCAATTTCGAATGGAAATACAAGAGAAATGTGAGTACAGATGAGAAAGAGTGCCGGACCCTCTGTCCATCAGGCCTGAGAGAGGGTGAGACGGAGGTGGGCTTTCTTGGCTAGATGTCCGTCAAACGGGTAGCTGTAGAAATGCCAAGGCCCCCACTCACCCTCCTTGTCATTCATAGCCTGTGATGAGGTGGCATTTCACTAAGTGTTAACTCCTTTACCCATCAAATTATACATTGGTTTTTAGACACACAAAACCTAATCTGGGGTTTGGTAGCATCAAGCGCTGGTTGGAGAAATAATGGGTTTGAGGGTCCCAATACTAGATGTGGCATAGACTTCAGTTGCAGATCGACAAGAAACGTATTCCACTGTTAATGGCTCAGGTAAAAATCCCTGTCACTGCTCGGAAGACAGCAGTCACATTTGAAAAGTTCATTTTGGCACCGAAAGGAAAAAATTGAGACAAATACTTGAATCATTTTAATTGCACACCGTTCCACCCCAATGACCCCCATAGATCCTCTAACATTCAGGCCTTGGCGTATGCATTGCATACAGTAGAGTCACAGACTTAAGCAAGTGGTATAAGAAAGATACTGCTTCAGTGACTGAAACACAATCGTATGGCGTGATCAAGCACCATGCGGGAGAGGATCTGGTCTGCAGTTCCCTGGCTGCTGTTCATCTCTTTCTCTGCCTCTCCCTGGAGCAGGTACAGATGGGAAGCTGTTTAAATATCAATGAGCCATGACTGCAGGCAATCTCCAGAACAGTACCATCTGCTGCAGCTAACTAACAGTTGCTGCTGCATCTCAATAAGACGTACTCTCCCTCTAATTCAGTCGGGACCAGTTGGAAGTGTGAGCTGTGGCCAATCTGAATCTCGATCGCAGTTGGGGTGACAGAGGGCACATCCATTGTTTGGCAGGTGGTGTCAGTGTGCAACTTAAGAGGTCAGCGCAAGGCTCAGGTCTATGCTGCCATTTTTAACCCTACTCTATCCCTGGCTATAACCAGCTCTGAGCCTACCCCTCCTGGCTTCCAGCCTCGGGCCTACAGCCCACATCACCCCTCTACTCCTAGCTTTTACTCTCTGTCCTATGACGGAACCAGACCCCCCACCTCAAAAATATTTTTTTTTCTTGCATTGCAGCAGTTTTGTGTCATTAAGGCAGCCCTGCCTGCCTGATGCTGGTTTACTTCTCCCAGCACTGCTCTCAGTCTGGATTTTAATCACTGACCAACCACACGGTTCTGTATCGCCTCACTCATCTATCTGGGTGTGATTAGTACTGCCTCAGAGTGATGCAATGATCTCCCAATGATCTCCAGGATATGGTAATAATCCAAGGAGTAGGATGAATTGCCCCTAGGAACAGATCTACTATATCAGCATTCCCTCCTGAAATCCTAACCGTTACCATTAGGAGGGGCAAGCCAAAATCTTGCCTCGTTGTCTATTTCCTTCACATCAAATGCTATGGCAAAACCAAGTTTGGATTTGATGTTCTTCATATGATGATAAACTCATATGATACGTGATAGAATCAGATGTTATTTTGCAAAACCATCAGTGGTTGACACTGGTACTGTGAGAGACTTGCAAATGATGTGGTGATCCTGCCTAGTAACAGCTGGCAAGTTGACTAGACCTCTTCCTTCAACCCTAAAACTGTTTTTTTCCTGTACTTCCAGGGAAGAGCAGAGTGAAGCAGGAGGAAATCCTCAACTCATTTAGACCTGGTTCAGGATCTTTGTTAGAGAACAATGTGGTTCGGTGAATGAAATAATCCTGTCTGAGGGCTATTTGCATAATGGCAATTCACTGAACAAAACATTTATCATATGTGACTCGTTTCAGGAAACTAGTCATATGACGCACTATACTAGTTCACAGGAGCGCCATTTGAAAGTAAACTTTTTTTAAATGTAAATGTGGGGTTTTTTTGTGGCAGAAATGCCTTCTGGAACATGTGAACTTTCATGTGCCTTAATAACAAACCTGTATGCCATCTGTAAATACGAATACAATTGTTACATTATGAGCCTAGTTGGTTCAGCCACGGAAAAAGTGAACAACCTTCCCGCTAGCTTTGATTGGTTGAGATAATGAGTGGGCTAGACATGCCAAGAGATTATTTGGGATTGGTCTGCCATGTAGCACGCTTCTGTCTATAATATGAGATGGTCAGTATGTGTAGGTAATCCTTTCTAACGCAGCTTGTTTTTTAAAAGATATCAGGTAGTAGAACTGCATAAGTGTTGCTTCCCTCTTTCTGCAGGATCGAGTTTTGAAATAAGTGCAATTAGAGTATGATAGCTAAGGAGATGTAGAAATGTATGGCATTTGATTGCAAATATGCAGACGAGTCGAAAAGAGAACACACAGAAGGCTGTTGTATAAAACACATGTCTCCGGATTATATCTTCAAACTAAGGGCAGTCATGGCATCCGTGACAGAGAGGGAGAACATCCATCCATGTATACGGGTTAGATACTCTAGCTAGTTACATTTTCATATTACACGTTACTAATTTTGTCAGAAAGGAATTTTCATTTCAAGTTAAAGTGTACTGTTAGCTAGCAAGTTAGGGTGTATTATCTGCGTAGTAATATTATTTGTATCTCAGAGCCATTTGCATTGCTAGTTATAGTCTAATGTTAGGTAACAAACATTGAACCTGGTTGGTTAGCTGCCTGCAGATTCATGCAGGGTAGTAACGTTACAAAATGGGATTATGTTGCTAGCTAGCTACATGTCTAAACAAAAGACTCCACAATACAAGTAACTATTCAATAGAATGTTTATGATGTCACTAAGACAACTGTCGATAGACGTAGCTGGTAAATTTGATCTGGCTATCTACTCAGATTTCAGAGCACTCTCATGTGCCAGAACGCACAATAACTGATGAATTTACGAACGCTCAACACCCATTTAATATGGCCGGTGTCAGTAAACATTGGCAAAAAAAGTGTAATTAAATTGTTGCCAGCAGCACAATTGCAGTCACCAACCCTCTGGATAACATAAAAGCAGCCTAATCAGCTCTGCTAGGGCGAGTAAAATGGTCAGAGGGAGCTGTTTTCTCATTTTTGTCTGGAAGTAGCTAGCAAGCTAGCCAAAGTTAGCCATGTAGCTTGGGTGCTTGACTACTGTTAGGTCAGAACGTTAGGATCAACCCTACTTGTTGGCCAGAGCGTCCAGTGTTAGCTCTAAACGCTCCGAATCCGAAACGCTCTTAATTTACGAATGGATAATCTGACAACGCTCTGAGTTTACAAACACCCAGAGCACACCATGGCACTCCAGATTAAATGTATGAACACACCCGTAGTATGAACCAGCCTTTAGTCTTGAAATCTTTGGTTGTTTAGTACATAGCCTCAGATGTGAATCCTTAAAGAGATGGGTTGGTCTAAAGTAGAGGTCGACCGATTAATCGGAATGGCCGATGAATTAGGGCCGATTTCATGTTTTCATAACAATCGGTAATCAGCATTTTTGGACACTGATTATTGCACTCCACGAGGAGACTGATTGGCAGGCTGACTACCTGTTATGCGAGTGCAGCAAGGAGGCAGGGTAAGGTGATAGCTAGCATTAAACTTATCTTGTAAAAAACAATCTATCTTAACATAATCACTAGTTAACTACACATGGTTGATGATATTACTAGTTTATCTAGCTTGTCCTGCATTGTATATAATAGATGCGGTGCCTGTAAATGTATCATTTAATTAATTTATCATTGAATCACAGCCTACTTCGCAAATTGGGTGATTTAACAAGCACATTCGCGAATACAATCACTGTCGTTGCACCAATGTGTACCTAAACATCAATGCCTTTCTTAAAATCTATACATGGGGCCTCCCGGGTGGCGCAGTGGCCAAGGGCACTGCATTGCAGCGCTAGCTGTGCCACCAGAGGCTGTGGGTTTCGCCCAGGCTCTGTCGCAGCCGGCCGCGACCGGGAGGTCCGTGGGGCGATGCACAATTGGCCTAGCATCGTCAGGGTTAGGGAGGGTTTGGCCGGTAGGGATATCCTAGTCTCATTGTGCACCAGCGACTCCTGTGGCGGGCCGGGTGCAGTGCATGCTAACCAAGGTAGCCAGGTGCACAGTATTTCCTCTGACACATTTCCTCTGACACATTGGTGCAGCTGGCATCCGGGTTGGAGGCGTGCTGTGTTAAGAAGCAGTGTGGCTTTGTTGGGTTGTGTTTCGGAGGGGGCATGGCTTTCAACCTTCGTCTCTCCCGAGCCTGTACGGCAGTTGTAGCGATGAGACAAGATAGTAATTACTAACAATTGGATACCACGAAAAGGGGGGAAAAAAATTACAAATCTATACACAAGTATATATTTTTAAACCTGCATATTTAGTCAATATTGCTGCTAACATGAATTTCTTTTAACTAGGGAAATTGTGTCACTTCTCTTACGTTCTGTGCAAGCCTAGTCAGGGTATATGCAGCAGTTTGGGCCGCCTGGCTCGTTGCGAACTATGTGAAGACCATTTCCTCCTAACAAAGACCGTGATTAATTTGTCAGAATTGTACATAATCATGACATAACATTGAAGGTTGTGCAATGTAACAGCAATATTTAGACTTAGGGATGCCTCCCGTTAGATAAAATACGGAACGGTTCCGTATTTCACTGAAAGAATAAACGTTTTGTTTTCAAAGGCTCATATTTCTGTGTGTTATTATATTATAATTAAGTCTATGATTTGATAGAGCAGTCAAACTGAGCGGTGGTAGACAGCAGCAGGCTCGTAAGCATTCAGTCAAACAGCACTTTCCTGCATTTGCCAGCAGCTCTTCGCTGTGCTTCAAGCGTTGCACTGTTTATGACTTCAAGCCTATCAACTCCCGAGATTAGGCTGGCATTACTAAAGTACCTATTAGAACATCCAATAGCCAAAGGTATATGAAATACAAATGTTTAGAGAGAAATAGTCCTATAATAACAAGAACCTAAAACTTCTTACCTGAGAATATTGAAGACTCATGTTAAAAGGAACCACCAGCTTTCATATGTTTTGAGCAAGGAACTTAAACATTAGCATTTTTACATGGCACATATTGCACTTTTACTTTCTTCTCCAACACTTTGTTTTTGCATTATTTAAACCAAATTGAATATGTTTCATTAACGATTGAGACTAAATTGATTTTATTGCTGTATTATATTAAGTTAAAATAAGTGTTCATTCAGTATTGTTGTAATTGTCATTATTACAAATATACATATAAAAATCTGATTCATCGGTATCGGCTTTTTTTGGTCCTCCAATAATCGGTATCGGTATCGGCGTTGAAAAATCATATTCGGTCAACCTCTAGTCTAAAGCTTAAGACGTGTGAACGATGCTGATTGGGTGTAGACAAAGGAGAGCTCTCCAGTAGGTTGGAAACTATTCAAGGGCCGTTTTCTCAAAATAGAGGTTACAAATTTCTCAACTTCCAAAGCAGAATTACTTTCCCATTGTTCCTCAAATGTAGTGTATTATATACCATTTTGTAGCTCTGAGTCCCTACTTTTATCCAATGTAAAAAAAACTATTTCAAATTTTGCAACATGTGATGTTTTTTTGTCTCTCGAATTCCATTACTGAGCATGAATTATGACAACAGCGCCATGTATGAGTGTGAAAGGAACTTGGGAGACGTTAAACTGTTAAAGCAATTACAAGCTAGGTGGAGGCAGCCAGGCCGTAAAATTACCCAGACAAATGGCTCTGTCTATGAGATTATGTCTGCTAGCTCAGCACATGACTAGGTTGGCCTGATAGAAGGTAATATTGAATGATTATTTTTATATGACAAACCTAAGGCTTTACAGAACATGGCAGTAACATTATTTTACAGGATTTACAGTTAAGTAACGTATACAGTTACTTTGTAGCTATTTATAAACGCGTGAGGAATAAAATGTGATCATTTGTGAGTCTTAGAAGAGGAGTTGACTGTAAGCGTAAGAGTTTACAGGACAGGAGCTGGGCTGGCCCCTGTGTCTGCTACTGTCACAGTCCAGGTGACATTTAAAAGTCAAGGGGTTTCACCGCACCTTCTCCTGCCTCACCAACACGGCGGAGGAATAGGCAATACACATACATGTTTGACCCTGACTCCACATTCATGTCCTCATCGCTCCGTCTCAAGTTGTTTTTCAAAGGGAGGAAGAGAAGAGAAGGATGACAGACCACTATGTATCAGAGGTTTGTAACGGGTGAACCAGTGCAGGGCAGAAATCAAAGGAGAGTGCTATTACAGATCTGATGAGACAGGAGGGAGAAGAGAGAACAAGAGAATGAGTTGGAACACAGACAGTTTCAGTAAATGTTTTATAAGCCACAGTGCAGGGAAGGCTGAAGGAAGTGGATGTTTTAAGACCGGCAAGGATTCTCTAAAAGGTTGAGGTTTTGCGGAGGAGGAGGTTACAGCTTGGCTTGGCTGACTGAACAAATCTTAATTTAATTAACAAAATTGGACCTTTCCAATATTCACAGTATATATGACTGCAGGAAGACTGCTGGACATCGAGGGACCCACCTTCAAGCTAATGAGTCATTTGGACTGAAACAATCGAAAAAGTGTAATTAATAAATGTCATATAGGATATCGCAAAAAATAATTGTTTTGTTGTGTTTATAAAAGTCGAAGGTATCAAATAGCACAATAGCATTTTCATTATTTTATGTTACTATAACCTCGATGTAAAACAATTAATATAATAACAATAATAATTCAAGTGTTCAGTCAATTTTATTCGGGGAGTGCCTTTGTTACAACTATGAAACATAAACGTATGTATTGGAATAGGGTAACAGCTTATTTTATAATGACAAAATAAACATAAATATCCCAACCACGGTCTGCAAGATGTGAAGTCAAATGATAAAGCATCAGTAGCCTAAACATCATCATAAGGGCCAAGTGGCCTTAATAAATAGTGAAACTTGGCACAAAGGCAACAATGGCATTATAACGAATATCAGTGTTGATATGACAGCAGTCAAAAATAGTCGGATAGCATGGCGAGTTTGTCTGTTTGTCATCGAAATGGAGGTAACGCGTGATCTATCTGAAGCCATCCCGTGACGTGGTTTCTCCAAAGAAAAGTGTCCCATATACATCTGACCAGAAGCTCTTCATATGCACGCTTTTTCCTCCTTATGCTCCATTGACATACAGGATTTAAATGAACGCTTCCAGATCATCAACAGACAGATCCCAGGCAGTGTCTCCTTGCTCCGTGTGTGACCTTAGCCACAGTACAATCCCTGAATGCTGTAGCATGTCCAGGTCACATAAACAACAACAACTGTTGAGTGAATTGCTGTTGCTGTTTTTTGCTTGAGATGTAGGGCCTGCTCTCTCAGTGATGACCTTGTGTGCTGATATTAGGCCCACAGCACTGTCACCGGCTTGTTCTATCTTAACAGTGCCGTCCCTTCCTCACTCCTGTCTCACAGTTTCATTTGGTAGTGGCGCAAGGCCCCTGCTCAGTGCGCACCATTCTGTCTTTTTCTGCTCTTAGGCCTCAGAGGTGTAGGTTATTCAGGGTAATGCTCAGAATCAGAAGAATATTCATCAGATATGTCCTTTTACACATTTAACAACAGATGAAATAAATGAAGTAAAGTATGATAGGGGAGAAAGAGGGAGAAGGGGTGAGTTGATGAGCGAGGGGAAGCGAACAATGCATAATTATGTAATCACCAATTGTGGATGAAGAACAGGACTGGCCATTATATTGCATTGATACATTCTAATTCTAATCTGATAATGGTATGAACCCTATATCAATACACCAAATCCACGCCGTTAAATCTGGCTACTCAGGCTTACGTGGCGTACACAGTGTGCGTAATTTACAATGGCAAGAAGACCAAGATGAATGGATGCACATGCTGCGTTAGCGCTGCTATGAATATGACTCAGATGGCGGCGGAGAAATGACATTTGAGTCATCAGAGTCATTTCCATCCCGATTTTGTAGCAGCCCTGTTCTTCATTCCCAATTGTTGATGACATAATTATGCATCGTTCGCTTCCCCTAGCACATCAACTCATCCCTTCTCCCCCATCATACTTAACTTAATTTATTTCATCTGTTGTTATATGTGTGAAATTAGTTTCGGTATAGCTTAGGTTCAGTTTCGAGGAAATGATTGGGGTGATTATCAACTGGGCACTACACGTTCCACTGTCGGGAGAAGGAGAGGCAAAGGGGGAAAACCATTTAAAAAATGACGTGCCCTCCTAAAACTGGTTATGACTCCAGGTCTGTTTGTGATATTACGATTCTAACACTGGCAGTGTGTTAAATAAACTTGTTTAGGAAAAGTCAAGGACAGAGGGGGGCATGACTTAAAAAATAGAAGATTAATAGTTTTTTTTTTAATTCATGAGCAATCAAAATGACAGCTTTTTAGTGGTTCTAGTGTTAAGAGCGAGGTCAGCCAGCAAGCATCCTGTAAAAGCTCTGAGAGCCATTGTGGAGAAATAGGATTATTATGAAAGAACAAATGTACAGGAATAGAACGGAATGTGACCTTTCCTAATGGTACAGTTGAAGTCGGAAGTTTACAAACACCTGAGCCAAATACATTTAAACTCAGTTTTTCACAATTCCTGACATTTAATTCTAGTAAAAATTCCCCGTCTTAGGTCAGTTAGGATCACCATTTTATTTTAAGAATGTGAAATGTCAGAATAATAGTAGAGAATGATTTATTTCAGCTTTTAGTTCTTTCATCACATTCCCAGTGGGTCAGAAGTTTACATACACTCAATTAGTATTTGGTAGCATTGCCATTAAATTGTTTAACTTGGGTCAAACATTTTGGGTAAACCTTCCACAAGCTTCCACAAAAAGTTGGGTGAATGTTGGCCCATTCCTCCTGACAGAGCTGATGTAACTGAGTCAGGTTTGTAGGCCTCCTCGCTCGCACACGCTTTTTCAGTTCTGCCCACAAATGTTCTATAGGTTTGAGGTCAGGTCTTTGTGATGGCCAATCCAATTCCTTGCCTTTGTTGTCCTTAATCCATTTTGCCACAACTTTAGAAGTATGCTTGGGGTCATTGTCCATTTGGAAGACCCATTTGCGACCAAGCTGATGTCTTGAGATGTTGTTTCAATATATCCACATAATTTTCCGTCCTCATGATGCCATCTATTTTGTGAAGTGCACCAGTCCCTCCTACAACATGATGCTGCAACCCCCGTGCTTCATGGTCGGGATGGTGTTCCTCAGCTTGCAAGCCTCCCCCTTTTTACTCCAAACATAACGATGGTCATTATGGCCATTGTACCTGTTTCCTCCAGCATCTTCACAAGGTCCTTTGCTGTTGTTCTGGGATTGATTTGCACTTTTCGCACCAAAGTACGTTAATCTCTAGGAGACAGAACGCGTCTCCTTTCTGAGTGGTATGACGGCTGCGTGGTCCCATGATGTTTATACTTTTGTACTATTGTGTGTACAGATGAACGTGGTACCTTCAGGTGTTTGGAAATTGCTCCCGAGGATGAACCAGACTTGTGGATGTCTCTCTCTCGACAAGCTGACCAGACGGTTTATCTGGCATGGCAAAACCCCTAGGGTTGGCCTGGATAAACTGACCCTTGATTACAGTCAAGGGGGCTTAAACCTCCCCAATTTTAGAATGTACTACTGGGCTGCACAGTCTAGGTTTCTGGCTCAGAGGTTTGACATTGGTCCCTCTCCCTCATGGTTGAACATTGAAAAGCTTGAGGTAAATGATGACACTGGGGCAGAATTGTTTTACAAATGGGACAGAAAATCTATAAAAACCATCACGGATAAACCTTTAATCATACATTCTGTCCTGGCATGGTGCAAACTGCCTGAGCTGTTCAGAAGAGGGGGATTCCTTTCCCCTAAAAACCCTTTATGGAACAATAGATTGATCCCTATGTTTTTCCAGAATAGTAACTTTAGACCATGGTCTGATAAGGGGATCACTCTTCTGGAACATTGTTATGAGGAGGGAGTTCTTATGTCTTTTGATCAGCTGGAACAGAAATACCACCTGCCTAACAGGGACTTCTTTAGCTACCTACAACTACGAAACTTTATTAGGGTGACTCTCAAGGGACAATGGAACCTACCTAAGATGTCACCTATTGACCAACTCTGCCACACAGACCAACCACTGTTCAAGACCATTTCCTGTGTATACGATGCTCTTATGTCAGGACTAACACTGCCTGGGCTAGATAAACCCCGACTTAGATGGGGAAAAGATCTGGGTATTGATCTTGATGAGGATCTATGGAGTGACCTATGCAGGGAGGGTGTTACATCCACATTGAACTCCGGATACTGACTGATCCAGTTTAATTTCCACCATCAGCTCTATATCACCCCATCTAGACTGCACAAGTTCAACCCAGATATCTCCTCCCTATGTTTTAGATGTGGCTCAGATGTAGGAACATTCCTCCATTCCACTTGGCAGTGTTCAAAACTACACGGTTTCACGGTGGCAGGGGGTTTGAGACATATCCTCAAATCACGGGGTTGCATTCCCTTTAGACCCGGTGGTCTGTCTACTGGGTAACTTTACTAACACCAATCTTAGGCAAAGCCATACTATAAAGCTAACAGAGATATTGCTAGCGATTGCCAAGAAATGTATTGCCTTGAAATAGAAATTGGATTCCTCCCTGCCAGTTGCAATGTGGCTTTCGGAAGTTAATAGTTGTATCCCTTTGGAGAAAATCACTTACTGCTTGAGGAATAAGTTAAAGACATTTTACAGAATTTGGCAACCTTTTATTGACTACATGGAGAATCTCCCCCCACATTTCATTGATTGAATCTCTATATAATCCTCACAATGTTTCACACGTAATGTATAATATGTAGCCTACGGCAGGTGATCCAATGTCTCATTATTGTTTTTTTCTTATTGTATGTTTGTATATATAATTATAATTATAATAATTTTTTTGTTACGTTCGTCTGTTACTGTCACTTTGTCCTATCGTTGTTTAATATCTTTTCACTTTTGTTTTGAATGTCTGCGGTCTTTGTTGTTTACTTTTGATTTTCCCATGATGTCAAGCAAAGAGGCCCAGGTACACCTCCAATTGACTCAAATGATGTCAATTAGCCTATCAGAAGCTTCTAAAGCCATGCCATCATTTTCTGGAATTTTCCAAGCTGTTTAAAGGCACAGTCAACTGGGTGTATGTAAACTTCTGACCCACTGGAATTGTGATACTGTGAATTATAAGTGAAATAATCTGTCTGTAAACAATTGTTGGAAAAATGACTTGTGTCATGCACAAAGTAGATGTCCTAACCGAATTGCCAAAACTATAGATTGTTATCAAGAAATGTGTGGTTGAAAAATGAGTTTTAATGACTCCAACCTAAGTGTATTTAAACTTCCGACTTCAACTGTATGTATTCACATTGAATTCCATATGGCTGATCAGGTCAGTGTGTTGGTAACAGACACAGCCAGTCAAGAGGAGATGGTGAGTGCACATTGGAATTATTAGCGTTGACCTCTAAACGGCCCCCCTGTGCACCGCAAGCTCTTCCTGCTCTTCCTGCTCTTCCTGCCTGTTGAAAACAAGTGCTGTATTCAGACAAGGCTCTATAATAATGCCCTGTGAAAACAACGAAAGGGCCTTTCCGATACACCAAATGCTCCCAATGTATTTCACGAAACACTCAACCCTTGGAGACACTGAGGCTAAACATGAGGACTATCAAATGCCCTCCCAAGTCTTTCCACCTGGGATGGAAAGGCACCACAAACGTGTAGACTTCCCCAGCTGCTCCTCCTCTTCCCTGTCTATCCCACTCTCTCTTCCTGGCCCATCTCTGAGCGCTGTTAAGTGAATAAATGATTGTGTGCGCTACCCATGGAGGATAGAGTGAGTATACATATACGTATTCTCCTGTGGATGTCCGCTGCACCTCCAGCTGTCTCTGGGGATGAGGGAGGGGGATACAAACAGAGGGAGACAGTAAGGAAGAGAGAGAGAGAGAGAGAGAGAGAGAGAGAGAGAGAGAGAGAGAGAGAGTGCTGACTCTGTTGATGTGTCGGAGGTCGCACGGTGGGAAGTGTTGCGACGTGTTGCGGCATACACACACATGCATGCACACAAACACACAGTGGCAAACACACACACACACACACACACATCCAGGGGTAAGAATAGCAGTGTTACGTAAGTGGTGGGAGCAGCCTGAGGGAAGCTCCTGGGCCTGGCTGAGATGCAGAGTGACGCACCACCCTGAACACGGCCAATGGTACACCCTCACACTGATGTGCCCAGCACAGGAGGGCCAATCATAGCCATCTATCAACATCTCACAGTGACAGGGATACATTTAACATAATTCACTCAGCCAGAACATGGCACACAGTCATTGTATAATGCATTAGACGGAACAGAACAAATGGCACTGAATAGAAAACAAACTCTAATCTCTACTTTCGCGTCCACCGGCCCAGTCTTCTCAGCTCTTTATAAAGAAGCTAGTTGTACAGCACCAATGCTTCAACTGACATAGTCTCACTCTGGTAGTGTACATTCATGAATGCATTAGCGACAGGGACAGAGGTAATGGCACAGATTGACTGTTATTCAACAACACTCTCTCAGTGCTTTAATGAGATCTCCTTTCTCTCTACATCGATCTGTATTGATGGTCTATATAACACACACACTAACAGCTCAGCCTGGAAGGATCGATTGATGAGGTGTGGAGGAGGAAATTTGTATTCCTCCCACCTGGGAGCGAAGCGATAGGGAGCTCTGAGCTGAGCAACGTTGCTGTGTTGCTGTGCATAACCTCAGCGAATCAATAGACTGGGAGATAATGAGAAGGACCCCTAACCCTGATCATCTGATTACATCAAAAGATTAGCATCAACAACAACACACTGGCGCTATAATATCATGAGGGGTATACTACAAATCAGGATCAATGAGTTCTCGCCAGATCTCGGAAAAACAAGTAGAAATATAAATCGTTTCTGGTTCATCAATTGGTTGAAACAACTGAATCCATCCATGCCCATTTGAAGCAGATTTTCCGAAAACATGTGAAGTTATTTCCAAACATTTAAGTAAGTTAGCTTGCAAACTCACTAATGCTGCTTTGTAGTATACCCCTCTGGTCACACTGACTCTGAGATTGAGACAACAACACAACAGTGGATTTGCTGGGACAGATCAACACCAGGATGGATAGGGCTGCTGCTTCCTCTTAAAGTAGGATATGTCTGTAGTCGTACAGCCTGTGAGAAATCAATTAAACCAATTTAATGATAAAAGTCACCTCTGGGCAGCAGGTAGCCTAGTGGTTAGAGCGTTGGGCCAGTAACTGAAAGATTGCTGGATTGAATCCCCGAGCTGACAAGGTAAAACTCTGTGGTTCTGCCCCTGAACAAGGCAGTTAACCCACTGTTCCCCGATAGGCTGCCATTGTAAATAAGAATTTGTTCTTAACTGACTTAACATGCCTAGAACTTCTACAGAGATGTACACAGTTACCAAAATGTCACGCCAGGGTAAGCCTACATGAAACACAGCCATTGTTTAAAGTGTTTCTAAAAAACCCTATGGGAAAAAGGATGGTGGAAAAACGATTTCCCTGTTTGACCGCTAGGTTTCATGAGTATTATGACTCATACTGTCATACTCTATAGTATATAACACAAGGTCTGAGTCCCAAATGGCACACTAGTGCACTACAGAATATGGTGCCATTTGGGACACAAACAAGGACATCCATGCTAGCTAACTTCATCCCGTAGTAGGAGAAGAGTCCATTGTTTGAAGAGCGAGGCCGCAGAGCAGTGTTACCTTCTGAAGCATCATATTCTGAGAAAACCTCTTCTGAAGTGTCACTTACCTAGAAAGAGAAAGAAGGGAGAAATGGGAGAGAGAAAGACAAATGTTATCAGTGCAGGCCATCGACTGCAATCAGGTGTAATTTTCTCTAAACAAGAACTAGGTCTGTTGAGTGTGTGACCCCAGGCCTGCTCCAACACCTGCTGTTGAGTGCTGCTGACACACACACACACACACACACACACACACACACACACACACACACACACACACACACACAGACACACACACACACACACACACGTAATGGACATATGTTTAGAGTGGCTATCAACACATCAACTATTCTCTCTCTTTCTCTATTACTCTCTCTCTCTCTCTTTTTCCCATCTGTCTGTTATTCTAAATATCTATTCCTCAGTCACACTCCCTCCATCACTCTCTCTGCCCATCTTCCTTCTCCTCTATTCATGCCTCTCGTTCCTCTGTCCCTCCTATCCCTATATGTAAACAACATACAGTACCAGTCAAAAGTTTGGACACACCTGCTCATTCAAGGGTTTTTCTTAATTTGACTATTTTCTACATTGTAGAATAATAGTGAAGACATCAAAACTATGAAACAACACATATGGAATCATTTAGTAAACAAAAAAGTGTTAAACAACGTAGTCACCCTTTGCCTTGAAGACAGCTTTGCACACTCTTGGCATTCTCTCAACCAGCTTCACCTGGAATGCTTTTCCAACAGTCTTGAAGAAGTTCCCACATATGCTGAGCACTTGCTGGCTGCTTTTCCTTCTCTCTGCGGGCCAACTCATCCCAAACCATCTCAATTGGGTTGAGGTCGGGTGATTGTGGAGGCCAGGTCATCTGATGCAGCACTCCATCACTCTCCTCCTTGGTCAAATAGCCCTTACACAGCCTGGAGGTGTGCTGGGTCATTGTCACGTTGAAAAACAAATGATAGTCCCACTAAGCACAAACCAGATGGTATGGCGTATTGCTGCAGAATGCTTTTGTAGCCATTTTGGTTAACCTTTTGACACATAAGTTCTAAATATTAATAACGGCCCTTACAGCATGCGTTCTTTTCTTTTTACAATAGTGGCGAACAAAAAGTGAAAGCGTGGTATAATCATAATCACCATGGCTAAGGCCGGGAAAGGCTGGCATCCTAAATACTTTTTCCTTATTTTTTTCAAATTAATTTAATTGATTCTCCCCTGGAAAACTAGGCTACAGCTGTGGATACATTTCATCATCATGTCAACGTAATATCACCACTGGACATGTAGCCTACAGGTTCCTGCCTCGTCACCAAGCGAGGAAGATATTTCCCATCAAATGCGGTGACTATTATGGCTGGGATAGGTTTTAGCCTGGTCGAGGCAGAGGATAATGAGAACAGGCTGGTGGACGAACTCATGTTAGCAACAAAGTGAGGTAGTTTGTGGTGCGTGCGTGTAATCAGCTATATTGTATGCAGAGACCGTGGCATGAGTGAAGCGAGGTTGTCGATATAATGGGTTATCGTAAACTATGGAGCAAGACAGGATTATCAAGGTTCATGCTTTATGCCATCTACAGGCTGAATGTTACGTTGGTGAACCAGTTATCGCTCTCCTTCCAAAATGTGGTGACATTTGGATTAACTTCAAGTATGACTAACTATACAGTATGTTCCTAGGAAAAGTTGATGTAATGTAACAACTCAAATCGCTCTCTTTACTTTAAAGTAGTCTACAGATTAGGATAAAGGTTGTTGGCTAGGGAACATAGGATTTGATTCAAATCAGCAGAAGGACGACGAGGAGTGTGGTGGTCCTCAAGGAGCTGCCGCATCAGGTCTATCCTGTACTGCACGTCCAACTTAGTCAACTAGTCCTATCTTCTTGTTGTACTCCAAGACACAGTCTGGCTTCTTTTTCCTCTCTCTGGTGTCATAGTCCAGTTTTCCTGTGTCTGACATTTTGGAGGTGTGGACAGTGGAAGGAACATGGACATGGTGTTTGTCGTGCCATTTCCCTGCCGTTATCTCCCCGTTTGTTTGGGACTCCACCTCCCCCTTGCTCATTTTCTTTTTGAATACTGCCATCCCCTTTCTGTTGGATCTCCCTGTGCCACAGGCCCCCATGTTCTCCCTCAAACAGTACTGGAAAAGGGTAGGGCTACTGTACCCGTTGTCCACAAATACAGTGTGCCCCTTTCTAAGGTAAGGCTGCAGCATGGTGATCAAAATGCCTCATATCTGCGGTGGCGCCGGTGTAGATGATCAGGTGCTGTACATATCCTGTCAGACAGTCCCTGTACACCCCATCTGTGGCGCTTTGATGGGATGTATAGGTGGAATGCAAGCCTTCCTTTACAAGCCCCGAGAGACTCATCAATGCACAAGTCCTTGTGAGGAACCAACACTCTTCCAAATGGCCAGGTGAAGCTGACCAAGAAATTCCTCATTTTGAGAATGTTGGCAGTGGCGTTGTTCACAAAGTGGAGCAAGTTGTCTCAGCAAGACAAGGAAGTGCTGCTGGGGAAAAAAGGTTGGGGAAATAGGGGTCCAGTAGTCCCTCACAGAGCCCTTCTTCACTAGCCCCATCAGCAGCACCGTGACCAGGAAGGTATACATTTCACTTACGGTGGTGTTCACCAATTTTGAGAGCTTCCCTTTTACGCCAGGGGTCTTCTCTTTCAGTTCAT
Source organism: Oncorhynchus masou masou (assembly GCF_036934945.1). Taxonomy (NCBI): domain Eukaryota; kingdom Metazoa; phylum Chordata; class Actinopteri; order Salmoniformes; family Salmonidae; genus Oncorhynchus; species Oncorhynchus masou. The sequence goes on along the minus strand of NC_088236.1, from coordinate 38,887,754 downwards.
GAGAATACCTGCAAACAAATATGCATATTTAGTAGGCTAAAGGCATTCTGAATGTTGATACATTTGAAGAGAGCTGATGGTGTCCTGCACCACACTCTCCACCAATTCCTCATCAAGGAACAGTTTAAAACATTCTGACTGAGGGGGTAGGCAGGGTGCTTTGTACCCCAGACAGGGTGTCATTGAAGTCTATCTCTGATAGTGTGAAGTGACAGGATCTCCAGCAGCAGGGACCATCATCCTCAACTTCAACTTCTTCTCCCTCACAGTCTACAAGATTGACAGCAACATTAGCATCTTGGGAAGGTGATGGGTGCTCATTGCCTGCAAGGTTGAGGTGGGCACCATTTTCCTCACACTCACAGTCCAGAAGGTTGGGGGGCAGATATGCCTCGTCACTGTCTGATTGATCAGACTCAGTCTCATACACAGATTCATCATCAAAATGACGAAATATTCCTCGTATCTCCTCATCAGTGAGGCGTTTCCTTTTGAAATCGGACATTATCTCTATACTCAATGGCTATCAGTGTCTGTCAAGTGTTAAGCTTTTCTGTCAGGGCTGACTTAGATTGTAACTATGGTTACTCTGGTTTGCTATCTCAGACCCCCTTTCCAGGGATTTCTCCTGTGTTTGCACCCCATTTATTGATAAATCCCCCATAATAAAAATGGAATTCCGAGTTGGATGACCATTCAAATCTATTTTACCCAGTCGGAACTCATTAGTTCCCAGTGGTTTTGAATGCGTGGCTGCCATCATAAAGACTTTACCTGGTGTTAGCTTAGCTGACACGCATTTATTTTCTAAACAACATTACATTAGTCTCTTGTGCTCACCAGAGATGTGGTACATTGTAAACTAGTCTAGCTGTTAGGTCGCTAACAGTTTGGCTGTGGATGTGTTCCGTGTGATGCTTGGATGGTGAAGTTCGAATTATCTTTTACAATAAAAGGTCAAATTGAGGAATAAAGTTTAAGACCTTTATTTTCCATCAGTACAAAAAAGTATTTAGATGCTGTTCAGACAACAATGGTGTTTAGACTCGTTTGTTGCGTCATACGTTCTGGTGGTACTATTCCAATCACATAGTTGAGACCGTACGCTGCAAGGACCAATCAACAATGATCACAAATATGTGATCGTACGCATCAAAGGGTTAAGTGTGCCTTGAATTCCAAATAAATCACAGACAGTGTCACCAGCAAAGCACCCCCACACCATCACACCTCCTCCTCCTTGCTTCATGGTGGGAACCACACATGCGGAAATCATCCAAACACCTACTCTGCATCTCACAAAGACACAGCAGGTTGGAATCAAACATCTCTAAATTTGGACACATCAGACCGAAGGACTGATTTCCACCAGTCTAAAGTCCATTGCTCGTGTTTCTTGGTCCAAGCAAGTCGCTTCTTCTTCTTATTGGTGTCCTTTAGTAGTTATTTCTTTGCAGCAATACAACCATAAAAACCTGATTCACGCAGTCTCATCTGAACAGTTGATGTTGAGATGTGCCTGTTACTTGAACTCTGTGAAGCATTTATTTGGGCTGAAATCTGAGGTGCAGTTAACTCTAATGAACCTATCATCTGCAGCAGAGGTAACTATGGGTCTTCCTTTCCTGTAACGTCCTCATAAGAGCCAGTTTCATCATATCGCTTGATGATTTTTGTGACTATACTTTAAGAAACTTTCAATGTTCTTACAATTTTCCGGATTGACTGACCTTCATGTCTTAAAGTAATCATGGACTGTTATTTATCTTTGCTTATTTGAGCTGTTCTTGACAGAATATTGACTTGGTCTTTTACCAAATAGGGCTCTCTTCTGTATACCACCCCTACCTTGTCACAACACAACTGATTGAAGGAAGGAAAGAAATTCCACAAATTAACTTTTAACAAGGCAACCTGTTAATTGAAATGCATTCCAGGTGACTACCTCATGAAACTGGTTGAGATAATGCCAAGAGTGTGCAAAGCTGTCATCAAGGCAAATGGTGGCTACTTTGAAGAATCTCAAATATAAAATATATTCTGATTTGTTTAACACTTTTTTGGTTACTACATGATTACAAATGTGTTATTTCATACTTTTGATGTCTTCACTATATATAAATAAAGAAAATAAAGAAAAACCCTGGAATGAGTAGGTGTGTCCAAACTTTTGACTGTAGATATTACAATGACAACTTAACATTGAAGATGTTTTAGAAATGGTAATGACCATTCCTAATATAATGATGATCATGACAATGATGACAATAAGGATGAAAACAGTGATACAACAGCACTATCAAAGCGATATCAACCTGGTGTATTTAAAGAGGTCTACTCTCTAAATGGCGTGAAGGTATGGATTCTCATTTAGATTGAACCTGTGTCCCTGTACTCCCCCTGGTGTTGAACTGGGATGTGATTGGCAAAATGTCATGACAGCCCCAGGAGTGATTATCAGATCTAGATAGGACTGGCTCACAGCCAAGGGAGCAGCGTTGCCAGCCAGGAAAATGACTAGGCTAAAGATCAGAAAAAACTAAGCGTTAAATCTATTCTCAAACGTGGTGGATTTCAGGAGTTCTAATGTAAAATCAAATACCTTACCAATTGTTAAAGAGTCAAGAGCTACAGTATTTAGACCCAATAGTCACAGCTAAAGGGTTGCTAAAGTTGACGTTGGAAGTTTACATACACTTAGGTTGGAGTGATTAAAACTCGGTTTTCAACCACTCCACAAATTCCGTGTTAACAAACTATAGTTTTGGCAAGTCGGTTAGGACATCTACTTTGTGCATGACAGAAGTAATTTTTCCAACAATTGTGTACAGACAGATTATTTCACAGTATCACAATTCCAGTGGGTCAGAAGTTTACATACACTAAGTTGACTATGCCTTTAAACAGCTTGGAAAATTCCAGAAATTGATGTCATGGCATTAGAAGCTTCTGATAGGCGAATTGACATCAATTGAGTCAATTGGATGTTAACCTGTGGATGTATTTCAAGGCCCACCTTCAAACTCAGTGCCTCTTTACTTGACATCATGGGAAAATCTAAAGAAATCAGCCAAGACCTCAGCATTTTTTAAAGGTTTTTAGACCTCCACAAGTCTGGTTCATCCTTGGAAGCAATTTCCAAACACCTGAAGGTACCACATTCATCTGTACAAACAATAGTACGCAAGTATAAACACCATGGGACCACGCGGCCATCATATCGCTCAGGAAGGAGACGCGTTGCTGTCTCCTAGAGATGAACGTACTTTGGTGCGAAAAGTGCAAATCAATCCCAGAACAACAGCAAAGGACCTTGTGAAGATGCTGGGGGAATCAGGTACAAAAGTATCTATAACCACAGTAAAACGAGTCCTATATCGACATAACCTGAAAGGCTGCTCAGCAAGGAAGAAGCTACTGCTCCAAAACCGCCATGAAAAAGCCAGACTACGGTTTTCAACTGCACATGGGGACAAAGATCATACTTTTTGGAGAAATGTCCTCTAGACTGATGAATCAAAAATATAATTGTTTGGCCTTACTGACCATCGTTATGTTTGGAGGAAAAGGGGGGATGCTTGCAAGCCGAAAAACACCATCCCAACCGTGAACCACGGGGGTGGCAGCATCATGTTATGGGGGTGCTTTGCTGCAGGAGGGACTGGTGCACTTCACAAAAAAGATGCCTTCATGAGGACGTAAAATTACGTGGTTATATAGAAGCAACATCTCAAGACATTAGTCAGGAAGTTAAAGCTTGGTCACAAATGGGTCTTCCAAAAGGACACCAAGCATACTTCCAAAGTTGTGGCAAAATGGCTTTAGGACAACAAAGGCAAGGTATTGGATTGGCCATCACAAAGACCTGACCTCAATCCTATAGAACATTTGTGGGCAGAACTGAAAAAGCGTGTGCGAGCAAGGAGTCCTTACAGTACTGACTCAGTTACACCAGCTCTGTCAGGAGGAATGGGCCAAAATTCACCCAACTTATTGTGGGATGCTTGTGAAACGTTTGACCCAAGTTAAACAATTTAAAGGCAATGCTATCAAATACTAATTGAGTGTATGTAACCTTCTGACCCACTGGGAATGTGATGAAAGAAATAAAAGCTGAAATAAATCATTCTCTCTACTATTATTCTGAAATTTCACATTCTTAAAATAAAGTGGTGATCCTAACTGACCTAAGACAAGGAATTTTTACTAGGATTAAATGTCAGGAATTGTGAAAAACTGAGTTTAAATGTATTTGGCTAAGGTGTATGTAAACCTCCGACTTCAACTGTAGCTATACAGAATGACATCACTGCCAATAAGGTTAGCCATCAACCCTGGGCAAACAGGATTTAGACAGTTATGGATCACAATAGACATTTAAATAGTATATTCATAAGATCATCAGCCTATCTCCCTGTCCGTCATGATAACTTGATGTTATTTAGATGTAGGGATGGAAAATATGCTAGCCCACTAGCCCAAGGCTAGTCCTTTTCAGAATGGGCTAGTAGAAAATGTGCCCAACTAGCCTGAGATGCAGGTAAAATTCTGTCTTTTCCATTATCGCACAGCAGACTTTGGACCCAGGCTAGTAGAAATTGCTGTCTACTAGCCCAGCTGGCCAGAGCATAAAACCCTTGAGTTCCATCACATCATGTACGTGCTCCCTCTGTTGCTCTGAGAGGCTGAAGCCGTAACAATATTTGCATGAGCTGCTGGAGCACCTTCTAGTTAACAGCCTGTAACGTGTCGCTAGCTGTTGACATTTATAAAGAGACAGTTGGCAGACAGACACCAGCTTTAAAAACATGACACACTCTCTCAGGTTTATTCCTCACAGGAAGATGACTGGATTATTGTGAAACACATCACTGCCAAGCGTCTGTCTCTTATTCTAATGGAGTGGATACGTCAAGACACATTCATTTCCACTAAGGGAGTAATAAAGTTGTAAAGTATCTTTCTGTAATAAATAATAATAATACATAGCGCTTTTGTAAAACCCCAGATACACTTTGCAATAAATCTGTCTGTCTGTCTGTCTGTCTGTCTGTCTGTCTGTCTGTCTGTCTGTCTGTCTGTCTGTCTGTCTGTCTCTCTGTCTGTCTGCCTGTCTGTCATTCAGTCTATCTGTCTGTCATTCAGTCTGAGACAGACAGACAGACAGACAGACAGACAGACAGACAGACAGACAGACAGACAGACAGACAGACACAATTGTGTGTGGCATGTGTAACTGGAAACCAGTTCTCTCCTCTCTGGACCCTGAGATCATCCTACAGATTGAGGGGGATCTGACAGGGAACAGGGTGTCTCTCCCTGACCGCAGCCCAGATCAACACTCTCCATGACAGCCCTGTCAGAGACTGTGTGTACCCTCGGGATTAGTTTCATATCGCACAGACCTAATTACATGAGCTCATACTACACTTGTCCTGTATTAATGGTAGAAAGGTATAGCCATAATTTACAATGCTTCAATCAATGCAGGGTCTGGTAGTTCTGCTCTCCCATTGGATGGGATTGTAAAAAGGACCGTTTTTTAGAAAATGACTCAAAATATAAACTTTAACTTATAAAGCCTGAGAAACAAGGTTCATGAAATTGACAACTTACAAACATCAGAAAACATTCATATTCTGGCCATCTCTGAAACACACTTAGATAATTAATTTGATGATGCAGTAGTAGTTATACATGGTTATAGAATATATAGGAAAGATAGAATGCAAATGGAGGAGGTGTTGCTGTATATGTTCAGAGTCATATTCCTGTTAGGCTGGTCCTTTGAGAATCTCATGTCAGATGATGTGGAAGTAATATGGCTACTGGTTCATCTGCCTCACCTAAAGTCTATTCTTGTAGCACATTGCTATAGACCATTGAGTGCAACAAGTGTCACGACTCCTACTGAAGGTGGCTCCCCTTCCTGTTCGGGTGGCGCTCGGCTGTCGTCGTCACTGGCCTACTAGCTGCCATTGATCCTTTTTCCCCTTTCTGTTTATTGGTTTCACCTGTTTGTGTTTTAGGCTGATTAGTCTGGCTTTATTTACCAGTCGGCCCGCCTGCTCTTTGTGCGGGATTGTTTTGTGTAACTTGTGTGCACGTCTGTGGGTTACGTGTTTCCCATTTCGTGGGTTTTGCTGGACAGTTTAAGTCCCTGTGTTTGGGGCATTTGTTTTGTTGTGCGCCCTGTGTTTCGTGGGGTTGGCTTATGTTCGCCGTTTTGTGCATTAAATACAGCACTTGTCAGGATTTGGCCAGGGTTGTTCCGGGTTTTGGTCACTAGATGCCCCCATTGTGCTTTTTGACCTTATGTTTTTTCCCTTGTTCCCCATTATTATTTGCACCTGTACCTCGTTTCTCCTGATTGTATTTAAACCCTTTGTTTCCCTCAGTTCTGTGCTCTGTGTTTGTATGTTAGCACCCAGCCCTAGTGTTCTGTGTTTTCCTGTCGATTCCGGTGGATGCTCTTGTGGAATTCTGTTTTTGTTTTTGAGTGTCTCTTGAGGCTTTTTTGTGCTATTCCTACCACCTTTTGGATTTGCCATTTTTGTATTTAAGGACTTCTCCTTTTTTACTTTATTAAATACATCGTCTTAAGTACTGCTGTGTCTGCCTCATCTTCTGGGTTCTGCTGACTATTCGTGGCTCAGTTGGTTAAGTGACTGTTTCTCACTCCGGAGACCCAGGTTCGTAATCGGGTCCTGACAGCACTACCCTGAACTCTCTGCTTCCTGCGCCTGACTTCTCATCCACTACACCCAGTACGTTACAACAAGTCAGTATTTGGACTATATATATGTGTGAAATGCTCAATAATGTATGTAATATCAACAGAGAAGTATATTTTCTGGGTGACCTAAATATTGACTGGCTGTCAACAAGCTGTCCACTCAAAAAGAAGCTTCAAGCTGTAACCGATGCCTGCAATCTGGTTCAGGTTATCGGTCAATTTACCAGGATATTTACAAACAGAACAGGAACTAAATCATCGAACATGTATTGACCAGATCTTTACCAATTCGGCAGAAATCTGCTCTAAAGGAGTATCCACACCCATTGGCTGTGGTGATCTTAATATAATAGCTAGTATATAATGCAAACAACAAACGCTGAGTCTTCCTAGTCATGCATAACAGACCAAATAATGTTAGAAAAGTACAGTACTTTTGAGTTCCGTAAAGTTGGGGTGGAAGAGGTGAAACAATTGTTGCCATCTATAAATAACAAAAGCCATCTGGTACTGACAACCTGGATGGTAAATTGCTGAAGTTGGTAGTGGAATACACTGTCACATCTTCAATTTAAGCCTAGAAGACGATGTGTGCCCTCAGGCCTGGAGGGAGGCAAAGATCATTCCATTGCGCAAGAATAGCAAAGCAACCTTTAACAATAGAACCATGTTGATTGCTGATTAAAAAAAATGTAAAAAATAAAATGCCCCCCTCCTGTAACGATCTTCTTCATCTGAGGAGGAGTAGGAAAGATCGGACCAAAGTGCAGTGTGGTAAGTGTTCATGTTATTTTATTTAAACTGAACATAAACCAAAATAACAAAAAGAATGAACGAAAACGAAACAGTCCTGTCAGGTGCAGTGCCCAGCTGATAATCATCCTGATAATTGCCTCGAAACTGAAACTAAACTATACCAAAACTAATTTCACACATATAGCCTAATAACAGATTCAATAAATTAAGTGATAGGGTGAATTGGTGAGCGTGGGGAAGCGAACAATGCATAATTATGTCATCACCAATTGTGAATGAAGAACAGGGCGGGCCATTCTATTGTATTGATCCATTCTAATTATAGGCCTAATCTTAAAATGCTATGTACCCTATAATCAAAGCAGTCTTATCAGTCTACTCCAGTCAACTTGGAGTAGGCTACACAGTGAGAGGCTGCAGTGTGTTATTTGTATTCCCTCAGTCCTGCGCAAGCCACTTTCCCTCAGGGGAATCCCCATCGAAACCGGATGTTGTTTGACTGCTATCTTAAGTGGACCTCGAATTTAGCTCGAGGGAGCCAGTTAAGAAATTTGGTCACCCACAGTTCAATGCAAACTGTAGTCACATGTCAAGCTGCATTTTCGGCATGTCAGAAAAAATGATGAAGCTAGCATGCTAAAGAATATATATAGACAACATTGATTTTAGCATTGGCAAATTGGCTTAGTCTCATAATGAGGAGCCTATAAAACGTAGTTAGATTCATAGACATATTTTTGGGCATTCTAAAATGTATTGGAATAAATGACCAATTTTGACAATTTCTTCACTTCACTCATTGGCGAACAAGTTGCTTGCAAAAAAAAAAACTTATGTTAATGGTTCAAACAACCAACTGATCAGCCTGTTACCGGTGCTTAGCAAACTTTTGGAAGAAATCATGTTTGACCCAATACAATGTTATTTTACAGAAAACAAATTAACAACAGACTTTCAGCATGCTTATAGGGAGGACACAACATGCTCGGCACTGACACAAATTACTGAAGATAGGCTGAAAGAAATTGATAATAAGAAGATTGTGGGAGCTGTTTTGTTAGATTTCAGTGCAGCTTGTTATATTGATCATAACCTGTTGCTGAAAAAACATAGGTGGTATGGATTTACATCCTCTGCCTCATGGTTTGAAAGTTGCATAATCTAATAGAACCCGCATGGTTTATTTAATGGCCTTTTTAATGCAAATTCGGTTGAGTGTGGTGTACCGCAGGGCAGCCGGCTTGGGCCATTGTTTTCTGTTTTTAACAATGACCTTCCACTGACCTTGAATAAAGCCTGTGTCTATGTACGCTGACGACTCAACCATATACACATAGGCTATGACAGTAGAAATAAATAACTGACACCCTTAACATAGAGCTCCAGTCAGTTTTTGAATCTCAAATACTAAAAGCATTGTTTTTGGGACAAATCACTGGCTCAACCCTAAACCTCATCTAGATCTATTACTGAATAATGTGGATATTGAGCAAGTCGAGGAGACTAAACTGCTGGGTGTAACCCTAGATAGCAAGCTGTCATGGTCAAAACATATAGATTCAATGGTTTCTAAAACGATAAGAGTTATGTCCACGATAAGGAATTGCTCTGCTTTCTTGACATCTAAATCAACCACGCAGGTCCCACAGGCCCTAGTTTTAATCTCACCTGGACTACTGCCCAGTTGTGTGATCATGTGCGGTAAAGAAGGACATAGGAAAATTGCAGTTGGTCCAGAACATAGCAGCACGTATTGCACTTAGATGTACATAGAGGGTGAATGTCAGCGGTATGCATGTCAATGAGGACATATTGACTGCGTCACTATTGGTCTTTGTGCGAGGTGTTGATGTGTTAAAGGTACTGAACTGTCTCTTCAAGCAGTTGGCACACAGTTCAGATACTCATCGGTGCCTCACAAGACATGCAGCCAGAGGTCTCTTCACAGTCCCCAGGTCCAGAGTAGAGGCTGGGAAACACACAGTATTAAATAGAGCCATGACTACATGGAACTCTCTACAAGCCCAGGTAACTCAAGCTAGCAATACCCCCCTCCCCCATATTATGTCGGGTTACGTTTTTTATCTGTTGTGCTTTGTTTCCTGTTTGGAACCCAGGAGGGCAGTGGCTAATTGGGGATCATAATAAAATACTAAAATACTAAATAGGTTCTTAGTTTGTCTGATTTATAGCATCAGACGGTCATCCCCTCCATACAGCTCATCTGAGAGTGAAGGTCGACAGCTTGTTAAGGAGAACATCTGTGGAAAACAGGTGTGTTTCTCATTAAAGCCAGAGAGAAACAAACAGGAATTTAATCAGGGGAAAGGCTGTGTGTGTGTAAAAGACAGAGAGAGATTGTGTTCTCTAACATCAAACATGTTTGATTTCCATTGTCAATAACACAATGAATGCAACAAACCAGTAATGAGGAAAATTATTCTTACACCATCGTCATCCTTCAACATGCACACATGCACGCACGCACACACCCACAGAGCCAGAGGTCCAGCCATGTTTTGTCCTTGTTTTCTAGTGACAATTTGGGTCCTCTCAAACACAAAGTCATGAAGAAAGAGGGAGTGAAAGGAGAGAAAGAAAAAGAGAGGAGAGAAGGAGAAGTATGCAGATCTGGGTCCTCATCTCAGTGCAGACTCTATAAAAACTTAAGCTCCATAACAAATGCAGTGAATTGCCCAAAGCTCTACCTAATCATCCTGGCTTATTCCTTGTGACTCCAGCCTGACCAGGAACCCACTCCCACCTGTGTTCCCACCGTCCACAGGCACTGCTGCTGCCGGGCACCCAGAGGCCTGCTCTCTCACACACAAACGCTACCTACGTCAGAGTCCCCTGCAGTAACACGCCAATGCACCCCAACACCACACCACATATGCATATACAGTACGATGCAACACCAACAAGCGCTAACATAATCCTGTTCTGAGGTAGGCTTGGGCGATATACCGTTTATACCGTATGCCGGTGTATTTCGCAATGCCAACGATGTGATTTTCATTACTGGTTTCTCAAATTCTAATAGTTCGCCTAATTTCAGTTTACGTGACAAAACAAGCAAGTATAGTGTAGAGCCCTCAAACTCAATCTGGATCTCGAAGCCAGATCCACTGCATTTTTTCATTGTTCCCCTCTAATCAGGGACTGATTTAGACCTGGTACACCAGGTGTGTGCAATTAATATTCAGGTAGAACCGAAAACCAGCACGCTCCGGACCTCGTAGGGTGAGTTGAGTACCCCTGGTGTAGAGAATCATTGTACCATCTAAACCTCCGTAAAATATATTTTCAATAACAAAATATATTGTATTTTCTGCTGTTTGAAGCTGAAGTATAAAAAAAGAGCACATAGAACAGATATTTTGCTTCTTAGTCTTGCTTTCAATGAGAATGACAGAGCTATAACTCACATTTCTATGTGAATTCTGGTAAGGTCAGCCAAAAAGTTACATATTGCAGCTTTAACAATAACTATAAGACATCTAAATAAATTATATCCGGCTCAGGTCTCCAGCTATGCATTTGGTTCGCTAACTTGCGGATAGATGTCAAGATCAAGCTTCTTGGTTACAGTAGAGACAATCAATCCCCTCCTTGATCAAGATCCCTGTTGCCTAAGTTGTTTTGTGCGTCAATTATTATTTGTTATTTTTATAATATTATTATCAATTATTTTTTGGTAGGAATAACACCCGTTGTCTGCACATTCGGTAATACCGTGTATCACAGTATGGTGCAGAAATGGTAAAACAGTATCAAAATCTGGATACCGCCAAACTCTAGTCTGAAGCTCCTTCCATTCTCTACCAACCACTTGAGGGCCATAGAAAAGGTATCCAGACTAAACGAAGAGCCCAATTGAATTGAGACATACAGCATTCAATTTAGTTGTGTACTTAGAAGGGTAGTTCAATCCAAAATCAAGTTTTGCCCAGTGTTTTTATGTCTAAAAAGTAGTCTGTAAGTTATCTCACTACAGGACTTAAAGAAGACTTCCTCATTTCCAGTTAAAACTGCAATCATAATATACAGTGGCTTCAGAAAGTAATCACACCCCTTGACCTTTTCAAAATGTTGTTCTGTTACAGCCTGAATTTATGATTTTGTGTCACTGGCCTACTACACACAATACCCCATACTGTCAAAGTGGAATTATGTTTATAGACATTTTTACAAATTAATTTTAAATGAAAAGCTGAAATGTCTTGAGTCAATAAGTATTCAATCTTTTTGTTATGGAAAGGCTAAATAAGTTCAGGCTGGAAAATTTGCTTAACCAGTCACATAATAAGTTGTTTATTATACTTCATCTCTGTCCCTCAGTCGAGCTGAGAATTTCAAACAGATTCAACCACAAAGACCAGGGAGGTTTTCCAATGCCCCGCAAAGAAGGGCACCTATTGGTAGATGGGTAATTAACATTTTAAAGCAGACGTTGAATAGCCCTTTGAGCACTTTAAAACAGGTAACGGCTTTGATAGGAGAAAATTGAGGATGGATCAACAACCTAAATGACAGAGTGAAAAGAAGGAAGCCTGTAAAGAATACAAATATTCCAAAACATGCATCCTGATTGCAACTAAGGCACTAAAGTAAAAAACTACAAAAAATGTGGCAAAGAAATTAACTTGAATCCAAAGTGTTATGTTTTGGGCAGATCCAACATAATACATCACTTCATATTTTCAAGCATGGTGGTAGCTGCATCATGTTATGGGTATGCTTGTCATCGGCAAGGGAGTTTTTTGGGACAAAAAGAAAAGGAATGGAGCCAAGCACATGCAAAATCCTAGAGGAAAACCTGGTTCAGACTGCTTTCCAACAGACCCTGGAAGATAAATTCACCTTTCAGCAGGGCAATAACCTGAAACAAAAGGCCAAATCTACATTGGAGTTTCTTACCAAGAAGACGGTTAATATTCCTGAGTGGCCGAGTTGCAGTTTTGACTTACGCAACCGTTCAAAAGTTTGAGGTCACTTAGAAATGTCCTTGTTTTTGAAAGAAAAGCACATTCTTTGTCCATATAAATAACATCACATTGATTAGAAATACAGTGTAGACATTGTTAATATTGTAGGTGTATAGAGGCTTAATGGCACGTTGTGTTAGCCATTCTAAAGACGTAGAAGTCAGAGAAATTTAACTTGATTGACTGAGGTAAATCTAGGTGTACACTGAATCTAGGTGTATCTAGGTCTAAACCAGTGTACACTGTGATAATGTTGCAAGAGGGGACAAATTGCCTGAACAGAGAGACATTTCTAAAGGTCATAGTTGCTGCTTAGAGTAACAGAGCCCCATGGCTGCCGTGACCACTGGTAACCACTGAACATGTGTGCACAACAGGACAATAGCGTGAAAACAGCCTTTCCTCAAAATCAATTAGAGGAAGTAGCATTGACACTTCTCTGAATTCTGCAGCTCTTCTGTAAAGTATTTTAGATAAAATATGCACTGTATATAGAGATAGGAGGGACAGAGGGAGGAGAGGGTGGAAGAGAGAAGGAAGATGGGCAGAGAGAGAGTGATGGAGGGAGTGTGACCGAGGAATAGATACAGTATTTAGAGAGATGGACAGATGGGGAAAAGAGAGAGAGAGAGAGCAATAGATACAAAGAAAGAAAGAGAATAGTTGATGTGTTGATAGCCACTCTCAACCCATGTCCATTACCTGTGGGTGTGTGTGTGTCTGCTTGTGTGTGTGGCACGGGCGTGTTCAATCACATCTGTGTTTGTTGGTCACAACAAAACAATTGACACACCCCATGGTTACACCCAGGAAATGTCTTATTCATGTAACCATTCTAAAGAGCTCTAAAGCAAGTCAGAAACCCAGGGGGATACACATACACACAAACTGCCAGTCATGTAACACACACACCATCACACAAGAAAAGGTTCTAGAGCAGGGGTATTAAACTCTGACCCTACGAGGTCTGGAGCCTGCTGGTATTTCTGTTCTAACTGATAATTAATTGCACCCAGCTGGTGTCCCAGGTCTAAATCAGTCCCTGATTAAAGGGAGATGTAATTTTAAGGAATCTGTTTTTAGAAATGTTTGCAGATTTATTGAAAATGAAATACAGAAATATCTCATTTACATAAGTATTCACACCCATGAGTCAATACATGCTATAATCCCCTTTGGTAGTGATTACAGCTGTGAGACTTTCTGGGTGAGTCTCTAAGAGCTTTGCACACCTGGATTTTATAATATTTGCACATTATTATTTAAAAAATTCTTCAAGCTCTGTCAAGTTGGTTGTTGATCATTGCTAGACAGCCATTTTCAAGCCGATTTAAGTCACTGGACATTGCTATTGTGGGGTGTGGGTTGCTGAAACTGTTCATTGGTATGCTTTTATCAAGCCTTTATTCATAGATTTTCAAAAGCTATAAGTCCATAGCAGGGATTGAGCAGCCACTAACCACACCCCACCTCTCTCTCTCCTGGACTAGGGGAGTCCTTTCCCGGCTGTCCCTGCCTCTCTAGCTGTGATAAATAGCATCATTCAGACACATATACATTGATGGTACAAATCCATATAGTGCCACACACATGCACACACTAATGTCCTCCTGAAAGTCCAGACTGCAACCTTGGGGGTTGACGCTCTGTCTGTGTAATGCTGAGTGCTGTTACACACACACACACACACACACACACACACACACACACACACACACACACACACACACACACACACACACACACACACACACACACACACACACACACACACACACACACACACACACACACACACACACACACACACATGAACAAACACACGCACACCCTCCCACTTCCTCCACCATCAGATCATGTTGCAGTTTACTTTTTGTCTGAATGCAATCTAAACCACAGTCTTATTGCAGAAATGGCAGTTGACATGTATGAAGATGTGTGAAGTCCTGCAAACACTGTTAGTCACTGTGTTGAGCACTGTGCAGATCCACTCATAGAAACAGCATCACTAATTCTAGGTATGTGGATACAACTACTGTAGCCCTACAGTAACTGTTACTGTGGTGTGTACGGAATGTTTCCAAGAGACCATTCCCTTAATATCAAATAGAACGTAGCCTGAATGTGGCTAACGTGTTCTCAGAACTCGATATGACTGTTTTAGACACGTTTCATGGGAACATTGCAAGAACATTCACGTGTCCAGTTTTCTGTTGGTTAGGAGAATATTCTATTAACGTCCCACCAAACGTACACATAATATGGTGGCCATGTTCTCAGAACACAAGATATGAATGTTCCATACACGTTCAATTCTAATGTTGCAAAACATGTCTAGAACATTAATATCTTACATTCTGAAAATGTGGCCACCATGTTCTGTGTATGTTTCGGTGGGACGTTGATGGAATATTCTCTTAACCCTCAGAAAACTGGACACATTAATGTTCGTGCAACATTGTCATGAAATGTGTCTAGAACATTAACATCGTATATTCGGAGAACATTCGAAGCATGTTTTATATAAATTCTGTTTGACATTAGGGGATTGTTCTAACTTCAACACAAAAACATGCTAAAAAGGTTCTCAGAAGGTTTGTGCTAACATAGACAGAATGTTCTCCCAACTAATGGAAAACTAGACACTCAAACATTAGGGTAACATTACAAAAACCTTCGCTCTACCTAGAATTGTTAGCTGGGTGTCTGAGCAGCCACACCAAAAAAGTGTCAGATCTTAATTATTAAAAACTTTTTGTCATTTAGCAGACACTATTACCATAAGCAACTTCCAGTATTGAGTGAGTGCATACATTTTTGTACTGCTTCCCCATAGGACTCAAACACCAAACCCTGGCATCGCAAGCACCATGCTCTACCAACTGAGCTACACAGGACCACCTGCACTTTCACAGCAAAATGATCCTGCAGCAACAGGATTTGAACGTTTAGTCCATACAGTAATGTTGCTTAGTCGTGGTTAGGCTATAAACTTAATATAACTGTCTATTAGTGTGAGTTTTCAGGGAATTTGTGTAAATCATAAATCTCATCTGCATTTCCTGCAGCGCAATTCTCAGCAACAAAAGAAGGATCAAATTAAGATCCTACATGTGTACCGCACTCAAATGCTGTATCTATACAGTTTTTTGATTAGGTAAATATTTAATTGTTTAGTGGAGCGATTTAATAGACCCACTAGGTGGCAAAGGGATTTACGTACTGTTTATCTCTCTCCTGGGTGCTACACAGCAGCCTTTTTGTGACAGAGTGCTCCCTGAACTACAACATCAGCTATTGTGGGGATAAATCTCATTCTGCTTCATGATGGGTATCATATCAGTCCTATTGCTGATCCGGGTATGAAAAACAGTCATCTGGGCTGGTGTGTGTGTGTGTGTGTGTGTGTGTGTGTGTGTGTGTGTGTGTGTGTGTGTGTGTGTGTGTGTGTGTGTGTGTGTGTGTGTGTGTGTGTGTGTGTGTGTGTGTGTGTGTGTGTGTGTGTGTGTGTGTGTGTGTATGTGTGTGTGCGTGTGTGTTTCCTTTTTGGTTGTTTACATTGTGTGTGGGCATCTAAGCGGAACCTGTTGCCAAGTTACAGAGTTACAGTTAATTGTCTGCCTTTAGGATTTAAAAGAGTATATGAGGATATGTTATTTAAAGACTGTGAGGGAACATGGATGTAAAACCTCACCATTCTGTAATTAACCTGTATGACACTAGCATTATCCACTTTGAAAAGCTGGGGAACAGATACACTTGTTAATTGAAATGCATTCCAGGTGACTAACTCATGAAGCTGGTTGAGAGAATGCCAAGAGTGTGCAAAGCTGTCATCAAGGTGGCTACTTTGAAGAATCTAAAATCTAAAAAAGATTTGTAAATGTTTAAAACATTTTTGGTTACTACGTGTTACTACGTGTGTTATTTTATAGTGTTGATGTCCTCACTATTATTCTACATTGTAGAAAATAGTAAAAATAAAGAAAAACCTTTGAATGAGTAGGTGTGTACAAACTTTTGACTGGTACTGTATATCTTTTAAAACCTTGTCTCATGATAACAGAGTTCATGCTGTTGGCGAACCCGTTTCCAATAGTCTATCGTAAAGCTAAAAATCGAAGACTGCAGCTGTGTTGTTACCCCACTTAACCTTTTCCTTGTAGAAATGCCACATCAACCCTCAAAAAGCATCTGGACGTCATGCTAAAAGGCACTTTCTGGTAGCCAGAAAAAGAAATCCAGAAAATCACATTGTAGGATATTTAATGAATTTATTTGCAAATTATGCTGGAAAATAAGTATTTGGTCACGTTTTCAAGCTGCAGCCTTCTTAGTTCCCCTCGAAGATGGCGTACATTATTATGCTGATATCCAGGAGGGCATTCGCCTAGGTCACGGCGGTGTGGGAGCAACAATCGTCCATCTGCATCAGTCTGGAGGTATTTGTGACGGAAGTGAGAAACATTTTCGAGGCTCCGGTGTCCGGGAGAGAGGCTGCCCGGAAGTTACTCCAGCTTTGGCAGGACTCCCTCAGTGTGGCAGACTATGAACCCAGAAGTTACTCCAGCTTTGGCAGGACTCCCTCAGTGTGGCATACTATGAACCCAAAAGTTACTCCAGCTTTGGCAGGACTCCCTCAGTGTGGCAGACTATGAACCCAGAAGTTTGGCAGGGTAAGGCTGTCTCCAGCGGAACGCGTACGCAGACTTAACACCCAGAGGTGTTTGTATTGCGGTACTGCCGTTTTGTGTCTACCTGTCCCTTCAAGAGACCTAGCTCATTGGTAGGAATGAGTACTCTGTTGGGTCTTAAGTACAATTTAGCTTCTCCCCCTACTCGCCCCCCTCTCCATGCCACCAAGTGGTGGAGCGAGCAGTCCAAGTCTTTCCAGATACTCATCGACTCGGGGACCAAAATTAGTCTTATGGACATTACTCTGAGCTGGGCATCCCTACTCAACCCCTCTCCATTCCAATGAATGTTAGAGCACTGGACGGGTGCTCTATAGGCCGGGTCACCCATCATACCACCCCCATCAACAGCGAGACGCTCCAATTCCTGCTAATTGAGTCTTGGTATTGCGATTCTCTTGGCTCCAGTGACACAATCCCTTGATTGTCTGGTCTACTGGTGCCATCATGGGCTGGAGCCATGCTCATTGCCTGAAATCAGATCTGCCTGCCCCAGGACATCTTCCTGGGGGCTTGGAAATTGCCTCGAACCTCTCAGCCATTCTTGCAGAGTAGCAGGACCTTCGGGAGGGGTTCAGTAAGGCCCGGGCCACTTCGCTTCCGCAACACAGACCGGTATGTTAAGCCGGGTGCGCTGGCACGCCGCTATAGCCCCATGACTACACCCCTGGAAGCCGAGATCTTTTCCCCCTGCACCAAAATTATTAGCCCCTCTGCTGTTCGTCCTCTATTGCCCCGTACCCTCCGTATACTTCCTACTTGTCATGTGTCTAGATGTAAACTCATGTAAACCCAGGAAAATGGCTGTTTTTAATGTGGTTTGGTGGTGACCTAACATAATCGTTTGTGGATTCACCGTAAAGCCTATTTGAAATCGGACACTGTGGTGGGATTAACAACAAGTCTACCTTTAAAACGGTATAAGATACATGTATGTTTGAGGAATTTTAATTATGAGATTTCTGTTGTTTTGAATATGGCCACTTTCACTGGCTGTTGTCATATCATCCCGTTAACGGGATTGCAGCCCAAAGAGGTTTAAGGGAACGTTCTCTAAAGTTGTGGGAACGTTTGTTGTCAGCTGAGATGTCCCTGGCAGCTGTGTGATTGGACTGTTATCAGTGCCCTTTATAACACAATCCTGGCAATATCATCCCCTCTCAGTGCTATCAGAGCCACCACTCACACTGCAAACACACATATTTAAGGGAACGTTCTCTAAAGTTGTGGGAACGTTTGTTGTTGGGAACATTTGTTGTCAGCTGGGATGTCCCTGGCAGCTGTGTGATTGGACTGTTATCAGTGCCCTTTATAACACAATCCTGGCAATACCATCCCCTCTCAGTGCTATCAGAGCCACCACTCACACTGTAAACACACACACACACACACCGACACACACACTGCAAACACAGTGCAAAGTCGCAAACCCAACAAACAAAGCAAACATGCCACACGACACAGACAAATGAAGTTCTATAAATAGACCTGAGGTAGAGGAGGATCTGCTGCTGAACAAGTGCCAATATGAGGAGGTGGCAGAGAGCGATAGAGCAAGAGAGAGGGGGAGAGACAGGGAGGGAGAGGAAAACGCTGGTGGAATGTAATTTAGGTCTCCAGTGATTTTCTGCCACCCACTCTTTAATTCCAGTTTGAACAAAATGTGTCGCAGGCTCTCAGCGATTTAGCATTACTATTCATGGAGAGACACGCTAGGAAAATCATACATATTACCATTCTAAATGCACACTTGGAATCAGATAACGAAAAGCACCTTTCCTGTAACTTGCTGGTAATGTTATGGTAATATGGTTATTTGGTAACTAAATAGATGTTGGACATCTGTCTGTAACTGTAGTTAAAGAGCAGGTAGCTAACAGGGTTTGTGCCACGCCCAGTTAAAATGGCGTCAAGCAGTTTGACAGAAAATTGCTCCCAGCTCCAAAAATAGACTTCCCAATCTAGCATTGGCTGATACAGTGTAGCAATGCAGCTATCTAAAGCTGAGTGACAAATACTGAGTCAATCAGGATTTAGTCTATCCAGCATTGTTGTGGCTTGGCAGCACAGTGAAGCCAATGAGACCATCGGTCACCTGAATGAATTCAGGGCTGCAACTGTTGAACACACAGCAATGACAGTGGTCCAACCACCAACCTGTCAACACAACACACTCACACTCACACACACACTCACACACACACTCACACACACACTCACACTCACACTCACACACACACGCACACGCACACGCACACGTACACGCACACAGACTTTCCTTGGGAAGCCATGACAAGGGAGTTACATACCAATTAGCTCATACAAGGAGAGCTGCAGCTAATTTCTCAGCCTCTCATCCGTCATTAGTCAATACAACAGCAGAGAATCAATACAATCAGAGCAGACCGAGCGTTCAGGAAGACCGGAGACAACTGGTAATCAGGATGGAGACAGTCATCTACAAAAACACAGACACATACCGACACAGAGACAAAGACACAGACACAGACACAGACAAACACGTAACCCCCCCCGCACACACACACAAACAGGTGTGCACACACACAAACTCTCTCTCTCATAAAGAGCAGGATATTGGAAGCAGCTCTGGAGAATGATCAAGGGGTGACATCTATAAAATGGATTTGCAATTTTGATTATTACCCAGGGCTGGGCAAATATTGGACAGAACATACACTGGGTTATTTTGGGTTGCATGAATAATGCAACATATTTGGTTTTGGGGATTACCAAAACATGCCTTAATTTAACCATCAGTTAGGTTTGTTTTCACTTTCATGCTGGGTTGACCCTGCAGCTAGGTCTTTTTTAATGTAATCCCTAGATTATTTTCAGGAGACAGGGTTTATTGGGGTTGTGACTTTCTGGTAGTTATTTTTGGCCACCCATGAGAGTAGACATCATTCCTCTTCATCATGTTAAGTTTGTACACTGCATATGTAATAATGTCTGCACATTACATATTCTAATATCCTATTAATATTATTATTATTAACAATTTGTAACAAAGTGGTACCACCCCAACAACTCCAGCCTTCTGATCTGACCCACTGGGTCATATTTCAATAACCCAACATCAATGACCCAGAATCAACAACTATTTCTAAAGAAAACAACTCAACGTCAATGTCTGCAAACAGCATTATTTAGTGTGTGAAGATCTGAGGCATCTGCATCTTAATTGAATTGCCTCTTTATTAAAACACTAGAATGGAAGACAGTCTCTCTCTGTCCCTTTCTCTCTCAGTGTCCATTTCTCTCTCTTCCACTCTATCCCTCTCTCATTCTTTCTTGTTCTCGATCACACACAGAAACTTCACACACTTTCCCTCTCTCTCTTCGCCCCTCTCTTCTCTTTCCCACACATGCATAGACACACACACATACACACATCACATGCAGGCTTGAATAACACACAAAGCCATGTCCGCTTGACCGGCCCCAGGGGTCAACCTTTTATATGAGTGCTGCATAGAAGGGACAGAGATGAAGAGCGAGAGAGTGGGAGAGGGGAAGACAGAGGGAGAGTAGGGGAGGGAGGGAGAGAGTGAGAGTGTACGCAAGTGGATGTGAGGGAGATTTCAACTTACCATCTACTCAAGATATTTTGTTCTGAGAATTTGACAAGGAAATATTTTTGTAATTTGTTTTTGTAGGGAAATTAGAGTTGTTGTGTGATACAGAAGACAGCCACTCCATCATGTGAATGTGATAAGCCAAATCCCGAGACCTGACATTCACAAACCACAGATCTCACCTGAAACACAGACACAACTCCAACAGCTATCTGTGTCTAGGTGGTGATGCCTCAAGTACCTAGAGCTGCTATTGTAGTTCCCATCAGATCCCACCTCAACCCCGCAGCGCTGTGTGTCCTTGACTGACAGCAGCTTGTGTCACTCAGGAAGCAAAGAGACAGACATCAGCACAGCGGAGCTCAACATTCTGGGCACAGACCTGTGGAGAAACACAGGTCACACTTCACCCACCCAAATTACATTTCATGCATCAAAGAGATCACCGTAGTAGCCAACACAAATTAGAAATCTTCCGTATTAATATTTTCCAATGCTGAGCGGAGTGTTATTTTAAAGCATGGCGTGCTTTGAAACTGTTCTAGGGTATCCATAGAAATCCTCTAGGAATCTGGAATACCCATGTAGGAATGTTATTCATTAACTACTGTTCAGCCACCATAGTACCCTCCAAGCTCCTCATTAAGCTTGGGGGCCTGGGTCTGAATCCCACCGTGTGCAACTGGGCCCTGGACTTCCTGACGGGCCTCCCCAAGTGGTGAAGGTGGGCAACACCACCTCCACTACGCTGATCATCAACACAGGGGCTCCACAAGGGTGCATGCTCAGCCCCTTCCCGTACTCCCTGTTTACCCATGACTGGGTGGCCACACACGCCTCCAACTCAATCATCAAGTTTGCAGACGACACATCAGTGGTAGGACTGATTACCAAAAATGCCGAAACAGCCTACAGGGAGGAGGTGAGGGCACTGGCGGAGTGGTGCCGGGAAAATAACCTCTCCCTCAACGTCAACAAAAACGAAGGAACTGATCGTGGACTTCAGGAGACAGCAGGGGGAGCACTTGTTAAAAGTTGTGTGCTTTGTTAAAAGTTAATGTGTGGAATTTCTTTAATTCTTAATGCGTTTGAGCCAAGTAGTTGTGTTGTGACAAGGTAGAGGCGGTATACAGAAGATAGCCCTATTTGGTAAAAGACCAAGTCCATATTATGGCAAGAAGAGCTCAAATAAGCAAAGAGAAATGACAGTCAATCATTACTTTAAGACATGAAGGTAATTTCCTTCAAGTGCAGTCGCAAAAAACCATCAAGCTCTATGATGAAACTGGCTCTCATTAGGACCGCCACAGGAAAGAAAGACCCAGAGTTACATCTGCTGCAGAGGATAAGTTCATTAGAGTTACCAGCCTCAGAAATTACAACTCCAAAAATGTATTCAAAGATTTCAAGTAACAGACACATCTCAACATTAATTGTTCAGATGAGACTGTCTGAATCAGAACTTCATTGTCGAATTGCTGCAAAGAAACAACTACTAAAAGACACCAATAAGAAAAAGAGACTTGCTTGGGCCAAGAAACACAAGCAATGGGCATTAGACTGGTGGAAATCTGTCCTTTGGTCTGATGAGTCCAAATTTCAGATTTTTGGTTCCAACCGCCATGTCTTTCTGAGACGCAGAGTAGATGAATGGATGATCTCCGCATGTGTAGTTCCCACCGTGAAGCATGGAGGAGGAGGTGTGATAGTGTGGGGGTGCTTTGCTGGTGACACTGTCAGTGATTTATTTAGAATTCAAGCAACACTTAACCAGCATGGCTACCACAGCATTCTGCAGCATTTTCAACAGGAAAATGACCCAACACACCTCCAGGCTGTGGAAGGGCTATTTGACCAAGAGTGCATCAAATGACCTGGCCTCCACAATCTCCTTGATGATCAAATCCCTGGCCATGCATGGCTCTGCTGTATTCCAGATTGACCCTGTGTACTAATGGTACACCCAGCAGCAGGATGTTATGCTGAGAAGAATGGAACAATATAACAGCCCAGTGGCACATTAGCTAGTAGCTACTATACAACTCCTGTGGGGCTCTATCTCCTCTATACACAGTATATCATAGACTCCCAGAGAACAGTGGCTGTGGGTTGTATAGTCGTAAAGTGCACAGAGGGCCTATAACTCTATAAGTAGTTTACTGATTCTCTATTTATCTGCCAAGTGTTGTTATACCTACCATATGAAGTCCAAAATATATTTGTATTGTTTATCTACTGATAAATGCAGTTTTACCCCTCATTTGTTCCTGTGTCTTCCCTCAGTGTGTAACATTGGCCGAAGGTAATTTTCAATCAAAATGGAATTTATAGGCTAGTCATCGAGTGCTGTTGCGGTTTATGTGGGTGATACCTAGACAACCCATTCCTTATAGGGGTAGGCCCAGGTACCCTTAAGCTGAGTCTGCATACTAGACAATAATTAGTTAAGGCTTTTCTGACGATGATGAGAGGAGCTGTCGAACTATATCCAGAGATGACTCATGGATTCACCACAGTCAGGCATCACTAATGGTTCTCGTTCCGCTAAATAAATAAAAAACTGAAGATGAGAATCATTTGGGGTCTTTTAGGGACAAGAGCCCCATTGAATTATGTTTTGAGTCATGCAAATTACTACTGGTATTCGTTAAAAATCCCTCAGCTCACGTAATCGTGAATGGTGATGAGACATGCCAGGTGACACAACGCCTGCAGCCTCCTCTACGGCCACAGCTTCAATGGAGGAGAAAACTCCGCACATAGATGGGCATTGGGCCCCTATTCAATAATAAAGATGAATGTATTTTTAAAGCACTCTTCCTTCAGGCCTCATTCTCACTCTCTTTTCCTCTCCTTCCCCAGGCTGTCTTAATGAGCTGCTGTTATACAGAACAGGACCTATCAGAGGAGACCGAAGAACTATCACTGGATTCTCCCTGAACAATGAGGCCAGGCATTAATGATCTAATCAAAGGACCTGCTCTCAAATGGGCACAACGGATGGTAGAGGGACATGGATGGAGGGAGACAGAATGAGAGAGAGGGACAGGGAGAGGGAGAGAAAGAGAGAGGGAGCGAGTGGGAGAGGCAGGAGAGGGGGAGACAAGAGAGGGAGAGACAGAAGGAGAGGAAGAGGAAGAGAGGGAGAAAGAGCGACAAAGGAGCTGGAGATTGTGGCACAAGCACATCTCCTAATTTGGCTCCAGCTTAAACAGGCATCAAAGGGCCTTTGAAGGGATCGTGAAACAGCTGGGTCCTCTTCTCTTCTCTGCTCTCCTCTGTTCTGCCTTCAGCTCATTATAGTCTCAATGTCACCACTCTCCTCCATGTTTCTTCTCCTAACTCCTACTAACTGGGCATACTGTACATACTGTAGCATGGAAACCCATCTCATCCACCCTCAAAGTTAGGGAAGAGCGGAGTAAGTTACGCCATTTTTTACATTCAGCATCACTCCGTCAAGGGAAATATAGTATTCTTTCCAACAAAGATATGTCCATGTATGTTGTGTATCCCTTGAAATCAGAAATAATCCGTTTTGAAAACATGGTGGTCTCTTGGCACAACTTACCCCGGGTATGGGGTAGTTGAGCCAACGTACAGCTAAGTTAAGCCGCCTACAATATATTTCCACAACCTTTTTAAAACCATGTTTATCTTTACTTCCCAAACACAATTCAACACTATCTCAATAGCTTTTTTATAATTTAAAAATGTTAAGCATATTTTAAAACATTTTTGGCAACGAGTCCCTCAATCCTCTTCCCCAGAGTCAGATGAACTGGTGGATACCATTTTTATGTCGCTGTGTCCAGTATGAAGGAAGTTAGAGGTCGTTTTGTGAGCCAGTACTAACTCGCGTTAGCGCAATGACTGGAAGTTCCATAGAAGTATTCACACCCTTCGCCTTTCCACTTTTTGTTGTGTTACAGCCTGAATTTAAGATTTTGCATCAATGGCCTACAAACAATACCCCATCATGTCAAAGTAGAATGATGTTTTTTGAAATTTGTACAAATAAATTAAAAATGAAAAGCTGAAACGTCAATAAGTTTTCAACCTCTTTGTTATGGCAAGCTTATGATCAGGAGTGAATATTTGCTTAACAAGTCACATAATAAGTTGCATGGACTCACTCTGTGTGCAATGATAATGTTTTAACATGATTTAAAAAAATAACTACCTCATCTCTGTACCCCAAAAAATACAATTATTTGTATTGTCCCTGTCATGTCTTGTTATGTCTGTTCCTGTCCTTTCTCTTCATTCTCTCTCTCTGCTGGTCTTTTTAGGTTACCTTCTCTGTCTCTCATTCCTCAGCTGTTCTACATCTGCCCTAACTAGCTCATTCTCTCTTTCCCCACCTGTTCTCTCTTCCCCCTCTGATTAGGTCTCTATTTCTCTCTCTGTTCCTGCTACTTTCAGTGTCTGATTCTTGTTTGTGTTTTTTGATGCCAGAAGCAAGCTGTCGTCGCGTTTGCTTCCACCTTGTCCTGTCCTGTCGGAGTCTGCATGGCAGGTGCAACCTGCATTATACTACGTTCTTTTGTTCCATTGACTACGTTGGAAGAGGATTTATGCCATTCCTGTTTTTTATTAAAGAACTCTGTTTTCTGTTAAAACCGCGTTTGGGTCTTCACTCAAGTTCTTAACAGAAGAATCAGACCACGAATGGACCCAGCGGCTCCGGACCCTTTTCACTCCGCCGTCAAGATCCAGGGAGCGATGCTAGGCAGACACGAGGAGGAATTGTCTGCTGCTCAACATGCCGTTGAGACCCTGGCCGTCCAAGTCTCCGACCTCACAAGACAGGTTCACCAACTCCACCTCGATCCACCGCCCACTTCCAGGGTTTCCGAGTCTCCGGAGCCCAGGATCAACAACCCGCCGTGTTACTCTGGGGAGCCCACTGAGTGCCGCTCATTCCTCACTCAGTGTGATGTGGTGTTCTCTCTCCAGCCCAACACTTACTCCAGGAGCGCAGCCCGCATCGCCTACGTCATTTCTCTCCTTACCGGACGGGCGCGTGAGTGGGGCACGGCAGTCTGGGAGGCGAGGGCTGAGTGTATTAACCAGTATCAGGACTTTAAGGAGGAGATGATACGGGTTTTTGACCGTTCTGTTTTTGGCGAGGAGGCTTCCAGGGCCCTGTCTTCCCTATGTCAGGGGAATAGATCCATAACGGATTATTCTATTGAGTTTCGCACTCTCGCTGCCTCTAGTGACTGGAACGAGCCGGCTTTGCTCGCTCGTTTTCTGGAGGGTCTCCACGTCGAGGTTAAGGATGAGATCCTCTCCCGGGAGGTTCCTTCCAGTCTGGACTCCTTAATAGCTCTCGCTATTCGCATAGAGCGACGGTTTGATCTTCGTCGCCGAGCTCGTGGAAAGGAGCTCACGTTCTCCGTTGCTCCCCTCTCCACATCACTGCCACCTGCCGCATCACTGCCACCCTCCCCCGCCGGCTCGGATGCTGAGCCTATGCAGCTGGGGGTATTCGCATCTCGGCCAAGGAGAGGGAACGGAGAATCACCAATCGCCTCTGTCTCTACTGCGGCTCCGCTGGTCATTTTGTCACCTCATGTCCAGTAAAAGCCAGAGCTCATCAGTAAGAGGAGGGCTACTGGTGAGCGCAACTACTCAGGCCTCTCCTTCTGGATCACGCACTACCTTTCCGGTCCATCTCCGCTGGCCCGGTTCATCTGCTTCCTGCAGTGCCTTGATAGACTCTGGGGCGGAGGGCTGTTTTATGGACGAGACCTGGGCTCGGGAACATGACATTCCTCTCAGACAGTTAGGGAGCCCAGGGCCTTGTTCGCTTTAGATGGTAGTTCTCTCCCCAAGATTCAGCGTGAGACGCTGCCTTTAACCCTCACTGTCTCTGGTAATCATAGCGAAACCATTTCTTTTTTAATTTTTCGTTCACCTTTTACACCTGTTGTTTTGGGTCATCCCTGGCTAGTGCGCCATAACCCTTCTATTAATTGGTCTAGTAATACTATCCTATCCTGGAATGTTTCTTGTCATGTAACCTGTTTAATGTCTGCTATCCCTCCTGTTTCCTCTGTCTCTTCTTCACAGGAGGAGCCTGGCGATTTGACAGGGGTGCCGGAGGAGTATCACGATCTGCGCACGGTGTTCAGTCGTTCCAAGGCCACTTCTCTCCCTCCACACCGGTCGTATGACTGTAGTATTGATCTCCTTCCGGGAACTACTCCCCCGGGGTAGATTATACTCTCTGTCGGCTCCCGAACGTAAGGCTCTCGAGGATTATTTGTCGGTTTCGCTCGACGCCGGTACCATAGTCTCCTCCTCCTCCCCCGCCGGCGCGGGGTTCTTTTTTTGTTCAGAAGAAGGACGGGTCCCTGCGCCCATGCGTGGATTATCGAGGGCTGAATGACATAACAGTTAAGAATCGTTATCCGCTTCCTCTTATGTCTTCAGCCTTCGAGGTCCTGCAGGGAGCCAGGTTTTTCACCAAATTGGACCTTCGTAACGCCTACCATCTCGTGCGCATCAGGGAGGGGGACGAGTGGAAGACGGCGTTTAACACTCCGTTAGGGCACTTTGAATACCGGGTTCTTCCTTTCGGCCTCGTTAACGCTCCAGCTGTCTTTCAGGCACTAGTTAACGACGTCCTGAGAGACATGCTGAACATTTTTGTTTTCGTTTACATGGACGATATCCTGATTTTTTCACCGTCTCTCTCGATTCATGTTCAGCACGTGCGACGCGTCCTCAGCGCCTTTTGGAGAACTGTCTTTATGTGAAGGCTGAGAAGTGCACTTTTCATGCCGCCTCTGTCCCTTTTCTCGGTTCCGTTATTTCCGCTGAGGGCATTAAGATGGATCCCGCTAAGGTCCAGGCTGTCATTGATTGGCCCGTTCCTAAGTCACGCGTCGAGCTGCAGCGCTTTCTGGGCTTCGCTAATTTCTACCGTCGTTTCATCCGTAATTTCGGTCAGGTGGCAGCTCCTCTCACAGCCCTTACTTCTGTTAAGACGTGCTTTAAGTGGTCCGTTTCCGCCCAGGGAGCTTTTGATCTTCTTAAGAATCGTTTTACATCCGCACCTATTCTTGTTACACCTGACATCTCTAGACAGTTTGTTGTTGAGGTTGACGCGTCAGAGGTGGGCGTGGGAGCCATTCTTTCTCAGCGCTCTCTCTCTGACGGCAAGGTCCATCCTTGCGCGTTTTCTCTCATCGCTTATCGCCGTCAGAACGTAACTATGATGTTGGTAATCGCGAACTGCTCGCCATCCGCTTAGCCCTAGGCGAATGGCGACAGTGGTTGGAGGGGGCGACCGTTCCTTTTGTCGTTTGGACTGACCATAGGAACCTTGAGTACATCCGTTCAGCCAAACGACTTAATGCGCGTCAGGCTCGTTGGGCTCTGTTTTTCGCTCGTTTCGAGTTTGTTATTTCTTATCGTCCGGGCTCAAAAACACCAAACCTGATGCTTTATCTCGTCTCTTCAGTTCTTCTGAGGTCTCCACCGACCCCGATGGGATTCTCCCTGAGGGGCGTGTTGTCGGGGTTGACTGTCTGGGGAATTGAGAGGCAGGTAAAGCAAGCACTCGCTCACACTCCGTCGCCGCGAGCTTGTCCTAGGAACCTTCTGTTCGTTCCCGTTCCTACTCGTCCGGCCGTTCTTCAGTGGGCCCACTCTGCCAAGTTAGCCGGCCACCCCGGCGTTCGGGTACGCTCGCTTCCATTCGCCAGCGTTTCTGGTGGCCCACTCGGGAACGTGACGCGTCGATTTGTCGCCGCTTGTTCGGTCTGCGCGCAGACTAAATCTGGGAACTCTCCTCCTGCCGGCCGTCTCAGACCGCTTCCCATTCCCTCTCGACCGTGGTCTCACATCGCTTTAGATTTTATCACCGGACTGCCTTCATCAGCGGGGAAGACAGTTATTCTTACGGTTGTCGATAGATTCTCTAAGGCGGCTCATTTCATTCCTCTCGATAAGCTCCCTTCTGCTAAGGAGACGGCTCAGATCATTATCGAGAATGTTTTCCGAATTCATGGCCTTCCGTCTGACGTCGTTTCCGACAGAGGCCCGCAGTTCACGTCTCAATTTTGGAGGGAGTTTTGCCGTTTGATTGGGGCTTCCGTCAGTCTCTCGTCCGGCTTTCATCCCCAGTCTAACGGTCAAGCCGAACGGGCCAATCAGACTGTTGGTCGCATTTTACGCAGTCTTTCTTTTCGTAACCCTGCGTCTTGGTCAGAACAGCTCCCCTGGGCAGAGTACGCCCACAACTCGCTTCCCTCGTCTGCTACCGGTCTATCCCCTTTTCAGTGTAGCCTCGGGTACCAGCCTCCGCTGTTCTCATCTCAGCTCGCCGAGTCCTGCGTCCCCTCCGCTCAGGCTTTTGTCCAGCGTTGCGAGCGCACCTGGAAGGGGGTCAGGTCGGCACTTTGCCGTAATAGGGCGCAGACTGTGAGGGCCGCTAATAAGCGTAGGACCAAGAGTCCTAGATATTGTTGCGGTCAGAGAGTATGGCTCTCCACTCAGAACCTTCCCCTTAAGACAGCTTCTCGCAAGTTGGCCCCGCGGTTCATTGGTCCGTTCCGTATTTCCCAGGTCATTAATCCTGTCGCAGTGCGACTTCTTCTCCGCGCTATCTTCGTCGCGTTCACCCGGTCTTCCATGTCTCCTGTGTTAAGCCCGTTCTTCGCGCCCCCGCTCGTCCCTCCCCCCATCCTTGTCGAGGGCGCACCCATCTACAGGGTTCGTAAGATTTTGGACATGCGCCCTCGGGGCCGTGGTCATCAGTACCTAGTGGATTGGGAGGGGTACGGTCCTGAGGAGAGGAGTTGGGTTCCCTCTCGGGACGTGCTGGACCGTTCGCTGATCGATGATTTCCTCCGTTGCCGCCAGGTTTCCTCCTCGAGTGCGCCAGGAGGCGCTCGGTGAGTGGGGGGTACTGTCATGTCTTGTTATGTCTGTTCCTGTCCTTTCTCTTCATTCTCTCTCTGCTGGTCTTTTTAGGTTACCTTCTCTGTCTCTCATTCCTCAGCTGTTCTACATCTGCCCTAACTAGCTCATTCTCTCTTTCCCCACCTGTTCTCTCTTCCCCCTCTGATTAGGTCTCTATTTCTCTCTCTGTTCCTGCTACTTTCAGTGTCTGATTCTTGTTTGTGTTTTTTGATGCCAGAAGCAAGCTGTCGTCGCGTTTGCTTCCACCTTGTCCTGTCCTGTCGGAGTCTGCATGGCAGGTGCAACCTGCATTATACTACGTTCTTTTGTTCCATTGACTACGTTGGAAGAGGATTTATGCCATTCCTGTTTTTTATTAAAGAACTCTGTTTTCTGTTAAAACCGCGTTTGGGTCTTCACTCAAGTTCTTAACAGTCCCTCAATCGAGCAGTGAATTTCAAACACAGATTCAAACACAAAGACCAGGTTTTCCAATGCCTCGCAAAGAAGGGCACCTATTGGTAGATGTGTAAAAAAAACAGACATAGAATATCCTTTTGAGCAGGTGAAGTTATTAATTACACTTTGAATTGTGTATCAATACACCCAGTCACTACAAAGATACAGGCGTCCTTCCTAAAGCAGTTGCCACAGAGGAGGGAAAGGGATTTCACTATGAGGCTAGCCTGACCACATGTCCCGGATTGTGCTTGACAGTCCCGCATTTTGGCCCTTTGTCCCGCGAACAAATAATCATGTCCCGCATTTTATCAACAAATTTAAACACCACTAATTCAGAAAAAAAGGTGGATTTCTCCCATATTTCAGTCAGACATTCCAATCTGTCTCTCGTAGTCACATTCAGCTTATGAAAACATATCATAAGGATGTGGTAGCTAAGCCTACTGGTGATGTTAAACACTTCTCCAATTGTTATTGAGATCTGATATTCTGACCAGACACAGGCCAATGTCATAGGCCTATTGTCAACCATTCATAATTCCCAAATCCTTTAGGGCTAAATTCTAGCTAAACCTGGAGAGGACAGTAGGCTAAACTACTTACAAAAAGTGTGCTTCTGATAAAGAGCTACAGCAGTAAGTAGATAGCCGTATTAGACTGAACGATATAAGGTAATTTAGTCAAACTTGTGAGGCTCTCATTTCTTATCAGATTTTAGGATGGTTAGCTGAATGGTATAAAGAAAATCTCTCATATGGCCAAAACTCAACAGTGAGTGCCGTTGTATAGTTTGGTAACACCATCTGCATAATTTGCTCACAAAACAGTCATTCAAGAAGATCAAAATGCATATGATCTAAATGCACCAATGGTGCCTTTAAAACTGATTGACATCAAATGATTGGGATGCAGATGCAGTTTGGACATTTCAATGACAAAACGTGACAAATTATTCTTCAAGATTTACAGTGATAATGCCATGGACTATTTTGAAAATGTAGGTGTTACGTTCCCCAGTATCTGTGTTGTTGTGGGTTTGTATGTGTGCATTTCAGGAGAGAGAGAGAGAGAGAGAGAGAGAGAGAGAGAATAATATTGGTGTGTTTCGGAGAGGGGGCTCTTTAACTTTGACTGTCTTTGCTTTGGTTCCATCCAGCCTCTTTTCCCCAAATTGCTGTATTTAGGAAATACATTTCCTGTAAACGGTAATATATTCTACCTCTGTCATCCTTGCCCGCACCTGCTATTCCATACCTCTTTCACTCCATGGGGAGTTGTGTAGCAGGGTGTTGCGTTCCCTCCTCCAAGAGGTGTGCGTAACAGTAGGCTACACTGTCCCATGAATGTCCTGCAAAATCATCCTGTTGTCTTGCATTTGGGTATTTTAAATGTGGTCACCCTACATGAGGCCAATGGTGCCTTTAAAATAGTTACAGAGTTTAATGGCTGTGATTGGAGAAAACCAAGGACGGATCATCAACATTGTAGTTACTCCACAATACTAACCTAACTGACAGAGTGAAAATAAAGAAGCCGTACAAAATACATATATTCCTAAACTTGCATCCTGTTTTCAACAAGGCAATAAAGTAATACTGCAAAAAATGTGGCAAAGTAATTAACTTTTTTTCCTGACTAAAGTGTTATGTTTGGGGCAAATCCAAACCAACACATTACTGAGTACTCCTCCATATTTTCAAGCATAGTGGTTGCTGCATCATGTTATGGGTATGCTTGTAATCGTAAAGAACTGGGGAGTTTTTCAGAATAAAAACTAAATGGAATGGAGCTAAGCACAGGCAAAGTTCAGTCTGCTTTCCACTAGACACTGGGAGATGAATTCACCTTCCAGAAGGATGATAACCTAAAACACAAGGCCAAATCTACACTGGAGTTGCTTACCAAAACCACACGTAATGTTCCTGAGGGGCCTAGTTACAGTTTTGACCTAAATCGGCTTGAAAATCTATTGCAAGACTTGAAAATGGCTGTCTAGCAACAACGATTATGTTAAAAATGTTTCCCCCCAAAGGGCATAGTAAATTTGACCCATCAACGACATCTTAAGGACATACAGTACACATGCAGGTAGGACTAGGGTTGCAAAGCTACCGATAATTTACCAAAGTTACTCGAATCTTCAGTCATTTTGGAGATTAACAGAAAATCTATGGCAATCTATCATAACTTTTGTAATTTGTACTTGAAAAACAAACAAAAATAGTATTAATATATGGTATTCATTTTTTGGTGTAATTAATGAAAAATGTGGCATATTTTCAATTACTTCAATTACTCTCGTTCAATAATTGACTGTTCACAAATGCCAACAGTTTGATGCCAAAACATTTACAAAAATACATATTGACTCAGCAAAATAAATAAGTGTGTAAAAGGATATTTTATGCTGAAACACTCATATTAAACACCATATTATAAACTTAGTTGATGGTTTATGTTTTAGAGCTTTGTCATGCAATTTTTTAATCTTAATTATTTCATATATTTTACACGTAGTAAGGCCGCACAGAGGGCCAGAGATAATTAGACACCTGTGATAATCTGAAGTACCAAAAAAGGACACCAAATGTTTTGTGATGTATTACATGAAATCCTTGAAAGATGCCAAAATCCTGGTTGTTTACCGGTAAACTTTCAACGTTTCCAGTAATATACCCTTCCTGCAACCCTAGGTAGGACAATAAACAGACAGACAAGATGTTCCATTGTGGTTAGTGTCAAAGTTATCAGGTTTGAAATTGGAGTACATTACAGGGGTTATTAATAGCGGACTGAGTGGCTCCTGACTGGGATGTTGCAGAAGTAGAGAGGGTCAGGAGACAGTGGAGGAAGCACTTTGAGATACATGGGTGTCTGAGGAAGCTCAAAGACACATTATAGTAGAGTCTGTTCATAAACGTCAAGAGCAAGGAACTTATTGTGTACAGATATACAGACACACACTCAGCTGGACTGAAGATAGCAAACACCTAATTTCACTCACCCTTACAGCTGTACATGAACAATAGAAATAAGTAATCTATAATATCAGAAGGGAATAATCTGCATGATGGAAAACAATTTAATGTTGCCTGTTATGGTAAAACACCTCCATGATGTTCACCTTGGCTGAATCTCCTCAAACCCCATTTTAGCTGATTGGATTCTAGCAGTCATTTTAGTGGAATATTACAGTGTGTTATATCGCCACAAGATATCTGCAACACTGAGCTAGCTTTCCAACAATCTCCCATCCTCTTCTTTCTGGTCCTGCATCCGACACCCTGTGTCCTGTCTCCCATCTACTGCTCCCGATTCAGAATGCACAGTCATGACTGAGTCCCAGGAGAGGTCTCCTCTCTCGTCCCAAATACACTACTGTAGGTGTGTGTGTGTGTGTGTGGGGGGGGGGGGGGGGTCACGGTGCATTTATCACAAAACTACAACTAACAGGTCCAGATCATCATAAAGGGAAAAATGTCAATTACACAAACACCAAACGCAACAATGCTGGAACGTTAGTCGGACGATATTACTTGACACAGATATAGTGTTCTGCACGTCGTCGCAATTATGAGTTGGAAACATGGTTAGACAGTGAAGCTACAGAAGCGAAGTCCTGTATGGCAATACTTTGAGAAGTTAAATGAGGTGGTGAAATGCAAACCTTGCTAGGTGGAATTGACCTTGTGGCAGTACAGGTGCAATGCTGTACCACCTGAAAGGGAGGCACCGTGAGACCCAAACCGTTGCTGGCAGCAGCGCAGGCCCCCCAACAGACATTAGACAGGCTCTTCACACTGTCACGAACCGGCTTGAAGTTCGTAATAAAAAGGGAGACAGAGGG
The DNA here is from genome assembly GCF_036934945.1 of Oncorhynchus masou masou. NCBI lineage: Eukaryota > Metazoa > Chordata > Actinopteri > Salmoniformes > Salmonidae > Oncorhynchus > Oncorhynchus masou. The sequence continues at coordinate 38,853,759 of NC_088236.1, read as the reverse complement.
GAGATAAGGAATAACAAAATATATTTATTAACTGAAGTAAACTAAATAAAATTAACAATGGTGTGTGTAGTCAGTAGTGTAAGTGAGTGTTTGCGTGGATACATGTGATAACGAGGGGTGTTGAAAGGTGCCAAAGCATACACAACGGCCACAAAAATGCCACAACCAAAATCTATCAGTGTGTCTGCAGGTAGAGTCTCCTCAATGAATGGGGGAGAGGTGTATTTATCCCGGGACACACCCGAGCCCAGGTGTCGCTGATGACCCTCCCAGCCCCTCCCACCGACATCCTATTAAGGAAAACAAGAAAACAAAGATAAAGAACTCGTCAGACAGAGTGGGAGGGTCATCACAACACGAAAGAAGTGCGATAAGGGACAGTGTGAGAAAATCACAGCGCTGATTACAGAAATGATTGCAGTTGATATGCAGCCATTGTCAGTGGTAGAGGATGCCTGCTTCAATGCCCTGATGGGATATCTAGAACCAGACTACAAAGATGCCATGTCGATAGACCGTGACGGCCCGGGATGGAGAAATTATACGATGATTGCTCTGCAAGTGTAAAGCGCAAGCTCTCACACACCAAACACGGCGTTAACAACAGATTGTTGGACGTCTAAGAACACACTGTCATACATCACTGCAACAAGCCATTATGTTAATGAGAGATGGGACATGGTGCCATGCACTGACCACTGAGAACATGGTGGTGAGGCACACAGCAGAGAAACTAAAGATGGAATTAACTACCATCGTTGGTGAGTGGGTGGGGGACAGCAGTAAGGTGAGTGACGTCTGATAGCCATGACTGTGGTAGATGGAACTGCATTGTCATACGCAGGACCATATAAGCATTGTGAATTCACATGGCATTTTTGGATTTTGTTGTTCTCAATTGTTCATGTACTAAAAAATGTAAGCGTTAAGAATTTGTTTACATTTGTCACGTGTGTGTGTGTGTGTGTGTGTGTGTGTGTGTGTGTGTGTGTGTGTGTGTGTGTGTGTGTGTGTGTGTGTGTGTGTGTGTGTGTGTGTGTGTGTGTGTGTGGTGAGTGTGTGTGTGGTGAGCATTTGTACACAGATAACAGGAGGTCTCCTCACTCCTCTCCACCGACAGACTATCCAACACAAGTCACATGGCTGCAAATTCAAACTCTGTTTTGCAGCAATAGGGCCTAAGCGGAGTAACCACAGCTCTCATATATACACTAATCAGGAAAAGCTCATTTCTCATCAAAGGCATAAAAGTTGATAGTAACTTTTCCAGCGGCAGCAATGGAAAGTCATGAGAATCCGCTCTGTTATCCAATTGGCCGACAGCTGTTTTCCAAGGCCCTCTACAGGTCACATTCAAATTAAACCTACGGATTGAATATGGTCCCAGGAGCCTACACCATGTATGTTTACTATTAGTATAGCCCACGCAATACCAATGCACTGTATATACAGACGTGACGGCTAGGCAGTCATTAACATTGGGACTGTTATTCTCCCTGTGTTTTTTTCTGGTAGAGAGAAAATGGGGGGTGAGAGAGAGGAGTGAAGGGAGAGGATGGTGTAAACAGGAGTGGAGGAGTGGAGAATCACGCCCTGCTTAAATTACAGCCGCTATGCCTCAGGACCTCTCCTCCTACGCGCTGACTCTCCCTGACTTCTCACCCCTCTCTCTCCATCCCTCTCTCTCTCTATCCCTCTCTTTTCACCCCTCTCTATCCATCCCTCTCTCCTCATCCCGCTTGCTACTGCCGGCCGCAGCAATCCAAAACTTTTCAACAGGACGCTACAGCTAGATAGAGTGTCAGTTATGTAAATAAATGTGTTATTATTTTCAGCACTCCCGTGTTTTGCCACTGTATGCCCAGATTACTCAGTACTGATGATTGTGTTTGGTTTAGAAACTGTAAAATGGGACACTGCTACACCAGCGCGAACACACACTATGCAGTACTAGTTGCAACATTCAAGAGCAGGTGTTAACATACAGTTGGTATTCCATTTTGCTACAGTCCGTGGTGAAGCATTGGCTATGATGGAGACAGAGTGGTGAGACTGCAGTCCTGACCTCCCTCCCCCACACTCCAACACCCCCACACCAGCACATCTCCAGCATGTAGACCTCTCTACACAGGAAGCCTGAACGTCATCATCAGCTCTTACTGCTGCTGTTACTGTTCCTGTTACTGCTCCTGTTATTGTCCCAATTACTGTTCCCAGTTCCTGTTCCTGTAACTGTTCCTGTTACTGCTCCAGTTAATGCTCCTGTTACTGCTCCAGTTAATGCTCCTGTTACTGCTCCTATTACTGTTCCTGTTACTGCTCCTATTACTGTTCCTGTTACTGCTCCTGTTACTGCTCCAATTACTCCCCCTGTTACTCCCCCTGTTACTGTTCCTGTTACTGCTCCAGTTACTGCTCCTGTTACTGCTCCTATTACTGTTCCCGTTACTCCTCCTGTTACTGTTCCTGTTACTACTCCTGTTACTGTTCCTGTTACTGTTCCTGTTACTGCTCCAGTTGCTCCTCCTGTTACTGTTCCTGTTACTGCTCCAGTTGCTCCTCCTGTTACTGTTCCTGTTACTGCTCCAGTTACTCCTCCTGTTACTGTTCCTGTTACTGCTCCAGTTGCTCCTCCTGTTACTGTTCCTGTTACTGCTCCAGTTACTCCCCCTGTTACTGTTCCTGTTACTGCTCATGTCACTCCTCCTGTTACTGTTCCTGTTACGGCTCCTGTTACTGTTCCTGTTACTGTTCCTGTTACTGCTCCAGTTACTCCTCCTGTTACTGTTCCTGTTACTGCTCCAGTTACTCCTCCTGTTACTGTTCCTGTTACTGCTCATGTCACTCCTCCTGTTACTGTTCCTGTTACGGCTCCTGTTACTGTTCCAGTTACTGCTCCTGTTACTGTTCCTGTTACTGCTCCAGTTACTCCTCCTGTTACTGTTCCTGTTACTACTCCAGTTACTGCTCCTGTTACTGTTCATGTTACTGCTCCAGTTACTCCTCCTGTTACTGTTCCAGTTACTACTCCTGTTACTGTTCCTGTTACTGCTCCAGTTGCTCCTCCTGTTACTGTTCCTGTTACTGCTCATGTCACTCCTCCTGTTACTGTTCCAGTTACTCCTCCTGTTACTGTTCCAGTTACTGCTCCTGTTACTGTTCCTGTTACTGCTCCAGTTACTCCTCCTGTTACTGCTCCTGTTACTGTTCCTGTTACTGCTCCTGTTACTGTTCCTGTTACTGTTCCAGTTACTACTCCTGTTACTGTTCCTGTTACTACTCCTGTTACTGTTCCTGTTACTACTCCTGTTACTGCTCCTGTTACTGCTCCTGTTACTGTTCCAGTTACTGCTCCTGTTACTGTTCCTGTTACTGTTCCTGTTACTACTCCTGTTACTGTTCCTGTTACTACTCCTGTTACTGCTCCTGTTACTGTTCCTGTTACTGCTCCAGTTACTACTCCTGTTACTGCTCCAGTTACTACTCCTGTTACTGTTCCAGTTACTGTTCCAGCCATGAGTGGACCATGCTTTCACCAGGCGCGTTCACAGGGGAAGGACTTGCGTTCCACCGCTCATCTGAAGTAATTCTAATTCTCCGGTTGGAACATTATTCAAGATATATGTAAACAACATTCTAAAGATTGATTCAGTACATCGTTTGACATGTTTCTACTGACTGTTACGGAACTTTTGGACATTTCGTCACGTTATAGTGGACGCGCTTTGTGACTTTGGAATTGTTTACCAAACGCGCTAACCAAAGTAGCTAATTGGACATAAATAACGGACATTTTCGAACAAATCAAGCATTTATTGTGGACCTGGGATTTCTAGGACTGCATTCTGATGAAGTTCATCAAAGGTAAGGAAACATTTATCATGTATTTTCTGGTTTCTGTTGACTCCAACATGGAGGCTAATTTGGCTACTGTTCTGAGCTCCGTCTCAGATTATTGCATGGGTTGCTTTTTCCATAAACTTTTTTTGAAATCTGACACAGCGGTTGCATTAAGGAGAGGTATATCTATAATTCAATGTGGATAACTTGTATTATCGCCTACATTTATGATGAGTATTTCTGTTGAAACGATGTGGCTATGCAAAATCACTTGATGTTTTTGGAACTAGTAAATCTAACGCGCCAATGTAAACTCAGATTTTTTAAATATAAAAATGAACTTTATCAAACAAAACATGCATGTATTGTGTAACATGAAGTCCTATGAGTGTCATCTGATGAAGATAATTCAAGGTTAGTGATTAATTTTATCTTTAATTATGCTTTTTGTGAATGCTATATTTTGCTGAAAAATGGCTGTGCTTATTGTGGTTTGGTGGAGACCTAACATAATCGTTTGTAATGCTTTCGCAGAAAAGCCTATTTGAAATAGGACCCTTTGGTGGGATTAACAACGAGAATAGCTTTACAATTATATAAGACATGTGTTTTAGGAATTGTAATTATGAGATTTCTGTGGTTTGAATTTGGCGCCCTCTATTTTCACTGGTAGTTGTAATATCGATCCCGATATTGGGATTGCAGCCATAACAAGTTAAACAACATGTCGTAAAATTGCTGGTTTTTCTTGGCCCAAGCAAGTCTCTTCTTCTTATTGGTGTCCTTTAGTAGTTGTTTCTTTGCAGCAATTTGACCATAAAGCGCTGATTCACGCAGTCTCCTCTGAACAGTTAATGTCAAGATGTGTCTGTTACTTGAAGTTTTTGAAGCATTTACTTGGGCTGAAATTTCTGAGGCTGGAAACACGAATGAACTTATTCTCTACAGCAGAGGTAACTCTGGGTCTTCCTTTACTGTGGCGTCCTCGTGAGAGCCAGTTTAATCATAGTGCTTGATGGTTTCTGCAACTGCACTTGAAGAAACTTTAAAAGTTCTTGACATTTTTGACTGACCTTCGTGACTTAAAGGAATGATGGACTGTCGTTTCTCTTTGCTAATTTGAGCTGGTCTTGCCATAATATGGATTTGGTCTTTTACCAAATAGGGCCATCTTGTGTACACCACTCCTACCTTGTCACAACACAACTGATTGGCTCAAATGCATTAAGAAAGAAAGAAACTCCACAAATGAACTTTTAACAAGGCACACCTGTTAATTGATATGCATTCCAGGTGACTACTGTACCTCATAAAGTTGGTTGAGAGAATGCCAAGAGTGTGCAAAGCTGTCATCAAGGCAAAGGGTGGATACTTTGAAGAATATAAAATATCAAATATATTTGCTTAACACTTTGGTTACTACATGATTCCATATGTGTTATTTCATAGTTTTGATGTCTTCACTATTATTCTACAATGTAGAAAATAGTCAAAATAAAGAAAAACCCTGGAATGACTAGGTGTGTCCAAACCTTTGACTGATACTGTACTTCCAACAGCAGCATCCTGATGTAGCTATAGCTGGCTAACAATATCAGTTTACAGAGTCATGTTTAAAACATTTTTTTAATGAATCATACTTCTGTGAACATTAGCATGTACTGTATTTTATAGCGAGCTAGAAAAGGGGAGAGGGAAGTGGCACAGTCAGTTCACCAGGCAGACAGAGTCGGAACCATGCACTAGGCCTATCAATCGATTCCAGTAAAGCAGGGGCTATCTATCATCAATTATCTAGTCCTAACCTATGCTATTCTACACACAACAGACCGAAGACTGAACATACACTCCTATCATTAGCAAAGAAAAAGAGCATGCGAGCCAGCTGGAGGGAGAGCGGAGGGGATAGTCATCAGAACATTGCGCATCACAGGAGGCTGCTTGAGGGGAGGATGGCTCATAATAATGTTTGCAATGGTCTTTTATCAGTCTCATAGCACAACACCTGACATTCACTCAATATGGTTGGTAGATATAGTCCACACTCATCATCATCATCATCCCCACAACCCTACTCCCCAGCTAGGCAAGAGGACCACTCTGGACCAGTTCTTTGATTCAGCCTAGGCAGAAGCAGAGGGTTTTGTGTGTGTTTGTGTGCGTGTGTGTTGCTGCCAATGACTAGGGCAAAGCAGTTGGCTAGGTAGTGCTCTGTTTCAGCTGTCGTGGGCAGCCTAGCTGTTTGGAAAAGAAGGTGCTCTCTGCACCCTTGAGTGTCCATGCATACAGAAATGTTTGGATCCTATTTTAATGTCAATTTCATTAGTAGATTCAGATAAAAAAATTAAAGTGTGTGTGTGTATGTCCATCTAAATAGATGTCACACGGTTATCCATACCATTGAGTTTCTATTCAATTAATCACTATGGTCCCTGTCATGATGATGCAGTGGCAGCACTCAACAGCAATTAACCAGTCATTATGAGAAGCAGGTCTCAGTTCAGAATAGAGGAGTAACAGCATAGCCAATCTCCCTATGCCACTGAAACCTATGCCACTCTCTCTCTCACACACACACACACACACACACACACACACACACACACACACAAACACTATCTCCTATGGATGAAACCATGGCAACCATTCTGTCATTGGACAATGGAAGTGAGAAATGATTGCCGTTCAGCAGATGGATTCCAAATCGCTATCGTTGACTCTTCTTCCCTTTTATTGGACAGAGAGAACATTACAGAAATGAGCTGTGAAGCAGTCATAAACATACTCAATTTACAGTATGTGATTACACTCCACTGTCTCTTGTGAGATTAATGTGTCTCTTCATTAGCCCTTATGTTTACCCGGTATGTTGACTATTACTGTTATTCTAATTTACAGCAACAACCTGGGATGAGATTAAGGTTCAATTTCTATTGCGGATATATTTTGTGTTTTGATATTTACTGTGATCAGAAACATAATTGCCCACCTGTCACACCCTGATCTGTTTCACCCCCCTCCAGGTGTCACCCATCTTCCCATTATCCCCTGTGCATTTATACCTGTGTTCTCTGTTTGTCTGTTGCCAGTTCGTCTTGTCTTGTCAGGTCTTACCAGCATTCTTTCCCGCCATCCTGTTTCTCTAGTTCTATTTTCTAGTTTTCCCTGTTTCTGACCATTCTGCCTGCCCAGACCCCGAGCCTGCCTGCTGTCCTGTACCTGCCTGACTCTGACCTGAGTACGAACCTCTGCCTGCCCAGACCCCGAGCCTGCCTGCTGTGTTGTACCTGCCTGACTCTGACCTGAGTACGAACCTCTGCCTGCACAGACCCCGAGCCTGCCTGCTGTGTTGTACCTGCCTGACTCTGACCTGAGTACGAACCTCTGCCTGCACAGACCCCGAGCCTGCCTGCTGTGTTGTACCTGCCTGACTCTGACCTGAGTACGAACCTCTGCCTGCCCAGACCCCAAGCCTGCCTGCCGTCCTGTACCTGCCTGACTCTGACCTGAGTACGAACCTCTGCCTGCCCAGACCCCGAGCCTGCCTGCCGTCCTGTACCTGCCTGACTCTGACCTGATCACGAACCTTTGCCTGCCCCGTGTTTATAATAAATCTTCTGAGAACTGTACTATCCGCCTCCCGTGTCTGCATCTGGGTCACATCCTGAGTCGTGACACCACCAGCGACCCTGTGACAGAGAATCCATCTCCTAAACCACTGTCTCTTTCCACATTATATCCTCAGTAAATTGTACACCGTGAGTGTGTTTGTGTCTCTATAAAGGCCATGTAGATCAAATATAGCCCCAAATGGAACTCTTGTCACCATTTCACTAAATAGGAGTCACTGCTTTTGAATACTAGAACTGATACAGTGGAAGGCTTATTTACCACTCAGCTCAACTGAAAAGAGACAAAAACTCACAGGACCTAATATAAGAAGAGTGAGCAGAGCTTGCTGCTGTATGATTAACCTATACCAGAAACAAACATCCTCTATGTAGGTAAAGCCTTGAATACTGTATTACCCAGATCTATAATAAAACAAATACTACTATGATAATTTGGACAATATACAATACATTTCTGAACAATATACAGTTAAACTAACTTAAATGTGAATCCCTTTCACAACCTCTGTGAATACTAAAATGTGTATATTTATAATCTATTCCATCTTCCACATCTCGGAGCTTTATAACATTACAGCACAGATAGAGCAAGTGAAAGAGAGAGAGAGAGAGAGAGACAGAGAGAGAATGTGTGTGTAGTTTTATTGAGTGTGTAGTGGAGCCTAGGGGGCTGTAAACCATCAGATTAACTGCCCTGCACGGCTGCACTGCTCTCTTCTGGAGCTGTAAAACAATGAGAGGCTGATTGAGAGTAAATGGACTTCAGTCCTTAGTCTTACTGACAATTAGAGTCAATCACAGGGCCTGAAATTTGTCTTTCTGTCACTTTACAGTACAGTTCATCGCTGGGTGTGTCCTCCAACCACGATCTCTGGAAATACTGGGAAGTTACCGGAGTTTTCTAACCCTACTTATAGGATACCTGCATTTAACCTTATATTTAACAACTGTATCACCCCTGTAGTCAATCCTCAATAACCTTTCTTTCTTTTCTTGGAACCTTTCATATTTGGAATGTATTGAGTAAAGTTAAATTCATAGCATTGACATTCTAAATGGAATCGCAGCACTGTAACAATGTGGCATAAAAATGGTTTTTCATCACGGCAAGACAGTATATCCACACCTTTTAGAAAGAGAAATCCATCTCTGCCAAGGAGCGGGAAGTATTATTATTATTATATTTCTCACACACCAAGACACGACTCCATGCTGCACAACTATAAGACAGTCTCTCTCTCTCCTCTCTTTCACTCTCTTTCCATATACGTCACATTCCTCTCAACCTGACAAACAACATTTGTATTTAATGTTTTGCAAAAGGTGGTCTAAGATATGCATGTCAGGTACTAAGGCAAGAAAATGATCAGAAGTTATTTTAGATGTGTGTGTATTGTTGTGAAGAGTTAGATATTAAAGTGACTATATATAGATAATAAACAGCGAGTAGCAGCAGCGCAAAAACAAGTGGGGTGACAGTGTAAATAGTCTGGGTGGCCATCAGATTAGTTATTCAGAAGTTTTATGGCTTTTTGGGCCTAGACTTGGCATTCTGGTACCGCTTGCCATGCGGAAGCAGAGAGAACAGTCTATGACTTTGGTGACTGGAGTCTTTGACAATTTTTGGATTTTCCTCTGACACCGCCTGTATATACGTCCTGGATGGCAGGAAGCTTGGCCCCAGTAATATACTGAGCCGTACGCACTGCACTCTGTAGCATCTTACGGACAGATGCCGAGCAGTTGCCATACCAGGCAGTGATGTAACCGGTCAGGATGCTCTTGATGGTGCAGCTGTAGAACATTTTGAGGATCTGGGTACCCATGCCAAATCTTTTCAGTCTCCTGAGGGGGGAAAAGGTGTTGTCGTGCCCTTTTCACAACCGTCTTGGTGTGTTTGGACCATGATAGTTTGTTGGTGAACTTAAAACTCTAGACACACTCCATTACAGCCCCGTCGATGTTAATGGAGGCCTGTTCAGCCCGTCTTTTGCTAATATAGATCTTAAGGCTAGTAGGATAGGGATAGGTATTGTAGTGAATGTAGGTTGGGTCGGGTTTTTTTTGTATTTATTTACTTTATACCAATGTAAAGATCTAAAATTGTGATGATCAAGGAGAGTAGGTGGCGGCAATACACATTTTCGGATGTAGACTGCCAATAAAATTAAGAAGAAGGAAAACAACCAGTGTGTGCGAGGAGCTCGCGGGTGAGAACCATAAAGCTCAGTGGAAGAGACCAGGGAGACACATTCCCTGGTTTTCCAGAAATCCTGGTTGGAGGATTATGGATTTCCTGCTTATTCTCTCCTAATTGGCTATTATATGTAGCTAGTAGCTAACGTGAACTAACGCACTTTTGTACATCGCGCTGGTCCGTACAATTGACCTTATTTTAGCGCCCCAAAAACGTAATACTTCCAGATTAACTGTAATATCAGCTGTAAAGCACAATTTCTCCCCATTCCAACAAAATCAATGACGAGACCTTCATGATGCCAATCTCTGCATGATTCAAGAAGGCAATGAGCTCCGTCTGGTATTTTAAAAAATGGCGGGTGTGGAAGCAAAACCTATTGATAGTGAGAAGCAGAGATGTGTGGGGAAACGTCTTTTTTCACTCGATCTGTCCAACTTATCACCTTATCGCCTCTAAAATGCAAATTAAACACTATAAAGAGTTTATATAATGTGTCATGACATACCTATTTGAAGGTTTGTGTCGAATTTGAATCAGGTTTTTAGGGCAGTGCTATAGTGATCTTCATAAGTTAACAGCGGCTTTTGAGAGTCATGATAGCTTGCAGTGATGATGCAAAAAAGTTACTAGGTATCCCCCCTTACCCTTACCCAAGAAAGGGTCTTGTTTTTAAACGGTGAGAGAAGAGCTACACCTGGTGGAGAGAGGCTGTAAGACAGAATTAGTTGCTTTATGCGCACTGTACGTGACGCCATGACACGTCACTATGTAACGTACAGCATCGGAGGGGTCAGTTTTTTTCTCTCAACTTTTCACCACTACCATAGAGCCATTACCATGTCAATCAATGCTTGAATAGAAATGTAGTTCACACCCCAGATTTTGATGCCAACACAGTCGCTACAGTCCCATTAGTTTTCATTCCAGCCTTGTTCGAATGTCACGGTTGCTCACATTTGTACGGAATGGGGTTAGTCACCGTTAGCTGGCTATGAACAAGCACTACTGGCTAATGTTAGCTTGCTAGCCCGCTGGCACTGGCTAGCCGAAGCTAGCTAGCTATATACCTTCACAACAAGGAAGACATCATGGAACACCTTTCGGTAAGTGGCTTTTTGTCTTGTAATTTCACATTTGGAAGGTGCATTCAAACAATTAGCTGGATAACTAGCATGGTTACTTATTTTCTACCACAGCTAGCTAGGCTATGTTGCACTAAAGTTACTCTAGAAGAGTACGTGGCTATTCAAAAACAAGGGAATTATCTGAAAGCATGTCATCAGACTATACAGTGTAACGTCACATGTACCCCCCAATGGTGGAACAAACTCCCTCACGACGCCAGGACAGCGGAGTCAATCACCACCTTCCGGAGACACCTGAAACCCCACCTCTTCAAGGAATACCTAGGATAGGATAAAGTAATCCTTCTCACCCCCCCCCCCTTAAATGATTTAGATGCACTATTGTAAAGTGGCTGTTCCACTGGATGTCAGAAGGTGAATTCACCAATTTGTAAGTCGCTCTGGATAAGAGCGTCTGCTAAATGACTTAAATGTAATGTAAATGTACAATAAAACATTCTGTTTCGCTTTTTGGCCCAGCTTTGTGTGTGTGTGTGTGTGTGTATGCATGCCTCTCTCGCTGACTGTCTGTGTAAGCATGTCTGTGTGTCCATTTGTCTATTTAGGAGTACTAGATGTGGCTGCAGGAGAGTTGTGGTGGACAACACCGAAGGGCATCTTCACTGAGCAATGAGCACATGTAAGACATGTACAAGCAAGTATCCCTTATTAGGTACTACTACATGGATAGATAGGAGGCAGAGGTTGCAAGAATAGAGGTAATACTGTGTACTGTATGTTTGCAAGTCATTAGAAGTCATTACTTGGCACTGATTGTTCAACCCAATGACACATTGTGTCACACACTGTGAACAGACCGATCCGACAGAACATCCTTTCTCCTCATTGGTAGTACTCAAATGAGTTGGACTTGTTGCAGAGATGCTGTCTGGTTCATTGTAGCTCAGTTGGTGAAATGGGAAAGAAGAAATAGTTACAGGAAAATAACTTCTAAATATGAGGTTTACTGGTATTCACCAAGTTTCTCATCTCTAGTTTCATGATGGGCACGAATATATGTGATGGCCCTGACTGGCCCTGAATCTATTCTACCACGCACAGAAATCTGCTCCTTTTATTCTCTGTCCCCAACGCACTAGACAACTAGTTTTGATAGCCTTTAGCCGTACCCTCATCCTACTCCTCCTCTGTTCCTCGGGTGATGTAGAGGTTAAAACTTCTTATGGCTGGGGGGCAGTTGTAACGATTTTCTTCTTCCTCTGACGAGGAGTATGAAATATCGGACCAATGCGTAGCGTGGTAAGTGTCCATAATGTATTTTTTAAACTGAACACAGAATACAAAAAACAAGAGAAATAAATTAAAACCCGAAACAGTTCTGTATGGAAAGCACAGACACAGAAAACAACTACCCACAAATCATTGTGGGAAAACAGGCTGCCTAAGTATGGTTCTCAATCAGAGACAATGATAAACAGGTGCCTCTGATAGGGAACCATACCCGGCCAAACACACAAATACAACAACATAGGACAAAACATAGAATGCCCACCCCAACTCACGCTCTGACCAAACTAAAATAGAGACATAAAAAAGGAACTAAGGTCAGGACGTGACAGCAGTATTGAGTAGCTTGGATGAATAAGGTGCCCAGAGGTGCCCAGAGTAAACTGCCTGCTCCTCCGTCCCAGTTACTAATATATGCATATCATTAATTTGGATAGAAAACACTCTGAAGTTTCTAAAACTGTTTGAATGATGTCTGTGAGTAAAACAGAACTCATATAGCAGGCAAAAACCTGAGAAAAAAAATCCAACCAAAAATCCAACCAGGAAGTGGGAAATCTGAGGTTGGTCGATTTTCAACTCAGCCCCTATCGAAGATACAGTGGGATATTGGTCATGTTGCACTTCCTAAGGCTTCCACTAGATGTCTACCGTCTTTAGAAACTTGTTTGAGGCTTCTACTGTCAAGTGGGGCCGAATGAGAGGGGAATGAGTCAGAGGTCTGGCAGCAGTCACGCGTGACCATCTCATTTCACATGAGAGGTATCTCCAGTTCCTTTGCTTTTCTGAAGACAAAGGAATTCTCCAGTTGGAATATTATTGAAGATTTATGTTAAAAACATACTAAAAATGTATTCCATACATCATTTGACAAGTTTCTATGGGCTGTAATGGAACTTTTTGACATTTCGTCTGCAACTAGTGAACGCGCTTCGTGAGTTTTGATTTGTTTAACAAAAGTAGCTATTTGGACATAAATGATGGACATTATCGAACAAAACAAACATTTATTGTGGAACTGGGATTCCTAGTAGTGCATTCTGATGAAGATCATCAAAGGTAAGTGAATATTTATAATGTTATTTCTGACTGCTGTTGACTCCAACATCGCGGATATATGTATTTGTTTGTCTAAACGCCGTACTCAGAGTATTGCATGGTTTACTTTTTCCGTAAAGCTTTTTTGAAATCTGACACAGTAGTTGCATTAACCCAGGCCCTGTGTGTCACCAGGCGCTCTCATTTGTTGACTTCTGTAACTGTAAAAGCACTGGTTTCATGCATGTTAACATAAGAAGCCTCCTCCCTAAGTGTGTTTTACTCACTGCTTTAGCACACTCCGCCAACCCTGCTGTCCTTGCCGTGTCTGAATCCTGGCTTAGGAAGACCACCAAAAGGTCTGAGATTTCAAACCCCAACTACAACATTTTCCATCAAGATAGAACTGCCAAAGGGGAGGAGTTGCAAACTACTGCAGAGATAGCCTGCAAAGTTCTGTCATATTTTCCAAGTCTATGTCCAAACAGTTTGAGCTCCTAATTTTAAAAATGAATCTCTCCAGAAATAAGTCTCTCACTGTTGCCACCTGTTATAGACCCCCCTTAGCTCCCAGCTGTGCCCTGGACACCATATGTGAATTGATTGCCCCCCATCTATCTTCAGAGTTCGTTCTGTTAGGTGACCTAAACTGGGATATGCTTAACACCCCGGCTGTCCTACAATCTAAGCTAGATGCCCTGAATCTCCACCAGGTACAACCCTAAACATGGACACCCTCATAGATATTATCCTGACCAACTTCCCCTCCAAATACAGCTCTGCTGTTTTCAATCAAGTTCTCAGCGATCACTGCCTCATTGCCTGCATCCGCTATGGGTCCCCGGTCAAACGACCAGCCCTCATCACTGTCAAACGCTCCCCAAAACATTTCTGCGAGCAGGCCTTTCTAATCGACCTGGTCCGGGTATCCTGAAAGGATATTGACCTCATCCCGTCAGTTGAGGATTCCTGGTTGTTCTTTAAAAGTAATGTCCTCACCATCTTAAATAACCATGCCCCTTTCAAAAAATACAGAACGAAGAACAGATATAGCCCTTGGTTCACTCCAGATCAATGGCGTACTGCACTAGCATCGAATAGTCCACACGATATACAACTTTTCAGGGAAGTCAGGAACCAAAATACACAGTCCGTTAGGAAAGCAAAGCCTAGTTTTTTCAAATAGAAATATACATCCTGTACCTCTAACTCCAAAAAGTTCTGGGACACTGTAAAGTCCATGGAGAATAAGAGCACCTCTTCCCAGCTAGCCACAGCACTGAGGCTAGGAAACACTGTCACCACCAATAAATCCACGATAATCGAGAATTTCAAGAAGAATTTCTCTACGGCTAGTCATGCTTTACTCCTGGCTACCCCAACCCCAGCCAACAACGCCGCACCCCCCTCCCCAGCTTCTCCTTCACCCAAATCCACATGCCACCCCCTGATCTTAGAGAGACGTTTTATTTCTCTATTTGGTGAGGTCAGGGTATGATGTGGGGTGGGCATTCTATGTTTTGTATTTCTTTGGTTTTGGCCGAGTATGGTCCCCAATCAGGGACAGCTGTCTATCGTTGTCTCTGATTGGGAATCATACTTAGGTAGTCTGTTTTCCCACCTATGTTGTGGGATCTTGTTTTTTATTAGCTCTGTGAAGCCGGCAGAACGTGACGTTCGTTATTCCTTTTGTTGTTTTTGTTTGGTGTTCTGAGTATTAAAGATCATGAACACTTATCACGCTGCACCTTGGTCTATGAACGTTACACTAGATAGCAGATGTTCTGAAAGAGCTGCACCACCTGGACCTGTACAAATCAGCTGGGCTAGATAATCTTCAACCTCTCTTTCTAAACTTATCTGCCGCCATTGTTGCAACCCCTAAAACTAGTCTGTTTAACCTCTCTTTCATATCGTCCGAGATTCCTAAAGATTGGAAAGCTGCCGCGGTCACCCCCCTCTTCAAAGGGAGTAACACTCTAGACCCAAATAGTTACAGACCTATATCCATCCTGCCCTGCTTTCCTGCCCTGCCTTTTGAAATTTTGAATCCCACCGTACCTTCTCCGCTGTGCAATCCGGTTTCCAAGCTGGTCACGGGTGCACCTCAGCCACGCTCAAGGTACTAAAAGATATCATAACCACCATCGATAAAATACAGTACTGTCTTCAACGACCTGGCCAAGGCTTTCAACTCTGTCAATCACCGTATTCTTATCGGCACACTCAACAGCCTTGGTTTCTCAAATGACTGCCTCGTCTGATCCACCAACTACTTCTCAGATAGAGTTCATTGTGTCAAATCGGAAGGCCTGTTGTCCGGACCTCTGGTAGTCTCTATGGGGTACCACAGGGTTCAAATCTCGGGCCAACTCTTTTCTCTGTATATATCAAGGATGACTCTCTTACTGCGAGTGATTCCTTGAACCACCTCTACGCCCACGACACCATTCTGTATACATCTGGCCCTTCTTTCTTTGGACACAAACTTCCAAACGAGCTTCAATGCCATACAACACTCCTTCTGTGGCCTCCAACTGCTCTTCAATGCTAGTAAAACTAAATGCATGCTCTTCAACCGATCGCTACCCACACCCGCCCGCCCGACTAGCCTCACTACTCTGGACGGTTCTGACTTAGAAAATGTGGACAACTACAAATACCTAGGTGTCTGGCTAGATTGTAAACTCTTCTTCCAGACTCATATTAAGCATCTCCAATCCAAAATTAAATCTAGAATCGGCTATCTATTTTGCAACAAAGCCTCATTCACTCACGCTGCCAAACATACCCTCGTAAAACTAACTATCCTACCGATCCTTGACTTCGGCGATGTCATTTACAAAATAGCCTCCAACACTCTACTCAGCAAACTGGATGCAGTCTATCACAGTGCCATCCGTTTTGTCACCAAAGCCCCATATACCACCCACCACTGTACCCACTGGCTCCAGGTCACCTATAAGTCTTTGCTAGGTGAAGCTCCACCTTATCTCAGCTTACTGATCACCATAACAACACCCACCCGTAGCACGCGCTTCAACAGGTATATCTCACTGGTTATCCTCAAAGCCAACACCCACTTTGGCCGCCTTTCCTTCCAGTTCTCTGCTGCCAATGACTGGAATGAATTGCAAAAATCGCTGAAGTTGGAGACTTATATCTCCCTCACTAACTTCAGCTATCTGAGCAGCTTACCGATCGCTGCAGCTGTACATAGCCCATCTGTAAATAGCCCACCCCAACTTCCTACCTCATCCCCATATTGTTTTTATTTACTTTTTTGCTCTTTTGCACACCAGTATTTCTACTTGCACATCGTCATCTGCACATATCACTTCAGTGTTAATTTGCTAAATTGTAATTAGCTCTCTACTATGGCCTATTTATTGCTTTACCTCCTTACACCATTTGCACACACTTGTCATGACGTTGCACTCTTTGGGTACAGCAAGCCCCATCCCCCTCTCGCTGTCTCCTACGCCCAGGCTGCTGTGGTCAGAGAGAGGTCGTAAATTCCTGGAGGAGATTATCTCCTCATGGCCACAGTATAGAGACAGAGTGAATTTTCATAGAGAACAAAGAATTTCTTCCACCTCACAGAACTTGAGGTCCGAACAACATTTATGTTCTAGAAAAGGTATACAAGATCGGTGAAGAATCCAGCTACAAACTGGACCGTTTGGTAGAATGTTGTTAAAGTCATGGGAGACAATACGGCCACATTACTATAACGCTGTTTATATAATAGCCTCAGATATGAGGTTTGCATCTAATTGTTGTATTAGATGAATGAGTGAAAATGATATCAAATAAAATAAAATGCATTTATATAGCCCTTCTTACATCAGCTGACATCTCAAAGTGATGTACGGAAACCCAGCCTAAAACCCCAAACAGCAAGCAATGCAGGTGTAGAAGCACGGTGGCTAGGAGAAACTCCCTAGAAAGGCCAAAACCTAGGAAGAAACCTAGAGAGGTACCAGGCTCGTAGGGGTGGTCAGTCCTGTTCTGGCTGTGTCCCGGGTGAAGATTATAACAGAACATGGCCAAGATGTTCAAATGTTCATAAATGACCAGCATGGTCAAATAATAATAATCACAGTAGTTGTCGAGGGTGCAGCAAGTCAGCATCTCAGAAGTAAATGTCAGTTGGCTTTTCATAGCCGATCATTAAGAGCATCTCTACCGCTCCTGCTGTCTCTAGAAAGTTGAAAACAGCAGGCCTAGGACAGGTAGCACATCCGGTGTACAGGTCAGGGTTCCATAGCCGCAGGCAGAACAGTTACACTTTTTGTAAAATTGTGTAATGTGATTTTGGACTGTTTAATGAAGGAAACTCCAATTCCCTTTTGAGTTGAACTAAATCAGAGGACCGCCCATGTGCCCAGTTCGGACCTGGCATCATGAGACAGCCTTTTCTGCTCTCCCGAATAAAACCCCCACTTTGAGAATTTCTCAACAGACCATGTTTCTCTCCATTACGAGAGAACAAAGGTTGCAGACCAGCTTACCTCGATATCGAGAGGGCCAAGGTTTGAGACCAGACTGCTGAATCTTTTAACCATCCCACGTGGTTAAACTCTTTGACTATCGATACCGACAGAATAAGAACAAGTCTTTGATATTAATTACTAGTCTGCAGTTAGGAATTTGGTATCATTGAACGCGAAGACCGACAACCGCCGAAACATCTATCCATAACGACATGAATGAATGTCACTCTGAACTAACCATTCTAACCACGACAGAGAGGGCGGACAAACTCTCCAACAGAAACAAACTTTTCAACAGAGACAACACACTGAGTGTAAATATATATATTGATTGCAATTGTGAGTGACCGTTCATGTGCAAACGATTAGCATTTCAATTGTTATAATTATCAACTGTGTGTTGTCTTATCTCAGTCGACCTCCACTTCCCTTTTGTACACCAAGCCGCGATGCCGATCTCCTTGTAACTATCTACTGTTTGTTTATGCACTTCTGTGATTGTTTAGTTAGTTAATAAATAAATTATTTAAGAAACTTGATGTATGGCTGACTCATAGTGAAGAATGGGTTGACGTTTGGAATGAGACTAACGTGAGGTAAAATAAAGAATAAGTCATTAATCAGAAGACTATTGATCAGATATGAAAATATCTGAAAAGTTAGATTAGGAAAATTATAACTTTGTAATCTGAATATTTTCCTTGGTGCCCCGACTTCCTAGTTAATTACAGTTACATGATTAATCAGTCTAATCGTGTAATACTAATTAAAGAGAATCTTTGATAAAAACTAAAAGTCTTCATTTAATGATAGTAAAGACACAATGTATATATATTTTTCTATTGTGTTATTGACTGTACTTTTCTTTATCCTATGTGTAACTCTGTTGTACTATTGTCGCACTGCTTTGCTTTATCTTGGCCAGGTCGCAGTTGTAAATGACAACTTGTTCTCAACTGGCATACCTGGTTAAATAAAGGTGAAATAAACATTTTATCAAATGTAGCCTACATCATGGAGGAGTTTTTATGCACCTCCAAAGCATGATAAACATAGTAGGCCTGCCTACAATACATAGATAAAAAGGGAATGTCCGCTCATTGTTTTGCTCCTGCTTTGGTGATTTCTTTCCAAGCCGTCTCACAGCAGTCTCACAAACCAAACCCTTGACTAGTCTTGACTAGTTTACTTGATTGCATTTGGCAGGACAAAAATAAAACAGCCTTCATTGAAGGGAGGCTATGCTTGGATTTTAATCAAATGGGGGAAAAAACTTAGTTTTTTAATGTTTTCTTTTTAAATATGAAGTTAGGGGTACCAAAAGCACATGTTTCATGCTCATATATGGCCAGTGTGCATCACAGCTGGATAGGCTGCGTTTCTGCTCTGTCATTCCATAATCAACCGCATTACCGCTAAAAACAGCTTTTGGTTGGTCTTAAATATGCCTACCAACGCTGCCTAAAATGTTTTTAAGGACACACCTCAAATATTTCCACCCCTCCTAACTGAGCACAAGCAAGCTAATATAAGACAGGTAAATGATCCCATCCTTGCACAACAGTTTGAAAATAGTATAGTGCTGGCTTTAACAGGTCGACATTGCAAACGAACAGGGGTTTGACAACATATTTGAGTCATTTACATTACTATGAAGCGGCAGCCGCGGAGATGGACAGCGCATGGGTACTGAAATTAGGCTAATTCTAGAAGTCCTAATTCATTTAAACAGTCTTCATTTTAATTTGACTGTATGCTACCAACAACAAGAGGGCATTGTGTTGCAACTTTAATATGCCCATGCATAAATCACAGTTAACACAAATCTACTTTGTCACGACAACATCACGGACCAAAATGTAATACATTTGAAAATGATAGTTTCCGGATTAAAAAAGTTATAAGTGCATATCGGCCTACCTGATGATATGCAGCTGCTGTTTAAAAAACAAATGTATTTTTCTCAAATTCATTGATGGTCAGATACTTCAGTTGTAACTGGTTCTGTTGACCTACAGTTTTACAGCTGATAGACAACTTTAGCTCTGTTCCAAACATAGACTATCCTCTCTTAAAACAATAGCCGTTGTCCTGCTCTGTTGTGGTATTACAAGATTCTGCTTCTCTCCAGTCATTAAAAAATGTCGAATTTTCTCGGTCTGCAAATAAGATGATAGATTCATCCAGTGCTTTTAATATCATGGGGATCTTTTCACCCCTGCAATTGTCAGCGGTGGAATGTGAATCCACAACCTTCTGGCTACTTTGCCATGCAGGCTAATGCTTACAAAACCAAGAACAGTTTCTAAAACTACATATCTAAAGGCTCAGGTCTGTCCTAGGAGTGAGGGTAAACAGTAGACATGTTCTCTGATATCTACTTTATGTTTTCATTAATATTTAGAGTTCGGGAAGGGTAAGGTAAAAATAGATTTTATTGAAGGGAGGGCCATTCATTTTCATTTCAGAGAGGTCCAATTTTCACCAGCTATCCCTCAATATAAATAACGTACAGTCCCTTAGCGATGTTTACAGTATTTGCATGCGACAGCCACATGACGCATAGCTTTAGATGTTATTATTTTGGTAGCTGGCACAATTGTGCAGATTATAGGAGTTCCTATAATGCCTTCTAGTTCTTTCCGTGTGTCAGCGAGTGCACAGTAAATTCCTCTCGGGATAGTTTGATGTCATCTCTTTACTATTATTGCATGCTGTATGTGTATGTCTTAGTATCTATCTTATAACGGGTCCTCGTGATTGTATTGTTCCTTCCTTTTAAGACCACGCAATCATATAAAACATCTTCAAACAGAAGAAGCTGGGCCCGCGTGTCTGTGATGACCAAGTTACAATAATAGGTCTCAACATCACATTCTAACTGGACAGCACTATAGTGGACAGAACCAAAACCAATCAGCACATAAGTACATAGAGGGTGAGGGCTCAGAAGGCAACCTCTCAGACGAGCTCCAGCTCGACGTTTCTTCATGGTCCTAGTTCTCGCTGGATTTAGCGATCAACTGTTTTTTTCCCACCTGTTCTTAGAATCACTAAAGCAGCCATTTTGACTGCTCAGGATTTTGGGGGGGGGGGGGGTTTACTCTGACTCTTGAGTCGTGCCCTCCTCCATCCTTGACTTTCCCTAAATAAGTCTGTATAAGTCTGTCGGTGTTAGAATCGTAATATCACAAACAAAACTGGAGTGATGACCAGTTTTAGGAAGGCATGTTTTTTTAATGGTTTTCCACATTACCCCTCCTTCTTCCAACAGTTGGGCCTGCTCCGCTCCTTATTCCGACTGTTGAAAGTGCATTTCCTAGCTGATAATCACCCAGATAATTGCCTCGAAACTAAACCTAAACTATACCGAAACTAATTTCACACATATAACAACAGATGAAATAAATTATGTAAAGTATGATGGCGAGAAAGTGGGAGAATGGGTTGATGAGCGAGGGGGAGCAAGCGGTGCCTAATTATGTAATCACCAATTGTGAATGAAGAACAGGGCAGGCCATTCTATTGTATTGATCCATTCTAATTCCAATCTTTAAAAAGTCCACCAAATCACAGCATGATCAGTCTACTCTCACAGTGAGAGCCTGCATATTTGTACATGCTGAATAGCTTCCAATTTCTGGGAAAATATCCACATCGGGCAGCAGGTGAGAAAGTGTCAGAGAATGTGGTGATGAGGCTTGTGGAACCTTACGTTGGCAAGGGAATTCATGTCAGCGTGGACAAGTTCTTCACTTCACTGTCATTGTGAAACCAGTTGCTTGCAAAGAAGACTGGCCGGCACCATGAACAAAGTGAGACGGGAGCTCCCTGCGCAGAATAAGACACTTGCACAGCCGTTGTACAACAGTGCTGAAGAATGACAAGAAGACAGGACACAAAGAGAAAACCGGACACTATTACGCACTACAACCAAGCAAAGGTATGTCAAAGTGTCACGCAAGTGAAAGTGACGGAAATTGTGTCAACTGTTAAGACAAGGAATAACAGCTAAATGAAACCCAACTGATGCCATTTCGTGAAGACACACACAAGTACGAGCTGACAATAATTGACTATTTTTGACTGCTGTCATCTCGACACTTACACTGAGTCAAGGTTGCAACTTTCACTGGGGACAGAATATCCCCCCCAACATTCTGAAATTGCATTTCTGCCCCCCCCCCCCCCATTGGAATGTGATACAAATGAGGCAACTGGGTGCATTAGGACCATGCGTTACGCCTCCAAGTGGTCGGGTAGGCTGTTTGGTGTGTTTTTCCGACTGGTAAAAATATAAAAATTCAATATAAGAATTTATGTCCGACCCACTTCTAAAACCAATGTTGCGCCCCTGCACTGAGTGCACAAAACATGCACTTTCCATGACCTAGACTGACCAGGTGAATCCAGGAGAACGCCATGATCCCTTATTGATGACACCTGTTTAATACACTCCAAATAGTCTACATGAAAGGGAAGGAGACCAGTTAAAGAAGGATGTTTAAGCTGGTGAATGGGCAAGTCAAAAGATTTAAGTGCCTTTGAATCGGTATGGTAGTAAGTGACAGGCCCACCACTTTGTGTAAAAAAAGGAAATGCTGTTTCCACGCTCAACAGTTCCCTGTGTGTATTAAGAATGGTCCACCACCCAAAGGACATCCAGCCAACTTGACACAACTGTGGAAAGCATTGGAGTCAACATGGGCCAGCATCCCTGTGGAACGCTTTCGAGTCCATGCTATGATGAATTGAGACAGTTCTGAGGGAAAAAAGGGTATGCAACTCAATATTAAGAAGGTGTTCCTAATGTTTGGTACACTCAGTGTACACAACCAAATTATAGCATATATAAAATGTATTTATTACACTGTTAGAATGTTGCAGTCAGAATGACTGCTCATTAGCTTTAAGGGTGGTCCCTCAAAGCCCAGCAGTGCTCGTGTTAAAGCTGCAATATGTAACTTTTGGGGGGGGGGGGGGGCGACCTGAACAAATTCACATAGAAATGTGAGTTTCTAGACCTGTCATTCTCATTGAAAGCAAGTCTAATAAGCGGTAGATCTGTTCTATGTGCATTATTTCTATGCTTCCTGTTCTTAACTTCTGTTTTTGAAGAATGCTGACACCACTAAAAGAGTTTGGGGTTCTTGTTTTGGTTGGTGACGTCGGGTCCGTGTGCCGTCGCTGAGGGAACTGGGTGTGCCTCAGCTAACTCATAGGGCTTCCACGCCTTAGCTGGCTCGAGAGGTCTTCTTGCCTTGGTGGGCTCGATTGGCGCCCACCCCACGTCATGCTTCACCCGGCCCATTAGGCTAGCACACCTCAGCCGGATCATCGGGCTTTCATGCCTCAGCCAGATCATCAGGCTCCCATGCCTGAGCCGGCTTGCCAGGCTCCCATGCCTCTGCCGGTTCGTCTGGCTTCTACGCCCCAAACGGCTTTTCCAGCGCCCATGCCTCGGCCGGCCCGTCAGGCTCGTCCAGGTGGGATGCCGGGGGGGGGGTGTACTGTCAAGCCTGCTCCCGAGGGCACCAGGCTGCCCTTAATTACGCACACCTGTCACCATCATTACACGCAGCCGCGCTCATTGGACTCACCTGGACTCCTTCCCTTTGTTGATTGCCCCGTCTATAACTGTCTACTCCCCAGTTTGTGCCCTATGTCAGCATTAATGTCATTATGTGTTCAGACACTGTCCTGTCCTGTTCCATGTCCATTGCTATTAAATGTTCACTTCCTGTACCTGCTTCTCGTCTCTACCAGCGTCAATCCTTACATCTCTACACTATAGATTGCTTGTTTTGTCACATAAAAATTAGGCAAACTATTAGAATTGTTTATCAGTTTGGGAGAACTCATAATTGTCATTTTGGGTGAGGCCTTAAAAATTTGACAATGTGACAATTATCTAAAAAACGGTAGGGAGGCAAGCATATTTCTTTTTCATTGTGACAATCAATTAGTGGGCGCGGCCAATACACTTGACAAGATAGAGGATTGTTGAGAATGGAACGTATATGTTTTTGAATAACATTCTTAGAACGTTCTCTAAACGTTACTAACGATTTCTTGTGGTTCTTATGGAAGGTTTTCTTAATGTCCTCGAACAATTTGAAAACATGACTTTAAATAGAACCGCGAGGAAACCTGTAGCAAACGTTATGCTTGAGTACTGAAATGGAATGTAATCATGTTTGAACTTTTAGGAAATGTTCTGTTAAAGTAATAAAATAACAAGAAAATAAAATGTTTCTGTCAAGTTAATTAAATGTGCTTAGAATGTTCCAAAGCCAAGCAATTATCCAGAACCGTTCCCAGAAAGTTGCTTTCACCAAACTCCAAGAAATATAGTTCTCAGAACGTTATGCGCTAGCTCTCTCTCTCTCTCTCTCGCTCTCTCCCTCTCTCTCGCTCTCTCCCTCTGTCAGTGTGAAATTTAAGATGGAGAAAAGCTAAGGAAGGCAATAGCAAATCCTGGCTAGAGCTCCCAAATCCCACTCATCTCTCTCAGAAGAATTAGTTCCATCACATCAAGAGGAGGAAAATGAGGGATGGGAGGGTGAGAAGGGGTGGGTAGAGATGAGGAAGAATGGGAGAAGAGAATGGATGGGAAGGGACAAAAGGGGGAGGGGAGAATGGAGAAAGGAGAGAAGGAGAGGGGAAGGAAGGATAGAAATTGAGCGAGAAAAGGAAGTGCGCAGAGGACAGAGGGGGAGAGGTGAGGGGGAGGAAAGAGTCGGGAGAGAAAAGGAAGATGAGAGAAGGGGGAAGAAGAGGCGGGGGAAATAGAGAAGAGAAAGAAGATTAACGGGGAACAGGATGGTGAAATGTTGAATAAATGGGATTTGAATCACATAAAAGATGGCCTTGGAGAGGTTCCGTGGAGGACGGAGTGAAGAGGGGGGAAGAGAGGAGAGGAGGGAGGATGGGAAAAGACAGGGGAGGCAGACAGGGATAGATAGGAGACTCATTTTTTCAGCAACTGCAGCTCCACACTTACGAGGTGATGGAAGAAGAGATGTATCAAAAATACAACACAAAGGTGAATAGTATTGTTTATAGCATGTCGTCAATGGCATAACAACAACTGTCATGGGATAGTTGTCGTTTAAAGCATAAACCCATCGAGCAGCCAGGACAGAATATATAGCAGGTACTTTCATAACAAAACTCATTTTTAATCCCTTATTTTTTACTGCATTCTCCCAATTCTCTGTCTCTCTCTTACACCCCCACATACAGACACATGCATGCACGCAGACACATGGATGCACGCACGCACACACACGCACGCACGCACGCACGCACACACACACACACACACGCGCACACACACACGCGCACACACACAAACAACAGACATACCACAGGAGCTTGGTGGCCCTTTAATTGGGGAGGACGTGCTCGAGGTATTGGCTGGGGTGGAATAAGTGGAATGGTATCAAACACATCAAACACATGGTTTCCATGCCTTGTGAGGATCAGGCGACAAGTGGCTCAAACACATCAAACACATGGTTTCCATGCCTTGTTTCCATGCCTTGTGAGGATCAGGCGACAAGTGGCTCATTTGCATTTACCTTCCATCCTGCTAGCTTACGTTCATCGCTGGAAAAGAAATTGGATGAACTGAAAGCACATATATCCTACCAATGGGACATTAAAAAACTGTAATATCTTGTGTTTCACCAAGTCATGGCTGAACGACAACATTAAGAACATAGCTGGCAGGTTACACACTCTACCGGTACTCTAACAGCAGCCTCTGGGAAGACACAGGGCGGGGGCCTATGCATATATGTAAACAACAGCTGGTGCACGATATCTAAGGAAGTCTCAAGGTTTTGCTCACCTGAGGTGGGGGTATCTCATGATAAGCTGTATTCCACACTATCTACCTAGAGAGTTTTCATCTGTATTTTTCATAGCTGTCTACAAACCACCACAGGCCGATGCTGTCACTAAAACCGCACTCAATGAGCTGTATACCTCTATAAGCAAACAGGAAAACGCTCATCCAGAGGTGGCGCTCCTGGTGGCCGGGGACTTTAATGCAGGGAAACTTAAATCAGTTTTACCTCATTCCTATCAACATGTTAATTGTGCAACCAGAGGGAAAAACATTTCAGACCACTTTTACTCCACACACACAGATGAATACAAAGCAGGATGCACCAGTGGTCAGATGAAGCAGATGCTAAACTACAGGACTGTTTTGCTAGCATAGACTGGAATATGTTCCGGGATTCTTCCGATGGCATTGAGAAGTACACCACATCAGTCACTGGCTTCATCAATAAGTGCATCGAGGACATCATCCCCACAGTGACTGTACGTACATCCATGGAATACAAGCAACATTCACACTGAGCTAAACGGTAGAGCTGACGCTTTCAAGAAGCGGGATTCTAACCTGGAAGCTTATAAGAAATCCCGCTATGCCCTCCGACGAACCATCAAACAAGCGGCAATACAGGACTAAGATCGAATCGTACTACACCGGCACTGACACTCGTCAGATGTGGCTGGGCTTTCAAACTATTACTACAGACTACTATTATTACAGACTACAAAGGGAAGCACAGCCGAGTGCTACCAGCCTACCAGAGGAGCTAAATAACTTCTATGCTCGCTTTGAGACATGCTGAAACATGCATGAGAGCATCAGCTGTTCCGGCCGACTGTGTGATCACACTCTCCGCAGCCAATGTAAAACCTTTAAACAGGTCAACATTCCCAATGCCGCAGGGCCAGACGGAATACCAGGATGTGAACTCCGAGCATGCGCTGACCAACTGGCAAGTGTCTTCGCTGACATTTTTAACCTTTCCCTGTCTGAATCTGTAATACCAACATGTTTCAAGCAGACCACCATATTCCCTGTGCCCAAGAACACTAAGGTAACCTGCCTAAATGACTATTGACCAGTAGCACTCACGTCTGTAGCCATGAAATGCTTTGAAAGGCTGGTCATCAACACCATTATCCCAGAAACCCTAGACCCCCACTCAAATGAGCATACCGCACCAACAGATCCACAGATGATGCAATCTCTATTGCACTCCACACTGCCCTTTCACACCTGGACAAAAGGAAAACCTATGTGAGAATGCTATTCATTGACTACAGCTCAGTGTACAACACCATAGTGCCCTCAAAGCTCATCACTAAGCTAAGGACCCTGGGACTAAACACCTCCCTCTGAAACTGGATCCTGGACTTCCTGACAGAACGCCCCCAGGTGGTAAGGGTAGGTAACAACACATCCGCAACGCTGATCCTTAACACGGGAGCCCCTCAGGGGTGCGTGCTCAGCCCCCTACTCTACTCCCTGTTCACTCATGACTGCACAGCCGGGCACGACTCCAACATACATCATTAAGTTTGTTGATGGCATAACAGTGGTAGGCCTGATCGACAGCATATAGAGTGTCACGACAAAACCTATTCCCCCTCAGGAGACTGAAAAGATTTGGCATGGGTCCTCAGATCCTCAAAAGGTTTTACAGCTGCACCGTTGCATCCTGATGGGTTACATCACTGCCTGGTATCGGAATCGCTCAGCCTCCGACCGCAAGGCACTACAGAGGGTAGTGTGTTCGGCCCAGTACATCACTGGGGCCAAGCTTCCTGCCATCCAGGTTCTATATACTAGGCGGTGTAAGAGGAAGGCCCAAAAAATGGTCCAATCAAATGGCCACCCGGACTATTTACATTGACACTCCCCCAAACTGCTTCTACTCGCTGTTAATTAGCTACGCATAGTCACTTTATCCCTACATACATGTGCAAATTACCGCGACTAACCTGTACCCTGTACGTTGACTCAGTACCGGTACCCCCTGTATATAGCCTAATTACTGTTATTTTATTGTGTTACTTTTTATATTATTTTTTACTTTAGTTTATTTAGTAAATATTTTCAGAACTCTATTTCTTGAACTGCATTGTTGGGAGCTTGTAACTAAGCATTTCACATTAAAGTCTCCACCTGTTGATTTCGGCGCATGTGACAAATACAATTTGATTTGATTTACTACCACACATACACACACACACACACACACACACACACACACACACACACACACACACACACACACACACACACACACTGAGAATACAAAGCTTTAAAACAAACAACAAACAAAGAAAATAATTTAAAACTCAAACAGTTTATCTAATATCACACACACCCAAATTAACAACGTCCTAATTTTATTTTGCAAACAACCTTCCCACAACTTTCTGGGAATGGTGCAGGACAGTTGCTTAGCTTTGGAACATTCTTAGCAAGAATTTGACCAAAAAAAGTTGCTTTTAAAGGAACTATATTAAAATATATTTCTTGGTATTTCATTTTTTAACAGAACATTTCCTAAAAGTTCAAACATGGTTACATTTAATTTCAATTTTACGTTCTCCAGCTGGTTTGACATTGGTAATGTTCTCAAATTGTTTCTTAATGTTTTCTGAACTATGTTCTTCTGTGGCAATTTCAGTATTTCAGCATAACGTTTCCTACAGGTTTAAACATTTTTACATTTCATTTCAATTTTGTTCTAAGAACGTTCTCCAGCTGTTTGACATTTGGTAATGTTCTCAAATAGTTCAGAAAACATTAAGAAACAACATTCTTCTTTGGGAATTTCAGTACTTCAGCATAACATTTCCTGCAGCTTTCCTCATGATTCTATTTAAAGTCACGTTCTTAAATTATTCCAAGAAAGTTACAAAATGAATGTTATTCAGTGGGAATTTCAGTCCTTCAGCATAACGTTTCCTACAGGTTCTTTATGTTTCAATTTAAAGTAATGTTCTTAAATAGTTCAGAGAACATTAATGAGTGCTTGTCTCCTTTGAAATGGGTTCTCTTTGAATAGACTATGAACAGCTTTATATGCTTACAAAAACATGATATGCTAGCTCCATCCTGGCTGCGAAGTGGACTAATTCCATGGATAGAGAACACAAGATTATAGGTTTGAATCTCACTGATGCCATACCACAATAGAAAACAAATGTGTTTGCATGGTTAATGCCTAAGGACATGAATTTCCATTTGTCATATCTGTGTTTGGAGTTTAAAAAAAGTTACACCAAAATAAGCTACAAGTGTTATTACAAGTCTTATATAAACATTCAAAAACCTCTAAATAACCTAATTTCTGTTCGTACAGCTTCTATAAAACCTCCCAGGAAAACTTTCAAGGAACCACAGTAAAACATTCTCAGAACCTCCCTGCAACCTAAAAACTTCCAAGGAATCAAATGTGGTAGTTGGGAAGTGTCCTACATACAAGTCCTTTAAATTGTGCATTTGCATACACACGAACACATAGTGTTTTAATTTTTGAAGGTTGGGCACAGTGTGAGACACACTCACAGACAAACAAACAAAGTCCACAAGCATTCCAGCAGATCTGCTAGCCTGTCTACAGTACCTCCATTCCCTCACCATGTGTGTGCGACGGTGAACCTCCTCTGTTTGTGGTTGTTGTTGTTGATCATCATGCGGCGGAGCAGGCGAGGGAGTTCCGGGGGGAGAGGCGGGGGGAGATGGAGGAGGGCGAGCGGCGGTGGCCTCGGGTCCTCTCCGGCTGCAGCAGGTTCTCCCTCAGGATCTTCACCAGGTCCTCGTTCAGACCGATATGTTTGGCCATGGGGGGCACTGCCAGGGTGTCCACCCCTACGCCAACTGCCACCCCAACCCCCATGCCAGCCTGCTGGGCCATGCCCAACCTGGGTATACCACCACCAGAAACAGTTGAATGACTGTATACGACAGCCAGTCAACCAGGAGGACCGTATGCGACAGTAACAGTCTGGAACAGCTAGTGACCGTCCACAGCAGTCCGCTAAGATGTCTGCAGTTAAACAACGTGCCAAATCTCCAATCCAAAACCCCACGGGAGAGGCATTGGAAACTCTCTACTCTAGTCCTCTTTTCTTATTTTTTTTTACTGAACAAAGAATTCAGAATTCACCACAAAAAGAAAAATAGAAAATGAAAGAATACTCTTTCCGTCTCTCTCTTTCTCCAGCTGATGGATGGATGCGTATGTTCAGGTCTGTTCTGTTCTTCTGCTGGAGACGACTGAGAGCTGTTGCTGTGAAGGTGTGACAAAGAGAGAGAAGGGATGGAGCGAAGGAGGAGAGTGAAAGAGGGTTCCGTCTTTCCCAGCTCTTTAATGTGCTGTTACCCAGCCAGGCACGGCACAGACATGTAAGCCAGTGAGGTGCAACCTAGTCCAATGCAGCCCAGTCCGGTCATGCACAGCAAAGCTTCGTTGAACAGTTTGGTACAGCCAAGCCCAGGAAAATGCAGACCTATTCCAGTGCAGTAACCCAGTCCAGTCCAGTTTGGTGTTGTGCAGTCCTGTCGCAGTCCAGCCTTGTAAGCCAGTACAGTAGAGTCCAGTGCAACAGCCCAGTCCAGCGCAGCCCTACCCTGCCTCTCCTCTGGTGCCTAGCAGAGCCTGGTGTAGACTGCAGGCTGTCTGTGTGCTAATGATCCTCTGAAGCAACGCTGAGCGTCAGAGCCCAGTACAGCACTGCCACAGTTATAGCTCTCCTCTCCTCTAATCCACGCTATGGTTGCCTAGGAAATTCGGCTCCGACGCAGCGGGAGGATGTGTATGTGAATGTGTGTGTGAGACAAAGAGTAGGCTATACGTAATGATCAGCACAAGGTTGTGTGTGTGTGTTGGAGAGTGCGTGTGGACAATGATCAGGGAAGAGAAAGGAGATTGAGTGATGGAGTGATAGAAAGACAGGGAGAAAGAAAGACAATGAGTAAGTATCTGTTAAGATGAGATGAGACATGGTTGTGTGATAGGGCAAGGCTGGGTGTGTGAGTGAAAATGCATGCTTGTGTGTGTGTGTGTGTGTGTGTGTGTGTGTGTGTGTGTGTGTGTGTGTGTGTGTGTGTGTGTGTGTGTGTGTGTGTGTGTGTGTGTGTGTGTGTGTGTGTGTGTGTGTGTGTGTGTGTGTGTGTGTGTGTGTGTGTGTGTGTAAACAGAGAAATGAGAGTGAAGGGCGTAGGTTACTCCTGGATCACTTGTCAGGTAGTGCAGCAGACAGCACTAAAAGCATCACTCGTTATTGAGTAACCCTCAGCCCACTAGAAGCTGGACACACATTAGTTATTGAGTAACCCTCAGCCCACTAGAAGCAGGACACACATTAGTTATTGAGTAACCCTCAACCCACTAGAAGCAGGACACACATTAGTTATTGAGTAACCCTCAGCCCACTAGAAGCAGGACACACATTAGTTATTGAGTAACCCTCAGCCCACTAGAAGCAGGACACACATTAGTTATTGAGTAACCCTCAGCCCACTAGAAGCAGGACACACATTAGTTATTGAGTAACCCTCAGCCCACTAGAAGCAGGACACACATTAGTGGATCAGGACAGGGTATGGCCGTGTTAGGTGCTTCACCAGGTGGATGTGTAATAATGAATTTGATTTCATCTGCCCTAACCTTTGACAAAGGGGAGAAGACAAGGAGAGGAATCCTCTTCAGACTTGAGATGCACCCTTGTACTGAGCCGCTCACCATTAAAGAGGAGCTGATGTCATCTCTCATCGAGTTCTGAGAAAAAAGCCACCCTCCTTCCCAACATCTCTCATCTCTCACTTCTGTTGTTCAGATAGTGTCAGACTGATCACATTCTCTCCTTCTATCCTTTTCCCTTCCCTCCGTGACTTTTATCTCTGATATTCAGGCATTTTGACTGCCTAGCGATAAAGCAATGTAATTTTCAAATAGCGGCCATTGAACATGTGAGGCTCTAATGGTGTTAAACTGTATAATGTATACCTTAGACATCACAGTATCTAGTGAAAAAGGAAGGCTCCTTTTTCCGCTGATCAACATGTATAGCCTACTAGCGATGGCGATGGCTCAAAGCGATCAGCTATTCATATGTTCCTCCATTATGTTCTTCCATACTCCTGTGGAAGCAGTTTATCATCCATTGAGAGTGGAGAGAACATTATTGGTGAGACTAAGGACTGAAGAGGCCAGCATATGAATCCATTTCGCTGACCCCATCTCTACCCAGCAATATTGAGCTTGATCCCTCTGTTGTCCACAAGCCATTCTGTAAGAGCAGACCCATATCTAGTCTAAAGATAACAGAGTAAAGCCTCAGAGTAGGAACACTGGCATTTACAAAGTCTTACTACAGCAACCACTTCGACCTGGGGAAGAAGAGACAAAAGCCATAGCTGGATTCATCTTTAATCTTGCGACTGAGACTAGATGCCGTGAGAATCATGAGTATACTAATGTCTTGTGAGAAGAAGAAAAAGTATATCCGCACCCTTTAGATGCTCAAAGCGTTTCATGCAG
Organism: Oncorhynchus masou masou; assembly: GCF_036934945.1. Lineage (NCBI taxonomy): Eukaryota > Metazoa > Chordata > Actinopteri > Salmoniformes > Salmonidae > Oncorhynchus > Oncorhynchus masou. The sequence goes on along the minus strand of NC_088236.1, from coordinate 38,821,815 downwards.
CATCTTTTCAACCACATCTCTTGGAGCATCTACTGTACACACACAGTATGCACCCTCTAATCTGCCTCTTCTCTGGGTACTCTGGGAAAGCAGCCTCCTCATGTCCATCCTCCTCTTACAGGCTATTTACAGAGAGAAACGACTCGGGGAAAGGCAGATGAACTCAGAATGTCACAGGAAATTACACAATCACTTTCAGTCCAGAGCACCTGTGGCGCATCACCGACTGAGTTTTATGCAGATAAGGGCAGTTCATTATAAAGGTCAGAATTAGCAAGGCAGTATAGACTACATATAGGAGTTCAATTATGATAGCAGACTGAAATGTTAAAACGTATTGTGTAGTCAGTAGTGTACACTCGTCCTCTGTCTCCATCTCCTCCTCCTCCTTCTAATTATGATAACCCCATAATCATCACTATCATCAACATCATTGTCCTCAGCATAGCAACCATTATCATAACCATCGTCACCATCCATCCATCCATCATCATAATCATCACCATCGTCATCATCATTGTCACCATCGCCATCGTCATCATCATTGTCACCATCACCTTCATCATCATTATCATCATCCTCCTCAGCACTGTAACTCAGGTTTGCAGGTGCCTGTGTCTTTACAGGCACCACCTTTGGGCCAAACAGTGTCACTACAACAGACCAACAGAAATCACAACTGGGAAAGTGTTTTAATGCTACAGTGTTAAAATGGGAGCAATTGTAACATTTTCAATTTCTCCAACAGAAACGAGAGAGTGATTAAACTCACACAGTATTGCCCATTTAGGTTCTCTCCCTGCTTGAAAAGTTACAGCCAAATATCTCACTATTTGTCTTACTACCGTCCTGAGCATTATTGTCCAAGAATTCAAACTAGCATAATGTTCATCACTTTATGTTGGCTAAACATTGACATGATTGACATGTGTCACTATTGTTGTCATGGCTTCTGGGTTGAGCGCAATTGTAACTTCGTTAAATTGTAATTAGCCTTGTGGTCCTGTAGTGTCAATTAAGTTGTAAACAGATATCATTTGGGCACCATCAGACTATTCAGATGATGTGAGAGGAACTGAATGACCATGTACAAACATGAGTGTTACTGTAAATATTGGTTACGTACATAAACATACATATATATTTCTTGCCAAATCATTACATATGTCTATGATAATATGATAATTCATAAACATTCATGTTTTTTTATGTTAAGTTCATTTAGTTGGTTTATTTGTACATGTTACATTTGACCCCAGCTACTTTTACAATTCCCCTGGCACGAGGGCAAACGTAACGTCTGGACTTTTCAGACTAAAATCAATATTGTGATCCGATTGTCTTATATACAGACCTATAAATGGTATGAATGATTAGGGGACCGATGTAAGTTTCTAATATAAAAAAATGACTGGCCTAGTTCGGGTGGTCTTTGAGCAATATATTTAAAGACAAAAACTTTTACAATTGCCCCAGGTCTACCCTAGTTTGTCAGTCAGCTAGGTAGCAGTTGTATTCAATGACCCTTCCTCACTCACACTGTAAATTATTATTAAGTAACTAATTCCACAGACTTTTTTTTGTTGTTTACTCAACTTTTCGGTCGAAGTGTTAACTGAACTAAAACAAATTAGTTGGCCCAAACTTAGCTTGTGAAAAAGTAGTAAAAAATGAAATCAACTTAAAATGATGTGTTTGCTCAACGTGATGTGTTTGCTCTCATACAGTATGTTCATTCAACTATTAATCTTACCTAAAAGAAGGCCGTGGAACTTTAGTAGTTCCACAGTTGCGTTGAATGAAGACCGACAGCAATAGGGGTAGGGGAAAGTGGTAGGTGATATTTCCCAGTAAATACTAAGAACAGAATGGGTACACAAACCAGGTATTTAAAAAGTTCAACCCTTACAAATAAAAATGTCCTTTTTGAAACTGCAGTGAAAATGCAGTAAATGCTGTCAACTGTGATATTTTGGACGGAGTAATTGCCGAATAATTGCAGTGTACTGCAGTCTAACTACAGTTACACTGCAAAATTACTGAAGTAAAAAATATATATTTTGGACACAGTATTTTCAGCATACTGCAGTTATACTGCACTTTAACAGTTATACTGCACTATGACTGCAATAATGTTTTGTAAGAGAAAGTCTTGATTGAATATTTGCAATGCGCAATTCAGTCATCATGGAAGAGTCTTCATTTAAAATTGGACAATTCCTCTAAGTTCTTTGGTCCTTGAAAAGTCATTGAAGTTTTCTACTGCTTCAACATATTATCACTATTCTGTGACTGAATTTATGATCAGTTTTTATGTAGGCACTTTCGTTTGTTTCCTGCTGTTTCCGTTGAAGGGTGTTGCGCTAGTGAGCAAGAAAACATCAGATGTTGGCTTTAACTTGGTTTTCCATACAAAGCGTTCCATTACAAAGGCAACCCAGTTTTTGGTGGCTTTCTCATTTTAAAACATGTTAAACCAGCTAGCCTGGAGCCAAGCGCATCTCCCAGCTAGCAAACGAAATTACTCCAGCTACAATACCTCTTTTGCCAACTGGCCTGGGCCCTTTGTCGACATGGAGCCTCGCCGATCCATCACGACTGGTCTGCCGATGTAATTCCATCCGTTGTGCCCTCAACCGACCTTTGCCGGACGTCGGAATAGACGCTTCTACTAGCCCCGGCCTGCTAACTTATTTTAACTCCGTATCTCCCGCTTGCTAGCGTAGTAACGACTACCTAGCGGCTTCCCTGTTTCATCTATTGCTGTTCACTGGACCCTATGATAACTTGGCTATATAGCTGATGCCTGCTGGACTGTTCATTAATCACGGTACTCCATTTTGTCTATTTTGTTTATCTGTCGGCCCCAGCCTCAAACCTAGGCCCTGTGTGTAGTTAACTGACCCTCTCTGCCCATTCATGGCCATTTTACCTGTTATTGTTGTCTTAGCTGATTAGATGTTGTTGTCTTATCCGTTGTTGTCTTAGCTAGCTCTCCCAATCAACACCTGTGATTGCTTTATGCCTCGCTTTATGTCTCTCTCCAATGTCAATATGCCTTGTATACTGTTGTTTACGATAGTTATCATTGTTTTAGTTTACTGCGGAGCTCCTAGTCCCACTCAAAATGCCTCAGATACCTCTTTTGTCCCACCTCCCACACATGCGGTGACCTCAGCCAGCATAATTAGTGCGTCCAGAGATGTAACCTCTCTTATCGTCACTCAATGCCTAGGTTTACCTCCACTTTACCCGCACCCTACCATAAGCGTCTGTAAATTATGCCCTGAAACTATCCTTACTACGGCCAGAAATCTGCTCCTTTTATTCTCTGTCCCCAACGCACTAGACGACCAGTTTTGGTAGCCTTTAGCCGTACCCTCATCCTTCTTCTCCTCCCATGTTCCTCGGCTGATGTAGAGGTTAACCCAGGCCCTCTGTGTCACCAGGTGCTCTCATTTGTTGACTTCTGTAACCGTAAAAGCCTTGGTTTCATGCATGTTAACATCAGAAGCCTCCTCCCTAAGTGTGTTTTACTCACTGCTTTAGCAGACTCTGCCAACATTGATGTCCTTGCCGTGTCTGAATCCTGGCTTAGGAAGGCCACCAAAAATTCTGAGATTTCCATCCCCAAATACAACATTTTCCGTCAAGATAGAACTGCCAAATGGGGAGGAAGGATGCCAAATCCGTCATCATGAAGTGCTTTGAGAGACTAGTCAAGGACCATATCACCTCCACCCTACCTGACACCCTAGACCCACTCCAATTTGCTTACCGCCCAAATAGGTCCACAGACGATGCAATCTCAACCACACTGCACACTGCCCTAACCCATCTGGACAAGAGGAATACCTATGTGAGAATGCTGTTCATCGACTACAGCTCGGCATTTAACACCATAGTACCCTCCAAACTCGTCATCAAGCTCGAGACCCTGGGTCTCGACCCCGCCCTGTGCAACTGGGTACTGGACTTCCTGACGGGCCGCCCCCAGGTGGTGAGGGTGGGCAACAACATCTCCACCCCGCTGATCCTCAACACTGGGGCCCCACAAGGGTGCGTTCTGAGCCCTCTCCTGTACTCCCTGTTCACCCACGACTGCGTGGCCACACACGCCTCCAACTCAATCATCAAGTTTGCGGACGACACAACAGTGGTAGGCTTGATTACCAACAACGACGAGACGGCCTACAGGGATGAGGTGAGGGCCCTCAGAGTGTGGTGTCAGGAAAATAACCTCACACTCAACGTCAACAAAACTAAGGAGATGATTGTGGACTTCAGGAAACAGCAGAGGGAACACCCCCCTATCCACATCGATGGAACAGTAGTGGAGAGGGTAGTAAGTTTTAAGTTCCTCGGCATACACATCACAGACAAACTGAATTGGTCCACCCACACAGACAGCATCGTGAAGAAGGCGCCTCTTTAACCTCAGGAGGCTGAAGAAATTCGGCTTGTCACCAAAAGCACTCACAAACTTCTACAGATGCACAATCGAGAGCATCCTGGCGGGCTGTATCACCGCCTGGTACGGAAACTGCTCCGCCCACAACCGTAAGGCTCTCCAGAGGGTAGTGAGGTCTGCACAATGCATCACCGGGGGCAAACTACCTGCCCTCCAGGACACCTACACCACCCGATGTTACAGGAAGGCCATAAAGATCATCAAGGACAACAACCACCCGAGCCACTGCCTGTTCACCCCACTATCATCCAGAAGGCGAGGTCAGTACAGGTGCATCAAAGCTGGGACCGAGAGACTGAAAAACAGCTTCTATCTCAAGGCCATCAGACTGTTAAACAGCCACCACTAACATTGAGAGGCTGCTGCCAACACACTGACTCAACTCCAGCCACTTTAATAATGGGAATTGATGGGAAATGATGTAAAATATATCACTAGCCACTTTAAACAATGCTACCTAATATGTTTACATACCCTACATTATTCATCTCATATGTATACTGTGGCAAAGAAGGGGGTCGAGTGGTAAATGGCAGATATGTGAGAGCAGAACTAATGAACGGGCTCTGCCCGATCACTAAAATGGCCACCCCTGTCAGAACTACAGATCACAAAATGGCCGACCACCAAAACCAGAAGTCCCAGAAGCAAGGGGAACCCTCAGAAGGTGGAGCCAACCCACAGATAAAGGGTCAAGAAAAACCAGGAAGAGGAGAAGAGAGTGCTGGAAGGATCTATGAACAATAGAGAAAGAGACAATAGAGATTGGCTGGATTTACCGTGTATTAGCTGGACTGTTTTGGACTTACCTGTTGGCGTTTGGACCTGGACCTACCGAGAACCCGATTTGTGTACCGAACCCTGCTATCCTTGACCTCGCCTACGGCCTGGGTGGACCAGGACGGTGAAACAAACACACAGGTACTGTCCTGTTCGAAAGAACTCTCATTCTTGGGTGATTTGGTGACAGTTTACCACTTAGTTTGTGACAAACGCTCCTAACCTTGAAGAGGTTTGCCACAATACGTATATACTGTACTCTATATCATCTACCGCATCTACAGTGTCTCCTGACCCCTCCTGTCTCAGCCTCCAGTATTTATGCTGCAGTAGTTTATGTGTCGGGGGGCTGGGGTCAGTTTATTATATCTGGAGTACTTCTCCTGTCCAATTCGGTGTCCTGTGTGAATCTAAGTGGGCGTTCTCTAATTCTGTTATAATCTCTACCCGGCACAGCCAGAAGAGGACTGGCCACCCCACATAGCCTGGTTCCTCTCTAGGTTTCTTCCTAGGTTTTGGCCTTTCAAGGGAGCTTTTCCTAACCACCGTGCTTCTACACCTGCATTGCTTGCTGTTTGGGGTTTTAGGCTGGGTTTCTGTACAGCACTTTGAGATATCAGCTGATGTACGAAGGGCTATATAATTTGATTTGATTTGATTTCGCTGCCAGACAAGGCTCCGCTGACAGCCAGGTTATCAGGAATCAAGGTAAGACCCAAGTGCAGACTGCGTGAAGTAACAATATTTATTGTAACACCAGGGGCAGGCAAACAACAGGTTAAGGCAGGCAGGGGTCGATAATCCAGAGTAGGAGCAAAGGTACAAGACGGCAGGCAGGCTCAGGCCGAGTTCAGTAATCCAGAGGTGGAGTAAAGGTACAAGACGGCAGGCAGGCACAGGCCGAGTTCAGTAATCCAGAGGTGGAGTAAAGGTACAGGACTGAAGGCAGGCAGGCTCAGGCAGAGTTCAGTAATCCAGAGGTGGAGTAAAGGTACAGGACTGAAGGCAGGCAGGCTCAGGCAGAGTTCAGTAATCCAGAGGTGGAGTAAAGGTACAGGACTGAAGGCAGGCAGGCTCAGGCAGAGTTCAGTAATCCAGAGGTGGAGTAAAGGTACAAGACGGCAGGCAGGCTCAGGCAGAGTTCAGTAATCCAGAGGTGGAGTAAAGGTAGAGGACGGCAGGCAGGCTCAGGCCGAGTTCAGTAATCCAGAGGTGGAGTAAAGGTACAGGACGGCAGGCTCAGGCAGAGTTCAGTAATCCAGCGGTGGAGTAAAGGTACAGGACTGAAGGCAGGCTCAGGGAGAGTTCAGTAATCCAGAGGTGGAGTAAAGGTACAGGACGGCAGGCAGGCTCAGGGAGAGTTCAGTAATCCAGAGGTGGAGTAAAGGTACAGGACGGCAGGCAGGCTCAGGGAGAGTTCAGTAATCCAGAGGTGGAGTAAAGGTACAGGACTGAAGGCAGGCTCAGGGAGAGTTCAGTAATCCAGAGGTGGAGTAAAGGTACAGGACGGCAGGCAGGCACAAGCAGAGTGGTCAGGCAGAGTGGTCAGGCAAAGTGGTCAGGCAGCGTGGTCAGGCAGAGTGGTCAGGCAGAGTGGTCAGGCAGGCGGGTACAGGGTCATGACAGGCAAGGAAGGCAGGGAAAGACATGCCCTGACAGGACGAACGCTGGTAAACTTGACAAACAAGACAAACTGGCAGGGACAGACAGAAAACACAGGTATAAATACCCAGGGGGTAAGTGGAAAAGATGGGAGATACCTGGTGGGGGTGGAGACAAGCATAAGGACAGGTGAAACAGATCAGGGCGTGACACAGGTGTAGTAAGGATTCACTCCATGGTGCAACAAAAGAAAGCTCTGCTGTTGGGACAGCTTTACGTCGGCCCTAACAGTTTGTGGGCACCGCTTGTCACCTGTTATAGTGCAAGCAATGTATTGTTTAGTGTTGTGTTGTGTAGTGGCTTTGCTGGCATGCATAACAAATATATGTTTTGAGTTTGCCCCACCAATATTTACATGCTAAAGTCATCACTGTGTGTAACTAGTTCCACAGCCTGTACTAGGTAAGACGCCCAAATAATAATTTCTAGTTGAATGAACATGAGACAATTTGAGCAAGTTAACAGAATTTGAACCTACATAAGTTTTTTTTTTTTTTTTTGGTACCAGTTACTTAATAAATATTAGTTAAAACAACTCTATTATGTTTTGGTGCAGTGTTTTGAACATCTTTCAACTGCTTCACCAATGTTGATGAATACCTCTCTCAAGGGAAGCAGTGGTTGTTTTAACTATAGCCTCTGGTGTATCAATACTTGTGTGTTTGCAGTACCCACTCTCTCCTTGTCTCTCCATTCCCTTCTGTTGCTCTCTCTCTCTCTCTCTCCCCCCCCCTCCCTGCCTGCATGACGTCTGTGTGTATTTCACCCTCGTTACCAGGGGCAACATGGATGGAAGGCGACAAGTGGATGTGTGGAAAGAAATAACTGGCTCAAGCTGGAGACACAAAAGAGGAATGAAAAGAGACAAATCTGCAGGACTCACGACTCCTCACTGAGCACACACGCTCTCTCGCTCTCTCGCTTCTGCCTGTCTTCCCGCTATTCTTTCTCTCTGTCTTGTTCCCTTTGTCTTTCTCTCCTTCCCCCTCCTTTCACCACACAAAGACAGACAGAGACACATACAGCATGCACGAGACGCCATATGTGCATACTGCTCTCTACTGGTTACTTTACAATACAGTAACTTGTAGTGTAAAATTATTTTCTTGGATGGATGAGTAGTTCTCATAACAACTTGTTTCTGACACCCAGAAAGACAATCAGGTACACAGGTCTCATCATTTCTAGAATTAAACTTGATGTATTAGCCTGGAAGTAAGCACTACTACTCTGTCCTGAGCCAGTATGCGAAAGGCTATAGTCCGAAATAATGGGTGCTACTAAATTATCTTAGTGAAAGAGAGATGTTTCTGCTTGACAATGTTTAATGTAGTAGGTTATAGACACAGAAGGGGCTTCATTCAAATAGTGTCAGAGAGAAAAGCACTGTTGGAATCCAAGCCTCTGTCTCCCTCGTGTGGATACCTTCTACAACTGCCTAAGGCAGAAGCTGACATGACATACAACATGAAACAGACGGTTCAGACAAAACAGTTTGTAACATTTGTATCAAAGGGGAAAATCAGCACTCACTGAAAGTTGTATTTAAATGTTGGAATCAATTGGTTGCAACCTGTCACAACTCCAAACTAAGGAGAGCATGAATTTGGGGACTGTGATGACTGACTAATATTAATGCTGTGTTCGTAAGCAAGCGGGAAGTGGGAATTTATCACATACCACTGGGTAAAATCCACTTGAACAGCCCTCCAACTGGTAATTACTAGTGGGAAACCTGTCTAGATACATTTTCCAACCATTTTACATCTTAAAATTTGGCATAAGTAAAGGCTTTGCTGTCTGGAAAAAACTGATGGAAAAGGGGTCTTAGAGAACATCTACCAGAAAAAGTCTTAAATGGTATCAGAAATACATCAAAACACAATAATGTTGACGTAAAGACCCCTTTACCAAAAACCCACATACAGTATCTTTAAGATATTTTCACATTTTTCCCTCATGAGAGAAGATAATTAAAGTTCACAAATGTAACAAGTAATGGTAGACCTACCAATTAGTGATAGTGAATTTACTGGTATCAATTTTGTTTATGAATTATTAAAATATGCACTATGCGGAAATCGCTCCGCCATTTCCTGGTTGCTCAAATTCGAATAGTCCGCCTAATTTCAGTTTATGTGACAAAGCAAGCAAGTATAGTGTAGAGAATCATTGTACCATCTAAACCGCTGTGAAATATATTTTCCATTACCAAAAATGTTGTTTTTTCAGTTGTTTGATGCTGGTGTACAAAACCGAAAGTAAAAGACGCACAAACTTGTAATTCCTGCAACTGAATTGGCTACAATGGGAAATCATAACAGTTACACACCACAGATGGGTCGCCTGGTACCATCCTCCTTTCCACTGGCATACTGTTATGTTCAGCTCATAGCTGTTTTTCCTTGTCTTTCTGTCGTGTAGTGGTCCAACCAAGAGTGTGAAAACACTCTGAGTCTGGACAACCCCTCCCTCTCTGTTTCGCTCTCTCTCTCTCTCTCTCTCTCTCTCTCTCTCTCTCTCTACCTCTCTCTACCGCACTCACACTCTCCAGTTAATGTCACCTCTCCCAGCTCTTACTGACATCTACCCATGAGCCCCTTCTCTTTCCATTTACTGTAACCAGCATCCTCACCCGCTGAGCACAGACCGACAGCGAACGTTCATGGACTTTGAAAAGTAGTTGACAGTTGGTCAGTCCACCCTGGCCTTGACGTTAATGTCCACAGACGGACCGGACTGGACCAAATCTGAACCTATCATAGGCGTATGTTTCACAATGTTGGATTGCACCGTACAGTACCATGAGTAGAGCAGAGTAGACTAAACTCAAAAACAGTATAGTACAATACAGTACAGTAAAGATGATTATAGTACAGTAGAGAATAGTAGAGTACAGTACATTGCATTGCACTATACTGAACTTTACTCAACTGTACTGTGCTGAACTCTACTGTGCTGCGCTGTCCAACCTGGTTAAAACATGAGAAGAATGACATTCATATCCATAATGATACATTTCTGTGTTGTACAGATCATGGACCCATGATGTAATTCCGTTCCGGGTGTAAAACCACTTCACTTACTGTAGTTCAATAACAAATTATTTTTTTGTCAAACTCAATGTGACATGTCATAGCTGACACCCCATTCTTTTTGCAGGTATCTTTGAATCTTAATTCGGAGCAGATACTTAACCGTTTTTGGAAAACGTGGTTGCAAAAAACCTGAGGGAAATTTTACCGTAATTCCGTTACCAAAGTTTGCAACTGCACAGTTCTTCCACTAAATCAGTTTTTGGAAATGTTTAAGTGTAAATTGTTGAAAGTAGTCCTTGTGCGTAGAGTTGTACGGTTTGTTAAACTTTCAAATCAAAAAATGTTTTGTTTGGCATACATTTTAAAGTGAAAAAAAAGCACAATTCCGTTACCGTGGAATTGTTCTAGACTGGTATGGGAACAAGATTTACAAGTGGAAATATGAGGAAGATTGGTCTTATACAGTATGTTTGAAAGCACACAAATGTTACAATAACCTCAGGCACAAGCTCTCTCTTTTTAAAACCATTCAGAGTTTACTAAACACCAGAGAAATGGCACAACATGAATGCTGAAATGTCTTTCCTTTTTTGGCAAAAGGGCTGTATTTTAACAGGCAAAAGGGCTGTATTTTAACAGGCAAAAGGGCTGTATTTTAACAGGCAAAAGGGCTGTATTTTAACAGGCAAAAGGGCTGTATTTTAACAGGCAAAAGAGCTGTATTTTAACAGGCAAAAGGGCTGTATTTAGAATGTTTTTGGAATCAGTAACTTAATCAACCTAATTTCATAATGTTTACAGATTTCTTGTCACCAGTCAACTAGATCCATGGAATAAGTATCTGAAAAAAATAGAGTGATCTATCTGGCCTGGAGCAAAGAAGTTCTGGAAATCTCATTTATTCCCTGGTGAAGACAGTTGTGCCTGGATCCACGTTGGATATAATATATGCTTGATTTACAGCAGGATTTAACGGAGAAAGCAGTAAGGTAATGAGTTCATGTTTTCATATGTTTTTGTGCCTTGGATTAGACACCGAGTCTACTGTGCACAATTGTATAGGATAGAATATTGTGCAACACCTAACACTTTTCCTATTAATTGTTCTGGATATAATGACAACAAACGTGTAGTTTGTAATTTTAAACAATTACAAGAGGTTTGATGCAGCCTACTTGAACTTGAATTTGGAGCTCAGAAATTCTGGAATAGTACTGGAATAGGCCTACTTTGATTTTCCAATTTGGTGCTCGAAAAGTCCTTGTAATTATTGTAAGTAATTTATAAATTCTCCTGCTCCCTTATAATTACGCGTGATTTAATTTTAATCCGTTTTTGTGAGAGATGTGGCCACTTCCGTTTGTTTCCTGCCGCTTCAAATAATGTAATAATATTTGAATATCAATGCATTGGCAAGACCTAAAAATAGCATTATTCTTAAAGTGGTAATGGCCTATTTAAAAAAAAAAAAAAATTAACACTTTTTTGCATGTTTCAGGGGGGAAGGGGGGTGGGCTCTAAATCAGGCCATATATGTACTATTATATAAATTATGCAATTGTATAACATTGAGGTCCTTGAAAATGACAAGGAAGTCCTTGAAAAAGTCCCTGAAAGTCCTTCAATTTGACTTGCCAATGTCTGTATGAACCCTGCTTAAAGGATGCATAGTCCTGGGCCTATGATGTTGAATAGGAGGAGTTATGGTTCAATTTGCATACATTCACTTGTATTCATCTAATGGAACCATAAGATGTGGAACTGCATGAAAATACGTTGTCACATTGTCACACGTTGTCCCCATTATTTATAGAAAGACCCATGTGTGTAAGGCAAACACATCGGGAGAAAAAAGAAAAGAAAAAGTTGTATTATTTAATGAATTGTACTGTGATAATTGCATTTACACATGTCAATAAGTACATTAATAAAAATAAATATACCGCATAAAGTCAGTTGGATGTGTAAAGTGTTTATAGTTACAGTTTACACAGAAAACAATGTATATCCTAAATCTGACATCATAAAACTCAAACTCATTAGTTTGCTGAAATGACCCTTTGACCAAAAGAGGGCAGGCTTTGCACAGAAACCACTCTAACATCCACAAATATTGAAACAGTGGGAAAATGCTCTTCTTTGGAATCTAGGCTTTTCATTGGAGGGATTCTAGCATTAGTCTCTCTCAACACCCACTGTGTCTGACCGCAAGAGGGCCAATGAGCCTAGCCCATAAGACTGCTGGTATTGAGAATCTCATGTAAAGTACGATTGGACATGTTTACATTGTCAAATGAGTTTGAATATCTGAATGAACAACCACAGGATTAACATTACCTCAGGCATTCCAAGATGTCAAACAGCTCTTAACACCCTCTGCTTGACAACACAACAAACACTCTCAGAGCTAAACAAGCTATTCAGCATAAGTATTTACCCATCCTGGTGTTGGCACTAAGCGGTTGTGTGTATTTGATAAAGCCCTCGAAGCCGGTGTTTAGAGGACATACTGGCATGGGTGTTGTCAGGCCTGAGACAAAGTCAAGGGCCGGCAAACCGTGCCAATATTTCCTCCAAACACCGGCTTCGAGGGCATTATTGTTTTTATACAACGTGTTACCAACATATTCAAATCATGATTTACATATTTTCATTAAAAATTTTATTTTGATGAATTTATTTATACTATGTTATCCTTCCACAAGATATTGTCCCAACACAAATTTAGGGTCGCTACCCAAGCCGGCTGGTCGTTGATTCTATCGCTTCGATTGCCAGAGACGCAACCCAGTCATTCAATCTTTTTGTTCTGTATCTAGGGACGCGACCCAGTCGTTCATTCTAAATGTTCCATTGCCATACTGGCTGGCAACGTTCTTATCCCTTGCTTAAGAGCTAGCCAGCTACAGCTAACTTACAATTACGTCAAAAAGTGCAGCCAGAATAAGAACAATAATTGCATTTGCATTTGTTTAAGCTGTTTTCTAGTGACATTTATTTGGATACATCCATAACAATGAGCTAGGGAGGCGCGATTCTGCCTGACATAGAAAATGTGCTCTTCTGTCAGGAGACTGTTGTTCAGGGGAGCTAGCCAACAACACAGCTAACAAAATAACTTCAAACTGAAGCTGGAAAGACTGCAAACTAGCTGCACTTCATTTAATTTGACCTTTTTTCAATTGCCATTTAATTTGTATATATCCATAAAAATTGTGCCAGCTGATTAATGATTTCGACTGGCTGAGAAATGCTGCCTGCCTGCCTGTCTCTCCTCTCGAGTCCCAACAGATTCATTACTATGGGACAGCTGGAGATATAATTTGAATATTGAAACAATGTTGCTAATGTCAGAGAGACAGACAGCAAGGTTTATACAAATTTCCATTGTTGAAAACTAAATGTTAGTCTAAAAGAAATGTGAGGTAACGTCTATATGCTTTTTATAGTGGAGATCAAGTTTATAAATTGCCTGGCTGGGCTGATGCGACAGTGGATTGTGCAGTCAGATGGAAATTAGTAAATAGGCATTTTAAAGTCATAGATTTAGCCAGTGGAAACTTGTGGAATAGACACCGGCTGGAATGCGGTTTTAACCAATCAGCATTCAGGATTAGACCTACCCGTTGTATAAAATACCATGAAGGCTGACATTTCTCTCTTTTCTCTCTTTTTATAGTAAAACATACAAGGTGTGTTAGCTGCAGGTGATTCACCACACTGGTATAAAAGGAGTGTGATTGGCTGCCAGCTGAGAAAAGTCCACAGTGATGAAAAAATACAGTTAGGGAATAACAACTGGAGTCAGTGAGTTCTCAAGTATTACCAAACAAAAAGTTCTCTGAGCAATCTACTTTTCTTCTTGATGTCACCTCCACCTGGGAATGACAGTACCATCAACAGGAATACTCCTACGATCCCAGTCTGAATTCCACTTTGGAAATACTATATGTTTGTCCTTACACAACCTCCAAACTACAACTACACACAGACAACTGTTTAGACAGGTTAAAACCAACCAACTACAGTTCCCATATCATCAAAACACCAGCAAGAAAACACACAAGTTACATGATAAGCGTCTACAGACAACTTCATCCTACGTCCTGACAGACCACAGACCTACTGGAATAACGCCCTGATCCATAAACCTGTAGGAATAACGCCCTGATCCACAAGCCTACAGGAATAACACCTTGATCCACAGACCTGTAGGAATAACGCCCTGATCCACAGACCTACAGGAATAACGCCCTGATCCACAGACCTGTAGGAATAACACCTTCATCCACAGACCTGTAGGAATAACACCTTGATCCACAGACCTGTAGGAATAACACCTTGATCCACAGACCTGTAGGAATACGCCCTGATCCACAGACCTGTAGGAATAACGCCCTGATCCACAGATCTACACGAATAACGCCCTGATCCACAGACCTGTAGGAATAACGCCCTGATCCACAGGCCTACAGGAATAACGCCCTGATCCACAGACCTGTAGGAATAACGCCCTGATCCACAGACCTGTAGGAATAACACCTTGATCCACAGACCTGTAGGAATAACGCCCTGATCCACAGACCTACACGAATAACGCCCTGAATCACAGGCCTACACGAATAACGCCCTGATCAACAGGCCTACAGGAATAACGCCCTGATCCACAGGTCTACAGGAATAACACCTTGATCCACAGACCTGTAGGAATAACGCCCTGATCCACAGACCTACAGGAATAACGCCCTGATCCACAGACCTGTAGGAATAACGCCCTGAATCACAGGCCTACAGGAATAACGCCCTGATCCACAGACCTGTAGGAATAACGCCCTGATCCACAGACCTACAGGAATACGCCCTGATCCACAGACCTGTAGGAATAACGCCCTGATCCACAGACCTACACGAATAACGCCCTGATCCACAGACCTACAGGAATACGCCCTGATCCACAGACCTACACGAATAACGCCCTGATCCACAGACCTACAGGAATACGCCCTGATCCACAGACCTGTAGGAATACGCCCTGATCCACAGACCTGTAGGAATAACGCCCTGAATCACAGGCCTACAGGAATAACGCCCTGATCCACAGACCTGTAGGAATAACACCTTCATCCACAGACCTGTAGGAATAACGCCCTGATCCACAAGCCTACAGGAATAACACCTTGATCCACAGACCTGTAGGAATAACGCCCTGATCCACAGACCTACAGGAATAACGCCCTGATCCACAGACCTGTAGGAATAACACCTTCATCCACAGACCTGTAGGAATAACACCTTCATCCACAGACCTGTAGGAATAACACCTTGATCCACAGACCTGTAGGAATACGCCCTGATCCACAGACCTGTAGGAATAACGCCCTGATCCACAGACCTACACGAATAACGCCCTGAATCACAGGCCTACAGGAATAACGCCCTGATCAACAGGCCTACAGGAATAACGCCCTGATCCACAGGTCTACAGGAATAACACCTTGATCCACAGACCTGTAGGAATAACGCCCTGATCCACAAGCCTACAGGAATAACACCTTGATCCACAGACCTGTAGGAATAACGCCCTGATCCACAGACCTACAGGAATAACGCCCTGATCCACAGACCTGTAGGAATAACACCTTCATCCACAGACCTGTAGGAATAACACCTTGATCCACAGACCTGTAGGAATAACACCTTGATCCACAGACCTGTAGGAATACGCCCTGATCCACAGACCTGTAGGAATAACGCCCTGATCCACAGACCTGTAGGAATAACGCCCTGATCCACAGACCTACACGAATAACGCCCTGAATCACAGGCCTACAGGAATAACGCCCTGATCAACAGGCCTACAGGAATAACGCCCTGATCCACAGGTCTACAGGAATAACACCTTGATCCACAGACCTGTAGGAATAACGCCCTGATCCACAGACCTGTAGGAATAACACCTTGATCCACAGACCTGTAGGAATACGCCCTGATCCACAGACCTGTAGGAATAACGCCCTGATCCACAGACCTACAGGAATAACGCCCTGATCCACAGACCTGTAGGAATAACGCCCTGATCCACAGACCTGTAGGAATAACACCTTGATCCACAGACCTGTAGGAATAACGCCCTGATCCACAGACCTGTAGGAATAACGCCCTGATCCACAGACCTACAGGAATAACGCCCTGATCCACAGACCTGTAGGAATAACGCCCTGATCCACAGACCTGTAGGAATAACGCCCTGATCCACAGACCTACACGAATAACGCCCTGAATCACAGGCCTACAGGAATAACGCCCTGATCAACAGGCCTACAGGAATAACGCCCTGATCCACAGACCTGTAGGAATAATGCCCTCATCCACAGACCTACAGTAATAACTCCAGGATCCACACACCTACAGGAATAACGCCCTGATCCACAGACCTACAGGAATAACGCCCTGATCCACAGACCTACACGAATAACGCCCTGAATCACAGGCCTACAGGAATAACGCCCTGATCAACAGGCCTACAGGAATAACGCCCTGATCCACAGACCTGTAGGAATAATGCCCTCATCCACACACCTACAGTAATAACTCCAGGATCCACAGACCTACAGGAATAACGCCCTGATCCACAGACCTACAGGAATAACAGACCTACATGAATAACAGGTTCCAGCCCTGAAATAGCTAAAAGCAGTGTCCTCCTGGCTACAGGTGTCTCTGGCAGTGATGGCCAGATTGGCAGAGGGAGAGAGAGTCAATAAGTATTTAACCCCTTTGTTATGGCAATCCTAAATAAGTAAGAATATGGAGTAAGAATATGCTTAACAAGTCACGTAATAAGTTGCATGGACTCTGTGTGCAATAATAGTGTTTAACTATTTTTTGAATGACTACTTCATCTATGTACACCACAAATACAATTATCTGTAAGGTCGCTCAGTCGAACAGTGAATGTCAAACATAGATTCAACCACAATGACCAGGAAGGTTTTCCAATGGCTTGCAAAGAAGAGCACCTATTGGTAAAAAAAAGCTGACATTGAATATACCTTTAAGCATGGTGAAGTTATTAATTACACTTTGGATGGTGTATCAATACACCCAGTCACTACAAAGATACAGGCATCCTTCCTAAGTCAGTTGCCGGAGAGAAAGAAAATTAACTTTTTGTCCTGAATACAAAGTGTTACGTTTGGGCAAATCCAATACAACACCTTACTGAGTTCCACTCTCCATATTTTCAAGCAAAGCGGTTGCTGCATTATGTTATGTGTATGCTTGTAATCGTTAAGGACTGGGGAGTTTACGAGGATATAAAAGGAATGGAATGGAGCTAGACACAGGCAAAGCCTGGTTCAGTCTGGTTCAGTCTGCTTTCCACCAGACACTGGGAGATGAATTCACCTTTCAACAGGACAATAACCAAAATCACAAGCCCAAATCTACACTGGAGTTGCTTACCAAGAAGACAGGGAATGTTCCTGAGTGGCTGAGTTACAGTTTTGACATAAATCTACTTGGCAAGACCTGAAAATGGTTGTCTAATAATGATCAACAACCAATTAGACAGAGCTTGAAGAATTTTGAAAATTCTAAATGGAAAACGTTCCACGATCCATGTGTGGAAAACGTTCCACGATCCATGTGTGGAAAACGTTCCACGATCCATGTGTGGAAAACGTTCCACGATCCATGTGTGGAAAACGTTCCACGATCCATGTGTGGAAAACGTTCCACGATCCAGGTGTGGAAAATGTTCCACGATCCAGGTGTGGAAAATGTTCCACGATCCAGGTGTGGAAAATGTTCCACGATCCAGGTGTGGAAAACGTTCCACGATCCAGGTGTGGAAAACGTTCCACGATCCATGTGTGGAAAACGTTCCACGATCCATGTGTGGAAAACGTTCCACGATCCATGTGTGGAAAACGTTCCACGATCCATGTGTGGAAAACGTTCCACGATCCATGTGTGGAAAACGTTCCACGATCCAGGTGTGGAAAATGTTCCACGATCCATGTGTGGAAAATGTTCCACGATCCAGGTGTGGAAAACGTTCCACGATCCAGGTGTGGAAAATGTTCCACGATCCATGTGTGGAAAACGTTCCACGATCCAGGTGTGGAAGGCTGTTAAAGCTGTTGTCAGGACCCGGTTTCGAACCTGGGTCTCCGGAGTGAGAAACAGTCACTTAACCAACTGAGCCACGAATAGTCAGCAGAACCCAGAAGATGAGGCAGACACAGCAGTACTTAAGACGGTGTATTTAATTAAAAAAATCCTAAAATACAAAAAATGGCAAATCCAAAAGGTGGTAGGAAAAACACAAAAAGACCTCAAAAGAAACTCACCAAAAAATAAACAAAAACAAAAAACAGAATACCACAAGAACTTCACCCGGAATCGACAAGAGCACACAGAACACTAGGGCAGGGTGCTAACATACAAACACAGAGCACAGAACTGAGGGAAACAAAGGGTTTAAATACAATCAGGGGAAACGAGACACAGGTGCAAACAATAATGGGGATCAAGGGAAAAACACAGGGACAAAAAGCACAATGGGGACATCTACTGACAAAAACCCGGAACAACCCTGGCCAAATCCTGACAGCTGTCAAAGGTGTTTCTACAAATTATTGACTCAGAGGTGTGAATACTTATATATATATATATTTTTATATCTAATTTATATATGTTTTCATTATGGAATATTGTGTGTAGATGGCTGTATGCATGTTCTGGAAATATACATTTTTAGGTTGCAGAGAGGATCTGAGAATGTTTTACTATGGTTCCCTGAATGTTTTCCTGGGAGGTTTTATTAACATTCTGAGAAGGTTATTTGAATGTAATTATACTGAACAAAAATATAAACGCAACATGCAACAAAGATTTACCTGAGTTACAGTTCATATAAGGAAATCCGTCAATTGAAATAAATTAAATAGGCCCTAATCTATGGATTTCACATGACTGGGAATACAGATATGCATCTGTTGGTCACAGATACCTTTAAAAAAAGGTAGGGGCGTGGATCAGAAAACCAGTCAGTATCTGGTGTGACCACCATTTGCCTCATGCAGCACGACATATGTCCTTCACATAGAGTTGATCAGGGTGTTGATTGTGGCCTGTGGAATCTTGTCCCACTCCTCTTCAATGGCCGTGGGAAGTTGCTGGATATTGGCGAGAACTGGAAGATGCTGTCATACACATTGATCCAGAGCATCCCAAACATGCTCAATGGGTGACATGTCTGGTGAGTATGCAGGCCATGGAAAAACTGGGACATGTTTAGCTTCCAGGAATTGTGTACAGATCTTTGCGACACGGGGTCGTGCATAATCATGTTGAAACATGAGATGATGGCACTGGATGAAAGGCACAACAATGGGTCTCAGGATCTCTCCACGGTATCTCTGTGCATTCGATAAAAGCAATTGTGCTCATTGTCCGTAGCCTATGCCTGCCCAAATCAATAACCCACAGCCACCATGGGGCACTCTACTCACAACATTGACATCAGCAAACCAATCGCCCACACGGCACCATACACGCTGTCTGCCATTTGCCTGGTACTGTTGAAACCCGGGATTCATCCGTGAAGAGCACACTTATACAGCGTGCCAGTCTGTGGTTGTGAGGCCAGTTGGACACACTGCCAAATTATTCAAATGACGCTGGAGGTGGCTTATGGTTGAAAAATTAACCTAATATTCGAATGCAACAGCTCTTGTGGACATTCCTGCAGTCAGCATGCCAATTGCACGCTCCATCAAAATGTGAGAAATCTGTGGCATTTTGATTGGTTACAAAATTGCACATTTTAAAGTGGCCGTTTATTGTCCCCAGCACAAGGAGCACCTGTGTAATGATCATGCTGTATAATCCGCTTTTTGTTATGCCACACCTGCAGGTGGATGGATTAACCTAGCAAAGGAGGAATGATCACTAAGAGGGGTGTGAACTAATTTGAGAGAAAGAAGCTTATTGTGCATAAGGAAATGTCTCTGATCTTTTATTTCAGCTCATGAAACATGGGACCAACACTTTACATGTTGACGCATCAGTACGTGAATGAAAGTAAATTAATGTAAAAAATCTAAATTAAAATCTGTCAGTTTTCAGCATTGTATGTGTCTTAATCCTCCATAACTGCTTATGTTTTTGTTCAGTGTAAATAAAGTTCTGAGAACATGTTTCAATAAGACGTTTAATTACACTGCTAGCTTAGTTTGGAACTCCAAGCACACACAGGACACCGATTTTTTTAGTTGCTTTGGCATTAATCATGCAAACACATTTATATTTTGTGGCATGTCGTCAGTGAGATGTTTATCTATTCAAACAGACCCAATTTAAAAGGAAAAATTAACTCATTAAGTTCGGATGTGGCAAATTAGTTAGTACGGCTGACACACCAGAACACACATAACAATATAGAGGATAGAGAGTTTTGTTGAAGCTGAGAACAGACTGTATATGTTTTTAAAAAACATTCTTAGAACGTTCTTTCAGCGTTACTGTCAACAGCGCCTCTTCAACCTCAGGAGGCTAAAGAAATTTGGCTTATCACCAAAAACACTCACAAACTTTTACAGATGCACAATCGAGAGCATCCTGTCGGGCTATATCACCGCCTGGTACAGCAACTGCTCCGCCCACAACCGTAAGGCTCTCCAGAGGGTAGTGTGGTCTGCACAATGCATCACCGGGGGCAAACTACCTGCCCTCCAGGACACCTACACCACCGATGTCACAGGAAGACCAAAAAGATCATCAAGGACAACAACCACCTGAGCCACTGCCTGTTCACCCAGCTATCACCCAGAAGGCGATGTCAGTACAGGTCTATCAAAGCAGGGACCAAGAGACTGAAAAACAGCTTCTATCTCAAGGCCGTCAGACTGTTAACCTCTTACACCTATGGTGGCGCTAATTCATTTTTGGAAGAAAAACGTTCCCGTTTTAAACAAGATATTTTGTCACAAAAAGATGCTCGACTATGCATATAATTGCTACTGTTCGAAAGAAAACACTCTGACGTTTCCAGAAATACAAATATCTTCTCTGTGCGTGCCCTTTAACGTGAGCTTCAGGCAAAACCAAGATGACTTGGCATCCAGGAAATGACAAGGATTTTTGAGGCTCTGTCTTTCATGATCTCCTTATATGGCTGTGAACGCAAGAGGAATGAGTCTGCCCTTTCTGTCGTTTCCCCAAGGTGTCTGCAGCATTGTGACGTATTTGTAGGCAGATCATTGGAAGATTGACCATAAGAGACCACATTTACCACGTGTCCGCCCGGTGTCCTGCGCCGAAATTGGTGCGCAAAAGTCACCTGCCAGTATTTTTCCATGGGAGAAAAGAGAGAGAAGCAAGCTTCCACGAACTGCATGTCAATGAAGAGATATGTGAAAAAACACCTTGAGGATTGATTCCAAACAACGTTTGCCATGTTTCGGTCGATATTATGTAGTTAATCCGGAAAAAGTTTCACGTTGTAGGTGACTGCATTTTCGGTTTGTTTCGGTAGCCAGGCGCAATGTAGAAAACGGAACGATTTCTCCTACACACAGACGCTTTCAGGAAACACTGCGCATCTGGTATGTGGCTGGGAGTCTCCTCATTGAAAACATCAGAAGCTCTTCAAAGGTAAATGATTTTATTTATTTGGTTATCTGGCTTTTGTGAAAATGTTGCGTGCTACATGCTACACAAAATGCTATGCTAGCTTTGCATACTCTTACACAAATTAGTCAATTTCTATGGTTCAAAAGCATATTTTGAAAATCTGAGATGACAGTGTTGTTAAGAAAAGGCTAAGCTTGAGAGCAAACGCATTATTTTAATTTTATTTGCGATTTTCAGAAATCGTTAACGTTGCGTTATGCTAATGAGCCTGAGGCTTAGTCACAATCCCGGATCCGGGATGGGGAGTTTCAAGAGGTTAAACAGCCATCACTAACATTGAGTGGCTGATGCCAACATACTGACTCAAATCTCTAGCCACCAAATGTCACGCCCTGACCACAAAGAGTTTTTTATTCTCTATGTTGGTTAGGTCGAGGTGTGACTAGGTAGGGTCATCTCGGTGATTATGTTTCTACGTTGACCAAGTATGGTTCCCAATCAGATGCAGCTGTTTGTCGTTGTCTCTGATTGGGGATCATATTTAGGCAGTCATTTCACCTTTGTGCTTTGTGGGATCTTGACTATGTATAGTTGCCTGTTAGCACTATTGTTAGCTTCACGTTTCCTTTTGAGATTTATTGCATGTATTGTTTTCTGTGAGTGTCACCTATAAATAAAAAGATGTGGAACCCAGATCACGCTGCAAGGGGGCCGAATACTTTCGCAAGGCACTATATGTATATACTGTATTCTATACCATCTACTGCATCTTGCCTATGCCGCACGGCCATCTCTCATCCATATATTTATATGTACATATTCTTATTTATCCCTTTACACTTGTCTATAAGGTCGTTGTTGTGAAATTGTTAGATTACTTGTTCGATATTACTGCACGGTGGAAACTAGAAGCACAAGCATTTCTCTCACATTAACATCTGCTAACCATGTGTATGTGACCAATAAAATTTGATTTGATTTGTTGTGTTTTTTATAGAAAAATTGTCTTTACATGTACACTTCTGTTCAAAAGTTTGGGGTCAATTAGAAATGGCCTTGTTTTTGAAAGAAATGCAAATTTGTTGTCCATTAAAATAACATCAAATTGATCAGAAATACAATGTAGACATTGTTAATGTTGTAAATGTCAAATGTAGTTGGAAAAGGCTGATTTTTAAGGGAATATCTACATAGGCGTACAGAGGCCCATTATCAGCAACCATCACTCCTGTGTTTCAATGGCACGTTGTGTAGCTAATCCAAGTTGATCCATTTAAAAGGTGAATTGATCATTAGAAAACACTTTTGCAATTATGTTAGCACAGTTAAAAAATGTTCTTGTAACGATTTTCCTCCTCTTCTGACGAGGAGTATGAAGGATCGGACCAATATGAAGAGTGGTAAGTGTTCGTCATTTTATTAAACTGAACACTACAATACACAGTCAACAAAAAGAACAACCAAAACAGTTCCGTCTGGTAACTAATACAATGACAGAAAACAACTACCCACAACCCATAGTGGGAAAACAGGCTGCCTAAGTATGGTTCTCAATCAGAGACAAAGATAAACAGCTGCCTCTGATTGGGAGCCATACCAGGCCAAACACAGATATACAAAAACATAGAACAACACATAGAATGCCCACCCCAACTCACGCCCTGACCAAACTAAAATAGAGACATAAAAAAGAACTAAGGTCAGGACGTGACAGTTCTGCTAAAGAAACAATACAACTGGCCTTCTTTAGACTAGTTTAGTATCTAGAGCATCAGCATTTGTGAGTTCGATTACATGCTCAGTTCTGAAATAACCACAGGACAACCATGCTCTAACCAAGCTTGAAGAAACATACAGTATCAGTAAAATGTTTGGACACACCTACTCATTCAAGGGTTTTTCTTTATTGTTACTATTTTCTACATTGTAGAAAAATAGTGAAGACGTCAAAACTATGAAATAACACATATGGAATCATGTAGTAACCAAAAAAAGTGTTAAACATATCAAAATAGATTTTAGATTTTAGATTATTCAAAGTAAAACTATGCACACACTTGACATTCTCTCAACCAGCATCACCTGGAATGCTTTTCCAACAGTCTTGAAGGAGTTCCCACATATGTTAAGCACTTGTTGGCTGCTTTTCCTTCACTCTGCGGTCCAACTCATCCCAAACCATCTCAATTGGGTTGAGGTCAGGAGGTACTGGAGGCCAGGTCATCTGATGCAGCAGTCCATCCTTCTTGGTCAAATAGCCCTTATACAGCCTGGAGGTGTGTTGGGTCATTTTCCTGTTGAAAAACAAATTTCAGTCCCACTAAGCGCAAACCAGATGGGATGGCATATCGCTGCAGAATGCTGTGGTAGCCATGCTGGTTAAGTTTGCCTTGAATTCTAAATGGGAAACTCCCATTCTTCTCTGCAGATCCTCTCAAGCTCTGTCTGGTTGGATGGGGAGCGTTGCTGCAAAGCTATTTTCAGGTCTCTCCAGAGAGGTTTGATCGGGTTAAAGTCCGGGCACTGGCTGGGCCACTCAAGGACATTAAGAGACTTGTCCCGAAGCCACTCCTGCATTGTCTTGCCTGTGTGCTTAAGGTCTTTGTCCTGTTGGAAAGTGAACCTTCACCCCAGTCTGAGGTCCTGAGCACTCTGGAGCAGGTTTCTATCAAGGATCTCTCTGTACTTTGCTCCATTCATCTTTCCCTCGATCAAAAATAAAACTTTATTTGTCACATGCACCTAATACAAAGGGGTAGACCTTACCGTGAAATGCTTACTTACAAGCCCTTAACCAACAGTATAGTTCAAGAAGAGTTGAGAAAATATTTACCAAATAAACTAAAGTAAAAAATGATTAAAAGTAACTCAATAACATAACAATAACGAGACTATATACAGGGGGTACCGGTACCGAGTCAGTGTGCGGGGGTACAGGTTAGTTGTGGTAATTTGGACATGTAGGATGGGGTGAAGTGAATAGATAATAAACAGCGAGTAGCAGCAGTATAAAAAACAAATGGGGGGAGGGTCAATGTAATAGTCTGGTGGCCATTTGATTAATTGTTCTGCAATCTTATGACTTGGGGGTTGAAGCTGTTAAGGAGCCTTTTGGTCCAAGACTTGGCACTCCGGTACTGCTTGCCGTGAGGTAACAGAGAAAACAGTCGATGACTTGGGTGACTGGAGTCTCTAACAATTTTATGGGCTTTCCTCTGACACCGCCTATTATATAGGACCTAGATTGCAAGAAGCTTGGCCACCGTGATGTACTGGGCCGATCCTGATTAGTCTTCCAGTCCCTGCTGCTGAAAACCACCCCCATAGCATGATGCTGCAACCACCATGCTTCACTGTGGGGATGGTGCCAGGTTTCCTTCAGATGTGACGCTTGGCATTCAGGCCAAAGAGTTTAATCTTGGTTTGAGAGTCCTTTAGGTGTATTTTGGCAAATGCCAAGCAGGCTATCATTTGCCTTTTACTGAGGAGTGGCTTCTGTCTGGCTACTCTACCATAAAGGCCAGATTGGTAGAGTGCTGCAGAGATGGTTGTCCTTCTGGAACGTACTTCCATCTCCACTGAGGATCTCTGGAGCTCTGTCAGAGTGACCATCGGGTTCTTGGTCACCTCCCTGGCAATGGCCCTTCTCCCCCAATTGCTCAGTTTGGCCAGGCAGCCAGCTGTAGGAAGAGTCTTGGTGGTTCCAAACTTTTTCCATTTAAGAATGATGGAGGTCAATGTGTTCTTGGGGACCTTCAATGCAGCAGAAATATTTTGGTACCCTTTCCCAGATCTGTGCCATGACACAACCCTGTCTTGGAGCTCTATGGACAATTAATTCGACCTCATGGCTTGGTTTTTGCTCTGACATGCACTGTCAACTGTGGGACCTTATATAGACAAGTGTGTGACTTTGCAAATCATGACCAATCAATTGAATTTATCACAGGTGGACTCCAATCAAGTTGCAAAAACATCTCAAGGATGATTAATGGCAACAGGATGCACCTGAGCTAAATTTCGAGTCTTATAGCAAAGGGTATGAATACTTATGTAAATAATGTATTTCTGTTTTTTTTGCTAGCATTTCTAAAAACCTGTTTTCGCTTTGTCATTAATGGGTATTGTCTGTAGATTGACAATAATATATATTTTTGAATCCATTTTAGAATAACGCTGTAACGTAACAAAATGTGTAAAAAGTGAATGGGTCTGAATATTTCCCGAATGCACTGTACATGTTCTTGGCGAATCAAGGTGATTCTGATTCAGATTTTGATTCTGATTCTTTTTTTCAGTTCTATCTATGCAACTCTGTTGCCGCAGGCCTCATTCCATTCAAAAAGCATAGCAAATCACCTCATTCAAGGAAACAATAACATTCCGTTTCAGTACCAACTGACTTTACAACACATCCTGAATACAGCAAGATGTTTAAAGCGGCTTTGGCAGAGGCATCAAGCCCCACAACACTGCAGTGTGTAATATAACAGCCATTAAATGTCTCATAAAACAGTGAATGAGTGTTTCAAAGCCAGGGTTGTTCTATTCTACACTAGGTTCTACAGTAGACATTCTATTCCTCTCTGCCACCAGAGTCCCATCAGGCTGAATGACAGATGTTTTCTGTGCCTCTCTCTGTCTTTCAATGGTGTTTATTTTATAGAAACACTGTGCTGTGCTGTGCTGTGCTGGTCTGATCTGATCTGGACAGAGTATATTAGCTGTTATTTATCTCGCCTCTCTTTGGCACAAAGTCAGCCATGATTAAAAGAAATACAGAGGGAGGGAAGGAGGGGGGTGACGGGAGGGAAGGAGGGAGGTGGGAAAGGCAGGGAGGATGGGAGAGGGAGCTTGCCAAGACAGAAAGGAGAGCTGGCTTTAACTGATGTGAAGTGGCAGTAAATGAAAGCGGATGAATAGAAATGACCCGTGGAGGAAGGAGAAGGGGAGAGCGAGAGAAAAGGTAGGGGGTGGTATAAAAATAGCCCCTAGACCCTAGTGGTAAACAGTGAACATCACAATTACTCCATCCCCAGTCAGCTGTTATGTGTTTATGTGGAAGGTCAAGATGCTGCGGGGGCTAAAGGGCCCCTCCAGAGGGCAACGCTGCCCCTACTTAGACGTCATTCCTGTCCTAGAGCAGAAATGCTCATTTAGGTTCCACCTCCAAAGAATTAGGTAGTTGTGATTTTTCAGATTGAGTGGAGAAACAACAAATAGAGCGCTGACAGCTAACCTGATCTTGCTAACCTTATCTAGCTCGCTAATGTTATGTTGTTGCTGTTTTTTTTAACTACACTGTTTTCAAAACATTAGCCAGCTGGCTAGGCTATGGCTGGTTCTGGAGCTGGATTTGTCAAATTCATTGAGGGAAAATTTAGCCACAGATGAATAGGGGAAACCAGTGTCTTTGACATCGCCATCTATTGTTATCGCCAAAGTATCTTCCATAAATTGCGGCCGCGAATCTTAGACGCGAGTTAGACGACGCTACGGTAATATGGATAACTATTGAATGGTTTGCACTAGAGATGCATTTTTCTACACTGTAATGGACATGGTGCAACCTTTCAGTGGGCTGGCAGGTTATTCGGCTGCAGTAGAGCAAAATCCTGTGCACCCGGAAGTGAAATAATTGGTTTCAATGACTTTGCTCATGATGCATGCCGCAAATGATATGTCACAATGCGCATCGGACACGAAGCACCAATACACATGTAACAGCACAACAAAATAGATGAACAAATTCCTTGAATTTTCTTCTGCAGGTGCCTTTTCATTATAGGATAGACACTTGTGGTTTATAGCTGCACCGATCAAGCAGTGGAGCGTGGAGTGAAGCAACACTTTAGTGGTCAAAACCTCTCATCTTGAGGCAATTATTATACCATTTATAAAATGGTCAGATGTTTTTTATAAAAACTGGCTGAAAAATAAATGAATTATCCAACGAATTATGATCATTTTCTAGTAAAAAAAAAGTGGAGCTTTCAAAAACATGTTTGCAACACCTATTTTAATTTGCTCCATGGCTCCATTTGCTCCAATCGCCCAAGTGGACATCGATGTTTGACTCAGCTCAGTTGCGTCTCGCAAAGAGGAACTTTGCAGGTGTTTCTGATTAAAAAACAATGCCATGCTGGTGGGTGGTAACATACAAATAAAACCCAGCCCTGAAAAGAAACGTATTCTGAAAGGAATTTGCACGTCATCTCATAGGAAAAGACACAGATTTCAACGAATATCCCGCTTCAGATTTCCCCTTTTCAAACCCAAATATACTACTTTTTTCAATCTTTACTAACGACATGCCACTGGCTTTGAGTAAAGCCAGTGTGTCTATGTATGCGGATGACTCAACACTAAACACGTCAGCTACTACAGTGACTGAAATGACTGCAACACTTAACAAAGAGCTACAGTTAGTTTCAGAATGGGTTGCAAGGAATAAGTTAGTATTAAATATATCAAAAACTAAAAGCATTGTATTTGGGACCAATCATTCACTAAACACTAAACCTCAACTAAATCTGATAATAATGTGGGAATTGAGCAAGTTGAGGTGACTAAGTGTAACCCTGGATTGTAAACTGTAATGTTGAAAACATATTGATACAACAGTAGCTAAGATGGGGAGAAGTCTGTCCATAATAAAGCATTGCTTTACAGAACATCCAGACCCTGTTTCCCCATATCCTATAGAGCAGAGTGTCAAACTCATTTTGCTCCACAGACTGCATTCGTTCTTCACCGTATATAATGAAATGTATTATATACTGAACAGAAATATGAATGTAAACATGCAACAATTTCAATCACTTTACTGAGTTACAGTTCATATAAGGAAATCAGTCAATTGAAATAAATATTAGGCCCAAATCTATATTTCACGACTGGGCAGGGGCACAGTCATGGGTGGGCCTGGAAGGGCATAGGCCCACCCAATGGGGAGCCAGGCCCAGCCAATCAGAAGGAGTTTTTCCCCACAAAAGGGCTTTATTACAGACAGAAATACTCCTCAGTTTCATGGGCTGTTCTGGTGGCTGGTCTAAGATGACCCACTGATTTAGAAGCCAGATGTGCTTGGTTACACGTGGTCTGCGGTAGTGAGGAAAGCTGGACATACTGCCAAATTCTCTAAAACAACATTGGAGGTGGCTTATGGTAGAGAAATTAACATGAAATTCTCTTGCAACAGCTCTGGTGGACATACCTGCAGTCAGCATGCCAATCGCACACTCCCTCAAAACTTGAGACATCTGTGGCATTGTGTTGTGTGACAAAACTGCATACTTTAGAGTGCCTTTTTTTGGCCCCAGCACAAGGTGCACCTGTGTAATTATGCTGCTGTTTAATCAGCTTCTTGATATGCCACACCTGTCAGGTGGATGGATTATTTTGGCAGAGGAGAAATGCTTACTAACAGGGATGTAAACAATAAGCTTTTTGTACATATGGAAAATAGCTGGGATCTTTAATTTCAGCTCATGAGACATGGGACCAACACTTTACATGTTGCGTTTATATTTTTGTTCAGTATATATTTCCTCATTGTAAAAATTTGCAAAAAATAGTCCTTAATCAATCGCTTTTGGACTTATCAATGCTCCCTGACGGTCTAGCTTTGGTTTTGATGACTGTTAGCAAGCTGGAAAGAGTAAAGAGAATATAAATGTAAATCCATTATAATTTCTACACTGTTTTGATAATTCCAATGTCCATTAAGATTGTTTTTCCCTGAAAACTCAAACCACCGGCAAGCAGGATTGAATAGGCTTGTAGTATTTATTTCAACTTTATTTTATCAGGGAGTCATACTGAGACCAAGATGTATTTTACAGATGAGCCCTGAATTACATAAATTACAGAAAATACACACATCAATATAAATGCAAAAATGCAAGTAGAAAGAATAATATGGTTATAAAAACAAACACATTCTCATTAATAAGGTCCTCAATCAGCTTTATGAATAGCCCTAGAAGCACCAGAACATACAATTAAAGAACATTTTGAAGATTGCTCCACAAATAAGGAGCAAGAAAACCGAAAGCTGATGTACCTAACTCAGTAGAGACCAAAGGAGTTTCCAGAGTAAATCATCCCTGAGACCAGGTGAGGTAACTCGTATGCCTAAAGGTTATTAATGATGTTAGGTACAGTTGGCATTTTTGTAAAAAGGTCTTTAAAAATTAAAACATAGCAATGTACCAACCTATGTGACATCAAAAATGGGCCAACCAACTTTCTGGTAGAGAATGCAGTGGTGAGTACTAAAACTGTCGCCCGTTATAAAGTGCTATGATAAACTGCATCCAACATCTTTAATGAAGTGGCAGCTGCGTTCATATAGATGATGTTGCCATAGTCTAGGACCGATAGGAATGTTGACTGAATAATCTGCTTTCAACTATTTAGCCAGAGGCAGGACCTATTTCTGTAGAAGCCCATTTTTATTCTCAGCATCTTTATTAACTCATCAATTCGCTATTTAAAAGACAGCTTTTCATCTACCCAGACTCCCAGATATTTGAAAGCAGGGACACGATCAATATTATTATTATTAAAAAATAAAATTTTATTTAACTAGTTAAACCCTAATCCGGACTATACTGGGCCAATTGTGCACCACCCAATGAGACTCCCAATTGAACCAGGGTCTGTAGTGACGCCTTAAAGTTGTTCTCTAATGCAATGAAGGCAGACTATAGTTCAGATAGAGCCTGGGAAACAGTGGGGGCAATAGCATACACAAGAGTATCATCGGCATACAAGTGCAAGTCGATATTGTTAATGTAAATGGTAAAAAAGTCTAGGACCCAGAATCGACCCTTACGCGAAACCTTTCAGAATATCCTGGAAACCTGATCTAACACCATCAGTAGATACACATTGAGTTACATCTGTCAAGTCATTTTTAATCCAGTTACATGCAGCCTGGTCTAGGCCAACTGAGTAAAGCCTCTGATTTAGCAGTGAGTGATCAACAGTATCGAAAGCCTTTGGTCAATAAAGCGGGCATCACAATGTTGCCTTTTATCCATACAGTTAACCACACCATTTATAACTAGGGATGCAGCAGAGATAGTGCTACGACCTGGTCTAAAGCCCAACTGATGTACATTTAGAACACATTTCAAAGATAAGAGAGATCGTAGCTGTGAATTAATCAAGAATTGTCATATTTTAGCTAGAAAGGAAAGTTTAGAAATAAACTTTTGGTCACAAGGGTCACCATCTATGTGAAGGGAGAGTACATGGGCCGCCTTCCAAACCTTGGGGATAGTAGCAGATATAATCGTCAGGTTAAAAATATGGGTTAAAAAATGGATCAAGCATATCAGCCCCAGCGAATTGTTCTTACATCAACCTTAAGCAAGGCATCTAACACATCACAGATAGTAAATTGTTGAAATGAAAAGATTCACTAGAAGTTCACGGGTTAACCGTCGAGTCAGCTAGAGACTGGAAGAGGGAAGAGCAGTCAATTGATTGACTGACCAGGGTCAATTAAACTCTCAAATAAAAAGCCTGTTGAGATGAAATGATGACCAAAAGCATCCCTTATTCTATTCTTCTCAGTTATGATGCCAGAGTCAGACAGAACTTGCTTCGGCAGGGAAGAAGAGGAATTTGGACGTTTCAGTGTATTTACTGTTTTCCTAAATTTAGAAGGATCACCAGCAGAGTCAGAGATAGAGCTTACCATTGACCTAATTTAGCTTTCTTAATCGAGATAGCACATATGTTTCTCAATTGTCTGAAAGATTTCCAATCCACAACAGGGCCAGTTATCCTTTCTTTGCCCAGATCTGATTTTTCATCTGAATGAGATAGCTCAGAAGAAAACCAAGGGTTAGATCTATCTTTGATGAAAATAATCATGGCCTCTAAACCTTCAAGCTGCATACTGGACCCTATTCCAACTAAACTACTGAAAGATCTGCTTCCTGTGCTTGGCCCTCCTATGTTGAACATAATAAACGGCTCTCTATCCACCGGATGTGTACCAAACTCACTAAAAGTGGCAGTAATAAAGCCTCTCTTGAAAAAGCCAAACCTTGACCCAGAAAATATCAAAAACTATCGGCCTATATCGAATCTTCCATTTCTCTCAAAAATCTTAAAAAAGGCTGTTGCGCAGCAACTCACTGCCTTCCTGAAGACAAACAATGTATACGAAATGCTTCAGTCTGGTTTTAGACCCCATCATAGCACTGAGACAGCACTTGTGAAGGTGGTATATTAC
The DNA here is from genome assembly GCF_036934945.1 of Oncorhynchus masou masou. NCBI lineage: Eukaryota > Metazoa > Chordata > Actinopteri > Salmoniformes > Salmonidae > Oncorhynchus > Oncorhynchus masou. Next base: position 38,789,972 of record NC_088236.1, on the reverse strand, counting down.
ATTTTAATGGCATCGGACCAAGGCTCTGCATCTGTCCTCGTGCTCCTAGACCTTAGTGCTGCTTTTGATACCATCGATCACCACATTCTTTTGGAGAGATTGGAAACCCAAATTGGTCTACACGGACAAGTTCTGGCCTGGTTTAGATCTTATCTGTTGGAAAGATATCAGTTTGTCTCTGTGAATGGTTTGTCCTCTGACAAATCAACTGTAAATTTCGGTGTTCCTCAAGGTTCCGTTTTAGGAACACTATTGTTTTCACTATATATTTTACCTCTTGGGGATGTTATTCGAAAACATAATGTTAACTTTCATTCCTCTGCGGATGACAAACAGCTGTACATTTCAATGAAACATGGTGAAGACCCAAAATTGCCCCTGCTAGAAGCATGTGTTTCAGACATAAGGAAGTGGATGGCTGCAAACTTTCTACTTTAAAACTCGGACAAAACAGAGATGCTTGTTCTAGGTCCCAAGAAACAAAGAGATCGTCTGTTGAATCTGACAATTAATCTTAATGGTTGTACAGTCGTCTCAAATAAAACTGTGAAGGACCTCGGCGTTACTCTGGACCATGATCTCTCTTTTGAAGAACATATCAAGACAATTTCAAGGACAGCTTTTTTCCATCTATGTAACATTGCAAAAATCAGAAACTTTCTGTCCAAAAATGATGCAGAAAAATTAATCCATGCTTTTGTCACTTCTAGGTTAGACTACTGCAATGCTCTACTTCCCGGCTACCCGGATAAAGCACTAAATAAACTTCAGTTAGTGCTAAATACGGCTGCTAGAATCCTGACTAGAACCAACAAATTTGATCATATTACTCCAGTGCTAGCCTCCCTACACTGGCTTCCTGTCAAAGCAAGGGCTGATTTCAAGGTTTTACTGCTAACCTACAAAGCATTACATGGGCTTGCTCCTACCTATCTCTCTGATTTGGTCCTGCTGTACATACCTACACGTACGCTACAGTGACAAGACGCAGGCCTCCTAATTGTCCCTAGAATTTCTACGCAAACAGCTGGAGGCAGGGCTTTCTCCTATAGAGCTCCATTTTAATGGAACGGTCTGCCTACCCATGTCAGAGACACAAACTCGGTCTCAACCTTTAAGTCTTTACTGAAGACTCATCTCTTCAGTGGGTCATATTATTGAGTGTAGTCTGGCCCATGAGTGGGAAGGTGAACGGAAAGGCTCTGGAGCAACGAACCACCCTTGCTGTCTCTGCCTGGCCGGTTCCCCTCTTTCCACTGGGATTCTCTGCCTCTAACCCTATTACAGGGGCTGAGTCACTGGCTTACTGGGGCTCTCTCATGCCGTCCCTGGAAGGGGTGCGTCACCTGAGTGGGTTGATTCACTGATGTGGTCATCCTGTCTGGGTTGGCGCCCCCCCCTTGGGTTGTGCCATGGCGGAGATCTTTGCGGGCTATACTCAGCTTTGTCTCAGGATGGTAAGTTGGTGGTTGAAGATATCCCTCTAGTGGTGTGGGGGCTGTGCTTTGGCAAAGTGGGTGGGGTTATATCCTTCCTGTTTGGCCCTGTCCGGGGGTGTCCTCGGATGGGGCCACAGTGTCTCCTGACCCCTCCTGTCTCAGCCTCCAGTATTTATGCTGCAGTAGTTTATGTGTCGGGGGGCTGGGGTCAGTTTGTTATATCTGGAGTACTTCTCCTGTCCAATTCGGTGTCCTGTGTGAATCTAAGTGTGCGTTCTCTAATTCTCTCCTTTCTCTCTCTCGGAGGATCTGAGCCCTAGGACCATGCCCCAGGACTACCTGACATGATGACTCCTTGCTGTCCCCAGTCCACCTGGCCGTGCTGCTGCTCCAGTTTCAACTGTTCTGCCTTATTATTATTCGACCATGCTGGTCATTTATGAACATTTGAACATCTTGGCCATGTTCTGTTATAATCTCTACCCGGCGCAGCCAGAAGAGGACTGGCCACCCCACATAGCCTAGTTCCTCTCTAGGTTTCTTCCTAGGTTTTGGTCTTTCTAGGGAGTTTTTCCTAACCACCGTGCTTCTACACCTGCATTGCTTGCTGTTTGGGGTTTTAGGCTGGGTTTCTGTACAGCACTTTGAGATATCAGCTGATGTACGAAGGGCTATATAAATACATTTGATTTGATTTGATTTGACTCTGAATTGTTTAAAAGGGGTGTGTTTATCTGCCAGAGGTATAAATATGGTGGACTAATGTTCGAGAGCAAACTCAGGGTCAGGAATACAGGAGATAGCGGCTAAATCAGAGTAGAACATGTCATGTATTTTTTTTTAAATGTCTCTACATAATTAAACAAGGATTAGTATTTTGCTGTTTCGTATCTCTAATACATACAATTGGACAATGATCACTGAGATCATATGTAAATACTATACAAATACTTATGGGGCTTATTAGTGAGAATTAAATCAATCAATAAGGAGTGAACAGAGTTCTTTACATTTAGCCGTGTAGGTTTTTAGATCAATTGAGTCAGATCCCCTAAAATGACCAACTTTGAGGACAGAAAGGTGTTAAACACTCGGATATAGCACCAATAGCATCTGCCATGACAGCAGGGGAGTGGTAAATCTCAGCATCAAATAAATGTGTATTCTGGTTTATGGACAGATCTACAACCAGGAGCTCAAATTTCTTGTGAAGAGAAATATTTAAAGATTTGGACGCTATGAAATCAGATTTTACATATAGTGCCTTTGGAAAGTATTCAGACCCCTTGACTTTTTGCACATTTTGTTACATTACAGGCTTATTCTAAAATGTATTCAACGTATTTTTTTCACTCATCAATCTACACACAATACCCCATAATGACAAAGCAAAAACAGGTTTTTAAACAAGCCTGGCACACCTGTATTTGGGGAGTTTCACACATTCTTCTCTGCAGATCCTCTCAAGATTTTTCAGGTTGGATGGGTAGTGTTGCTGCACAGCTATTTTCAGGTCTCTCTAGAGATATTCGATCAGGTTAAAGTTTGGGCTCTGGCTGGCCCACTCAAGGACATTCAGAGACTTGTCCCGAAGCCACTCCTGCATTGCCTTGGCTGTGTGCTTAGAGTCGTTGTCTTGTTGGAAGGTGAACCTTTGCCCCAGTCTGAGGTCCTGAGCACTCTGGAGCAGGTTTTCATCAAATATCTCTCTGTACTTTGCTCCGTTCATCTTTGCCTCGATCTTGACTAGTCTCCCATTCCCTGCCACTGAAAAATATCCCCACAGTATGATTCTGCCACTCTGGAGCTCTGTCAGAGTGACCATCAGGTTCTTGGTCACCTCCCTGACCAAGGCCCTTCTCCCCCGATTGCTCAGTTTGGCCGGGCAGCCAGCTATTGGAAGAGTCTTGGTGGTTCCAAACCTCTTCCATTTAAGAATGATGGAGGCCACTGTGTTCTTGGTGACCTTCAATGCTGCAGAAATTTGTTGGTACCCATCCCAAGAATGATGGAGGCCACTGTGTTCTTGGTGACCTTCAATGCTGCAGAAATTTGTTGGTACCCATCCCAAGATCTGTGCTTCGACACAATCCTGTTTTACGGACAATTCCTTCGACCTCATGGCTTGGTTTTTGGGAACTGAGAGGACAGTGTTGGCAGAAGTATGTCCATATTATATGTGACGCCCCTGTTATAGACAATACATAGCCTAATGTACATGTTTGTGTCATCTCTCTTTCCCCTTTTCTGAATGCCATCTTCTTTCTTTCTCAATCCTCCACTCCCCCCTCTACTTGGTGATGCGACTGTGCTTTGGAGTGACCTGCAACATTATCCTTTTTAAAGCCTGTTAGTTTAACGCTGAGAATGGTTCATAAGCATTTTACGCAAATGTATCACTTTCCTCTTCTCTGTCTTCCTCATTCTCTCGCTCCTAATTCCTCTGTATCCGCAGCTCTCTGTGTCTCTTAGCTTGGTCTGAACAGGTGGAAGGTGGGGGGGTTTCCCATCTCCAGGAGGGGGTTGGCACAAACAAGTGTGGCCCACAGAGACTTGGCCCAGTTAGCCTGGCACAATAAAACTGCCACAGTGGGAATAACACAATTCACCTTTCTTCCTTCACAGCCCATCTGGACCCTTTCACCAGTTCTCCCAATGATTCAAATACTACCCACATGCACCAGGCCAACGACTAGTCATTCAGATAGCACAGAGTACACACAAACACTTATAAATGTTGGCGACATTGTCAGAGTTGTACATTAACTAACACTCAGCAAAAAGGTCTGTTTCCTCTCTCTACAGGTCAACATTTGAAACTAAGTCCCCGTAAAAAAGATTGTCCCTGTTTAATAATGATAACTGTATTTGAAAATGGACAAATTAAGTTTTCTGATTGAGGAAGAGTCAGCCTCAGTAGCCTGAGGCAGTGTAATGTTCCCAGTGTGTTTCTGTGGTGGTGTTACACAATCAATCAAGAGGGTACAAAGAACCACCAATGGCAAGGAAGCAGTCTAGATGAGAACACATTGTTCAATGAGCTAATGTGGGCCTGATGAATAACTAAATAACTCAATACCACACATTTCACAGCCGCCATCAAGTCCCCCTTCGGCAGTGAAAGCAAATATTGGATCTCATGTCCAGTTATTACTTTCACAATTAAAATGGTGGCACGGTGCAAGCGCAGTTTTCAGCTTGCCTTTGCTTTGCCAAAAGCATCCAAGCCATACTGACAGAACTGTGGGCACATTCATTGGATGCTTCATCAGAAAAGAAGAGAAAAAGGAAAGAACTAATGGAATGGAGTTTATTTTCACACCTAGAGCCACACTGAATAATGTAGGTGTTATTAAAAGTGCTACCCTCTCACTGTCTCTCTCTATGAGCTCATTGCTATACTATTATGACATGGGTTCAACCCTTTCACAGAGAAACATACCTTCAAAACCCATACAGGTTATCCCGCAATCCACATACAGTGGGGTCTGAAATGATTGACACCCTTGATAAAATAATTGCTGTATTTTACGCTAAGAAAAATGTAATTTTGTACTTATACAATTGCGAGAGAAAGATATTTTGTTTAACAATATTTGTTTTTTCTCAAAAAAGTTAGGGCTCAAAATTATTGACACCTCTGTTTTCAATACCTTCCAATACTTCACTTTGCGAGGATAACAGCATTGAGCCTTTTTCTAAAATGTTTTATGAGTTGGAGAACACATTGGGATGGGATCTGAGACCATTCCTCCAACAGAATCCTTTCAAATCTTTCAGATATTTCAGATATCCTTCCTCTGCGCTTATTGACTGCCCTCTTCAATTCAAACCACAGGATTTCAATAGGTTTGAAGTCTGGAGACTGAGATGGCCATTGCAAAATGTAGATTTTGTTAGTGCGGCGACATGAGCATCTCGCCATTATATTCAGATCTCTGTTTGCAGTTGAATCTCTTTACACGGAGGAGGGAGGGAGAGAATGATGCTTGTGAATTTGCACATTCCATTACACATCCCATGTAATGTAAGTGGTAACGAGTTGTGGAAATCCAATGTTATTTTTGTACCTGCAAACGGGGCGGGAGTAAAGCCTCGTTCACATTACCCATAAGCACTCTTTCCATGACATATGCTGACCAGGTGAATCTAGGTGAAAGCTATGATCCATTATTGATGTCACCTGTTCTATCCACTTCAATCAGTGTAGATGAAGTAGAGGAGACAGGTTAAAGAACCATTTTTAAATCTTGAGACAATTGAGACATGGAGTGTGTATGTGTGCCATTCAGAGGGTGAATGGGCAAGATAAAATATTGAAGTGGCTTTGAATGGGGTACGGTAGTAGCATTGGAGTCAATGCATTGGAGTCAATGTGGCTACCTGCCACCCCACAGTTTGTCTAATTTCAGTTAATGTGACAAAACAAGTAGTCATTGTGTTGAGATTTATTGTACCATCTAAACCATCTAAATATATTTTTCATAACCAAAGTTATATTTTCAGCTGTTTGAAGCTGATGTACAAAACCAAAAGTAAAAGACATAAAAGCTAAACTTAAGAATAGAAATAGCACACATGGAGCATATCTACTGCTTCTTAGACTTGCTTTCAATGAGTATGACAAATCTATAACTCTAATTTCTATGTGAATGTGGTTGGGTCGACAAATTGTTAAATATTGACGCTTTTAAAAAGTGTAATTTTGAAAGCCTGAAAAAAAAACTCATTTGTTAAGATAATGTGGGCTATTTACTTAATTTTTTATAAAATACATCATTTTAACATTGTGGAAATTCATATATTGCAGCAGAGGTTAGAGGGTTGGACGAGTAACCCGAAGGTTGCAAGTTCAAACCCCCGAGCTGACAAGGTACAAATCTGTCGTTCTGCCCCTGAACAGGCAGTTAACCCACTGTTCCCAGGCCGTCATTGAAAATAAGAATTTGTTCTTAACTGACTTGCCTTAAATAAAGGTCAAATTAAAAAATAACTGAAGATAAGACCTTAATATCTCAAGACAGTTTAAATGCTAAAAAGGTTGAATGTTATCTTACTTAGAAAATAGTCCTGATCATTTAGGCCTAGACAATATCCAAAACAACTAACAATACACTGACTTCATATATTTTCAGTCATTTCAATTGTAAAGTCATGACTTCCTACACAATACCACAACTCATTTTTCCAATCTGGGAAGTAAACTCTATAAAGTATTCAATAATTTCATTGTGTATTTCAGATGGAATCAATGCATTAGAATGTACCAGAGATCACCAAAATAACGCTCCTATGACAAATTTCAACACAGGGGGGCAAACACCCCGGACCCCGGCCCGGGGGCGCATGGCTGGGTACTTGGTCTATTATAATCAGATCAAATTATGACCTCATGATGTGGGCCAAAAGTCCCATCTCAACTTAACAGGATGAAATTCCAGGATTTATTTTGTTCAAACAGCTCTGAACGTGCACAAACAAGGGCATTCTCAAGGACACACACATCATTGTCTCCCTGGTTCTCTAAGGGGTAGCGCTGAACAAGGCGGTGTGAAAACCTTTGCTTCTACTCCTGCCAGAGAAGACTGAGTGTCTTTACCAGATTAAAGGTAATTCTGAGGCACAACAATACCAGAGAAAACCCAGAAGTGCAGTGAATAACTATCAAACTAAAGATTACACTTAAAAATCTGAAGTCTATGTCCAATTCCTTTGACAATGTGTAACAATGTGCGCTGAGAGTCAGGAAGCAAGTTCCGGGAGTGAATGTTTTAATAAAATAAAACGGACCATAATCCAAAACAAGAAACACGAACAGCACACAGACATGACACTGAGACAAAAATGATAATACCTGGGGAAGGAACCAAAGGAAGTGACATTTATAGGGAAGCTAATCAGGGAAGTGATGGAGTCCAGGTGAGTCTGATGATGCACAGGTGCGCGTAACGATGGTGACAGTTGTGCGCCATAATGAGCAGCCTGGTGACGTAGAGGTCGGAGAGGGAGCACACGTGACAGACGGTTGGTTCCTGGGAAGCCCTTCTGTACTCAGGCCCTGCCTACCTGGTCCAATTTCACATTTTTTTATTTCTCTCTTTCTGCCAGTGTGTTATTTAAGAGTCACTTTGGCCTCTCTGAGCTCTGCTTTCATCTGTTTGGGTGAACAGGTATCATGCATTTAGACATTTTCTTACTTCAAATAAGAGCTACATTTCCCTCTGCCCTCCCCTCTGCATACATTATCATTGTGTACTTTACTGTTTTATCTCATCACTAATTCAAATGACTAAACATTTCCTTCATGTTGTCAATGTTATTTTACTGCAGCAGTTATGGTGGTGCCTCCTACACAAACACTGGAAAGTTTGGTTTCCCTCGTCTTCCTACTGTCTCTCTTCTCGTTCCTCTTCCTACTGTCTCTCCTCTCGTTCCTCTTCCTACTGTCTTTCCTCTCGTTCCTCTTCCGACTGTCTCTCCTCTCGTTCCTCTTCCTACTGTCTCTCCTCTCGTTCCTCTTCCTACTGTCTCTCCTCTTGTTCCTCTTCCTACTGTCTCTCCTCTCCTTCCTCTTCCTACTGTCTCTCCTCTCGTTCCTCTTCCTACTGTCTCTCCTCTCGTTCCTCTTCCTACTGTCTCTCCTCTCGTTCTTCTTCCTACTGTCTCTCCTCTTGTTCCTCTTCCTACTGTCTCTCCTCTTGTTCCTCTTCCTACTGTCTCTCCTCTTGTTCCTCTTCCTACTGTCTCTCCTCTCGTTCCTCTTCCTACTGTCTCTCCTCTTGTTCCTCTTCCTACTGTCTCTCCTCTCGTTCCTCTTCCTACTGTCTCTACTCTCGTTCCTCTTCCTACTGTCTCTCCTCTCCTTCCTCTTCCTACTGTCTCTCCTGTCATTCATCTTTCTAATTTTCTATTCTCAACTACAGCAAACAGAAACTCGAACAAGAGTACTTAGTTAGGATACTCTGGTATTATGATAGGGATTGGGGATATATTGCTATGCACCAATGCTAATCAATGCTTTATGAATCAAATACTGTAAAAGCATCATTACTCACTGTTCTCTTAATGGATGGGATAAATAGCCTAAAACAATCAATTAGGTGTACAATTGATACTAAACATTTATGAGGCTCTGTGTTCATAATGACTCAGTCAGTCAGTCCTTGGGCCTTTGTGTCTAACCTTTCACCAGACTGAACACAACAGTGATAGTTTGTACTTGAAGCAGGACTGACAGTCTTGCTGGGAGAACAATGAGGGGTCTTCACAGCAGACGGTAGCTATAGATCTCACCTTTTGTTGCTACGATGCCACAATCAACCTTAGGGGGAAACGCACACACATCTATCCTGGGAGCACACACACACACCAACAGGCAGGCACGCACACACACACACAACCTTCTCCCTACTTGGTTTGCAACATGCTGTTGCTGAGCTCAGTCCTCCAGGGGTCGATAATAAATTACTCTCAAAGAGCCCAGTTAACTGAGAAGGTTTACACCTCACACAGTTAGCAAGTTCACATAGACTGAGGAAATGTCTTATTAGCTGCAGGTCCTCATAACTTTCCTCACAATGTGATTTTTATTGTTGTCTCCTATATATGTGTCCAGCCATCAAAGCACGATCAATCAGCTAGCTATAACACAACACTTTTGTTTTATTGATCTCTTCGAGGCTACGAAAGCAACAATCAAAATGGTAAAAAAAAGAAACCGGTTGTCTATGACATAGAGGCACCCTTTCCTGACCTGAACTTCTCATGAACAAGACAATGTTCCCCAGAGACATCAGGAGAACGAAAATGAGAGAAGAATGGGGAAGAAGGGTGGAAGAAAAGAGAGAGCTGGCTCTTTATCCTTCTATCTCCCTCCCATGGAGGAGCAGCCTGAGGAAGGTAGTGTGGCCCTTTGACCCTGTGTATGTGTGTGTGTGTGTGTGCGTGCGTGCTTGGGATAAAGAAAGAGTATTGGTCCCTTCAAGACAAAAACTTTTTTTTTTAAACGAGGTCAAATCATGATGTCAGTGATTTCAGTTCGGAAAGTTGTAGCTTTAGGATTATGCTTGATTTTCCGCCTTGGAGTTGGACGACCGTTTAAAACAATTTTCCCCAGTCGGAGCTCGTCCGGAGTTGTTTTGAATGCGGCACAAATCCTCGGGTCTCACACAATCAGCGACACCACAGCTGCTTCTGCTGACAAGATTTAGCAATCATCCTGAGGGGTTGGCGGTGGGCTAAAATCCACATAAGAGTTTCCACTCCCAGGCCCAATCTCATACAACAACAAGTGACAGAAAATGGTTACCAGGAGAAACAGTACAGATATACAACAGAGCATGCTCTAGACATCTTTGAGAATCAATAGGACTTAACATACAGAATCAGGTTGTCACCTTGCTTCAGTGTTCACAGTGTAAAACGTAAACAGTGTTGCCAGGTTGATAGTATACAGATATAGCTGATGAGAGCAGAGCAAACTGTATAAATACTGAATGTGAGTTTAACGAAAGAGATACTCTTACACTTAAAAACCAAAGATGGTGTAGACCAAGTGGATTCCATGCACCAGCATGTTCTAGAATCAAATCCCAAGAGTCTGTGCTTTAAAGACTCTTACCTACCTACAGTACAAGACATAATCCACAATAGATTGGCTATCTGGGACCACGGTAACGTGCATGTCCCAGAGTACCAGTGTTTCATTGAATGTTGTATGATTCAATATGGCAGGGGAGAGCTGGGACGGAGATGGCCCTCCTAGCTTAGGTCAAACAGCCGGGGTAAGACTCAGAGAGTAAGGTGAACTGGCTTCCCCACGACTTAGAGCACTGGAATTCAAGTGGCACACATCCGTCCGTAGAGAAGAGGATCCTGCCCCAAGTCAGCCACTTAAATCAGATGGCTCAGAGAAGATGACCCTCACTGTGACTAGTTAAGACAAGAACGACCCAACACCCTCTTCACAATTGCACAGGAACTCAGACACTTATTTTGAGATAGGTTTCCACTTTAAAAGTCAACGATGTTACATTTGGCCAGAAATTTGAGTTAATGAAAATCGTGAGGTTTGCTATCTGGCCATACACAGACGGGCAGGCCCATGTGTGAAACATCTTTCAGTAACACCCGGAGATGTCGGACAGTATCATCTCTTGAGCCGTTTGAATTCAAATCCAAATCCATGTTTCATGAACAGAGTTTGAAAAAGATAAACAAGACAAACATAGACTTGTATCCGGGCATCTTCACCGCTGGATTTCTGTGGCCGTCTCTGCTCTGCCGGTTTCTTTTCAACACAGAGCATCAGTACGTTTACAGCGCATTGATGGTTGGTGCCCAGGGTCCAATTACAATGGAGAAATCTGGATTGTGTTAAATGCAATAATGTAGAGAGACAGTGCCTTCCCACATGGCATGAAGTGGTAGCTTGCTGTGACAGTTAGATTCTAAGCACCACAGCTGATAGTGTACAGAATCCATTGGATAAATTCAATCTATAAATAACAAATATGGATTACGTTTAATGTTTGTTTACTGGAGAGAATAATTAGACTGTAAAACACAAATTGCGCATTATTGATCTGATCTGAAATTGCTGTTTTCGGTTTGGGAAAAAAAGGTTAGTGATGTTGTTGTTTTGTTCACAGATGTTAATTGGACTGTTTGATCCTCTTGTGTTTCTCTGTTTCGGCATTTGGAGAAGACTCCTAGCTTTAGCTACATATATAGATCTTAATATAATCACCCTGTTGCAGGGTAACGTTCCTGCAATGCAATAAATGTAAACTTTTAGTGTATTTGGGGACTAAAAAGGCTTCTGAAGTTTGTAATTTTCCACTTGAAATTTCAGACTTGATTTTCCCTTACAAATAAGGGAAAAAAATTTAACAGGAAAAATGTACACATTTACCACTTTTATGAGCATTTACAACATGATTCATTAATTATAATATATATATTTTAGTAAATACAAATATTACATTTTTTGTGGGTTTTTTTTACCAAGCATGTGAGGCGCCGCACCTAAAGCCCTAATTGGCGGGCTGCCGCTGGTTGGGGCATTGGCACACACATCCATGGTGTTTGAGGAGAGTCAAAAACATGCATTTTCCTTTGTTTTATATATATTTTCACACGAGAATGGAATAATACTTGGAAATTATTGCCCTATTAATGTTAGAGCTGATTAAAATGACCACCTGAAATTGGCCTGACTGGTGACATCACCAGGTGGTAAATTAGTTACTAGACCAAAAATAAAGAGTTCCAAACCTTACTGCCAAAAACAGCTAGTTTTCAGTTTTCCCCCTCCCCAGTCAGACCACTCCCACACAGTCCAGGCAAAATTCTTGCTTGAGAAATGGCTCTTTGCTAAGAAGCTTTTTTGTTTTTTTAATAATTTAAAAAAAAAATCACAATAAGTTACTTAATTTTTCTCAGACTGATTTGATATTGAGATAAAAATGGCTGCATTTTACCTTAAAAACATTAATCAGTTCTGCTCCATATACCTAGTGTTTCTCAATATGCATACTATTGCATATTGAGGGGGACCTGAGCCCTAGGACCATGCCTCAGGACTACCTGGCTCCTTGCTGTCCCCATTCCACCTGGTCGTACTGCTGCTCCAGTTTCAACTGTTCTGCCTGCGGCTATGGAACCCTGACCTGTTCACCGGACATGCTACCTGTCCCAGACCTGCTGTTTTCAACTCTCTAGAGACAGCAGGAGTGGTAGAGATACTCTCAATGATCGGCTATGAAAAGCCAACTGACATTTACTCCTGAGGTGCTGACCTGTTGCACCCTGGACAACCACTGTGATTATTATTATTTGACCATGCTTGTCATTTATGAACATTTGAACATCTTGGCCATGTTCTGTTATAATCTCCACCCGGCTCAGCCAGAAGAGGACTGGCCACCCCTCATAGCCTGGTTCCTCTCTAGGTTTCTTCCTAGGTTTTGGCCTCTCTAGGGAGTTTCTCCTAGCCACAGTGCTTCTACACCTGCATTGCTTGCTGTCTGGGGTTTTAGGCTGGGTGTCTGTACAGCACTTTGAGATATCAGCTGATGTAAGAAGGGCTATATAAATAAATTTGATTTGATTTACTGTGTTCCGAGTGTGTAAATTGGAGCACGCATCATTCGGTGTATGAATCCAAATCAAAGTATGCGAAATGGAGCACGTAGGGCACTTCTCGGATGTGTTCTCAGCTTGTACACATTCCGAAGTGGGCATCAATACAAGCGGAAAATGCAGAAAAACGCAGTCAAAGTTTGCAGTTACTCATTTATTAAAATAATTAATAATAACTATTTACTTAATACAAAACATGAAATCCATTGACATGAGTGCCCATGTTCTTTTTCACAAATGGGTCTTCTAAATGGACAATTTTTTTATTTTACCTTTATTTAACTAGGCAAGTCAGTTAAGAACAAATTCTTATTTTCAATGACAGCCTACAGATTTGTACTTGCAACCTTTCAGTTAATAGTCCAACACTCTAACCACTAGGCTACACTGCTGTCTCAAATGACATCAAGCACACTTCCAAAGTTGTGGCAAAATGGCTTAAGGACAGCAAAGTCAAGGTATTGGAGTGGCCATCACAAGTCAATCCTATTGAAAATTTGTGGGCAGAAATGAAAAAGCATGTGCGAGCAAGGAGGCCTACAAACATGACTCCGTTACACCAGCTCTGTCAGGACGAATGGGCCAAAATTTACCCAACTTATTGTGGGATGCTTGTGGAAGGCTACCTGAAATGTTTGACCCAAGTTAAACATTTTAAATGCAACGCTATCAAATACTAATTGAGTGTATTTAAACTTCTGACCCACTGGGAATGTGATGAAAGAAATAAAAGCTGAAAGAAATAATTCTCTACTATTATTCTGACATTTCACATTCTTAAAATAAAGTGGTCATACTAACTGACCTAAGACAAGGCATTTTTACTAGGATTAAATGTCAGGAATTGTGAAAAACTGAGTTTAAATGTATTTAGCTAAGGTGTATGTAAACCTCTAACTTAAACTGTATCAAGATTTAGGAGAAGACTAAACATGATCACGCATCAACGTTTTTGTACCTGCGCGACACAGAAGACTTGGTCTCAAATGTCAGTAGCACCTGAATGTCTGCCCTCTTAAATCCAGGGATCTGTCCTGTGAGCGGCATTGCGTGGACATCGAAAGTTGTTGACATAGTGGACGATTCATTGAATGTTCTCGTAGCCTCACCTTGTTCCTTGTACAGCTAGCGAGCTAGTTGTCTACTTGTGCCTCATCACACATCAGAGGTGGGACAAAGTCCTTGTTTTACAATTCTCAAGTCTTAGCACTCAAGTCCCAAGTCAAGTCCCAAGTCAAGGCAGGCAAGTCCGAGTCAAGTCTCAAGTCAAGTCTCAAGTCCTAAACGAATGCCAAGAGGGTGCAAAGCTGTCATCAAAGCAAAAGGTGGCAATTTGAAGAATCTCAAATATAAAATATATTTTGATTTGTTTCACTTTTTTGTTACTACATGATTCCATATGTGTTATTCCATAGTTTTGATGTCTTCACCATTATTCTACAATGTAGAAAATAGTACAAATAAAGAAAAACCCTTGAATGAGTAGGTGTTCTAAAACTTTTGACTGGTAGTGTATATAATATGTTACAGAGGGTAGTCGAGATCCAGGAATGTCCAGGATAGATGAGGCGAAATATTGGTCAAAGGTAATGAAGTACCACAGGAGTAGGCAGTGCTTATCAAATATAAAATGTATGCATTCTCCACAAATTCTGATCCTAATAAGAATGTACTCGAGAATGCCCTTGAAGAACGCACTCGAAGCATGGAACACGGTAGTATGCATATTGAGAAATACCACTTATCTAATCTCCATAGGATTTCAGGATCTCAGAGCCATAGAGCAAAAGCCACACACATACACACATGTTTATACATATGTTTGAGTGTATTTGCTTGTGTGCATGTCTACGTGTTGAAAAGAGAGATGAGATGATAAGAAAGGGAGAGGCAGAGAGAGAGTGCTGGTGTCAAGAGAAATGGAGAGACTGAAGAGATAAAGAGAGATGATTGTTCCTATATCAAGCCTTCATTTCATGCCCTGATCTGTTTCACCTGTCTTTGTGCTTGTCTCCACCACCCTCCAGGTGTCACCCATCTTCCCCAATATCCCCTGGGTATTATACCTGTGTTCTCTGTTTGTCTGTTGCCAGTTCGTCTTGTTTGTCAAGTCAACCAGTGGTTTGGCTCAGCTCCTGCTTTCCCCAGTCACTCTTTTTCTCGCCCTCTTGGTTTTGACCCGTGCCTGTCCTGACCTTGAGCCTGCCTGCCTGACCACTCCGCCTGCCCCTGTCCCTGACGCTGAGCCTGCCTGCGTCCTTTACTTTTACCCCAACTCTGGATTACCGACCTCTGCCTGCCTTGACCTGTCGTTTGCCTGCCCTGACCTGTCAATTGCCTGCCCTGTTGCTGTAATAAACATTGTTACTTCAACACAGTCTACATTTGGGTCTTACCTGAAACGTGATACCTTCAGGTCCAACCCTATATTTGTATTTATTCTAGATATGGTCTCAGTGAAGGGAATGACATGGAGCCTTCATTCCCTTAAAAATTACCCAGTTCAGCTATATACTGTACAAAAGAGAGCTTAATTCAGGCCAGAGGGAAGTCACGTTTACATAATGATTCACTGCCCTTGATCCGCAGACTTATTCTACCAACCAAGGCAACTCACTCATGACACAACACAATGATATTCAAGGGTCTGCCCCGTAAACAGGGTTGAGGAGTAACTAATTACATGTAATCTGATTATATATATTTTTTTACTGTAACCAGCAAAAAATATTGTAATTGGATTACAGATACTTTTTAAAAACTAGATGATTATTTTTTGTGGATTACTTTTAAATTCAGAAAGGATGTTTGCAAAATACATTGTGACACCTTTCTGTTTTCTCAATAACATTCAATTCAGCATTGACAAAAAGTGCAAGTTTAAGTTTGTGCCACTCGAGCAAGTCTGACCACAAGTCAGAAACCACTATGACACACCAAATGCATTCAGATCTTTTTCTTGTCTTCTTCTAATGTGTAATCAGTGTACGTAACTGAACTTAATCAGATAACAACAACACAGTGATAGCCTATACAGAAGGCTAGATGGTCAAGATAGACCATCTAACTGAACAGTGATCAACATCAATTAGCTCTCAGTCTGTTCTGATTGTCTCTGCCTTTCTGACACTCGGTTCATTCCATTCTCACTCTCTCTTAAACTGCAGTCCAGCTAGTGCCTGTTCACTGTCACAAGGAACGTCGTGAGAAGTCGTAGGGTGTTCTGTTTCTGACTCCATAGAGCAAGCTAAGATTTACACCTACTTGGTAGGTATTATAGTATAATATAATACTGGCTAGATTCTGGAAGGCTTCAGAGCAGGTCAGATTGATGGATATGTATACAGTGTCCTAAGCCAGGCTTTGGTACAATTAGTAAAGGCTCTGCTAAGGGAGGTGGTAGGAAATCTGAACTCAGTTGATGACAGAGATCACATTCCTAATTCAATCAACGGAGCCCTCCATCTAATGTAGTCATGGAGAATATTTACAAAATGAGAGAGCTGACCTTAGAGGCATGTGTTTAGGGAGATAGAATCATGGCAGTCGGCACACTATCGCTTATTATTTAAATCACACTGAAGACTTTATGTGTCGGGTTAAAAAAATATATACATACAGTACATTCACAAAGGTGACAAAGGTGGAGATACAGTATATTCATGTATGATTAAGTCATGGGAATTTCCATGGTAAAAGTTAAAAGTAGTCATAGTGCTTAGAGTTGTATGGTTTGTTAAACTTTTAAATCGATGGTTCTTGTTTGGCATACGTTTTAAAGTGAAAAATCTGAGTCTCAGCGTAATTCCGTTACCAAGGAATTTCCATCATGTCCGTTAACTTAAATATAAGTTAGATACAGGGATTCATTCAAGCATTCATTCAAGGGCTTGAAAAGGGCTTGAAAGAAATTACGGACTCCAAAGGGAAACCTAGTCGAGAGCTGCCCAGTAATGCGAACCTACCAGATGAGCTTAATGCCTTTTATGCATGCTTCGAGGCATGCAACACTGAAGCATGTGCATGAGAGCACCAGCTGTTCCGGATGACTGTGTGATCATGCTCTCCATAGACACTGTGTGCAAAACCTTTAATTGGTTCTATGATTGGTTCAGATTTGGTCTTGTTTTGGTCTTGCTCATAAAAATAATACCCAGTGTGAAGAATAATACCCAAATATAAGAGGATATTGCAAATGTCTACCTTTGTGTACTTATTTAGGATACATCACCATGAACAGATTATACATTTCTATATAGTACAGATCAGGGACCCATGATGAAATTATGTTAACAAAATTCTGTTAACAGTTGAAAATCCACTTCACTTACTGTAGTTCAATAAACTAAAGAGGTTTTTTCAAAGTCAAGGTGTCATGTCATAACTGACAACCCATTCTTTCTGCAGACATCTTTGAATCTTAAATCGAAGAAAATATTTAACCGAGTTATAAGAAAACGTGGTCACATTAAAACGGAGGGAGATTTTGCTGATATTCTGTTACCAAATTTTACATCTGCACAGTTGTTCCAGTATAAGTGTTTTTGTAAAATGTTCAGTGTAAATTGTTAAAATTAGTTATTGTGCATAGATGGTTTGTTAAACTTTGTGATCAATGTGATCAATGGTTTAAGTTTGGCATACATTTTAAAGTGAAGAATCTAATTCTTAGCGCAATTACGTTACAGTGGAATTGCTCATAAACCTTCAAAGTTCCAGAATGGTATAATAATGGCAGCCATTTTGGCCAGAGAAGTCCAAAACAGTCGAATTGGAATGAATGGTAGCAGGCAAAGGTGGTTAAAATAAGTGATATCAAAAATTGTAGATTGATGAGGAAATTATTTTTAGAATAAGAATGTAACGTAACAAAATGTGGAAAAAGTCAAGGGGTCTGAATACTTTCCGATTGCACTGTATATGTTTAGACCAAGACATTTTACAATCTAAGATAACACCAAGTAATTTAGTCTCCTGAACTTGTTCAACAGTCACATCATTCATTACCAGATTCCGCTGAGGTCTAAAACCTAGGGAAAGATTTTTACCAAATACAACGCTCTTAGTTTTAGAGGTTTTCAGGACCAGTTAATTACTGGCCACCCATTCCAAAATTGACTGAAACTCTTTGTTAAGGGTTTCAGTGACTTCATTAGCTGTGATTGCTGATGCGTATATTGTTGAATCATCAGCATACATGGACACACATGCTTTGTTAAATGCCAGCGGCAGGTCATTGGTAAAAATAGAAACAAGTAGAGGGCCTAGAGAGCTGCCCTGCGACACACCACACTTTACATGTTTCACATTATAGAAGCTTCCATTAAAGAAAACCCTCTGAGTTCTATTAGATGGATAGCTCTGTATCCACGGTATGGCAGAGGTTGAAAAGCCATAGCACATACGTTTTCTCAACAATAGTTAATGGTCAATAATATTAAAGGCTGTAATGAAATTTAACAGTACAGGTCGCACAATCTTCTTATCAATTTCTTTCAACCAATCATCATTCATTTGTGTGAGTGCAGTACATGTTGAGTGCCCTTCTCTATAAGAGGCAGCAGGTAGCCTAGTTGTAACGCGGTTCCTCTATCTCCTCCTCTGACGATGAGGTGGAATAAGGATCGGACCAAAATGCAGCGTGGTTCGTTAGATACATCTTTAATAAAGATGAAAATACGTACAATACAAAAACAACAAACGCCGAAAACCGAAACAGCCCTGACTGGTGCAACAAACACAGAGACAGGAACAATCACCCACAAACACACAGTGACACCCAGGCTACCTAAATATGGTTCCCAATCAGAGACAATGACTAACACCTGCCTCTGATTGAGAACCATATCAGGCCAGATATAGAAATAGACAAACAAGACATCCAACATAGAATGCCCACTCAGATCACACCCTGACCAACCAAAACATAGAAACATACAAATAAACTATGGTCAGGGTGTGACACTAGTGGTTACAGCATTAGGCCAGTAACTGAATGTTTGCTTGATCAAATCCCCGAGCTGTTAAAGTACAAATCTGTTGTTCTGCCCCTGAACAAGGCAGTTAAACCACAGTCATTGTAAATAAGAATTTGTTCTTAACTGACTTGCCTCGTAAAATAAACATGCTAAAAGTCTGTTGTTAATTTGTTTACAGAGAAATAGTATTGCATTTGGTCACTAAAGAGACCAATAAAACTACTGAGGCTGTCAAGTTGGACTTTCTTGCCAGCCATCTCAATTTCCACCATGTCCCCGAGGTAAACCTAACTGAACACACCAGATAGGACTAATGTACAACGGGGTCCCTAACTGTTGATGTCACTTAGATGAGCGCCACACTATCTCGAGTGTTTTCTTAATGCGTCCGAAACGTGAGCCATCAAGACCTGTTTCTCCCCAGCCTCTCATATGAAACCCATCGTCTCCTAATGAGCTAATGGGCTGGATTTATTAGGCAATCACAGTCCTAATGACACCAAATTAACGTATGATTCATGCCCACAGAGTTGATGTATTATACACACACAAACAGTATCAATATCAATCAGTATTAACGTACAGCCAGACTTGTGATGATACAACCATTCATTAATTGCACTATGTGCTATGCAAGAACAAAATGATGATGTAAAGAACAATCTATACTAGAAAAACATATAAATGCAACATGCAACACTTTCTAAGATTTTACTGAGTTACAGATCATGGAAGGGAATCAGTCAATTTAAATAAATATTAGGCCCTAATTTATTGATTTCACATGATTGGGCAAGGGCGCACCCACTGGGGAACCAGGCCCAGACAATCAGAATTAGTTTTCCCCACAAAAACAGCTTTATTACAGACAGAAATATGCCTTAGTACCCCCCCCCCCCTCCTCCTCCTCAGATGATCCTGCAGGTGAAGAAGTTGAATGTCCTGGGCTGGTGTGATTACACGTGGACACTGTGGTTGTGAGGTCAGTTGGACGTACTGCCAAATTCTCTAAAATTACATTGGAGGCGGCTTATGGTAGAAACATTTACATTAAATTCTCTGGCAACAGCTCTGGTGGACATTCCTGCAGTCAGAATTCCAATTACTTGAGACATCTGTTGCATTGTCTTGTTTGACAAAACTGCACATTTTAGAGTGGCCTCTAATTGTCCCCAGCCCAAGGTTGCACCTATGTAATGATCGTGCTGTTTAATCAGCTTCTTGATATGCCATACCTTTCAGTTGGATGGATTATCTTGGCAAATGAGAAATGCTCACTAACAGGGATGTAAACAAATGTGCACAACATTTTAGAGAAATAAGCTTTTTGTGCATATGGAACATTTCTGGGATCTTTTATTTCAGCTCATGAAACATGGAACGAACACTTTACATGTTGTGTTTATATTTTTGTTCAGTATAGTAGAACCACTAACGTAACTGAGCTGCTATAAAGTTACTATAGTGGCTGACTACCCTGCAACACAAGGGTACTTGCTACGAGAGAGACAATTGCTTTTCTTTAGTAAGCATAGTAGCTAATGTAGATCTGGGCCCGTGTCCACAAAACGTCTCAGAAAAGCTCTTAGGGATCCTGTTAAAACCTGTTTAAAGACTAAAAGACTTCCAGCTCAGAGTAGGTTTTAGGATGATGTTAAGACACTGTAGACAAACTCTGAGCCAGGAGTATGATCAACTCACAAACGTTTATATCAGCTGGTAATCATGACAGTTGGAGGTACCTGCAAAGATAGTGATGTCGCTCATTGACCAAGTAGCAAATTAATTACCAATCGCGCTGAAGCATCGCCAGCTGTGAAAGAGAAAAACATGGTGAATAAGACTGTACATCAAATGTTGTGAAGTTACACTCTTAACTGGCCATGAGGTCGCCTAAATATATGTCACCTAGGTGGAAGTCAGTTAGTCTAGCGGTTAGAGCATTGGGCAAGAAACCGTAAGGTTGCTGGATTTGAATACACGAGCCATCAAGGTGAAAAATCTGTCAGTGATCACATTTTCATGCACAAATTATTCCAGATAGTAGACATCCTGCTCACAAGTATCCATGAATAAACAGAATATTCCTAATTTAAGTTCATATAGGCTAAATGGAATAGTTATTGAAATATGGACACTGACTGTTGGCTTATAACCTCTCACATGTAGTGTAATATAATATGAACTCTTATACAACAAATGTTCATTTTGTCTCAGGAACAGGAGTGAAGAAATATGTATTTCTTTCAGCATCTCTTGAGAACACACATGTAATGTGTTATCTTTGACACTGTTATCAGAAACGTATTTCATCGTTTTCTCAGTTTTTGATTTCCTTAAAACTGGTCAAACTGATGACATTTGGAAATTTGACATTACCACTATTCCACTATTTTGGAGTTATTGTGTTTCTCTCTCTAGTCCCTAAACTAAACAGGCAACTTTACTGGTGTTAACTAGATTACTAATGCATTTCTTCTATCGATGTAAGACATTATTCTGGTGAGCACTACTTTATAGACTTCTGGGGCAACAAGCTATGAAAGAAGAGAAGCCGCATGTGTCTAACTACAATGCATTCGGAAAGTATTCACACCCCTTCACTTTTTCCACATTTTGTTACGTTACAGCCTTATTGTAAAATTGATTAAATTGTTTTTTTTTCTCCTCTTATCCATCTACACACAATACCCCATAATGACAAAGCAAAAACAGGTCTTCAGAATGTTTTGCAAATGTATAAAACAAATATCACATTTCCATACCGTAAGTATTCAGACATTTTACTCAGTACTTTGTTGAAGCACCTTTGGAAGATATTACAGCCTCAAATCTTCTTGGGTATGATGCTACAAGCTTTGCACACCAGTATGTGGGGAGTTTCTCCCATTCTTTTCTGCAGATCCTCTCAAGCTCTGTCAGGTTGGATGGGGAGCTATTTTCAGGTCTCTCCAGAGATGTTCGATTGAGTCTGGGCTCTGGCTGCACATTCAGAGACTTGTCCCGAAGCCACTCCTGTGCTGTCTTAGCTGTGTGCTTAGAGTTGTTTTCCTGTTGGAAGGTGAACCTTCGCCCCAATCTGAGGTCCTGAGCGATCTGGAGCAGGTTTTCATCAAGGATCTAATTGTTCTTTGCTCCGTTCATCTTTCCCTCGATCCTTCCCAGTCCCTGCCGCTGAAATCATCCCCACAGCATGATGCTGCCGCCACCATGCTTCACCGTAGGGATGGTATTGGCCAGGTGATGAGTGGTGACTTGTTTCCTCCAGATGTGATGCTTGGCATTCAGGCATTGGCATTCAATCTTGGTTTCATCAGACCTGAGAATCTTGTTTCTCATTGTCTGAGAATCCTTTAGATGACTTTTGGCAAAATCCAAGTGGGCTATCATGTGCCTTTTTACTGAGTACTGGCTTCTGTCTTGCCACTCTACCATAAAGGCCTGATTGGTGGAGTGCTGCAGAGATGGTTGTCCTTCTGGAAGGTTCTCCTATCTCCACAGAGGAACTCTGGAGCATTGTCACAGTGACAATCGGGTTCTTGGTCACCTCCCTGACCAAGGCCCTTCTCCCCTGATTGCTCAGTCTGACCAGGTGGCCAGCTCTAGGAAAAGTCTTGGTGGTTCCAAACCTTTTCCATTTAAGAATGATGGAGGCCACTTTGTTCTTGGGAACCTTCAATGCTGCAGACATTTTTTGGTACCCCTCCCTAGATCTGTGCCGACACAATCCTGTCTCTGTGTTCTACGGACATTTCCTTCCACCTCATAGCTTGTTTTTTTCCCTGACATGCACTTCCAACTGTGGGACCTTATATAGACAGATGTGTGCCTTTCCAAATCATGTCTAATAAATTGAATGTACCACAGGTGGACTCCAATCAAGTTGTAGAAATATCTCAAGGATGATCAATGGAAACATTAGGCACCTGAGCTCAATTTCGAGTCTCATAGCAAAGAGTCTGAATGCTTATGTAAAATAAATTACTTGTTTTTTATTTTTAATACATTTGCAAACATTTCTAAAAACCTCTTTTCACTTTGTCATTCTGGGGGTATAGTGTGTAGATTCATTAGGAGAAAAAAAAATATTGAATCAATTTTAGAGTAAGGCTGTAACGTAACAAAAAATGAAGGGGTCTGAATACTTTCCGAATGCACTGTATAGTTGACAAACAAATGGCCTAAAGTTGGCATTTATAAGCAGAAACCTGTCTAAATGAGGTGTGAAAGTAGCCAATAGGCTATACGGCCGAGTATGGAGTATCAGCTAAATAAATTATTATGGAATTATGGTGGATCAAACTGTGCAGGTAACCTACTTTTTGAAGTGATTTGTTTGACAATCAGATGAAAACCTCATCACACAACGCCCATGATATATAGCTGAGCCTGCGCAGGCCGCAAACAACAATAGTAAACTGGATAATATGTTTACATGCCACAGTATCCCGTCTAAAATCTGAATATCCCAGGCATCTTATCAGGGTTTCTCATGACCGGGGTCCAATCGTTTTTGGGTTATTGTAAACGGCACATGATGTTTATATGAGTCAACTCCAAACAGAATTCTTCAGTATCCCGAATAATAACAGGACATTGGTGCGCATGTAAACATGGTCAGTGTGTCCTTAACCCTAATTTGCCTCAGGGGTGCTGTACTACTATGGCTGACCCTGTAGAACAACACATTTCACTGCATCTATCATGTGTATATGACAACAACAAAAAGTATTCTGTTTAAAGAGGCCAAACGCATAGCTTTTATTTTTACCGATAAGAGGAGTAAAATGTCTATTCTCAGCACTTACAACAAATGTTCTACTCTGCGTCGCTTTGTGGATACGGCGCCTGATCTAAGAGGCGATACTTCTTGAACTATAGCATTATCTATAATGTCTAACAAACTGATGTACTAACTTATGATACAAGTTCACAACAAGTGTTTTGTGTGGAAGTCAAACATCAGAAGAGTGTCTCATACTGTCTGCCTTGGCCGTGCTCTCTCCAACACCATCTCCACTGTAACGTTCTGAGTGTAGTGGGTGAGAAGTCAGGCGCAGGAAGCAGAGAGTTCAGGGGAGTGCTACTTTAATGCACCAAAACGGCGAACATAAGCCAACCCCACGAAAACACAGGGCGTATAACAAAACAAACGCCCCAAACAGGGGGACTTACATACACTAGGTTGAAAAAATTCCAGAAAATGATGACATGGCTTTAGAAACTTCTGATAATTGACATAATTTGAGTCAATTGGAGGTGTACCTGTGGATGTATTTCAAGGTCAACCTTCAAACTCAGTGCCTCTTTGGTTGACATCATGGGAAAATCAAAAGAAATCAGCCAAGACCTCAGAAAACAAATTGTAGACCTCTACAAGTCTGGTTTATCCTTGGGAAAAGTTTCCAAATGCCTGAAGGTACCACGTTCATCTGTACAAAAAATGGTATGCAAGTATAAACACCATGGGACCATGCAGCCGTCATACCGCTCAGGAAGGAGACGCATTCTGTCTCCTAGAGATGAATGTACTTTGGTGCGAAAAGTGCAAATCAATCCCAGATCAAAAGCAAAGGACCTTGTGAAGATGCTGGAGAAAACGGGTACAAAAGTATATATATCCACAGAAGAAATGAGTCCTATATCGACATAACCTGAAAGGCTGCTCAGCAAGGAAGAAGCAACTGCTCCAAAACCACAATAAAAAAGCCAGACTACGGTTTGCAACTGCACATGGGGACAAAGATTGTACTTTTTGGAGAAATGTCCTCTGGTCTGATGAAACAAAAATAGAACTGTTTGGCCATAATGACCATTGTTATGGTACCAAATACTAATTGTGTATGTAAACATCTGACCCACTGGGAATGTGATGAAAGAAAGAAATGCTGAAATAAATCATTCTCTCTATTATTCTGACATTTCACATTCTTAAAATAAAGTGGTGATCCTAAATGACCTAAAACAGGGACATTTTTACTAGGATTAAATGTCGGGAATTGTGAAAAACGGAGTTTAAATGTATTTGGCTAAGGTGTATGACTTCGACTGTATATAATACAGCTTGAGCTATATTAAAGCTCAGGCTTTATAAGTCTCTAGGACCAATGTAGAGAAAAACATGTCTGCGGGCCAGGCAGATACAGTATCTACACAAGAAAAACAAATAATACATATATTACCATTAAACCATGCTGTTTGCAATTGGCATGCTGTATAATACAGCAACTCCATGCCATCCAAGTCCAGTTTTCTTCCTCTAGGAAGCCTCTATACGCCACATGGGCAGAGATGTGGAGAGTTGGAAGTGCAGTTCAAGTGGTGGAGTTGCCCTGAAAAAACATCCTGTCATAAGCACCGTGTGCTGTTGGTAGTATGTGACAGGTCATTAGATCACAGCTGACAGAGGAGGCAGGAGACATCTGAGGGCCTGAGAGGCATATCACTCAGGACCCAGTACAAGCAGCCTGAGGCTTGAGAAAAGTAGGAAATAAGACTTAGTTTATTTTCCAGCGGGAAAGTAAAGTGGAGAAGAGAGGCCAGAACAACTATTAGTCAGACAGGGAAGAAAACAAAGCCAGAGATACTATAGAATCCTTCATGTGAGTGTTTCAAAACATATTATGATTGACAGATACCCCTATAGCCACACTCATCTTCACCCCTGGCTCTCCTTCTTCGGCTGGCTCCCCAGAGCATGGCGCTGCGTGCTGTCAAGTTTTTTATGGTAGTCTACAGCAGGAGTGGCTAATGACTCTATAGCTCTACGCTGCCTGTCACTAAATACAACAGGATCCAGTTAGACTTTCTGTTTAATTACCTTCCCCAATGCCTTCATACAGATGCCCATTTAACAGCCGGAACCATTTATTATTTATGGTCTCTGTCTCCAAGGTTTCCCTACTCTATAGCTGAAAGAACAGACCCAGGACCAGTAATGGGAGGCCAAGATAGAGAGCCCCCCCCCCCCTCCCCCCACAATAACCAGCACAGCTGCCACCAGGGCTTTGGCTGTCAGCTCTTCAAATGGTGGCTATCGTTCAAAACGTCTTTCAAGCATCTCATTAGGCTGTTAAAGAACAGCGTGAAAAGGGAGGGAGGGATGAAAGAAGGGGGGGATGGAGGGAAATTAAAGACAATCGCTTGGTGGAGATGAGAGGCTTGGATGAGAAGATGTTCTCTGGTACCTAGCCTGCTATGAAGCTGTCCATAGCGACCTAGTTTCAGTGATTCATATCTCTAGACGCATAAGAGGGATATTGTATTTATTGGTAGTGCTAGTGGCACATCCCATTAGGCCTACTTTGCAATGAAAACATACAATAACATGGTTGAACACTGTACAAATTACTCATTTGAAGGTTGGGTCTTTCAGACAGAGTGGAGTGAAACGTATCGCAAACTGACAGGCAGAGCAGAGAGTGAGTGGTAGCCTGGGTATGGTCAAATTGTCCCAACCCTGACCGACAGTCATCTCACCCTATCACCAACCACCATCCCCTGTCCAATCCCCTTCCAGCAGAGGCGAGACTCCAGCTCCTTCACCACCTTTAAATACCCACACCTGTCACTAATCAGTGTGGCAGATCTTAGCATTTCAGTTAGCAAGTGTTTGTTACAAGTCACCTTTTTGCTTGTAACCCTTTCCTTTGTGTCGTTAACCATCCTTGATGACCATCTCACTCTTACACCCTCAACCTTGTTATCTGTCATCATTATCTTCAATTCAACTGAAATAATAAGCCGGCCAACATCCTTCTAAACTGCAAAACCACACTGGCAATGTGATATACTGTGAGCTCCAAAAGTATTGTGACAGTGACACTTATTTTGTTGCTTTGGCTCTGTACTCCAGCACTTTGGATTTTAAATGATACAATGAGGTTAAAGTGCAGAATGTCAGTTTTAATTTGAGGGTATTTTCAGATGCATAAATAAACCCCCCACCCCCCATTGTAATGGTGAGAGGTTAGCATCTCTTGGGCGTATGATATGTGTGTGTAACTTTCACTCGTTATTCATGATTCATTCAGGACTATCTGTAATCATGGTAGCTTTAAAGAGGGTTAAATCAAGGCCCTATGCCTTTTAAAGGGTTAATAAATGATGTTATGATAAACTGTAAGGTCTCCTCTTCAGCAGACCTCTGTGTGTGTGTTAAAACCTGTTGTTGAGTGTTGTGACCTTCAGACACTATCAGAAGGCGTCTACATTCAGACTTCTCCTGTCTGGATCCCACCGTGGTTATCTGGTTTTCTGAGAACACAAGGCTGCCACAGACCTGATGAAACCAGCCACCTGTCAGAAGATGCTTACACTCGTTCACATTGTTATGACCCTATACTTGTGATGAAAGGTCAAGTTTCGGTCAAACCCACTTCTGAGTTTTTACTTGCTAACAAGATGGTTCCTGCTGTCAGGGGGAGGTTAGATTTATTCAAATGTTGTTGCCAGGGAAGGTTACATAAGGGGGATTGGGCTATATGAGTTATAGGATGTCTTAGACATTTTGCAGAACTTAGGGAGAAACTATTATATACTGTTATACTGTACTCTGTACCAACTTCTGCCTACAAATTGTATTACGAAAGGAGTATTTTTGTCTGTGTTTCCTTTCCATTACTAATGTATGTTTTGTAATTATATAGACCTGATCATTTGTTGAAGAAATTGAACAACAGCTTCCGCATATTTGGAGAAGTGTTTAAAAAAACATTATATTCTTTACAATAACATTATTAAGCATTCATTTTTATTGGGCACAAAATCTGAAACACAAGCTAAACAAACAGCAAATGCATCCAACAAGTTTGTAGCATCACAAGTAATCATTGCATGATAGGAATATGGGACCAAACACTAAACTTTGACTACTATAATACACAAGTGAATTTGTCCTACTACTTTTGCTCCCCTAAAATCGGGGGATTGCGTTCAAAAAGTGTTGTAATTTCTAAACGGTTCACCTGCTATGGATGAAAATACCCTCAAATTAACGCTGACAGTCTGCTCTTTAACCTCAGTCATTGTATCATTTCAAATCTAAAAAAATGCTGGAGTACAGAGCCAAAACAAATGTGTCACTGTCCCCATAACTTTTGGAGCTCACTGTATCTACCATAGAGGAAAGGGCCCAAAGCACCCTAGCGAAAACCACAGCGCTTTGAATGAGAATAAGTTCTTCAAGTATACGTAGCTCCAATGAGCTATTCAGAAAGCTCCTCAAGTACCTCCATCAGCACACATTTTTGTTGTAGCCCCAGACAAGCACACCTGATTCAACTTGTCAACTGATCATCAAGCCCTCAATGAGTTGAATCAGGTGAGTTTGTCTGGGTCTACAACAAAAATGTCAAGGACTGGAGTTGGGAAACGCTGAAGTGTATGGTGGGGTCGTTCCCCACGAAAGTAATACTTTTTGCATCCCTCTGATATTTTAAGTAGAAATCGTGCACAAATATTGCATTTTAAAAGTCTGTTAAATGAATTTAATTTAATATAGATCACATGGAGATCACATGGAGAATTCAATAAATCCGATTTTTCATATGAATAAAGACTTGCTAAAGTGACGATTCAGCATTTTGACATGACCTTCAGTGCACCCTCTGACTTCTAGAAAGAATTGAACCCACTTGCTGCTTTGACAAAGTAATGTCCAAAGTTTAGCATTTATTTCATGTGATTAGTGATTCATTTACATCTGTCCCTCATGTTAAAGTCAACCCTTTTACTGAACTCTTGATTTAATACGGTGAAACTATTCCTTTAATGTTATTTATTTCATTGAACATCTACTAATCAAATCAGGGTGTAAAAATCAGGTGAGCTGGTTCTTCTCTTCTTGGCCATTTGCTGGTGTTTTGTGGTGGGAAACAGAGCAGGTCGAGCGTAACATATCAACCCTGTTACTCATGGACAGGCTAGACAAGCTTGTATTTTATTGCCACTCCTTGTTGCACACAACAAGCTTCCAATCCCCTTGTCACAAGGGGATTTATTGCTGAGTTAAGACCATGTTACAATCAAATCTGTTACTTCGTTTGGCAGTTAATAGGCACTTACTATAGCAATTGTTTTTACACGTTGAGATGTTTGCTATGAAGTTGAACCTGTGCTCCTTATGACAGTATGTTAAAATGACCAAGTTACACCTCTCAAAAGACACCGAATTGGTAGCACAACCCAGTGAATAATCACTCAAATACAGTATGTGATGACATTGACCTCAATAATAGCAGAGGAAACGATTAGCTGTTTTAATTGCACCGGTCTGACAGGAGGGGGGCCAGCTTTCCAGAGCCAGGTCCTGAATACTAACGCCATACAGTGCAGACATTTTAGAGAAAAAAAAGCTTTTTGTGCATTTGGAACATTTCTAGAATCTTTTATTTCATTCATGAAACATGGGACCAACACTTTACATGTTGTGTTTATATTTTTGTTCAGTACAGATCCATCAAGGAAAGGAAATCCAGATGTCACCAATAGAAATTGATACTGGCTTTAGCATTGTATCGACCTGGTAATTGATTAGGACTGGCTGTCAAGTATATATGGATGTCTCGCCTCCTGACGGATTTGTGGTTCTATTCCATCCACTTCAATAGACAAATGACTTACAGTGGTGAAATACACTTCCTTTACATATCAGGAGCACTATAGCATTTATTGAGTTCTTCTTACTCTGTAGTGTAATGTATCAGTCTTCAGTGAGAATTTTACTATAGAATTGAGAAGTAGGGCTGGCGACAATTACCGTGTAACCAATGGTTATGGATGAAGACCGTCATGAAAATAAAATAACCGTCATTTTTTGCCTCAATAATTGTCCCATCAACACAACCAGGCATCTTCTCTCTCATCAGTCCTAACCATTATCACTGTTTTTAAAGACATCCGTGTTAACAGTACAAGGAGAGGTATATCACTTTAAAAGCCCTAAAAGTTATTTAAATCTGATGGTGAATTGTCATTTACTTTGAGTAACTTTCATGCAATTTATCAAGATGACACAAATTGCCAGCAGTTACTCTTCCAAATGGAAAATTGCATTATATTAGGCCAGTCAGCCATCCAGTTATCATAATTGGCTCAAAGACACGAGATGTCAAACCCCTTATGATTGCAGAATAAAGCAATTGCAATAGGAGGAAGCTCTGAGGTTATGCAAAGAGATTTGCAGTGATCCTGAACTAAGACAAAACAATGCATTCATCCATTTATTGATATGCCTTCCAAGTCCATTGCCCTATGCACTCATCAAATATACAGACATTGTAAGACACAGGCATAACATTGAATGAATTGCCAAAATTTGATTTGATTTAGATATATTGCAACAATACATGCTTAGGTCTTCCCTGTATCTATTTCTTCTCATGTGGAGTAATCCCACAGTGCTGTGCCCATGTAATAATGTGAGCATTAATGCTGTGACTGTGACTGTGTGGATATACTGTATATAGCCTCATGCCCAGTGGTGATGATCAGCCTGTTCACCAACACTCCATAGATTTAATGATACAGTCAGGGGGTTAAACCCCATGCCTTAAAGCTGGCGATGAGGGCTATACCACAGGCTGTACCATTAGGGGCCTTAATGAAGACCACTGTGTGAAAGAGGACAAGTCACGTTTTATATTGAATTAAAAATCAAAGGTTTTGTAAAGAAAGAAGACAAAGTATTTTGGCCTTTTCTGCATCCTATCGGATACAAATGAATGTGGCGTCTTGGTGACTGGTTGGCTCCAAGAGTGGAATGGTAGAAATGTAATTGTGACAGAATTTGACGTATTCTTCCTTCCCATCACCCAGAAGTGCTGATTAGTTTCAGGGCTTGGTGGCGTGGTGGCACATTGTGGTGGTGTTTTACCTCGAGGTTGTATGTCATCCCACCGAGCCAGTCACTGAGTAACACATTGAGACAGGCAGCCACCCAGCCTGGTCTCATAGAATAGATGTAACATAGTACTCTAAAAGTAAATCCAAGAGACTTAAATTACTATGATATGTTAAGTTTGGATGGTTACATAAGACAGATGGTTACGTAAAGCAAAAATGATGATGGATGATTGGTCGGGGTGGATTGGGTAGGCGTTTAACACAAACGTCTAGCAACCCAAAGGTTGTGAGTTCAAACCTCATTATGGACAATTTGAGCTTTTTTGCTAATTAGACATTTTTCAACTACTTACTACATTTTAGCTACTTTGCAGCTACTTAGCAAGTTACCTAACCCTAACCCTTTTAGCTAACCCTTCCCCTAACCCTTTCACCTAACACCTAAACTTAACCCGGACCACTAGACAATCTAATGTTAGCCAGCTAGCTAACATTAGCCACCTAGCTAGAATTTGTGACATATCATACGTTTTGCAAATTGGTAACATATAACATGAAGTGTAATTCGTAACATATTATACGAAATGGGGATGGACATCAACAAATGAATAAATACCATACGAAATGTAAACTCACTTTAAAGAAAAGGGCTTTTGAATGTTTTGGTACCTACTGGAGAGCTCTCGTTTGTCTACACCCATTCAGCATTGTTCACACCGTCTTAAGCCAGCCCCACCCATCTCTTTAAGGATTCACATGTGAGGTCATGTGCTAAACAGTGAGTAGCGTAGTAAAGATGAATACTAAAAGTGGTAGTAGAGTACAATAAGGAAAAATTTGAAGTAAATAGAAAGTGTCCAGATAAAAATATGTTATAAATATTAGATGACGCTTACCCAGACACACTTGTCTAAATTGATGTGTCGTGTGAAATAAATGCTATAGCCCCCAGCCACACCATGGTGGAAAAAGTACTAAATTGTCATACTTGAGTTAAAGTATAAATCACTTCAAATCCATTATATTAAACCAGACAGCACAATTTTATTTGATGTTTATTGACGGATACACACTCCAACACTCAGACATCATTTACAAACAAAACATTAGTGAGTCTTAGTGAGATCAAATGCAGTAGGGATGACCAGGGATGTTCTCTTGATAAGTGTGTGAATTGGACAATTTTCCTGACAAAATTAGTACTTTGGGTGTTATTTTCTTTCGGAATGTAGTGAAATAAAAGTAAAAGTTGCCAAAAATATCAATAGTAAACTAATGTACAGATACCCCCCAAAAAATAGAAGGTCTCAAAGTAAGAAAAAAGCTGACATCAACCAGTGTCACTTTCTATGACATGCGTTATAACATACTTATGATAGCCTCACGATGTAGCATTATGAAGGGCTCAAATAAATCGTAACCAATTGTAATTGTGATGGGAGAATTAAGCATTTTGATACATTGTTATCATATAAACAGTCATAGCCGTGGGATGTAGGGGTGTTGAGGGTCCTGCAGCATCCCCTGAAAAATCTGAATTTAGAAAAAGTAGTGCCTTTACTCGTATTAGCGGACCGATATAGACATTTGTAGCACCAGCAATACACATTTTTCAGCATTTTTTGGGGCAACAAATGTAGTTGTACAATTAAGAACAGTCTCTTGCAGGATTCAATAGTTGAAATTGTAAAGGTTGTTGCCTTTTCTCTTTCTCTGCGATTGTCATTCTAACGGCCTCCAGAAAGAACAAAACCCTGTCCTCAAACAGTTACATCAAAAGGTGCAAAGTTATGGGGAAAAAAACACAAAACATTCACATCAAATTCAAATTATTATTATTTTTCTTCATCAACTAACATGGAAAACAACCACTTTTTGTGCAGTATTAATTTACCATCCTTACAAACCACTTAATGTAAATGTACATTACTGTATTGTACATAGGCTGGTCATTTAGATTTGTACCAGTAGACTTTCTAGCACCATGAAGAAAAACAAATCCCAATACAGTAATTTAGTACATTGAGACTTCAAGTGGTTTGTGATGATGTGGCTCAGTTGGTAGAGCACGGTGCTTGCAATGCTATGGTTGTGCGATTGATTCCTACGGGACCAGTACGAAAATGTATCCCACTCACTAGTGTAAGTTGCTCTGGATAAGAGTGTCTCCTAAAATGGAAAAGGAATGAATAGACCATTTCAGTTTTCACGTAGAAATAAGTTGCATTTGCAAAGTATTTCAAGAAACTGGAAAACATATATCAAGCACATATTTTATATACACGTTTTCCCAGATTAACGTTTTTTGTACAGGTAACTATCGGACAAACACAAATACATTTAGTTAAAACATTTGAAGTCCTGTATTAGTGGACCGATATAAATCTCCCCACCCCCATCCCCACACGACTTACCCCAGCTATGTAAACAGTGTGTGTGTGGCATCAGTTCAAACATGCTATTCACAGCTTTGGAGGTGGTTTTGCTCACCCCACACATTTCTGGATAGTGGTTTAGGTTGAATAAGGGGCCTTAGTATCGCTTGAAAGTCTTCAAATTATTTTCTCTAATGACCTTTAACATTGAGAGAGAGAGAAGTGAACTGGACAGGTCATGTCCCATACATGATCTGCCATAATGTCCCGAGAAAGCGCGAACCACTGCTTTCAATCAGGGCAAGGTGTCTGGTAACATGACTGAATACAAACAGTGCAGCTATTCCCTCCGTAAGGCTATCAAACAAGCTAAGTGTCAGTACAGAGACAAAGTAGAATCTCAATTCAACGGCTCAGACACAAGAGGCATGTGGCAGGGTCTACAGTCAATCACGGACTACAGGAAGAAATCCAGCCCAGTCACGGACCAGGATGTCTTGCTCCCAGGCAGACTAAATAACTTTTTTGCCCGCTTTGAGGACAATACAGTGCCACTGACACGGCCTGCAACGGAAACATGCGGTCTCTCCTTCACTGCAGCCGAGGTGAGTAAAACATTTAAACGTGTTAACCCTCGCAAGGCTGCAGGCCCAGACGGCATCCCCAGCCGCGCCCTCAGAGCATGCGCAGACCAGCTGGCTGGTGTGTTTACGGACATATTCAATCAATCCCTATACCAGTCTGCTGTTCCCACATGCTTCAAGAGGGCCACCATTGCTCCTGTTCCCAAGAAAGCTAAGGTAACTGAGCTAAACGACTACCGCCCCGTAGCACTCACTTCCGTCATCATGAAGTGCTTTGAGAGACTAGTCAAGGACCATATCACCTCCACCCTACCTGGCACCCTAGACCCACTCCAATTTGCTTAACGCCCAAATAGGTCCACAGACGATGCAATCTCAACCACACTGCACACTGCCCTAACCCATCTGGACAAGAGGAATACCTATGTGAGAATGCTGTTCATCGACTACAGCTCGGCATTCAACACCATAGTACCCTCCAAGCTCGTCATCAAGCTCGAGACCCTGGGTCTCGACCCCGCCCTGTGCAACTGGGTACTGGACTTCCTGACGGGCCACCCCCAGGTGGTGAGGGTAGGTAACAACATCTCCTCCCCGCTGATCCTCAACACTGGGGCCCCACAAGGGTGCGTTCTGAGCCCTCTCCTGTACTCCCTGTTCACCCACGACTGCGTGGCCAGGCACGCCTCCAACTCAATCATCAAGTTTGCGGACGACACAACAGTGGTAGGCTTGATTACCAACAACGACGAGACGGCCTACAGGGAGGAGGTGAGGGCCCTCGGAGTGTGGTGTCAGGAAAATAACCTCACACTCAACGTCAACAAAACTAAGGAGATGATTGTGGACTTCAGGAAACAGCAGAGGGAACACCCCCCTATCCACATCGATGGAACAGCTGTGGAGAGAGTAGCAAGTTTTAAGTTCCTCGGCATACACATCACAGACAAACTGAATTGGTCCACTCACACAGACAGCATCGTGAAGAAGCCTCAGGAGGCTGAAGAAATTCGGCTTGTCACCAAAAGCACTCACAAACTTCTACAGATGCACAATCGAGAGCATCCTGGCGGGCTGAATCACCGCCTGGTACGGCAACTGCTCCGCCCTCAACCATAAGGCTCTCCAGAGGGTAGTGAGGTCTGCACAACGCATCACCGGGGGCAAACTACCTGCCCTCCAGGACACCTACACCACCCGATGTTACAGGAAGGCCATAAAGATCATCAAGGACATCAACCACCCGAGCCACTGCCTGTTCACCCCGCTATCATCCAGAAGGCGAGGTCAGTACAGGTGCATCAAAGCTGGGACCGAGAGACTGAAAAACAGCTTCTATCTCAAGGCCATCAGACTGTTAAACAGCCACCACTAACATTGAGTGGCTGCTGCCAACACACTGACACTGACTCAACTCCAGCCACTTTAATAATGGCAATTGATGGGAAATGATGTAAATATATCACTAGCCACTTTAAACAATGCTACCTTATATAATGTTACTTACCCTACATTATTCATCTCATATGCATACGTATATACTGTACTCTATATCATCGACTGCATCCTTATGTAATACATGTATCACTAGCCACTTTAACTATGCCACTTTGTTTACATACTCATCTCATATGTATATACTGTACTCGATACCATCTACTGTATCTTGCCTATGCTGCTCTGTACCATCACTCATTCATATATCCTTATGTACATATTCTTTATCCCCTTACACTGTGTATAAGACAGTAGTTTAGGAATTGTTAGTTAGATTACTTGTTGGTTATTACTGCATTGTCGGAACTAGAAGCACAAGCATTTCGCTACATTCGCATTAACATCTGCTAACCATGTGTATGTGACAAATAAATTTGATTTGATTTGATTTGAGTGAACTGGTATCGACCAGGGGAGACCATTATACACACTGTCCCCTGGCTAATCATCTTCCTAGGAACAAGGCCCTGAACTTCTCTCAACTAAAACAATGCAATGTGATGAGCAACACTTCACATCCTTTTACCACCTTTTCTCCCTCTCCCTCTGAAATATTAAAAATATGACTATAACTCCTATAAAGATCACGTGCACTAAATGTACAAAACATTAGGAACATCTTCCTAATATTGAGTTGCACCCCCTTTTGCAATCAGAACAGTCTCAATTCATTGGGGTTTCGACTCTGCAAGGTGTCAAAAGCGTTCCACAGAGATGCTGGCCCATGTTGAATCCAATGCTTCCCACAGTTGGCTGGATGTCCTTTGGGTGGTGGACCACTCTTGATACACAAGGGAAACTGTTGAGCGTGAAAAGCCCAGCAGCGTTGCAGTTCTTGCCACACTCAAACCGGTGCGCCTGGCACCTACTACCATACCCTGTTCAAAGGCACTTAATTATTTTCTCTTGCCAATTCACCATCTGAATGGCACACATACACAATCCATGACAATTGTCTCAAGGCTTAAAAATCCTTCTTAACCTGTCTCCTCTCCTTCCTCTACTGAACAGGTGACATCAATAAGGGATCATAGCTTTCACCTTGATTCACCTGGTCAGTCTGTCATGTGAAGAGCAGGTGTTCCTAATGTTTTGTACACAGTGCAAGTCTTCCTCTCTCCCAAATACGATTTCTAAAGATTTTTTTACAATCTCATAAACAGATCTCATGCTTTGCTTTCTGTCTAGACTCTGAATATCGGATCTGGAGGCATGTTTACAGTCCCTTCCCAGCACAGCTAGGTCAATATTCCCCATGGCCCAGAGGTGAGGTGTCACTCATAACTGAAGAGAATATTAGTCCAGAGATGGATACTACATTAGCTACAGCACTTCAGACAGGAAACTGAGGTGACCTTTAATACGAAATGTCTTTCTCTACTTTACTTTGCAGCTAAAATGGATAATTAGAGCAGAAGAATCCCCAGGACTCTGTCTGAATGTGGAGCAGCCCTTTGCTCTTCAATACTGCCTCAAAACATCTACAGTCAACTCCTGGTTTAAAGAATGGCTTAAGACTGTTGTGAAGGTATGAAGCGCATGCAGGTATCAGGGACTAGTGAAAATAATGTAGGGTAGGCCTGTTAACCTCTCACACTGCAGAAACATGCCATTCTGAGCAGTAGCATTGTGCTGGAAAGGACAATGTGAAAAGAAAATAATCAGAGCCAGCACAGTTTGTTTTGGGACGCCGTGATCAGGGCCGGTTCCAGGCATAAGCGGTTGCTTAGGGCTCCCGGCCGCTACGGGCCTCTACTCAACATACAACTGAGTCTGACCGATATGGGATTTTTGGGAATCTGATTTTTATTATTATAGCTGGAATTAAATAAACAAATCTGTATGAATTGTTTTTCAAACAGCCCTACAAAGATACTCAAAAAGCTGATTTTTTTATTTGAGGAAAGAATATTAATGTAACCACTATATTAAATGTAGGAACTAGAGGTTGACCGATTTATCGGAATGGCCGATTAATTAGGGCCGATTTTTTTTTTTTAAATTGGACACCGATTTTGTCTATATTTTTTTTTACACCTTTATTTAATCTTTATTTAACTAGGCAAGTCAGTTAAGAACACGTTCTTATTTTCAATTACGGCCTACGAACGGTGGGTTAACTGCCTCGTTCAGGGGCAGAAGAAAAGATTTTCACCTTGTCAGCTCGGGGAACCAATCTTACAACCTTACAGTTAACTAGTCCAACGCAATAATGACCTGCCTCTCTCTCGTTGCACTCCAAAAGGAAACGGCCTTTTACGCAAATGCAGTAAGCCAATGTAAGTTGCTAGCTAGCATTAAACTTATCTTATAAAAAACAATCAATCAATCATAATCACTAGTTAACTACACATGGTTGATGGTATTACTAGACATTATCTAGCGTGTCATGTGTTGCGTATAATCTGACTGAGCATACAAGCATACAAGTATCTAAGTATTTGACTGAGTGGTGGTAGGCAGAAGCAGGCGGTTAAACATTCATTCAAACAGCACTTTTGTGAGATTTGCCAGCAGCTATTTGTTGTGCGTCAAGCTTTGCGCTGTTTATGATTTCAAGCATATCAACTCCCGAGATGAGGCTGGTGTAACCGAAGTGAAATGGCTGGCTAGTTAGCACGCGCTAATAGCGTTTCAAACGTCACTCGCTAGCTCTGAGCTTTGGAGTGGTTGTTTCCCTTGCTCTGCATGGGTAACGCTACTTAGAGGGTGGCTGTTGTCGTTGTGTTCCTGGTTCAAGCCCAGGGAGGAGCGAGGAGAGGGACGGAAGCTATACTGTTACACTGGCACTACTAAAGTGCCTATAAGAACATCCAATAGTCAAAGGTTAATGAAATACAAATGGTATAGAGATAAATAGTCCTATAATTCCTATAATGACAACAACCTAAAACTTCTTAGCTGGGAATATTGAAGACTCATGTTAAAAGGAACCACCAGCTTTCACATGTTCTCATGTTCTGAGCAAGGAACTTAAACGTTAGCTTTCTCACATCGCAAATATTGCATTTTTACTTTCTTCTCCAACACTTTGTTTTTGCATTATTTAAACCAAATTGAACATGTTTCATTATTTATTTGAGGCTAAATTGATTTTATTGATGTATTATATTAAGTTAAAATAAGTGTTCATTCAGTATTGTTGTAATCGTCCGATTAATCGGTATCGGCTTTTTTGGTCCTCCCAAAAAGTATTTAGTCAGCCATCAATTGTGCAAGTTCTCCCACTTAAAAAGATGAGAGAGACCAAAGAGCTGTCAAAGGACACCAGAAATAAAATTGTAGACCTGCACCAGGCTGGGAAGACTGAATCTGCAATAGGTAAGCAGCTTGGTTTGAAGAAATCAACTGTGGGAGCAATTATTAGGAAATGGAAGACATACAAGACCACTGATAATCTCCCTCGATCTGGGGCTCCACGCAAGATCTCACCCCGTGGTGTCAAAATGATCACAGAAGGGTGAGCAAAAATCCCAGAACCACACGGGGGGACCTAGTGAATGACCTGCAGAGAGCTGGGACCAAAGTAACAAAGCCTACCATCAGTAACACACTACGCCGCCGGGGACTCAAATCCTGCAGTGCCAGTACATGTCCAGGCCCGTCTGAAGTTTGCTAGAGAGCATTTGGATGATCCAGAAGAAGATTGGGAGAATGTCATATGGTCAGATGAAACCAAAATAGAACCTTTTGGTAAAAACTCAACTCGTCGTGTTTGGAGGACAAAGAATGCTGAGTTGCATCCAAAGAACACCACACCTACTGTGAAGCATGGGGGTGGAAACATCATGCTTTGGGGCTGTTTTGTTGCAAAGGGACCAAGACGACTGATCCGTGTAAAGGAAAGAATGAATGGGGCCATGTATCGTGAGATTTTGAGTGAAAACCTCCTTCCATCAGCAAGGGCATTGAAGATGAAACATGGCTGGGTCATTCAGCATGACAATGATCCCAAACACACCGCCCGGGCAACGAAAGAGTGGCTTCGTAAGAAGCATTTCAAGGTCCTGGAGTGACCTAGCCAGTCTCCAGATCTCAACCCCATAGAAAATCTTTGGAGGGAGTTGAAAGTCCGTGTTGCCCAGCAACAACCCCAAAACATCACTGCTCTAGAGGAGATCTGCATGGAGGAATGGGCCAAAATACCAGCAACAGTGTGTGAAACCTTGTGAAGACTTACAGAAAACGTTTGACCTCTGTCATTGCCAACAAAGGGTATATAACAAAGTATTGAGATAAACTTTTGTTATTGACCAAATACTTATTTTCCACCATAATTTGCAAATAAATTGATTAAAAATTTGATTTTCTGGATTTCTTCTTCTTATTTTGTCTGTCATAGTTGA
This sequence comes from Oncorhynchus masou masou, assembly GCF_036934945.1. NCBI lineage: Eukaryota > Metazoa > Chordata > Actinopteri > Salmoniformes > Salmonidae > Oncorhynchus > Oncorhynchus masou. Next base: position 38,750,767 of record NC_088236.1, on the reverse strand, counting down.
AGTGTACCTATGATGAAAATTACAGGCCTCTCTCATCTTTTTAAGTGGGAGAACTTGCACAATTGGTGGCTGACTAAATACTTTTTTGCCCCACTAAACAGCTTAGCCAAATACATTTAAACTCAGTTTTTCACAATTCCTGACGTTTAATCGTAGTAAAAATTCCCTGTCTTAGGTCAGTTATGATCACCACTTTATTTTAAGAATGTGAAATGTCCGAATAATAGTAGAGAGAATGATTTATTTCAACTTTTATTTCTTTCATCACATTCCCAGTGGGTCAGAAGTTTACATACAGTGAATTAGTATTTGGTAGCATTGCCTTTAAATTGTTTAACTTGGGTCAAAGGTTTCAGGTAGCCTTCCACAAGCATCCCACAATATGGACAGAGCTTGTGTATCTGAGTCAGGTTTGTAGGCCTCCTTGCTCGCACACGCTTTTTCAGTTCTGCCCAAACATTTTCTATAGGATTGAGCTCAGGGATTTGTGATGGCCACTCCAATACCTTGACTTTGTTGTCCAACTTTGGAAGTATGCTTGGCGTCATTGTCCATTTGGAAGACACATTTGCGACCAAGCTTTAACTTCCTGACTGATGTCTTGAGATGTTACTTCAATATATCCACATACTTTTCCGTCCTCATGATGCCATCTATTTTGTGAAGTGCACCAGTCCCTCCTGCAGCAAAGCACCCCCACAACATGATGCTGCCACCCTTGTGCTTCCCGGTTGGTATGGTGTTCTTCGGCTTGCAAGCATCCCCCTTTTTCCTCCAAACATAACAATGGTCATTATGGCCAAACAGTTATATTTTTGTTTCATCAGACCAGAGGACATTTCTCCAAAAAGCACTATCTTTGTCCACATGTGCAGTTGCAAACTGTGGTCTGGCTTTTTTTATGGCGGTTTTGCCCATGTGCAGTTGCAAACTGTGGTCTGGCTTTTTTATGGCGGTTTTGGAGCAGTGGCTTCTTCCTTGCTGAGCGGCCTTTCAGGTTATGTAGATATAGGACTTGTTTTACTGTGGATATAGATACACTTTGTACCTGTCTCCTCCAGCATCTTCACAAGGTTGTTGCTGTTGTTCTGGGATTGATTTGCGCCAAAGTACGTTCATCTCTAGGAGACAGAATGTGTCTCCTTCCTGAGCGGTATGACGGCTGCGTGGCCCCATGGTGTTAATACTTGTGTACTATTGTTTGTACAGATATATGTGGTACCGTCAAGCGTTTGAGGTTTTGGCTGATTTCTTTTGATTTTCCCATGATGTCAAGCAAGGAGGCACTGAGTTTGAAGGTGGGTCTTGAAATACATCCACAGGTATACCTCCAATTGACTCAAATAATGTCAATTAGCCTATCAGAAGCTTCTAAAGCCATGCCATCATTTTCTGGAATTTTCCAAGCTGTTTAAAGCTGTTTAAATTCCCACTGGAATTGTGATACAGTGAATTATAAGTGAAATAATTTGTCTGTAAACAATTGTTGGAAAAATGACTTGTCCTAACCGACTTGCCAAAACTATAGTTTGTTAACAAAAAATTTGTGGCGTGGTTGAAAAATTTGTTTTAATGACTCCAACCTAAGTGTATGTAAACTTCTGACTTCAACTGTATTTGGCTAAGGTGAATGTAAACTTCAGACTTCGACTGTATCTATGAACAATGGCTTTTATTCTGAGCTTTTTCTCTGCATCTTCTGCATCTTTCCGGTGGATTAAACGCTGATACAAATACATCCATAAAAGGCTAATATCATCCGATAATACCAGTCAACCGATAAATCGGTCGAGGTTTACTGTTGAGAGTAAAAATAGTAGAATACACCGGGTGCAATTTTGAAATTTAGTTGTCCATCAGTTTTTCTCATGTTACGTCAGTCACTGACAGTCACTCAATTAGCCATGTCAGCTAACAATTTTAAGATTGGTAGTTAGTTTTGCCAGCTATCTAAACTTGTAGTAATCATGGCCGAATACCGACCGGGCATTCATGGCACGTGCCCAGGGGCCCTGACCTCCAGTAGGCCCCCATTGATGTTGTTAGTCATTCTCACTCAGATACCATACACTATATATACAAAGGTATGTGGACACCCCTTCAAATGAGTGGATTTGGCTATTTCAGCCACACCCGTTGCTGACAGGTGTATAAATCAAGCACACGGCCATGCAATCTTTTTGACAATAGAATGGCCCGTACTGAAAAGCTCAATGACTTTCAACGTGGCACTGTCATAGGATGCTACCATTCCAACAAGTCAGCTCGTTAAATGTCTGCCCTGCTGAGGCTGCCACGGTCAACTGTAAGTGCTGTTATTGCGAAGTGGAAACGTCTAGGAGCAACCACGGCTCAGCTACAAAGTGGTAGGCCACATAAGCTCCCAGAATGGGATTCTGGAGCATTTTCATTGGACTCTGGAGCAATGAAAATGCGTTCTCTAGAGTGATGAATCACGCTTCACCATCTAGCAGTCTGATGGACAAATCTGGGTTTGGCAGAGGCCAGGAAAACGCTACCTGCCCCAATGCATAGTGCCAACTATAAAGTTTGGTGGAGGAGGAATAATGGTTTGGGGCTGTTTTTTATGATTCTGGCTAGACCCCTTAATTCCAGTGAAGGGAAATCTTAACGCTACAGCAGCAATGTTTCAACATCTAGTGGAAATCCTTCTCAGAAGACTGGAGGCTGTTATAGCAGTAAAGTTTGTACCAACTCCATATTAATGCCCGTGATTTTGGAATGAGATGTTCGACGGTATCCACATACTTTTGGCCATGTAGTGTATTAACATTGCATAAGGCATTAAAAAATGTGTAAAATTGCAGGAAATTAGCTTTAAAATGCAAAAAGTGTCTCTCCACACCATGGCAAAATGGATAGAATTGCAAGGAATTAGCTGTAAAGCCACAACGATCTCAGCCCCATGGCAAAATGCGTAGAACTGCATTTAATGTTTTATAAAATTATAACATTTTCTCCCGCCCATAGGCAGAATGTGTAGAATTGCAGGAAGTGAACTTAAAAACAAAATATTTTCTCTGCACGGTCAAGAGGAAGCTTCTAAAATGTATTGCTGCAAAGTGTGGGGCCCCCCAACCAAATCTCGCTTAGGGCCCCCAAAAGGCTAGAGCCAGCCCTGGGCATGATAGTGTGAATATGGTACATTTGTATTGGGACTGGGGAACTGCTCTGAACTGAGTCTGTTCCCTTACAGTATATGGTAAGAGCTTACATTTGTCTTATTACAGCTGATATAAATAGCTTTTTACTAGTAGGGGGTGTGTTGAGTAAATGAGGGAGTCTGAGTGCCACTTATGCTTGCTCATGTGCTCACAAATTGAAGCTAATGTGAGACATGCATGTCCAGCCACACAAGCAATTGGGTGGTCCTCTGCTGTCTATTGGTTTATTTTAATACTTTGGCTGTGTAAAGTATGACATGCTGTCTGACAGTGAGAAGGTGCGATAAGGAATATTATTATATACATAGCCTAAATATGATTTACCATATTCTATAGAAAACACTCACAGTCATTGTATTTAAACACGAGCCAGCATAAGTAGGGTACAATCGCTGTTATTCACCGACTATCATAATTGTGACCCTTTATTTTCCTGTGGGGTATTTGACTTCCGTGCCCTCCCTGTGCATACTTTGGTCCACGTTTCCCGAAGGTTATTAATGTGTCGCCTTACTTTACTCCCAGTCTCAGCACAGGGCTGTCTTTTTTTCAAACTACAGTCATCAATCAAGACATCAATTTCATCAACAACAGACACGGGTATTGAGACTAAACGTATAGTCTATAAAGGAATGAACAAACCATCTGCTCGCATTCTTTTTTATTCATTACCCACACATACATCATTTACAAATCCGTCTTTGTCACCTCTCGCCGGTCAGATTAATAACGGTTAGACTACCACTATAGGATATGTTTCACTGCTACCTAAAAAGATGTACGGGATCGAAACTAAAGCATGTCCAAAGTTCCGACATGTATTTTATATAGAAGAGTATGCGAATACTCGTTTTCACCTTTGGAAGCCTACTTACTTTTTCGCTTCCCGTCATTCACACACGCCCTTCAAATTCTCCTTTGGATTGAGAGGAAAATATGTGTCCTTACCGTCGAAGTCCTTGGAACGAGGATGGCCATGACATCCGTGATTTCTTCAAACAGGGTCGGTGCCCGGTGTCCACTGCATAAGTCCGGTCCATGGTCTTAGGGCTGAGGTATTTCTCGGTGTCCGAAAATCCTCTTTGTCTCACCCGGTTGTTCTTCCGTACCTCGAGCGCGTGGTGGAGCGGAGAGAGCACTGCTTGGTTCTGTTGCCTCCACAAATGTTTAGGCGCTTTCGCGTTTTCACCAGTGCATCCACTGCTGCTGCTGTCGAAGCTACCTGCGACGAGGGATGTCACTTTACCGCCGCCAGTATCCATCGCAGCTTGCCAAGGTTTTTAATAGACTCGCAGTCCAGATAAAAACATGAAGAGTGAAGCCTCTGGACTTTTTCGGAGCCGTGTCTCAGGGCTGTTGTTGCCAAGGTGTCTTCTAAAACTTAGTTCTGCTGGAGACCTACATTAATTCAAGTTTGTTTGAAGCTTTTTTATTAGTTTGAAACGTTACTTGAAGATCCAGGCACTTCTCTGGATGACCTATAAGAGGACAGAGGCAAGCAGTTCAATAATGTTCATTGCCTCGTATTGCTAACAATACTTATACAGCACTCCTGACAGTGACATCCAATGAATCTATCCAACAATACATCCATTTTGGTGACTAATTTGCGCAACGAATGTCATTATTAATATGTGCCACCACACAGAAACGAGTTCCCAAATTGCTAAAAACACTATTGCCATCTATACTGTGCTAAGAAAAAATGAACCTTTTTTTATTAACATTTCATGTCGTTAATGCAATATCAGCAACGTCCCGTCCAATGTCACTCTCTCCCTGTCGCTTCGACAAGAACCTGTCTGAAGTTGAATTCCAAATGCACCACCCTCTGCATGCTCGCCCATTTCAGCAAAGTGCTGTGACGATTCCTCATCTGTGTTCCCCGCAGTACTGTACGTGGTATGTGGATAGACTACCTTGAGCCTAAAGTAAAATCCATTACTGCCATTATATGTTTCAGAAATAAGATGTTTACATTTTCTTTATTTGGATTAGATTTGTAGATGTTATTGGGATCCCCAATAGCCGGTGCCAATGCCGACAGCTAGTCTTCCTGGGGTCCGACACGAAAAATACATCACAGACAAAAATACTTTAGAATTTCCATACATTTAAAAACATGAACATATAACGTTAAATTACAAGTACGTAAGATGGTGGAGAAACGTTGTGTTGCGAGGTGTTGTTTTTTAAAGCATATTGTAACGACCCTGGGTTTATGAACAGGCAGTTAACCCACTGTTCCTAGGCCGTCATTGACAATAAGAATTTGTTCTTAACTGATTTGCCTAGTTAAATAAAGGTCAAATTAAAAATGTACAAATGTAAACAAAAATTAAGCGTGGAAATCCACCCTACCACACGAGCGTGCTTTTGCGGAACAGTCGATAGCGCGGCTCGAAGGCCGAGGGTTCGAGACATGCTCCCTGCTGTTTCATTACAATATTTTGCTGTTTGCTTGAGTAATTTGACATGGAAGGCAGTTCCACGAGATTATGGCTCTATATGTGTGTAGCCGTGAATTCATTCTGGATTTGAGTCTGTGAACTTGAAGAGACCACTGGTGGCATGTCTGGTGGGGTAAGTATGTATAATAATATAATAATAATATATATAATAATATATTATAATAATATATCCCATTTAGCAGACGCTTTTGTCCAAAGTGACTTACAAGTCGGCTGGGGCCACTACTTTTGCATATGGGTGGCCCCAGTGGGAATCGAACCCACGACGCTTGGCGTTGCAAGCGCCATGCTCTACCGACTGAGCCACACAGGGACCCTGTCTGTCAGAGATGTAAGCAGTGGTGGAAAAAGTACTCAATTGTCATACTTGAGTAAAAGTAAAGATACCTTGATATAAAATGACTCAAATAAAAGTGAAAGTCACCCAGTAAAATAATACTTGAGTAAAAGTCAAAAGTATTTGGTTTTAAATATAGTTAAGTATGAATGGTAAATTGAATTGCTAAAATGGACTTAAGTATCAAATGTAAAGTATAAATGATTTAAAATTCCCTATCTTAAGCAAACCATACGGCACAATTTTCTTTTTTTATTGACGGACAGCCAGGGGCATACTCCAACAGTCAGACATCATCTACTGTACAAAGTAAGCATGTGTGTTTAGTGAGTCTGCCAGATCAGAGGCAGTAGGGATGACCAGGGATGTTATCTTGATAAGTGTGTGAATTGGACCATTTTCCTGTCAAAATGTGACTAGTACTTTTGGGTGTCGGGGATAATGTATGGTGTAAAAAGTACTTTATTTTCTTTAGGGATGTACAGTCATGGCCAAAAGTTTTGATAATAACACAAATATTAATTTCCACAAAGTTTTCTGCTTCAGTGTCTTTAGATATTTTTGTCAGATGTTACTATGGAATACTGAAGTATAATTACAAGCATTTCACAAGTGTCAAAGAGTCAATATTTGCAGTGTTGACCTTCTTTTTCAAGACCTCTGCAATCTGCCCTGGCATGCTGTCAATTAACTTCTGGGCCACATCCTGACTGATGGCAGCCCATTCTTGCATAATCAATGTTTGGAGTTTGTCAGAATTTGTGGGGTTTTGTTTGTCCACCCACCTCTTGAGGATTGACCACAAGTTCTCAATGGGATTAAGGTCTGGGGAGTTTCCTGGCCATGGACCCAAAATATCTATGTTTTGTTCCCAGAGCCACATAGTTATCACTTTTGCCTGATGGCAAGGTGCTCCATCATGCTGGAAAAGGCATTGTTGGTCACCAAACTGTTCCTGGATGGTTGGAAGAAGTTGCTCTCGGAGGATGTGCTGGTACCATTCTTTATTCATGGCTGTGTTCTTAGGCAAAATTGTGAGTGAGTCCACTCACTTGGCTGAGAAGCAACCCCACACATGAATGGTCTCCGGATGCTTTACTGTTGGCATGACACAGGACTGATGGTAGCGCTCACTATGTCTTCTCTGGACAAGCGTTTTTCAGTATGCCCCAAACAATCGGAAAGGGGATTCATCAGAGAAAATAACTTTACCCCAGTCCTCAGCAGTCCAATCCTTGTACCTTTTGCAGAATATCAGTCTGTCCCTGATGTTTTTCCTGGAGAGAAGTGGCTTCTTTGCTGCCCTTCTTGACACCAGGCCATCCTCCAAAAGTCTCTGCCTCACTGTGTGTGCAGATGCACTCACACCTGCCTGCTGCCATTCCAGAGCAAGCTCTGTACTGGGGCTGCCCCGTTCCCGCAGCTGAATTAACTTTAGGAGATGGTCATGGAGCTTGCTGGACTTTCTTGGGCGCCCTGAAGCCTTCTTCACAACAATTGAATCACTCTCCTTGAAGTACTTGATGATCCAATTAATGGTCGATTTAGGCTCAATCTTACTGGCAGCAATATTCTTGCCTGTGAAGCCCTTTTTTGTGCAAAGCAATGATGATGGCACGTGTTTCCTTGCAGGTAACCATGGTTGGCAGAGGAAGAACAATGATTCCAAGCACCACCCTCCCTTTGAAGCTTTCAGTCTGTTACTCTAACTCAGTCAGCATGCCAGAGTGATCTCCAGCCTTGTCCTCGTCAACACTCACACCTGTGTTAACAAGAGAATCATTGACATGATGTCAGCTGGTCCTTTTGTGGCAGGGCTGAAATGCAGTGGAAATGTTTTGGGGGGATTCAGTTCATTTGCATGGCAAAGAGGGACTCATTTCAATTAATTGCAATTCATCCGATCACTCTTCATAACATTCTGGAGTATATGCAAATTGCCATCATACAAACTGAGGCAACAGACTTTGTTAAAATTAATATTTGTTTCACCATTCTCAAAACTTTTAGCCACGACTGTAGTGAAGTAAAAGTAAAAGTTGCCAAAAATATAAATAGTAAAGTAAAGTACAGATACCCCAAAAAATAACTTAAGTGTACTTTTAAATATTTTTACTTAAGTACTTTACACCACTGTATGTAAGTTGATTATACAGACAATTTGAACATTTCAACAATTTGTTTTCTCACAAAAACAAGAATTGATGCATTTCTTCTCTCCTCAACCCTCATCCAGGAAAGACTGGCATGCATGTTGTTGATGTTAGTTCTATATGGGCAAGGCGTGCTGCTCTGTTTTGAGCCAGCTGCAGCTTTGCTAGGTCTTTCTTTGCTGCACTTACCAGACAGTAATCTAGATGGGACACAACCTGACCTCAGAGCATTTCGTATTATTCTTTATGTAAATTGGAGACACTCCATTTAGTATGATTTGTTATGTTTCGTACGTATTCATTTGTGGATGTGTGAAAATGTAGAGTTTCCATCAACCTCACTTGCGCTGCGCAATATAATATCAAAGAACACCACCATTCGCAGGTAGAGCAGTGGGTGAAACCATTCACTTCAGAAAAGGGTAGCTATTATTAAGGTTTTCTAACATTGTGTTGTCGAATTCATAAAAATATTTACTGCCATTGTAGTAAGGTTGGCAACACGAAAGGTCTTCAGACTTACCTTTTTTATATTATTTTCCTTGAAATAACAAATAGTGGATTTTGAGTGCTTCTCCCCCATTTGAAATGTTGGTCTGTCTGCTCTTCAGTCTGACAGAGATGTTCTGAGAGCAGGTTCATGTCCCCTTCCTCTGTGCATAAAAACTGTTTAAAACTGTATAACACAATAGTGACTTTTGAAAACTGGTTCCTATATCCCCAAAGTCATTAGAGAATGTGACTATGTATATATTTATGTTGCTGTTAATGTATTTAATGCCTATTTCGGCAAGTTAGTCATGGTTTAGCTAGCCATGTTAATGAGGAGCTAACTAGCACCTTCAGTCAGTGCACTGTTATGTCACTAGCTATTGCTAGCAGGTGATTTATTGGTAATTCAAGGCTTCTTTAATGAAATATTAAGTTAATTTTTATTTTCTTACTACCTTTAAAAGGTTTATTTAAAAAGAGTTGTACTTGTGCTCTGTATTTATGGATTGATGTCACTTCACATTGAGGGCATGTATCATTACTCTTGCTCCTATTTAAGAGATATATTGTGTCCTATCTAACCAGTTAAAGTGTGGCTGTGATCATCCTGTCAATGCCTGTCATCACTGTTTGATATCTTTAGCTGCAGATAAAAAAACAAGTCAACCTGAAGTGTGGGTGTCCATGTGCCTTTCTTCTGGGTGGTTGAAGTTGGTTTCAGATATCCATCACCCAATTTGTATGATATGTTATGAAATACAATTCGTATCATATGTTACAAATTTGCAAAATGTACAATATGTTATGAATTTGCGAAAACGTGTAGGTTATGAACTCTAGCTAGGTGGCTAACGTTAGCTAGGCTAAGGGTTAGGGGTTAAGGTTAGTGTCACGCCCTGACCTTAGAGAGCCTTTTTATGTCTCTATTTGGTTTGGTCAGGGTGTGATTTGGGTGGACATTCTATGTTTTGTTTTCTTTGTTTTTGTATTTCTATGTTTTGGCCGGGTATGGTTCTCAATCAGGGACAGCTGTCTATGGTTGTCTCTGATAGGGAATCATGCTTAGGCAGCCTTTTCCCCTTTTGTCTTTGTGGGAAGTTGTCTTTGTTAGGGGCACTATAGCCTTTGTAAGCTTCAAGGTCGTTTTTGTTATTTCTTGTTTTGTTGGCGACATTTTACTTAATAAAAGAAAATGTACGCTCACAACGCTGCACTTTGGTCCACTTCTTACGACAGCCGTGACAGTTAGGGTTACATTTAGGAGTTAGGGGCAGGTTTAGCTAAACTCTATAAGGTTAGGGTTAGCTAACATGCTAAGTAGGTACAAAGTAGCTATAAAGTAGTAAGTAGTTGAAAAGTTGCTAATTGGCGAAAATGCTAAATTTGTTCGTGATGAGATTTGAACTCGCAACCTTTGGGTAATATACAGTATCAGTCAAAAGTTTGGACAAACTCACGCATTGCAGGGTTTTTCTTTGTTAGAAAATAGTAAAGACATCAACATTATGAGAGAATGCCAAGAGTGTGCAAAGATGTCATCAAGGTAAAGGGTGACTACTTTGAATAATCTAAAATATATTTTGATTTGTTTAACACCTTCTGGTTATGACATGATTCCATATGTGTTATTTCAAAGTGTTGATGTCTTCACTATTATTCTACAATGTAGAAAATAGTAGGAATACAGAAAAACCCTTGAAAGAGTAGGTGTCCAAACTTTTGACTGGTACGGTATATGCTAATTTGAGTGCCCCCGGATTTACATTTACTATGTTACGTCTCGTCTATGAGACCAGGCTGTGGAACTAGACCAGACCCTAAACAACTATTACAGTTGCTTTTGGTGTAAAAAAAATACTGAACATCTTGCGGTTGTAACTTTAAGAATCCATGGAGTAGGCCTAAGGAAACACATCCACTGGTAATCCCCCATCTGCAGTCCTTGGGCAAGTACTGTAACAATGGAATAGGAAAGCTATTACAGCATACATAAAACATGAGACCTTGGCCACCTCCTTTTGACCACAACACAAATACAGTACAAAGGGATGGGTAAGTTAATGTCGTAACTGAATTGGTAATCAATCCAAATGTTGCTTTTCTCTGATCCTTGTTAATGGAATCAATATAGGGGGAATCAAAATGTCATAGAATATGAATCAAGTGTTCAATATCTTTGATCATTGTTCATGGAATCAAAACCATCACCTTTGAAGGTGGAAAACAGGAGAGGGATGTTAAAATATGTCTCCTTTTTTTATTTTTTTAAATAATATATTGCTATTGTATGCATTGCACAGTTTTTGTTTGCTTTTTGGATCCCTAAATGCAACGGAAAGGATGAAACATTCCTAAAGTATTAACATAAAATACTTACTGTATATGACTGTATCCTTTTGACATTTAACAGACACTCGAATCCAGAGCAACTTACAGAAGCAATTAGGGTTAAGCTCCTTGCTCATGGGCACTGACAGATATTTTGCAATCGGCTCTGGGATTCGAAACAGTGGCCTTTCGGTTACTGGCCCAGTGCTCTTAACCGCTAGGCTACCTAGCGACCACGGGCAGACAAACTACATTTGTTTCATTGTAGTTTATATTTGTGTTGTGTCCAGTGTCATTTCTCCACACAGACTGATAGGGGGTGGATGGGACCTAGGTTGTGACTCAGACTCCAGAGAGGAGAGAGCTCCTTCTACCACCGCCACCATGACATTGCTTTTGGCACATTTTCCATTTCTTTGTTATTTTTTTCCTTCAAACCCGTGAGAGAACTTTCAGTCAAATCGCAGTGTGTTCTTTCCTCCTCTCCCCCTGCTTGATTCGAGCCCATTACACTGCAAACTAACTGGCCAGGGGCTGACATTTTTTCAACGGCAATAGCACGAACGCTATCTCCTCAGAAATAGGCTTGTGACAGAGCAGTGGTTGCTATGCACATGCTGTTGGCGAGGACAGGGGTATGACAGACTCTCCCATTTAAGAAGTGCCTGATCTTTCTTTCTCTGTCCTGGTTTATCTGTAACCTATATCCCAGTTCAGACACGTCACTATTGCATTGTTCAAATAACACCTTAACTTGAACTTGGAAGTGGTAAAGTCTTCCAATATTCCAATATTATTATAAATGAACCAAGCTTGAAGCTGAGCTAAGACGTCCCACAATCTGGTCTTTGTTAGAATTCTCAAAAATGTTCTTCCCTGTTGTCCATAGGGAAGATAATACAAGGCATAGAAATGAATAAGGATATGATAAAAGGCTTGTTACTATACTGTATAAATCAATCCTGAAAACGCACTGATGTCATATCACACCATTTTAACAAAGCTTCCCCTCCACATTTTATTTTAGGACTATTGTGCTAAATTCCCCCTAACACACACCCTCTTGTGTCTTAATGTTTTAATATCAGACTGTAGGCATCAGTCTTCTAGGTTGTTTTCAATAAAACGTCAGAATACATTCGATTTGGCTGCTAAAACCATTGACATCTATCTATGTGCAGTTTTCAAGGGATTGATACATTTTCTAACTATTTGGTTTAAATATTATCAACTATTATGCGTAGTCATAAAAACACATGTCTGATATTCCATGCAAAACAATTGCACACATTTAGCTCTATCATCAGAGTTGTACAGCAAGTAACTGCATGCTCATCATCATCAGTAAACATCAATTGATCATGTAATTTCAGATATGTGAAGGTACCTATCCATTTGGCATATAGCTAGCTAAGCAAACAACATCATTTAGAGCTCGACATCTGCAAGTCCTCGTCCAAACAATATTTGGATTTCGTCATATAGTTTACCCCCTGAAAGTTTGCTTGATAACTAGCCATATTGACGTGATCTGTTATTAGCTCGCTAGCCAATTTGTCGTGGTCCATCAATCAATGTAGCCTATATCATATTTCTGTCAGAAGCAATCATAATTAAACACTCTTAAAAACAATGTTGAAAAGTGGATCATGTTGGCTCACTTCGCTGGTTGGAGAACATTGGTTGGAGAAAAAAGTACATTAGTTCTACTTATATGTTTAGCCAGCTATACAAAGTTTCTACCAGTTCCTTGCAAAGTAAACAATATCAACTAACTGTAGCCTACATTGGCAAATGTGCCCTTCTGCTGCTTGAAAGGCAGAGCCCACAAAATATGGGAAATTAACTTAAACCACTCATACTTGTCAGGTATAGTTTAATTTGATTTGATATCACTCAAATATCCAATTCATGGTGGCCTATATTGAGAGATATCTTGAGGCTACCCTATGTATCTGAAATGACATGATTGATGTTTAATGATCATGAAAAGCATGCAGTTACTTGCTGTATAACTCTGATGACAGAGATAAATGTGTGCATTTGTTTTGTATGTAATAATCTGACATTTGTATGTATTGACTATGCTTTTCAAGCAGTGATGATATTACAACCAAATAGTTAACATTTATTTAACAATCCCTTGAAAACAGCACACAGTTCTACACTTTACACCACGTGTCAAACTCATTCCAAGGAAGGCCAAGTGTCTGTGGGTTTTCGTTCCACCCTTGTACTTGATTTATGAATTAAGGTCACTAATTAGTAAGGAACTCCCTCACCTGGTTGTCTAGGTCTTAATTAATAGGAAAAAACAAAAACCTTCAGACACTCAGCCGTCCGTGGAATGAGGCAACATTTTAATTACGCTTTTTTTGCGACGTTTACTGACACCGGCCATATTCACTGGATATGTAAATTCATCAGATATTCTGCGTTCTGGCACACTGAGACGAGAGTGCTCTGAAATCGGAGTAGATAACCAGAGTGAATTTACGAACAGGCCCTAAGAAATCTAGATGGTGAGGGGAGGCAAACACGTGGGGTTTCAAATGTGTTTGTCTATGAATACCAAGGAAGGAAACAGCACTGACATCATAGGCAGGAATATAATCTATACAACACTGTAAATGGTCATTAGCTAAAGATATTTTTGCTAGAAAAGACTTGGGTCATGGAAGTCGATGGGAATTTTTCTAATATAAAGTCAGAGTGGTAGCCATTAAACACGTCAAAGAGCTGATGCAATTAAAGAACAATAGAGAAAAGGAGATGATGAGCAAGCTTGACAGTTTTCTAAAGAAAGATAATCTATCTGAAGAGTCTGTGTTCAGGTCTTTACAACTAGAATTAGAACAGATTTACACGGATCTGGCAAAGGGCGCTTTTGTATGGTCAAGAGCCAAATGGATTGAAGAGGGGGGAAAAAACACTAGTTACTTTTTTGCACTTGAAAAGAGAAACTACAAAATAAACTAGAAGTGCACTCAAAATTAACTATGTTTTATGCAAAGATCCCCATTACAATATCATCATTTGTCAATTCCTTTTGTGAAAACCTTTACAACTCTCAAGTTCAGGAAGATGGTTGTGAAAGTTACATTTGCCACATTCAGAATTGTGTCCCTGTAATTGAGGATGATTTCCACTCAGTTTGCGATTCACCTGTGTCAATTGGAGAAATTAGAAAGGCTCTGAATTCAATGAAAAAAGGGAAATCACCTGGCCCTGATGGCCTGTCAGTTCAATTCTATAGACAGTTTTGGGAGTTACTAGAAGACCTGATTTTCAATATGTTTCAAGATTGCATTAAAAAAGGGGAAATGGTCTCCACTATGAAACAGGACATTATTTCACTGATTCCGAAGCCTGATAAAGACCCTTCTCTCATTGACAATTGGAGACCAATTACTTTATTAAATACTGATTACAAATGGATTGCTCTGCTTTATGCCAAAAGATTAAAGAAAGGAATAGATACCATTATAAATGAGACACAAACAGGATTTATGAAGAGCCGTCACATAAGCTCTAACAGTCGTTTAGTCTTGGACCTTATAGATTATTCAGATGCAATTGACTCAGATGCGGTTGTCCAATTTCTGGACTTCTGTAAAGCCTTTGACACAATTGAACATGAATTTCTCTTTAGGTCTCTTAAACTTTTTGGATTTGGTGAACATTTTATTAAAGTAATTTGCATGTTTTACAAAGATATAAATAGATCTGTGCTACTAAACCTTAATACTTCCAAAAGATTTAGTGTCAACAGAAGTGTATGACAGGGATGCCCAATTTTGCCATTTTTATTCATTTTGGTTGTGGAACTTCTAACTTCTCTAGATATTCTGAATGATACAAATTTGTATGGCTTAACCATTTTTAACAAAGAAATCAAAATTTCCCAACTGGCTGATGATACTACTCTTTTCTTAAGAGACAAAGACCAGGTCTCACATGCCCTTAATGCTATAACTGCATTTTCTATTGCATCAGGATTAAAACTGAATGTTTCCAAATGTGAAATCTTATGTTTATTTGACTCTGATGATAAAGAAATTGAAAATATTCCTGTAAAGGACTGTGTTAAATATTTAGGAATACATCTGTCAAAAAACCACTTAGTCAGACAACATTTGAATTTCTCTCCTAAAATTCAGAGAACTAAAAATATATTTAATAATTGGCTACAAAGAGATCTGTCTATACTTGGGAGAGTACTTCTGTCCAAGGCAGAGGGACTGTCTCATTTTGTGTACCCCTCATTATCGTTATGTGTAAATCCAGCTACTTGTAAAGAGATCAATAAGACCTTTCTTGACTTCATCTGGAAAAACAAGTCTCACAAACTAAAAAAATATGTCCTTTCTAACCAAAGAGCTGAAGGCGGTCTAGAAGTGTTGGACTTTGTTGACATAAATAACACTTTCAAGATAAACTGTTTTTTACTGAAATGTAATTATATTCCTGAAAGATTACCTGCTAAATTGGCTAGGTTTCACCAACAAGCTTTACTGGCCTGGAAAATATGTTTCCTGCACATTTTTTCCCCTCATAAGACTCTTTTGTGGAATAATTCAGACATAACTGTAAGGAATAAGTCATTGTTCACCCCAGCTGGCATGGGAGGAATATTGACTTTGTCCTTGTCCATGTTTGACAACAAGGGTAATATTCTCACATATGAACAATTTATAACATTGAAAGAGTTTCCAATACCTTTCAGAGAGTTCATTTCTGTGATCAAAGCCATTCCCAGTGGTCTAACTACACTTATGAAAAGTCATCTTAATTTTGGGAATGATCACAAAGTTTATCCAGAACTCAGATTGGAAGGTGTGGGCTTACTTGAGAAATCTTGTTGTAATAAATATATAAGACAAATTCTTCATTCACAAAACCAATTTACACCGAGAGGAAAGTTTTTCTGGAACATGCTTATTCCTGACATTGTCTGGAAAATGCATGGTTAAGACCTTACAAATACTGTATACCAAACAAAGTTAAGGAAGTGCACTTCAACATTTTGCATAAGATATATCCATGTAATTCTATGATGTCCATATTTGTGGCTATTGATGATATCTGCGTTTTCTGTGAAAAAGAAGGTGAGAATCTGTCTCAATTGTTCTTTGAATGTAAATTTGTGTCAGAATTTTGGGAAAACCTTGCAAAGTACTTATTTGCCATTATGAACACTGCCTATAATTTTAACATAAAATATATAATATGTTACTATTGCAATGATAACAAAACCACTGAAATGATTGTTAATTTTTTAATTCTTGTTGCCAAATACTTTATACACAAACAAAAATTCCAAAATTCTATACCAAAATTACACATTTTTCTGATTGAATTTAATTATCTTATTAAAACACTAACCCTAGTGAATAACAAAAATAATAACATCTTCATGAATCATTATAATAAGATATTTTCAGAGTGAATATAATTGCACTTAAATTGTTTCTTTTTTTTTCTTTTTTTTCTGTATGTTTGAGCATTATTAATAGCTGTGTTTGGTTTGCTAGACATGTTTGATGTAGCAATGTAAGTTGATTTTTGTATTATGAATAATAAAAAATAAAAAAATAATAATTTAAAAATTTAAAAAACAACTGCTGTGTAACAAACAAAAAAAATACATGAAAAAACACTGTAAATGGTCACTAGAGTATTAATTTTTGTTATTTTTTAATATTTTTTATTCATAATACAAAAATCTACTTACATTGCTACATCAAACATGTCTAACAAACCAAACACAAGTATTAACAATACTCAAACATACAAAAAATCTAAATAAAATAATACAAAAATAAACTATTTAAGTGCAATTATATTCACTCTGAAAAGATCTTATTATATCACTAGAGTATTCATAGGTTGCACCTCCATCACTCTGTCACGTCATGCCATTGTTATGAACATTCTCAAGCTGCTCTTGGCCATAGTGGTTCCCAAAATGTGTGATAAGCCCAGCCATTCTAAACAGAGGCTAATGACTTTTGTCATCTAAATTACACTATATTGGCCTGTAAATACAATGACGTTGCTAAAGTAGGCAAATATTTAGTAGGAAACAACTTGCCATCATTATGTCATCAAACGTCCTTTAGACAGATGGCAATGTTGTCATTAGCTAGCAAAGTTTGTCAGAACTAGCTAAGAAAGCGAACACTAGCTACCTGAAATGCGGTTGTCTCCCCTCAGTCTTAGCAGGCTAACTAACGTTATACAGCATCTAAAGTCAATCTGGCGACATCAAAATTATGCATATGGTTTCACTTCCAATTGTAGTATTTGCCTACTTTTGAAATGTCATTCTATTTCCAAGCCACTGTAATGGACTTTTGATTAAATATTCATTAGCACTCATTGATAACGCATTGTGTAGACTGCTCAGCCGGGCTTTAGTCCTAAACCAAATGTTTTAAACAATATTGTGACGAAATGTGCAACTCATGAATAGGATGACACTCTGTCATGTCTTTGTGTTCATACAGGTGGTGACTTGGTCTCCATTTCATAACACTTGGTTACCAAAGAATGCTTCAGAACCAGCGAACTTAAAATAGCTTACTTTCTTAAAATTTACAGAATAGTTGCTTTGAGAAAGGAAAATACTGCTACTACCTTGCAGTCGAATCAAGGTGCATGCAACCAACAACAAACTGGATATGCAAGAGAAATTCAGCCACATTTTGGAGGAAAATTATAGTTGAATATAAAGTGCTTTTTTGACAGCTAACCTAAGAGATGGCTGCCACCCAATGCCGGATGCCTGATGCCTAAACTTTGACAACTATGTCATGTCTATTTGATGGAACAGTGATTCGTGTACATGGAAAGACTTTCAAACAGAAACGATTACCACCTTGCCTAGGCCTATATGATATCTGCCCATAGGCAATTCCATGGTAATGGAATTACACTGAGACTAAAATGTATACCCCCCCCCAAATAACTATTGATTCTTAAAGTTTAACAAATCGTAGATCTCTATGCACAAGGACTACTTTTAATAATTTCTACTGAATATTTTTACAAAAACACATTTATAGGAAGAACTGTGCAGATACAAAGTTTAAAACTGAGGAAGATTTTACCGTACTTCTGTAACCAAACTTTGCATCTGCACAGTTTTTCCAGTAAATGTTTTTTTTACTGTGCCAATAGTTCAAAATAGTCATTGTAGCTAGCAATGCTGATGTTAGCTAGCAAAAAAAGCAGTTGTCTCCCCTCAATCTTAGCTAGCTAGCTATCGTTATACTGCATCTAAAGTCAATCTGGAGACATCTTAATTATTACAAAAGGTTTTGCTCCAATATTATTTGCCTCCTTTAGAAATTTAATTGTATTAACAAGCCACTGTAATGCACTTTTGATGAAATCTTCATCAGCAGTAGAATACTCAGTCTGACATTAGTCCTTATAGAATAACTGTCTTCAAAGTAATGGCTCGGGGTGCCGGTTACAGAGGTGGGACCATGTCACTATTATTCGAGTCATAAGCAAGTCTCAAGTCACAAGATCAGAGTCTCAAGTCGGTCTCAAGTAGAACAGGTAGAGTCTCGAGTCAAGTCGAAGTTGTGCATTCTAAGGCCAAGTCATGTCACAAGTTTTTTAACGTCAAGTCTCAAGTAAACAAATAATCTATACATGCAATGACTTGTTCAACTACAAGTCTTTGTCCAATTAATTAGGCTGCCAGAAAGCCCTTTTCATTATTTGTCTAACATTTTGATTATGTAGTTAATTGAACCAATTTCAAAAGCAAGTTTCATAAATAGATTATCAATTTCAAGCAATTTTGTCATACCAAAAGACCAGTGGCCTATGCTAGTAATTGTTGCTTGATGCCCCATTCATGAGCTTGCAAAGTGAACAGTTCATATTCTTGATCACCAAACAATTTTTGGAGCTGCATATTTATTTACGGCATTCCTCTCTCCCTACAATTTGGCGTTTGCGCAGAGGGCGAACACGCGCGCACGATGTGGCTTGTCAGTCATTACAGCCATAAACGGTGATACATTTTCAAAATGCAAGATACAAAAATAAACTGTGTTATACACCTGCATTTTGAGCTGAAAACAGAAAAACAGGAAGATGTTTTGAGTAGGGGGTGCTGAGTGGGGGAGTGTTTGTTGCCCAACATATACAGTATACATTTTTTACATTGTTTGCATACTGATATGTGACGCGTATTAATGCCAAAATGTGGGGCTCAAAACAGGTGGGGCTCCTTGTTAAAAGTTCATTTGTGGAATTTCTTTCCATGGCTGTATCACATCCAGCAGTGATTGGGAGTCCCACAGGGCGGTGCACAATTGGCCCAGCGACGTCCGGGTTTGGCCGGGGTAGGCCGTCATTGTAAATAATAATTTATTCTTAACTGACTTGCCAAGTTAAATAAAGGTTAAATGTAAAAAATAAATTAAAAATTAATGCGTTTGAGCCAGCCAATTGTGTTGTGACAAGGTAGGGGTGGTATACAGAAGATGGCCATATTTAGTAAAAGGCAATATTATGACAAGAAAAGCTCAAATAAGCAAAGAGAAATGACAGTCCATCATGATGAAACTCTATGATGAAACTGGCTCACATGAGGACCGCCACAGGAAAGGAAGACCCAGAGTTACCTCTGCTGCAGAGAGTAAGTTCATTAGAGTTAACTGCACCTCAGATTGCAGCCCAAATAAATGCTTCATAGAGTTCAAGTAACAGACACATCTCAACATCAACTGTTCAGACGAAACTGAGTGAATCAGGCCTTCATGGTCGAATTGCTGCAAAGAAACCACTATTAAAGGACACAAATAATAAGAAGAGACTTGTTTGGGCCAAGAAACATGAGCAATGGACATTAGACCGGTGGAAATCTGTCCTTTGGTCTGATCAGTCCAAATTTGATATTTTTTGGTTCCAACGCGGTGTCTTTGTGAGACTTAATATTCTTCGCATGTGTGGTTCCCACAGTGAAGCATGGAGGAGAAGGTGTGATGGTGTGGGGGTGCTTTGCTGGTGACACTGTCAGGGATTTATTTAGAATTCAAGGCACAATTAGCCAGCATTGCTAACATAGCATTCTGCAGCGATACGCCATCCCATCTGGTTTGCACTTAGTGAGACTATGATTTGTTTTTCAACAGGACAATGACCCAATACATCTCCAGAATGTGTAAGGGCTATTTGACCAATGAGAGTGATGGAGTGCTGCATCAGATGACCTGGCCTCCACAATCACCCCACCTCAACCCAATTGAGATGGTTTGGGATGAGTTGGACCGCAGAGTGAAGGAAAAGCAGCCAACAACTGCTCAGCATATGTGTGAACTCCTTAAAGACTATTGGAAAAGCATTCCAGGTGTAGATGGTTGAGAGAATGCCAAGAGTGTGCAAAGCTGTCATCAAGGCAAAGGGTGGCTTCTTTGAAGAATCTCAAATATAAAATAAAGGTTGATTTGTTTAAAACCATATGTGTAATTTCATAGTTTTGATGTATTCACTATTATTCTACAATGTATAAAATAGTGAAAATAAAGAAAAACCCTGAAATGAGTAGGTGTGTACAAACTTTTGACTGGTACTGTATACACAGTTGAAGTCGGAATACATTAGGTTGGAGTCATTAAAACTTGTTTTTTAACCACTCCACAAATTTCTTGTTAACAAACTATAGTTTTGGCAAGTCGGTTAGGACATCTACTTTGTGCATGACACAAGACAGATTATTTCACTTATAATTCACTATATCACAATTCCAGTGGGTCAAAAAGTTACATACACTAAGTTGACTGTGCCTTTAAACAGCTTGGAAAATTCCAGAAAATTGTGGCATGGCTTTAGAAGCTTCTGCTAGGCTAATTAACATCATTTGAGTCAATTGGAGGTGTACCTGCGAATATATTTCAAGGCCTATCTTCAAACTCAGTGACACTTTGCTTGACATCATGGGAAAATCAAAAGAAATCAACCCAAAAATTGTAGACCCCCACAAGTCTGGTTCATCCTTGGGAGCAATTTCCAAATGCCTGAAGGTACCACATTCTTCTGTACAAACTTCCAATACACAAGGATAAACCCCATGGGACCATGCAGCCATCATACCACTCAGGAAGGAGACGCGTTCTATCTCCTAGAGATGAACGTACTTTGGTGCGAAAAGTGCAAATCAATCCAAGAACAACAGCAAAGGATCTTGTGAAGTTGCTGGAGGAGACAGGTACAAAAGTATCTATATATCCATAGTAAAACGAGTCCTATATCAACATAACCTGAAAGGCTGCTCAGCAAGGAAGAAGCTACTGCTCCAAAACTGCCATAAAAAAGCCAGACTACGGTTTGCAACTGCACATGGGGACAAAGATCATACTTTTTGGAAAAATGTAATCTGGTCTCATGAAACAACAATAGAACTGTTTGGCCATAATGACCATCCTTATGTTTGGAGGAAAAAGGGGGATGCTTGCAAGCCGAAGAACACCATCCCTACCGTGAAGCATGGGG
Source organism: Oncorhynchus masou masou (assembly GCF_036934945.1). Lineage (NCBI taxonomy): Eukaryota > Metazoa > Chordata > Actinopteri > Salmoniformes > Salmonidae > Oncorhynchus > Oncorhynchus masou. Next base: position 38,729,286 of record NC_088236.1, on the reverse strand, counting down.
GTGGCAGCATCATGTTGTGGGGGTGCTTTGCTGCAGGAGGGTCTGGTGCACTTCACAAAAAAGATGGCTTCATGAGGACGGACAATTATGTGGATATATTGAAGCAACATCTCAAGACATCAGTCAAGATCTTAAAGCTTGGTTGCAAATGGGTCATCCAAATGGACAATGACCCCAAGCATACTTACAAAGTTGTGGCAAAATAGCTTAAGGACAACAAAGTCAAGTTATTGGAGTGGCCATCACAAAGCTCCTGACCTCGATCCTATGGAAAATTTGTGTGCAGAACTGAAAAAGCATTTACGAGCAAGGAGGCCTACAACCTGACTTAGTTACACCAGTTCTGTCAGGAGGAATGGGCCAGAATTCACCCAACTTATCGTGGGAAGCTTGAGTAAGGCTACCCGAAATGTTTGACCCAAGTTAAACAATCTAATGGCAATGCTACTAAATCTAATTGAGAGTATGTAAACTTCTGACCCACTGGGAATGTGATGAAAGAAATTAAAGCAGAAAAAAAATAATTCTCTCTTCTCTGCTTTTGTCTCGTTCTTTCTGATTCATGTGGACGTTCTTCCTCAGGCATTTCAGCTGCTTCATCCCTTTGATCTTTGTTACGGCTCATCCTACCGGGTTTTTGTGCGTGGCAGCACCTATTCTCCCTTAGGATGTTGAAAAGGTTTGGCATGGGCCCTCAAATAGCGATTTATAGCTGCCTCATTGAGAGCATCTGGACTGGCTGCGTCACCGCTTGGTATGTCAACAGCACCGCCCTCGATCGCATGGAGCTACAGAGGCTGGTGCGGGCAGCCAAGGAACATCACCGGAAGGCCTGGAAAATTGTTAAAGACTCCAGCCACCCAAGCCATAGACTGTTCTTTCTGCTTCCGCACGGCATTTGGTGTCAAGTCTCACCAACAGGCTCCTGAACATCTTCTATCCCCAAGCCATAACACTGCTAGATAGCTAACAGAATGGCTACACAGACTATTTGAGTTGAATTTATATTTTTTCTCTATGCACACTCACAGGACTCTACACACTCACTGACACTCGAACACACACATAACATGCACACACTGATACTGACTCTACACTCACGCACACACAAACACATACAATCATTATTTATGCTGCTGCTACTCTGTTTATCATATACCCTGATGTCTAGTCACCCTACACCTATCTACCTCTATCACTCCAGTATCCCTGGACATTGTAAATATAGTATTGGAACTAACTCTGTTAATAGCTTCTTACTTTCTCGTGTTCTTATTTCTTGTGTGTTTTTGTTCTACCTTGTGTTATTTTTAGTGCTACGTTAATATTGATTACTGTATTGTTGGGTATGGAGCTTGCAAGAAAGGCATTTCACTGTACTTGTGCACGTGAAATTAAGACTTTACAATTTATAAGGTAATGACTCAGGACATTGGTTATAAAATGAACGCTTCCTTTAGTAATAAAATGTGTTCACGTTACATTTTACCACTCTAGATTCTACAAAACTATAAAGAAAGTTGCTAGCGAAAGCCAGGCTAATCACTTGTCACTTGTTCATAAGTGGAGCTTTCTCACTTCCACTTCCTGTCGCGAAGCATTCTGGTCCTTGCAGTCAATAGCGTAATCCAATACTATCCAATGCAACATAAATGTACATAGTGCTCTCAATCTCTCAATCCATCACATGAATTCTAATACAATTAGTCATTGTGCATAGAGTTGTACGGTTTGTTTAAACTCAGCTTAGTTCTGCTACCGTGGATTTGCCCTCATGCTGTCTTCATCTATCTAGATAAAAGCATTTTGACATGCTGGAACATTGGTACAAACGACATCATCGTCCCCAGCAGTTGGATGAGAGCCATTGTGTCAAGCCATTGGACGTTGTAATGTATGTAACTGGTTGTTGATGAAGACGACAGATTTCATGATGAGTGGAGCAAGGTGTCATATAGCCCAGTGACTCTGTCCATTCTATGAAATCTAATTACAGGGTCCTACATTCTTCTCTCAGTCCCATATTACAAAGACATTGCCTGGCCACAAAGCACCTGCCAAGGCCACAAAGCACCTGCCAAACTTGATGTGTTCTCTGATGCCCTGATCAAAATATTTTCCAGATCCGTATATTGTGTCCTTGTTAATGAAATCAGTCAATTACTGGCAAAGAGATCTTTATTAGAAATACACTGATGATTCAGACTTCAGTAAACAAGTGAGTCAGGGTTTACTTCAATAACTACCAAAAACACACAGAAAATGAAGGGCTATATTTGTATAACTGTTGCTCATCCAAAACGACGAAGCACTCTTCCCATTCAGCCCGACAGTTTAAACATTCATTGCATTTGATCAAAACTAACAAGGGAACAAACAAACATACACACACTTCTCACCTGCTGCTGTCAGCGGAGGTGATGGCAATGAGTGGCGGGGTCCGTAGAGCCAGTGTGGTCGGTCGTGGTGGGAACATGACCGTGTCTGGTTCAGGTTTGTAGTTGCAGTAGTACTGCTCAGCCTGCCTGAAGGCCAGAGGGGGCAGCTGGATGGTGCGACAGGACAGCCTCCGGACCAGAAAGGTTTCCATATTGGAGACGGGCCCCAGCTCTGGAGAGTTTGACAAATCATCTGACACCTGGGACATAGGAGAGGAGAGACGTGTTTAGGGAGAGATATGCAGAGAGCAGAGAGAAAGAACCTACCCACTGGTCAAAAACTGGTTGAATCAACGTTGTTTCCACTTAATTTCAACAACAAAAATTCAATGTGATGACGTTGAATCAACGTGGTAAACTGATTGGATTTGCAAAAAGTCATCAACGTGAGGGAAATTTGTATTTTTTTCACCCAACTTTTAACCTAAATCCATTGACATGGTGAAATGTTTTGTTGATTTCATGTTGATTTCACAAATCAAAACTAGATGTTGATCTGACATCTGTGCCCACTGTGTATGTACTTGTGAATCCATTAGTTCTTATCGATCCATTCAAATTAGTTGAGGCCCTCATTCCAAACTATTTACACTTGCACTGTAGTGCCGTCATGTAAAGCTCTAGCGGTCAGGAGTGTCTTCAACCTATAGACAATCACACAACCCTGTCCATACCAAAGAATAGAATTGGCAGAATACGAGAGGCGCCACCCGGTGTCTCACCCGGGCGAGCTTGACGGGCCGGCCGAGGCATGGGCACTGGACAAGCCGGCTGTGGCATAGAAGCCCGATGAACCGGCATAGGCATGGGAGCCTGGAAAACCTGCTCAAGCGTGGGAGCCTAATGATCCAGCTGAGGGGTGAAAGCCTGACGATCCCACTGAGGCGTGGGAGCCCGACGACTCAGCTGAGGGGTGAAACCCTAACGATTCAACTGAGGCATGAGAGCCTGATGGGCCGGCTGAAGCATGACGTGGGGTGGGAACCTGCCGAGCCCATCGAGGCAAGAAGACCTCTCTTATCACCAACCAAAACAAAAACCCAAACCCCTGATGTTTATTTTAGTGTTATCATCATTCTGTAAAGATCGACGCTGGTAGACGAGAAGCAGGTACAGGGAGAACATTTATTTTGTTGTTTTATTTTTTACCTTTATTTATCTAGGCAAGTCAGTTAAGAACACATTTTTATTTTCAATGATGGCCTAGGAACAGTGGGTTAACTGCCTGTTTAGGGGCAGAACGACAGATTTGTACATTGTCAGCTCGGGGGTTTGAACTTGCAACCTTCCGGTTACTACCACTAGGCTACCCTGAGCAACAGACATGAAACAGGAAAGGACAGCATCTGGACAGGGGAGAAAATAACAACATCAATGCTGACACAGGGAACAAATGGGGGAGCCGACAGTTATAGACGGGACAATCAACAAAGTCCAAGTGAGTCACAGTCCAATGAGTGTTGCTGCGCGTAATGATGGTGTACATAATGAAAGACAGGCAGGGAGAACGGGAGCAGGCGTGACATTTCACAGCAAAAATCAAGCCATGAGGTCGAAGGAAAAATGTCAGTAGAACTCTGAGACGGGATTGTGACGAGGCACGGATCTGGAAAATGGTTCCAAAAAAGTTCTGCAGCATTGAAGGTCCTCAAGAACACAGTGGCCTCCATCATTCTTAAATGGAAGAAGTTTGGAACCACCAAAACTCTTCCTAGAACACGATGCTCCAATCTGACAGAGCTCCAGAGTTCCTCTGTGGAGATTGCCACTCTACCACGAGGGCCTGATTGTTTGGTTTGGTGGAGTTCTACAGAGATGGTTGTCCTTCTGTCAAGGTGACCATCGGGTTTTTGGTTTACCTCCCTGACCAAGGCCCTTCTCTTTCTATTGCTCAGTTTGGCCAGGCGGCCAGCTCTAGGAAGAGTCTTGGTGGTTCCAAACTTCTTCCATTTAAGAATGATGGAGGCCACTGTGTTCTTGGGGACTTTCAATGCTGCAGAAATGTTTTGGTACCCTTCCCCAGATCTGTGCCACTACACAATCCTGTCTCGGCACTGTACGTAATATTCCTTCAACCTCATGGCTTGGTTTTTGCTCTGACATGCACTGTCAACAGTGGGACCATATATAGACAGGTGTGTGCCTTTCCAAATCATGTCCAATCAATTGAATTTACCACAGGTGGACTCCAATCAAGTTGTAGACACATCTCAAGGATGATCAATGGAAACAAGATGCACCAGAGCTCAATTTCGAGTCTCATAGCAAAGGGTTTGAATACACACAATACTAAAAATGTCTAAAAACTTGTTTTTGCTTTGTCGTTATTGGGTATTGTGTGTAGATGGATGTGGACAATGTTTTATTTAATCGATTTCAGAAAAAGGCTGTAACGTAACACAATGTGGAATAGTCTGAATACTTTCCGAATGCGCTAAAAGACTCAAATTCCTTTCAATCTTTTACCCAGATTTTAGCAGAGATGCAAAGTTGCATATTTAGTTTCTTTAAATAAATAACCACCAGTCAGGAGGATATAGACAGCTCAAGATGTATACAGATATGCAGAAAAATAAACGTATTTTTTTACACAGAATCAAGGATAATGATTATGTCTTTAGATTGCAGGAAAAAGCTGTTTCAGGTGTTTGAAAAATGACCATTTTGTTATTGATTTATAAAAGGCCTATTTTGTTTGAGTATAGAAGGCGATGTGTAGGAACTAGAATATTTCAGTAATATTTCTGCCTTGGGGCAGATCCCATGGGATGATGCAGCACACTCTTTATGCCGGTAAACCTATTATTTGCCGTGTTACATAGCCCTATTCGGATGGGAGTCGTATTACTAGAGGCGTTGGTTATGTAATTATCCAAGCATGTGCATTATTCCACTGGACGATTCCAAACTTCCCTCTGTAATAGTTTTTTTTTAAATCAATTGATTTATGATGAAAGCCTGTAGGGTAGGTTTTTATTCCAGGTTGTTAAGGTATTTCAAAATCATGTCTAGATGATAATAGGCTACACTGATAACTCGTGCTTGGCTGCCAGTCTATAGGTGTCCCCATAATATTTACATTCAGGAATTGTGATCCTAATCATTATGTTAGCGATCCAAGGTGGGTCAAATCACATCAATTCAAACTTTATTTGTCACATGCACCGAATACAACAAGTGTAGACCTTACCGTGAGATGCTTACTTACAAGCCCTTAACCGACAGTGCAGTTTAAGAAGAGTTAAGAAAATATTTACCAAATAAGCGAATGTAAAAAATTATAAAAAGCAACACGATAAAATAACTATACTGAGGCTATATACGGGGGGGGGGGGGGGTACCGGTACTGCTTAAAGCAGATGTTGCCTGTTAGCCATGGCTTCTGGTTAGTATATGTACTGTATGTATGGTCACTGTGGGGATGACGAGGTCGATGCAATTATTGATGAAGCCGATGACTGAGGTGGTATACTCCTCAATACCATTGGATGAATTCCAGAACATATTCCAGTCTGTGCTAGCAAAACAGACCTGTGGAGTACCATAGCGTCATCTGACCGCTTCTGAGCGAGTCACTGGTACTTCCTGCTTTAGTTTTTGCTTGTAAGCAGGAATCACGAGGATAGAATTATGGTCAGATTTGCCAAATGGAGAGCGAGTGAGAGCTTTGTATGCATCTCTGTGTGTGGAGTAAAGGTGGTCTAGAGTTTTTTTCCCTCTGGTTGCACATGTGACATGCTGGTAAAAATTTGGTAAAACTGATTTAAGTTTGCCTGCATTAAAGTCCCTGGCCACTAGAAGCCACTTCTGGATGAGCATTTTCTTATTTTCTTATGACCTTATAGAGTTGGTTGAGTGCGGTCTTAGTGCCAGCATTGGTTTGTGGTGGTAAATAGACGGCTATGAATAATATAGATGAGAAATCTCTTAATAGATAGTGTGGTCTACAGCTTATCATAAGGTACACTACCTCAGGTGAGCAATACCTCGAGACTTCTTTAATATTAGACATCACGCACCAGCTGTTATTACAAATAGACACACACACCCACCGCTTACCAGACGTAGCTTCTTCTCTGTACTGCCGGTGCATGGAAAATCTTGCCAGCTCTATGTTATCCATGTCATCTTTCAGCCACGACTCGGTGAAACATAAGATATTACAGTTTTTAATGTCCCGTTGGATAATCTTAATCGTAGGTCATCAATTGTATTTTCCAATGATTGCACATTAGCCAGTAGAACGGATGGCAGTGGGAGTTGACTCGCTCGCCTACGGATTCTCAGAAGGCAGCCCGACCTTCGCCCCCTTTTCCTCCGTCTTTTCTTCACGCAAATGACAGGGATTTGGGCCTGTTCCGGGGAAAGCAGTATATCCTTCTCGTCGGACTGATGGTTTGGTTAGCTAAGCTAGCAGGTCTGTTTGTTTGATTACTAAGGCAACTACTGTCATGCATCCCAAAATCTGATGGGGTACAAAGTAAATGAGGATTGCTGGGGAGTGGGCCGGTGGGGTGCTAGGCTAGAAAACAAACCCCACATGAAACAGCTTTTTTCCTGCAATCTAGAGCCATATGTTTAAAGCTTAATTCTATATAAAAAATGTTTATTTTTCTCCATATCTAAGCATACCTCTTGAGCTGTCTGTATCCTCCTGACTGTTGTTTCTTTAAATTTTATAAACTAAAAAAATATGCTCTTTTGCATCTCTGGTAAAAGATTGAAAGGAATGTGAGACTTTTTCCAGTACATTTGGTAAGTGCTTGATTTTCTAAATTCTACCAATCTTGCCAGCAGGTATGCCAAATAAATGAACACATTTCTAGCAGCAAATGTGTTAAATTATAGCCGTAGTATAAGCAGGATAATTAACTCGGGCTCTATGCTTTTTCTGGAGAAAAAAATTATGCAACTCCGTGGAAGGTTAGTGGCACTCCGCTATGCGTCGTGGCACACACATTCCACGTTGTGCATTATTTTCCAAAGAACGCATAGCCCCACATTGATTATGTTGCCTTACATGTTGCCTTGTGGAAGCACAGCACAGTAAGGTCTCTGACGTCTTGTCATCCTAAGTGGACACTCATGATGCGAGGTATCATTGGAAGGTTAATTCCTAAACCTCTCCCCTGACTTCCTCTTTTTGAAGTGACTTTGTACTTTATGTTCAGATCCACTCGTTGTTCGGCTGGGTAGTTCCAATACCTTAACAAAATACATGAAATCAAATCAGGACTACAGACCCCAAGCAGTAATATTTTCAATTGGATAATGTTCAGGTACAATATTTGAGAGAATTATTTTTTTTAAATCTCATAGGCTATAAGACAGAGACACTATAAGACACCTATAAGACACTGTATGGAGAACAATATACTATATCCTTTTATTTTGCTCAGGATTGTCATTTCCTTACCTGCTGCCTGGATTACAGCCCTTGAAGCATCCCTCTCCTCTCAGAGCAGGAGGAAGGGGCAGAAGGAGGGAAAAGGAGGGGGCAAGAGTGCGAGAGAAAAACTGACAGAAATATAGACAAGAGAGAGAGGAAGAGGAAAACAGGATCCCCCTTTAACAAACAGAATATTTAATAAAGTTTTTTTTCTCTCCTTTTATGGCCTTTAGCCAGATCATAGTCCTCTCTTCGTGGACACATGGCCTTGTGTTTATTATGCTCCCTTCAGGGAAGATTCTGTAAGAAATGTTCATTGAAAAGGGAGGTGCAACTTTTCTATTTTTATTTTTATTTTTTACATTTATTGACTTATAATACAAACATTTGTGGCCTTTATCAGAATGCTGCCTCTAATGTGCACTTCAAACTAAATGGAAGAATGACAATTCAATCCATTTTAATCCCATGTTGTAACACAACAATTTGTGGAAAATGTAAAGGGGTGTAAATACTTTTATGAAGGCAATGTGTTTTACCTTCTAATCGCTGGAGGCAAAGGTGAAGCCAGTCATATGGCAGCAAACTGAAGCATATCAACATATCAACATTCCCACAGTAAAGTTGATGAAACTCTGTGTCATTATAAAGAATTTAAATTGTACAGCCTTTTACTTTGCAGAGATGGGCATTCCCAAATGTCTTAATTATAAGATAACATGGCTTTCCCTCTTTCCTATTTCTATCATGTTAAATATTAGCCACTATCAAGTATCGCCCAACAGGAGGCCTAATAACTGAACATATTCAACTGTAGTTTCCCATGAGGTGGTTTAGCCAACATTATCTCATTTAATAACATTGTTTTGTTTACCTTCATTTGCTTTCTCTGTAAAGGACGTCACAGCTGGTTGTTGCTGAGGATCATTAGTAACAGTTGATAACATTAAAGAAAAGACATGTAGGCTAATTCAATCGCTATGGAGCGGGAGTCAGACCAAATAGTATGGCATCCATTTATGAGTGATCCACATATTTTACTTAAACCTGGAAATGAAAATGAAGTATTCCTGTAATAAAAATAACTGTCTTCCATGACATTATGAGAGGAGGGTCATATGATTAATCTTGCTTCTGGAATATACAGTAGGTAATGGTCTATTTTGTAGGGCAGGGCAGAGAGGACCAGTGGCAGGTGCCTCAAGGCTTCCCTGTTCTGTTTTTCTCAATTGCTAAAACACTAAAACCCATTGGCTGAACAAAGTTCTCAGATGCCTGGACTCATTTAGCTAATTATGCAGTCTGTTGTCAATACCTTAAACCATTTCACATGGTAAAACACAATTTGCAGATCTCACTTAGACTTTTCAAGAAAACTCGAAACACATTCTCATTCTCAAAACACATTCTGCACTCTAATGCACATGTCATCCATACTGGTAAACACAAGTGGCAACAATCAAATATAAATAGAGAACATATGTCATTGATTGAACACAACCACTCAAAATTGATTTAACCTGTTTCAAATGATGCGATACAACCAATATAAGCCAGTTCAGAGAGCAAACAGGTTGTTGAAGGTGGGAAGGAGAAAGTCTGAGAATGGATACTGTAGTACAGTGCATTGTAGGCTGTATACTGTACAATGGACAAATTGTATGGCCCTGAACATTGTGGTTTCAATTTATTAACAGTACTGACGGCTCAATAGATTTTGACTGGTTGCAGGTTCATATCAACAAAGAACAAGAATTACAGTATCACAGAGACAAAGGACAAGTGTGTGAGATGCAGGGTACAGTACTGTAAAAAATAGGGCTACAAGGAGGAGGAAGAACAAAAAACAAAATTGCAAAGAGCAAAGCAGAGTCGTAATTTCTGATCAATTTTGAGCTACTATGATAGAACATGTTTTCGTTCATCAAAAGACAATGACGGAAAAATATGAATATTTTTTTAGATTAAAAATGTACTTCTCTGAGAATTGTATGTTTTGAACAATGTGTTTTTGAACAATGTGTTTTCTATTTTTCGGTGTATTGTTTACTGACTGCTTGAGAGTGTATATGAGTGTATATCATTTTGATCACTTTGTTTATGATTTGAGAGCAGTGTGATTTTGAACACAGGTAAAACTGTTTTGAGGTGATTGTTTCATTTTGCGAGAGGAGTCAGAGGTTATGTAAATAGTGCTTGAAGATGAGGTTTGGAGCAAGGTTTCAGAAATTCTGTTTTAGCAATTGAGAAAAACTAGAGAGAGAGAGAGAGAGAGTTTTCCAAGACCTCTGATGAGAAGAAGCTATCCGTCCTGTTGGGGGAGGACGCAGAGAGCTCTGTGTTGGCAGCGCACTACATTGCTGCCTGCCATAAGATGAGGGACATTGTCTGTCTGACAGACCAACCAACTTGCACATGTCTTCTATGCCATTGTTCTTGTTAATGCTATTGGCCACTGTATGTTTATTTTGTCATTTCTGATACAACCCCATCCCCCCACCGTTGATTATTGTTGTTTATGACTTGTCCTGTTGCGTTGACAATCTTGATATCTTTTTTATGATGTTAATACTGTTAAAAGTATAATTTCACTTCCAATGTATGCTTTGGCAATATGTACATTGTTACGTCATGCCGATAAAGCAATTTGAGAGAGAGAGAGAGAGAGAGAGAGAGAGAGAGAGAGAGAGAGAGAGCAAAGTGAAGATAAGGATGGTAGAGAAAGGGAGAGAGAACTAAATTCCCCCGATAGATTCAGCAACAGTTTAGACCTCCCATCTATAAGGCAATATACTGTATGTGTTCTGTCAGAGTGTCAGTTGGCATCTCCAGCCCCCTGATGATATATCTGGGCCAGAGGGATAGGACACTTTATCATCAGCTTCTCAGTATCAGCCTCCTCCAACTTCTGGCTTTACACCAACTGAATGAACCATTATTAATAAGATCAAAATAAAGGAGGTACTGATATCTAAGGATCCTGCTTCTCTAGAATATCTCCCAGCTGTACCTTAGAACTGCCCAACAGTGGCAGTTGCACTGAAATGGGCTATAGTGTCATAATACACATTTATATGCCCTACTTTGGCGAGCGATATCGGTATTTACAGATGCAGTGTGGTTTTTATTGCCCGCTCCTGCCTTTCGCTTGTTATTCACGCCTTATATCCCATGCATAATTCAGCCAATGCTTATCAATTTGATATTGCCCATCCCAGCTAACAACAAACGTTCCCACACCTTTATAGACCGTTCCCTTGAGTCATTAGATCATTACTAAACATTTTCATAGAAATGTTCCAGTGTTGTGCAAGGACGGTTTCCAAGAGACCATTCCCTTAATGTCAAGCAGAACTTCCCCAGTACGTGTTTCATCGGAACGTTGCAAGAGCATTCCTGTGTCCAGTTTGATGATTAGGAGAGTATTCCATAAATGTCACACCAAACATACACAAAATGTTCTCAGAATATAAGATTTGAATGTTCTAGGCACATTTTCATTGGAACGTTGCAAGAACATTCCTGTGTATCAGTCGTTAGGATGGTTCCAAAGAAACGTTTTCCCCCAAAGTTACACATCACCCCTTGTCTCTGTTGTTGAGCCCATCAAGGCCCTGAATGGTGAACCACATAGAGGTATTACCCTGTAAAAAGGCCTTAAGACTCATTCTGAAAGAATAGTCATTGTTTTTTATTTGCAAAACCCCATCTTGGAACCCTCTGAGTGATCCCACACTATGGGCTGGCCTGGAAATACTCAGCTTTGCTTCCAATAATCCAGTATTATCCGTTTTGCCAGTTAACCGTTATATGCAAATTGCTATTTTATATTCATAGACATTCAGCAAAGTGGATTTTTTTCCCAGGTAAGATGAAATGTGTCATAGATATCTAGTCACATTTACAATACTCCTAAAACAAATTGAATACACCTGAGTCCGAAAGTTTTTTCATATGTCCATATGCCCTACCTTACATAGAATACATGCATGATCATTCTATACCAGCTACAATTTTCTCAGGGCATTGAAAAAGCCTGATGCTTCATAGCTTTTGAATATTAATATGGGTTTCATTTGATCGTGTTATGTTTCGAAAGACAGCTGGTCAAGTTTGAGACAGACAGTGGGGAGTATAACTGAGCAATAGAAACAGGAAAACGAATGTCACGATGCCCCACAACAGGAGCATAGAGAGGACAGAGGAAACTTAATGTGTCCAGAATACACTGCTGTTGTAGCTAGCGGTATCAGAGCTGCAGCCTCACAGGATCAGGGTATGTGGCCCACATTTAACCAGCTGTTTAAACCCCCAAACCTTTCAGTCAGCCTCCGGCATCTCTCAATGATACAGACAAAACATAGACGAGAAAAGGCTCCTTCTACCAAACAACAACTGATCCAAGAGTAACACACAGACAGAGAGAGAGACAGAGAAAGAGACAGAGAGAGAGACAGAGAGACAGAGAGAGAGAGAGAGAGAGAGAGAGAGAGAGAGAGAGGAGGGGTGAAAGAGAAGCCTCTGGGCTTCACTGCAGTCACCTCAACGTTTACTGGGAAACTGACAAGACGCTGTTGATGTCTTTCCTATCAAGTTTACAGAAATGTGCTGTAAGTGATATTGACATCTTATTTTTCACCTCATGCAAAGACATTGTTTTTTGCCTCAACCACTCCATCTTCTGAAAGACATATCGGACATAGCAACACTATCCACACTACATTCCCAGCTTAAAAAACACATAACCCAATGGACTCTGGTGGCCTTTACATGTCTTTTCTAGAACTAACTAACTCTGCCAACATCTTATGCCAGATTGATGGCACTCTAATCATAGTCAACACTGTAAAATGAGAGCTGCGATCAGAAGATAACGTTTCTTTACACAAGGTGTACAATCGATCAGGGAGATCAAGGAGACACATATATGCCCAGACAGACACAACAGAAACGATCCCCAGTCATGCTGCACCAAGCTCTGGTTAAAAAACAAATTAAGTTCCCCGGGTGCCGGGCCTTTTATAGAGCTATCTGCTAATTTAATTAATTACCTGTGTGAAAAATTCAGTAGATCGCACCACTTGTTCATAAATACATGAGGAGGTAAGTAAGCAGAATTAAAAAAAAACATTAACAATTAACACACTGCTGGTGTGTCAGTGACACAAACGGAAATGATCACATCTGCCGTGACCGAGCCCCACCGTTGTTAGTCATTGAGATTGAGTTGTAGATAGACAGAAGTGGATGAAGAAGATTAAGATCTTTGAGGGTCAGACCCATTTTCAGGTGTACAGCCTCCACTTAGCCCTCCAGCAATCTAGACGCTCTCCGTTGTTCATTTCCATCCAGTTCTTTCAGGTCTATAGGGATACGTAAAGAAAACACGTTGAAAAAGATGTGAAAAAGACATGAGAAAGCTCACTGACAAAGAGACCCTGGTTTCAGTTGGGATTCCCTGTATGAATAAAGTTTCAACGAAAAAAAAAAGAATTGTCCAGGAAGTAGAGCCCTCAGCCCCTGTTTAACTCTTCACTCTGTACCTCTTCTCTCCCTTTCTAGCCCACGGAGTTCCAAACAAACAGTGTGCTTGGTCCCCTGCTGTGGCCCTAATACATGTAGATCAGGTGCATCCAGGGGGAGTTGGAGCTGTCTGGACCATCTCGGGTCTTTCATTACATTCAGCCTGGCCACTGTTGCATATGCATAGCCATGGCTATGTACATAAGGTAACTCAAGACTATTAATCAATGCAAGGCCCTGATTGGTCAGCCTGTTAATGTTTATGTTAAGTATTCATTAGTCTGAACTATGTCACCAGTCTACCCCACTGCTTCCTCCCTCTCACTACTTATCTCCCTCTACAATGCCTCCTGGGGCAGAACATTGCAGCCCTTAGCTCCCCTATTCTAGTCCATCTCACTCTCTATTCACAGCCAATCTTCTCTGTGCTGCAAAACACTATATATCCACCTCAATCTCCCACTCTCCATTCCCAGACAATCTTCTCTGTCTTCCTCCATCTAAGAGAGCTCACAGGTGCAGAAGATACAAAGCTGAAACATAATTGTTTTCACAGACCTGACAGATGTAGAACGTACAGTACAGCTTCCATTAGCTCACTTACAACAGCGGAAAATGTCACAGTGCATCATAATATTTGCACCTGATTCAATAAAAAAATGTCTGCCTATATTATACATTTAAAGAGTTTCATTCCAAAATGCTATGTCTACAGTACATTTTCAGAAATGTTGGTAAATGAGCTTTTATTGTTTAAAAACGGTGAAAAAGATTGGTGTGTTTCACCACATAATCATGGCATGGGGTTGTTTAATGGCAGAAATGTATTTGTTTGAAATCTATCCCTTCATGTTTTAATTTCAGAGACAAATAATCATGTTTTGTTGCAAAACACTATATATCCATCTCACTCTCACAGAGAAATAAGAAGTTCTGCTAGGTTTTGCACAGTCAAGTGTGACAAAAACTACATTTAAAAAAAAGAGCCGTACAAATGATCCATTTGTGACATCAATATTAAAACATTTTAATAATGATCAATACAGTAATCTGAGATCTTTATGTAAATTATTTACATTTGACATTTTAGTCATTTAGCAGATGCTCTTATCCAGATGCTCTTATAAGAGTACATTCATCCATTCCATTCATCTTAAGATTGCCAGGTGAGACAACCACATATCACAGTCAAATATACATGGTATGAACATTCCATTCCAGCTAAACAATGGTTATATAGCATTTTGAAACAAAACCCATTTTAATACACATCTAAAATATATGATTTAAAAACATGAGAATAGTCATATCTTACACGCACATGGGAAACCCATAAGAAATCACTTCTGATGAAAAAACATGCATCTGAGAAATTGGTGGATATAGCGTTTTGGAATGAAACTCTTCATTTGCTATTCATATAGTTATTTAATGTCACACACCCAGGTCATAAGCACCATCACAGTGCGTGCTTACTCAGATGTGTACTCTGCATGATTTCCTCATGGTTAAAATTATAATCAAGACTTTCCCAGAGGTGAAATTTGCCCAGGCCGGTAGCTGTGCTTAATATAGTAACATTTGCATTCCAAAATGTTACATACTCCAAGGAAACATAGCTCTGAGGTGCAATATGCAACTTCAGGGGGGAGATTGAGTCCATTTCCCTTGCAAAGCCACAAACACATACCAGTTTGCATAATGACACAAATGAGTATGAAAATTCTATAGAGCTGGTTCACATGAATATTATGTGCATTCCACATTTTCATTTAAACACCCATTCAGATGCTTGCTTTCTATATCTTCCTGTCCCTGTGACCACCCCTCTTGTGTTAATTTACACTCTACCTGAGGAAATAGACATTGTGAAAGCACCTGCATAAATCCTCCTTGGAGGCTTGGATGTGGATACCATACACACTTGAACCCAAAGTCAGAGGGAAAAACAATATCCTATTCGTACAGTGAGAGGAAGAGTAATTTCATATTTATTTTTTTCAATTTCATCACAGTTTCCTCTTTTAATAAGATATAGGTATAGCTTTGAATCTCTTTGTTGATGTTTGTTTTTATATGTATATGCAGCCTATTAATAACTGCTTAATTAAGGGTCCGCCCCCTTTTTTTCAATTGTTTCCTAAAATGACATACCCAAATCTAACTGCCTGTAGCTCAGAACCTGAAGCAAGGATATGCAAATTCCTGATACCATTTGAAAGGAAATACTTTGACATTTGTGAAAATGTGAAATTAATCTAGAAGAATTACATAAAAGATAATACAAAGAAAAAAACATGATTTTTTGTGTGTTTTTTGTACCATCCACTTTGAAATGCAAGAGAAAGGCCATAATGTATTATTCTAGCCCATACGCAATTTAGATTTTGGCCACTAGATGACAGCAGTGTATGTGCAAAGTTTTAGAATGATTCAATGAACCATTGCATTTCTGTTCAAAATGTTGTATCAAGACTGCCCAAATTTGCCTAATTGGTTTATTACTTACATTTTCAAGTTCATAACTGTGCACTCTCCTCAAACAGTATCATGGTATTATTTCACTGTAATAGCTACTGAAATTTGGACAGTGCAGTTAGATTTCTGCCAAATCAGGTATGTCTATGTCCTGGGAAATGTTTGTGTTACTTACAACCTCGTGCTAATTGCATTAGCCTATTTTAGCTCAACCGTCCCGAGGTCAAGACACCGATCCTGTAGAGGTTTTAAATCAAAAGACAGATATGCCATTGAAGGTAGCAACTCGCATGTCCCACCCTCCTGTGGACCTGTCTTTTCCGACATCTACGGTATTTCCAGTGTTTGAGGGGTGCAAAATCCACTTGTCACTTAAATCTCTCTGAATTGATTCCTTTCATTTAACTCCTGCGACTTTCATACTCTTGCTTGTGCCTGTCATTTTTCCCGTTAACATTACGTCCGTGGACATTTTTGTAATGACCTGTCAAACACACCCTGGTAATGGCTGAATTGGGTTTAATGAAATATATTTACTTTCCGTTCCATCTACTATATAAGAATGCTAAAGCTTAGTCTAGGATTTAACCCATAGGAATGAATGGAATTCTACAGTAATTAAATGAATGTTTCAAGGACAGAATTCCATGTATTTATTTATATTTTGTTGTAGTGGGGACAGTAACATTACTAATAAAAAATATATATATTTTAAAAGGGAAAAAAATATCATATTTTGTTATGTTTTGTTTGTGTGTTTAGCTCACATAGTGTCATTTAAAAGTATGCATTAAGGTGGCTGTTATAGAATAAATGTGACAAAAACTAATGTTGACGTTAACAAATGCATTTCTAGCACTTCCGAAATATTTTTTACAATGGTGAGGGAGTTCCAAAATGGAGGCACTGTGGCTTCAATTATACCTTTGCTGTTTAGAACTATACAGGAAAATATATCTCCCTTCACTACTTATTCACCTTCCAACCAACTATATATAGAAAAACGTATCATTAATCAATCTGACAAGGGCAACAAAAAATAACTTCACTACACCTAACATCGAGTGTTCCACACAGGAAATGAAGTTGTTCTATGACTTTCTACTTCCGGTTTACTGTACGTGCGTGCGTGCGTGTGTGTGTGAGTGCGTGCTGCATGCGTGTGCGTGCCAGTCGAGGCTGCCGAGGGGAGGACGGATCATAATAATGGCCGGAATGGAGTGAATGAAATGGTATTCAACACATCAGCAGCCTCCACTGGTGTGTGCGTGCGTGTGCACTCACACTGTCCCTCTGGCGGTCTTCGGCCTGGGCATTCTTTTGCATCATGTGTTCCGCCTCTCAGACTTGGGGGTCTGATGAGAAAAGGAGAGGAGATATTAGAATAGTATGATTAAATGCCTTTCACCTTATATGCCTGTGTGCCGATGCTTCTGCTTGAGCAATTCTGGGGGGTAATGTTTGGCCAGGCCTTATCCAGCATTGTTCATCACAGAAAAAGTATAATATCAAGTCTAACCTTTCTGCTGTCTGATACAAGGCTTTGAAAAGTAGAATTTGAGTTGCAGAACATTTTCAGCAACAGTGGATGTAGCACTGCAGGTAGTCTGTTCTCCCCAACTGTGTTGGGAACTGTAGCCTACTCTGCACATTGGTATACACAACCTTGGTGAAATGTATCAACAAAAGCAATGTTTGTTATGAACTTTTAGGTTTGGGCACTCATTTTATAGTATGCAGGTAGTTTACACCAATGTTTTAACAATGGGCAAATCTCAAAATAGACTGTTCGTCATCTAGTCATTTGAGATGCAGACCAAGTGATCAACTGAGACAAATCAGGTGATGCAGTTTGTATGGGGCTTTTTAAAGGTGCGTTGGTAGATTCACTCGGGCAAGTTCAGAGCACTCTGGTTTGAGAGGGCGAGAGTGCAGAATAATTGATGAATTTACGAACATGTCATGCCAGTTTTTATGACAGGTGTCAGTAAGGATCAGCCAAAACGTGTAATTAAATTGAAGCCAGTACACAGTTACATTCACTAACCATCTTGATAACATGAAAACAGTCCAACCAGCTCTGCTAGGGTAAGTAAAATGGTCAGAGTGAGCTGTTCTCTTATTTGTGTCTGGAAAGTAGCTATCTAGTTCTTATCTCCCTCTATCTGAATTTACGAAGGGACCATCTGACCATGTTCTGAATTTACGAACGATCCAGAGCGCACTTCGACACCCCAGAGTAAATTTAGGAAAGCAGCCTAGTTTATGACCAGAGTACATTGGTTTCCATGGCAACCAGGTGAAGTGTGTGTGTGTGTGTGTGTGTGTGTGTGTGTGTGTGTGTGTGTGTGTGTGTGTGTGTGTGTGTGTGTGTGTGTGTGTGTGTGTGTGTGTGTGTGTGTGTGTGTGTGTGTGTGTGTGTGTGTGTGTGTGTGTGCGTGCGTGTGTGTGTGTGTGTGCGTGTGTGTGTGTGTGTGTCCATGCTTGCACGTGTGTGTAGACTATTTATTACCTGTGAGTAAAGAGCTGTGCTGTACTCCACTGACCCATTAGCCTACATTAGAACTTAGGTGATAAACGTCAATGAATTACCAGTCAGTGTTATACAACCCTACTCTGTTCATGTGGCCTAATAACCCCCAATTCCACCTGCCACACCCTCTGCAATTTCACAACTGACCAAGGTGAGCAAATACTAGTTTGTTTTGCTAAGTATAGTTATAATCCAAGTTTGTCTAACTTGCCACTAATATGTCCACTTTAGATAAACCAAATAAACAAAAGATTAGGATTAACCTCAGGTGGCAGGGAGGTTAAAACAATTTGTAGAGTACTGGCCAAATGCTTTGGTCAAGACAAGCACAGAGGAACTAGCAACAACAAGCCATATGCAGTGGCGACCCATTATTCAGGGTACCTGTTTTGAGCCCCACCTGTTTAGCAAAAAATAAAATTGTATTTGATTTTATTGTTGTTTCAATGCCTGTTTTGCATGTTATTTTGGCATGAATACGTGTCACATATCAGTTTGCAAACCATGTAAAAACATGGTCTATTTTTTGCTTTCTTGAGTAAGGCAGCACCAAAATGCAGGTGTTTCAGCCTCGCTCAGTGCTTTCAGTGGTGGGGAAGCCAGCGGAAAATACGGAGCATAGGGGTTGGTAAAATTCTCTAGTTGCACAGTGATTGGCTCAGTGCTCTGTCACTCATTGGGACACTACGTCACCGCAAAATCTACGGGTAGAGCTAAAAAATTCAAGCCCTTTGGGTGCTGCCATAGAGTTACATTAGAAGTGCCTATCAAAGAAGACTCAAGGTCATCAACCACAGATAAAATGACGTCAAATCAGGTTATATCCACCGAAGCTTTGGTTGGACTGATGTCAACATCATACATTCTAAAATCTTAGCTAGCAAGCTAGCAGTCATCATCGTGAATCAAGTCGACAATCTACTGGAAAATACTTTTCAATCCTTGTCATATGAACAGAAAGTATAAAGAGAAATGATAGATAAAACGTATCGGTGCTCGGCCACTGGACATATTGGCCATTGGACATAAACATTACACAAAAAGTTGTAAAACGTAAATTCAACAATGAGTGGTTTGGAAGGAATCAGTGGCAACTACTCTTTCCAGGGTTTTTCTTTATTTTTTACTGTTTTCTACATTGTAGAATGCATTTCAATTAGCAGGTGTGCCTTTTTAAAAGTTAATTTGTGTCTCATAAATACCGCCACAGGAAAGGAAGACCCAGAGTTACTTCTGCTGTAGAGGACAAGTTCATTAGAATTACCAGCCTCAGAAATTGCAGCCATAATAAATGCTTCACAGAGTTCAAGTAACAGACACATCTCAACATCAACTGTTCAGAGGAGACTGTGTGAATCAGGCATTCATGGTTCTAATTGCTGCAAAGAAACCACTACTAAAGGACACCAATAATAAGAAGAGACTTGCTAGGGCCAAGAAACAATGGACATTAGACCAGTGGAATTCTGTCCTTTGGTCTGATTAGTCCAAATTTGAGATTTTTGGTTCTAGGCAGTTGCAAAGAAGAAGCCATATCTTACTGTACAATAAAAAGAAACAATTTAGATTGGCAAAAGAACACAGACACTGGACAGAGGAACTCTGCCTAGAAGGGCAGCATCCCGGAGTTGCCTCTTTACTGTTGATGTTGAGACTGGTGTTTTGCAGGTACAATCTAATAAAGCTGCCAGTTGAGGAATTGCGAGGCGCCTGTTTCTCAAACTAGACACTCTAATGTACTTGTCCTCTTGCTCTATTGTGCACCGGGGCCTCTCACTCCTCTTTCTATTCTGCTTAGAGCCGGTTTGCACTGTTCTTTGAAGGGAGTAGTACACAGCGTTGTATGAGATCTTCAGTTTCTTGGCAATTTCTCGCATGGAATAGCCTTCATTTCTCAGAACAAGAATAGACTGACGATCTTCAGAAAAAACTTTCCTTTGTTTCTGGCCATTTTGAGCCTTTAATCAAACCCACAAACTAGTCTAAAGAAGTCCAGTTTTATTGCTTCTTTAATCAGTACAGTTTTCAGCTGTGCTAACATTATTGCAAAAGGGTTTAATAATGATCAATTAGCCTTTTAAAATGATCAACTTGGATTAGCTAACACAACGTGCCATTGGAACACAGGAGTGATGGTTGCTGATAATGAGCCTCTGTACACCTATGTAGATATTCCATTAAAAATCTGCCGTTTCCAGCTACAATGGTCATTTACAACATTAACAATGTCTACACTGTATTTCGGATCAATTTGATGTTATTTTAATGGACCAAAAAATGTGCTTTTCTTTCAAAAACAAGGACATTTCTAAGTGACTCCAAACTTTTGAATGGTAGTGTATACTGTAGCTAAGAAAGTAATACTACCTGTATGTTGTGTAGTAAGCTGTTAGTAGCCCATGTGCCTCACCTTAATCATTTGGTCCCTTTCCCCCTCATAAGCCTACTGTTCTGACATGGTGGTGCACATATAGCCTACAGCCTGTTTTAGAGAAATGTAATCATTGAATACTGTAAGAGCTTTAATTTTCTGCTTATTTGCCCCCTTCATTTATCCTACATTCTGACTTGGTATACGGGGAGACTACTGTAAGAATGGCCCATGTTCTGTGGCTGTACATTTCAAAGTGCTGGATAAATGGTTTTATTGACTACGTCCGTCCTAGCTTGTTCATTAATGTCTTAATCAAACTTACGGATTGCCTCTTATCCGCTTGTCGTCCCCTTATGCTATAGTTTGTGCATCTCAATTGCCAGTAGAACCCACATTTGTTTAAGTAAGTTAACCAGATCAGCCTTGTTTTTTTAAAGGCAGGCTGAATTAACTGTTTCGTTGCCAGAGAAGACTCCGCTGATAGCCAGGTGTAGCAGTGATAAGGATTCACTCCATGGTGCTGAAAAGAAAGCTCTGCTGTTGGGACAGCTTTATGTAGGCCCTAACATGGTGCTGAAAAGAAAGCTCTGCTGTTGGGACAGCTTTATGTAGGCCCTAACAGTTTGTGGGCACTGTTTGTCACTGTTATAGTGCAATTGATGTATTGTTTAGTGTTGTATTGTGTTGTGTAGTGGCTTTGCTTTCATGCATCTCAAAAAAATGTAGGGAGTTTGCCCCACCAAGATTTACATGCTAAAATCGCCACTGGCCATATGTAGAAATATATACCATTTCAGTGCTTCCATGTAAATGACATCTATTGTATGTATCAGGAGGTAAGATACAAAAGAGAAACTTTCCACTGATTATAAAAAGTGGTGTATCTTCCTTTTGTTGTTACTCAGATCTACAAAAAAATATATTCAGTCACTCTTGGAGGGAAATGGAAGTTTAACGAAACCAGTATCTTCCTAATCAGAACCAAACATGTCTTAGCCATATGCTTCTTGCTGTTAGCTACCTGAGAGGAGTTTAACGACGATCCTTCCGCTCTCTGTTCTACTCTGCTCCTTTAAAAACAATTTAAATCCTCTGAAGTAGTATTTACTCTGCAAGACATATTTCAATATACAATTAACTGGGCTTAATTGTACCACAATGGCTACAACAATAGATTTGGAATCATGTCAACCAAAGGAAATGACACTGCCTGTCTACATCTTCAAAGTCAATAGCAATACAGAATCAAGACCATTCCAATGTTTCAGCTCTCGTCAGCAGAGAGGATGTACTTCAGAGACAGCCACTACACAAAGCACCTATCTTCAATTTCAGTCCTCTCATCTGAACAATCTGCACTAAATACAGCAGAGGCAACAAGGGCGCCCACGCAATTATCACAGTCTTTGGCCAGTGGCTGCTCATCGATTGGGCTGTGGTGAGTAGAGGAGCATAATTGGTCATGGTGCCCAAGCCCCTGTGGGACATTACTGAAGAGCCACAGACACACAGTTCAGTCCTGTTGTCATCAGGGAAGGAGTGCAGAGATAAACACGTCTCCTTCTCTAAAGAAATGATTCACCTCAGTTTGAAGCTGTGATATCAGCTGAGGAGCGGAAAGGGAATCTTCTGCTGTGTGTTGCCTTGTGTTGAATGAATTCAGGCTCGATGAGAACTGTGGTTTGCCATCTCCTGTATTTGTGTTACTTTGTCTTTTGCCATGAGTGCACATTCAGGGTTGTGGCCATGTTGTAGTCAGTCTCAACCAATACTGTTGTAATAAAGCCTCAAAAACAACTGCCAGAGTTTAGCTTGATAACAATGGTCAAGTAGTGATACTTCAAACCCCATGGGATGGGATTCCCCTGAGAGTGTGTGTGAACCCGGTTTCTACATGGCATCTACTACTAACTAACATCAGTAATTACAGATTGACTGTTTACTCGTCTTTTGTCATTGACTGACATTTTAAATAATTACAGCCAATAAAGAAACTGCATTTTTTTAGGCAGGATTTAAAAAGACACTCTGCTATTGTAGTGAAAGCAAGGTTTCGATCAACCTTGGAACTTTTTTGGGGTACTTCAAGTCATCCAGAGAAGCTACATACCGCTATAAATGTATCATGAGGGAGGTTGAATGTTACGGAAAGTACAGACAACGCTCTCTATACAATGCCAAATTCAACATGCTTCTACTTTTTTGTGGAAAAAAATAGAGAAGATGTCAAGTCAAAATCTAAGTTTATTGGTCGTGTACACAGATTTGCAGATGTTAGCGCAGGTGCAGTGAAATGCTTGTGTTTTTAGCTCCAATAGTTCAGTAATATCTAGCAATAATACAAAATAAAAAACTATATAGGCATAATCCTGAAAGATAAACATTACAGCTTTCTTCTAAAATGGAATAAATTATTTTTTTCACCCTCATCAACCTACAAACAATACCCCATAATAACAAAGCAAAAACTAGTTTTTAGAAATGTTTGATATTTTATTAACAATAAAAACTAAAATATCACATTTACATTAGTATTCTGACCCTTTACTCAGTACTTTGTTGAAGCACCTTTGGCAGCAATCAAAGCCTTGAGTTTTCTTGGGTATGATGCTATAAGCTTGGCTTCTTCCATTCTTCTCTGCAGATCCTCTCAAGCTCTGTCAAGTTGGATGGGGAGCATCGCTGCACAACTATTTTCAGGTCTCTACAAAGATGTTAGATCGGGTTCAAGTCCGGGCTCTGGCTGGTCCACTCAAGGACATTCTGAGACTTGTTTTCCGAAGCCACTCCTGCATTTTCTTGGCTGTGTGCTTAAGGTCATTGTCCTGTTGGAAGGTGAACCTTCGCCTCAGTCTGAGGTCCCGATGGCTCGGATCTCTCTGTACTTTGCTTTCCCTCGATCCTGACTAGTCTCCCAGTCCCTACCACTGAAAAACATACCCGTAGCATGATGCAGCCACCACCATGCTTCACCATAGGGATGGTGCCAGGTTTCCTACAGATGTGACGCTTGGCATTCAGCCTAAAGAGTTAAACCTTGGTTTCCTCATACCAGAGAATCTTGTTTCTCATGGTCTGAGAGTACTTTAGGTGAATTTTGTCAAACTCAAAGAGGGCTGTCATGTGTCTTTCACTGAGAAGATGCTTCCATCTGGCCACTCCACAATAAAGGCCTGATTGGTGGAGTGCTGCAGAGATGGTTGTCCTTCTGAAAGGTTCTCCCATCTCCACAGAGGAACTCTGGAGCTCCCTCAGAGTGACCATTTAATTCTTGGTCACCTCCCTGACCAAGGCCTTTCTCCCTGACCAAGGTTTCTGCTCTGACATGCACTGCCAACTGTGGGACCTTACATAGACAGGTGTGTACCTTTCCAGATCATGTCCAATCAATTCAATTTACCTCAGGTGGACTCCAATTAAGATGTAGCAACGTCTCAAAGATGATCAATGGAAACAGGATGCACCTGAGCTCAATTTAATGTCTCATAGTTAAAGGTCTGAATACTTATGTAAATAAGGTATTTCTGTTTTTAATTTGTAAGAAATTAGCAGAAATGTATAAAAAAAAACTGGTTTTGCTGCATCATTATGGGGTATTGTGTATAGATTGTTGAGGACAAAAATGTTTTTAATCCATTTTAGAACAAGGCTGTAACATAACAAAATGTGGAAAAAGTAAAGGGGTCTGGAGACTTTCCAAATGCACTGCAAATATACAATACCGGTCAAAGGTTTTAGAACACCTACTCATTCAAGGGTTTTTCTTTATTTTGACAATTTTCTACATTGTAGAATACTACGAAATAACGACGAAATAACACATATGGAATCATGTAGTAACCAAAAAAAGTGTTAAACAAATCAAAATAGATTTTATACTTCAGATTCTTCAATTTCATTCTTTATTTGAGATTCTTTACCATAATGAGACAAGTTTAAATTCTATTTTATCATAATATATGTTTGTAAATGTACCATTAAAAAGGAACATGATGATTGAGTGTCTACATAGCTGTACCATGATATTTGCATTGCTACTAAGTAAACCTCCAATTGGTCCCCACTATTCCACCCGCTAAAACCCATCCTCATCCCGAGTTGGGTTGTAATCCCAATGTCCGGCAGACCACCCACGACACCCCGGATCCCATGGCCCCGGAGGGACCAGGACCCATCCTTCGAAAAGAGCACTTCGTGCCACCCATAGCACAGAAGCAGATCAACCGCCAAATGCATTTCCATCGCCCTCACCTTGATTTGTATTTATATATTTTTTAAATCTTGTTTATCTTATTTTCTATAATTAGCCATTAATATTTGTAGTAATGTAGGGAGTTTATGCAACTGAATTTTACCTCTCACCAGTCTCACCATTACCAAAACTACATTATGGCAAGCAATTATTATTTTAGCAAACAATTATTTTGATTCATCCTATATTGTTCCTAACATCTTTAACTTCCTTGCAACAGTTGTGGGATACACACACACACAAACACACACACTGGGGAGATTTGATTAACCATTGTCATGTCCTAGGTGATGGAGGTCAGATATACAGTTGAAGTCGGAAGTTTACATACACTTAGGTTGGAGTCATTAAAACTCATTTTTCAACCACTCCACAAATTTCTTGTTAACAAACTATAGTTTTGGCAAGTTGATTAGGACATCTACTTTGAGCATGACACAAGTAATTTTTCCAACAATTGTTTACGGACAGATTATTTCACTTATAATTCACTATATCACAATTCCAGTGGGTCAGAAGTGTACATACACTAAGTTGACTGTGCCTTTAAACAGCTTGGAAAATTCCAGAAAATTATGTCATGGCTTTAGCAGCTTCTGATTTTACCTGTGGATGTATTTTCAAGGCCTACCTTCAAACTCAGTGCTTCTTTGCTTGACATCATGGGAAAATCAAAATCAATTAGCCAAGACCTCAGAAATAAACATGTAGACCTCCAAACAAGTCTGGTCCATCCTTGGGAGCAATTTCCAAACTCCTGAAGGTACCAAGTTCATCTGTACAAAAAATAGTATGCAAGTATAAACACCATGGGACCACGCAGCTGTCAAGATGCGTTCTGTCTCCTAGAGATGAACGTACTTTGGTGCGAAAAGTGTAACTCAATCCCAGAACATCAGCAAAGCACCTTGTGAAGACGCTGGAGGAAACAGGTACAAAAGTTTCTATATCCACAGTAAAACGAGTTCTATATCGACATAACCTGAAAGGCCACTCAGCAAGGCAGAAGCCACTGCTCCAAAACCACCAGAAAAAAAGCCAGACTACAGTTTGCAGCTGCACATGGGGACAAAGATCGTACTTTTTGGAGAAATGTCCTCTGGTCTGATGAAATAAAAATAGAACTGTTTGGCCATAATGACCATCGTTATGTTTGGAGGAAAAGGGGGGATGATTGCAAGCCGATGAACACCATCCCAACCATGAAGCACAGGGGTGGCAGCATCATGTTGTGGAGGTGCTTTGCTGCAGGAGGGACTGGTGCACTTCACAAAAAAGATGGCATCATGAGGACGGAAAATTATGTGGATATATTGAAGCAACATCTAAAGACATCAGTCAAAGCTTGGTCGCAAATGGGTCTTCCAAATGGACAAAGAACCCAAGCATACTTCCAAAGTTGTGGCAAAATGGCTTAAGGACAACAAAGTCAAGTTATTGGCGTGGCCATCACAAATCCCTGACCTCAAGCCTATAGACAATTTGTGGGCAGAACTGAAAAAGCGTGTGCGAGCAAGGAGGCCTACAAATCTGACCCAGTTACACCAGCTCTGTCAAGAGGAATGGGCCAAAATTCACCCAACATATTGTGGGAAGCTTGTGGAAGGCTACCAGAAACGTTTGACCCAAGTTAAACTATTTAAAGGCACTTGTACTAATTGAGTGTATGTAAACTTCTGACCCACTGGGAATGAAAGAAATAAAACCTGACATAAATAATTCTCTCTACTATTATTCTGACATTTCACATTCTTAAAATAAAGTGTTGATCCTAACTGACCTAAAACAGGGAATATTTACTAGGATTAAATGTCAGGAATTGTGAAAAACTGAGTTTAAATGTATTTGGCTAAGGTGTATGTAAACTTCCGACTTCAACTGTACCCCATTCCCCTGAAACATCCACACATGGTCCCCGTTGTGACCATATTCCCAAGCATCTCCATGCAATCAGACCTTTGATTTTGTGCACAATGGCCACAATAATATGCCCTCTCTCTGAATGTCCGAGTGTGACCCCCTCCCCATAGGTTACTGCAGTCAGTGTTGCCAGCACTGCCAGTGCCTGGGTGGGGGCACCCCACCAGAATCCCTACCTGCTAGGTACAAGGTCGTCAATGTTCTCATTAGCAGCTTTGAGAATTTCCTTGTATATTATGCTTTCCCATCAGGGGGCTCTGGCTTTGCAGGACCAACCCTGCCAGGTGCTGCTCTAGAAGGTCTCTGACCGTATTTTGGCCACATACAGGTAGCTTAGAGCAGGCACATAAAACAGATAGGGACTTCTCCTTAGTATCTGGGTCGTTCAGGTGGGTGTCTAGGGTACAGGGTTGTGGACCGTTCCGTCAATATAGGACCATAACAAAATTAATTAGATGTATAATTCATTTTAACATGCTGTTCCACCATGATAGGACAATAATTAAATAAATAAGATGTATAACTCATTATAAAAGGTATATCCCTCATCTGCACAAAATTGAAAGCGCTCTCAAAACCTCTGCTCACAGACATACATTGGTTTTGGGATATGCAACCATTTCCTTTCTCACTCAGTTAACGCCACTGCCACGTTCGTCGTCAGGGAAATGACCGGACCAAGTTGCAGCGTATTGAGCGTACATTTCTT
Source organism: Oncorhynchus masou masou (assembly GCF_036934945.1). NCBI lineage: Eukaryota > Metazoa > Chordata > Actinopteri > Salmoniformes > Salmonidae > Oncorhynchus > Oncorhynchus masou. Next base: position 38,701,670 of record NC_088236.1, on the reverse strand, counting down.
TTTATTTTGAATGTCGCCAGCAAAAACAAGAAACAACAAAAATGAACGTGAAGCTTGCTAGGGCTTTACAGGCCACTAACAAAGACAACTACCCACAAATACAAAAGGGAAAAGGCTGCCTAAGTATGATTCCCAATCAGAGACAACAATAGACAGCTGTCCCTGATTGAGAACCATACCCAGTCAAAACATAGAAACAGAAACCATAGAAATAAAGAAACTAGACTGCCCACCCTAGTCACACCCTGGCCTACCCAAAATAGAGAATAAAAGCCTCTATATGGCCAGGGCGTGACAGCCACACTTTCTGAAACACCAAAAACGCACACCACACCATCCATCTCAATACATCCACACATACTGTGCCTTATGTCTGCTGTGTTTTTATCTCCACCATGTTGAATTAGTGCTTTTTTGTTCCAATTAGTTATATTTGAAGATAGATAGAAAGCTATATATATATATATTGTATTATTACAATCCATAACATGGCTAGAATTGTGTGTTTCATTGTTTGCCTCCATAGGGATTATGTCATTTTTAGAATAGCCATGGAGTAGTCTTTGTGTCTCTGAAAAATTGGTTATCAACATACAGTTTATCGACTACAAGAGCTACGAGTTTCCCCTTTAATCTATTGTCCTTGAAAATTGGTTACAGAACTTTGTGCCGTTCTGCAATTTCCTTTAGGGACTGGTCATTCATGCCTATTTCTGAGCCAGCAAGTCTTTTACCCAGGCTTTTAACCTTTATTTTATCTTTAAAGAAAGCAAATTTGGATGTTCATACCTTTGACGGAAGCGATAGCTTTGCGTGGGATCTGAAGGGCTATAAGGAGGAACTCTAACTACACATTCGGGAACTTCTCCTTCTGTCTCTTGGATACCAGATTCTCTCTCATGGATCTAGTCTGTATGTCAAGTAAGGCTTCTCTCAGAACGATGTTCTCCTTTTTAAGTTCATTAAATTTGGTTTCAATCTTATTGACTGTCCCTTTTAGCTCGTTTGTGTCTTTCTCCAATGTTTCAGCTTTTTGGTCACTCATCTCGAGACTTGCCTTCAACTCTTTTATATCCTTACTGACTAGTTCAAGTATGCCCAGTTGGTCATTTATTGATTTTAACAGATCAATTTTGACCTTTAACATTCCTGGTGGTGAAAATATTAAATTGTTTGTGTCTGTAGAAGAGTCATGTTTTTGTTTTTGAGATCGGTTCCCATGTCTTACTCTCCGCCTGTCAAGCCTGCCCCCGCTCTTCCCCCTGGCTCTCGAGGGCCGCAAGGCTCCCCAGCATTACGCACTCCTGCCACCATCCTTCCCCCCTAATGCGCATCAGCCTTTATTGGACTCACCTGGACTCAATCACCTCTGTCATTACCTCCCCTATATCTATCTGTTCCCCGCTCTGTTCCCCGCTTCAGCATGATTGTCAAATGTACTTGTATACCCATGTGCTGAAGCTGTTCCTGTCTTGTTTCATGTCTGTTCCTGATTAAATGTTTGAATCCCCGTACCTGCTTCTCTACTCTAGCGTTGGTCCTTACACGTCATGTTTGTGTGTTGCTTGTTTTCACAATATTTGTTGAAACATTTCGCTAGTCTTATGATTTGTTTTGTGTTGTTATCCAGATTGAAGGTTATTACTCACCAGATTGTGAGGTGCTAATATTTAGTCTAACTTACCTATTTTGAATATTTTGTTTTCATCTTGAGGTGATCTACATTGCTGTGTTCAGTCCACCATCTTGGTTTCTGAGTGCTTGTGCCTATGATGGACTGCTGTTTCTCTTTGCTTATTTGACCTGTCCTTGCCATAATATGGACTTGGTATTTTACCAAATAGAGCTATCTTCTGTACACCACCCCTAACTTGTCACGACACAACTGATTGGCTCAAACGCATCAAGAAGGAAAGATATGGGGGACAAAATGGCGCCGTAGAGAGAACACGGTGTTTCAGCGAGCTCTCGTGGCATTCGTAAATTTATATTCTTACATTAATTTCCTAGCTTGAAAAAGTGGTAGAATTGGCTAAATAAGTTACCATATAATGAGTCTTGATGACTATTTCGCAAAAATCTCCGACAACATGCCCAATAGCACTACTAAGAAGTTGACCAAAACCACCACCCCTGTGGATGTGCATGAGGAGCTAGCTAAAGTTAGCGAAGCTAACACCATTGCGGATCCAGGCACAATGGACCTGATGATTCAAAAGATGACTGATAACATTACTAAAGTGATCAATGCTAACATAAGAACGGTCTTGGAAGCAATAGCAGGCCATTCAGCTGAAATACAGAGGGTTGTGAAACTTGTTGTTGAGGCGGAAGGAAGAATTGCTACAGTGGAAACTTCAACTACATCTATGGACGCTAAGATAAAAGCACTTGAGAAACAGGTGCGCGAAATGGCGGAGCACATTGACGACTTGGATAATCGAGGACGCAGATGCAATATTCGTGTTGTGGGACTCCCGGAAAATTCTGAAGGGACACGTTCAGTAAAATTCTTTGAGGAATGGATCCCTGGCTACCTACAAATGGACACTAAGGCTGGTCGTGTGAAGCTGGACAGAGCCCATCGCTCTCAAGCACCGATACCCGGTCCCAATCAGCGCCCAAGGCCGGTGGTTATAAAGTTCCACAACTTCACCGACAAGCAGCGCGTCATGGATGCGGCTAGAAACATCGGCTCTGATCGGCTCTGATGGTAGTCAACATAAAGGTCCAAAGGTCTCATTCTTCAATGATTATTCCACAGCGGTTGTACAAAGACGCAAAGCATTTGATGAGACGAAGGCTCGACTCAGGAGAATGAAGATGGACTACGCACTGTTGTACCCGGCCACATTGAAGATTATGATCAACGGATCACCTAAAAAGCTCTACACACCTGAAGAGGCTGCTGCGTTTATTGACTCTCTCGGGTAAATAACTTTAAGCTGCACCTCCACAGCATTGGATAACTTTGTTTATTTTTAGTTGAATCTGATCATGAAACAGTGGTGTGAGTCCTCACGTACTCCGGCTCAGTAATATTCGTATCTTTATTATTTTTCTTGCTAAAGTAATAGCCGCTATAGCTCAGGCTGAGATATGTCTGAATCCATATTGGTGCCCAGGCTTGGTTTTAGGTGGAAGAGCCTCAATCTTCTTCTATTGATTTTCTTTTCCATACATATAAAGGATGAGGCTATTGAGCGGCAATGCGGACATAAGAGTCTACATTGGAGAGTTCAAATCCCCTGCATGTTAGCTAATGGGAAAACCCCCTTTTGGATCTTTACATGTTTAATTTTTGGGTTTAGTATAGTTAGAGTTCAGGGTTCATATCGTTTGTTTATGCTCAGTGAGATAGAGGAGAGTTCAACCCATGGAAAAAGGTACCACCCCACTTTTACAGTAGGATCCAGTCTGGATATTGAATGGTCAAGATATAATGGCAGGTAACAGACTGCTTTTATGTACATGGAACATTAGAGGGAGCAATAACCCCATTAAAAGAAAGAAGGTACGGTCTTTTTTGAAAAAATAAAATATTGATATTGCCCTGTTGCAAGAAACTCATTTGGATGATAGAGCACCTGAAATTACAACAAGGGGGGTTTGGTCAAGTGTTTTTCTCATCATTTACATCTGGAAGTAGAGGTGTAGCAATTCTGGTGAAAAAGAACTTACCACTTAAGGTCTTGAATTGTGTGAAATATCAATTTGGTCGCTTTGTTATAATTAATGGTACTTTACAAGGGCAGAACATTTCCATGTTGAATATTTACTTCCCCCCTGCTCACCCCCCTGATTTCCTCACTAAGGTATTTCTAGACTTTTCAGAATTAAACTCGGACACTGCAGTGGTTGGAGGAGATTTTAACTGCTTGTTGAACCCCCTTATTGATAAGTTTCCCAGCGGTATAGCTTCACTCTCTCCTCAAGCTAAGTCACTTAAAGCTATTTGTGATGATCTGGGGTATGCAGATGTCTGGAGAGCTTTTCATCCCTCCAACAGAGAGTTCAATTTTTTCTCTGCACCTCATGGATGTCAGACTAGAATCGATTATTTTGTGTATGCCCAGGACGTCTTTGCAGTCTGTTTTATCCGCTAGGATAGGAAGCATAGTCATATCTGATCATGCGGAGGTGATCCTGGACATAAAACTCAACGGGGCATTCAATCGGTCAAGACATTGGAGGTTGAACACAACCATTATTAAAGACCATACATTCACATCATATTTTATTACAGAGTTTAAAGCATTTTTCTCTATTAACTCTCAATCAACAGATAACCCCTCGCTCCTTTGGGAGACCTGTAAAGCGTATACCAGGGGTCTGATTATGTCATACACAGCTACTAAGAGACGGAAAAAGCGTGAAAAGCAAGAAATGTTAGAGGGTGAATTAGGAACTAAAGAGAAGGACTACATTAAAACGCCCACTCCTGCCCTATTAAAGGAAATATCAGTCATTAGATCAACGTTAGACTCTCTCCTAACACAGGACGCTGAAAAGAAAATTAGATTTATCAGGCAAAAGCTATATGAACATGGCGATAAGCCAGGAAAGTACTTGGCATACCTAGCTAAAAAGAGGGCTGACTCTCAGTCAATTGCTACTATTACTGATTCTGATAGTAATCATTTATATGGAAATAAATTGATAAGTGACTAATTTAAGAAATTTTATACAAACCTTTATGCCTCAGAACTGCCAAAGGATGCGCCCAAATTAATGGAGAACTTCTTTTGTAAGATTGAGCTACCTACTATCTCCGAAGAGCAGAGGTCCCTCCTTAATGCCCCTATTACCAAGGAAGAGATAATGTTCGCAATTAAGAATCTGCAAAATGGTAAGACCCCAGGACCAGACGGGTTTTGTAGTGAGTTCTATAAAGAGTTCCATGGCCTGATCCTTGAGCCATTGCGTGATATGTTTAACCACTCATTTTCAAATATCCAACTCCCTCAAACGCTGAGAGAAGCAAACATTTCACTTATTCTCAAAAAGGGAAATGTCCAGAGTCTTGTTCCTCATACAGACCAATTTCCCTTCTGAATGTGGATAGAAAATTGCTTTCTAAAATTCTAGCCACAAGATTAGAGGACTCACTGCCACTAACTGTGAAAGGAGACCAAACTGGCTTCATTAAGGCCTGTAAGTCATGCAACAGTCAGGCGGCTTCTTATTGTAATTCAAGCCTACCAACAAAGTGCTACGGGTGGTCTTGTGCTCTCCCTAGATGCTGAGAAAGCATTTGATCGTGTGGTGTGGTCTTACCTATTATTTGCTCTAAATAAATTTGGTCTGGGGGACAACTTTATAAAATGGGTGAAAGTTTTATATGATAATCCTCAGGCTGCTGTCCTTACTAATGGGCTAAGGTCATATAGCTTCTCTATACACAGAGGTACCAGACAGGGCTGTCCTTTATCCCCCCTCCTCTTTGCACTCGTTATGGAACCTCATGCCGAGGCCATCAGGGTAACGCCTGCTATACAGGGGCTGCTCATTGGTGATGTTCACCATAAAATAAGCTTGTATGCTGATGATGTCCTGATATTCATCTCTAGTCCCAAGACTTCAATTACATCTCTTATTAATATTATTGAATTATTCAGCGTATTCTCAGGCTACAAGATTAACCTTACTAAGTCAGAGGCTATACCACTTGGTAGCCTACACTCTGTACCTAATACTTCTCCCCCCTTCCCTTTTAAATGGTCTCCCTCAAGTTTCATGTATCTGGGTATATTTGTAATTCCTAAATTCCAGCTAATGTACAAAGCCAATTTTGTTCCCTTGTTTGATACAATAAGACAGGATCTGGAGCGCTGGAACTCTCTCCCGATTTCTTGGTTGGGTAGAATATCCCTCTTGAAAATGAACATTTTACCTAGACTACTTTACCCAATCCAAATGATCCCAGTATTACTCTCCAATAAGGTATTAAAGGATGTAAATGGATGGCTAAGTTCCTTTATATGGAGTAAACGCAAGCCAAGACTTAAGATGGCAATATTGCAGCTGCCAAGTTCTATGGGCGGCTTGGACCTGCCCAATATCAGGTTCTATCAATGGTGTGCCCACCTTTGTTATATTTCTGACTGCATCACAAATGATGACTCCTCTATTTGGTTAGACATTGAGACTTCTCTTTCAAAATACACCTTACAGGATCTTTTATTTTTCAGAAGTTTCAAGTCTATAGAAGATCACTGCAATAATCCCGTTACACTTAACACACTCAAAGTAAGGAGGTTAGTTCAACGTTTCTTGGGAAGGTCCAAACTAACCTCTGCTCTTACCCCAATTCTTAACAACCCAGATTTCAGTCCAGGATTGCTGGATACTGGCTTTAACTTTTGGCTTAATAAGGGCATACGCAGACTAAATGACTTATTTGCTGATAAGATTTTGTTGTCATTTGAGCAGATGGTCGAGAAATATCAACTCCCAAAGCAAGACTTTTTCCGCTTCCTACAAGTAAGACATTATATTCTGAAGAGCACCACCTTAATTGGTAACCCTGATGTGTCTGTCATTGAAAGAATGCTTTTTTCCCACAAAGGAAAATGTCTGTAAGTCTGTTTTATGATACTTTAAGGTCCTTTTCTGCTGTCAACACACAGAGGGTGAAACAAGTGTGGGAGAAAGAATTGTCTGTTACTATTGACGAAGAGATGTGGGAGGACATTTGGAGATATGCAAAAACAATATCTATATGTAACCGTACTAGAGCAATCCAATTAAGAATAATACACAGATTGCATATATCCCCAAATCGCAGACATGCTTTTACCCCCACTTCCTCTTCCCCTCAGTGTCTTAAATGCAAAACTGATACAGGCACCCTAACACATTGTTTATGGTCATGTACCAAAATACAAAGATACTGGTCTGGTGTTCTGCAAGAAATTGAAAAGATCCTAGGGGTTGATCTAGAATTGGACCTAGTTTCTTTACTGTTAGGTCTCCCTAGTAGACATGTTACTTCTGTGGGTAAAAGGAGGCTTTACAACATCCTTACCTTCGCAGCGAGGAAAAACATCCTTTTACAGTGGATTAGTGATAAGGTTCCTTCTTTTAAAGATTGGCTTAAGATACTATTTGAATGGGTGCCTCTGGAATATCTGACATGTACATTGCATTCTAAAACAGACCAGTTCTACAAAGTATGGGAACCTTATCTAAATTACCTAGAACCTGAGGTATCAGCTATTATGCTGCAAGGATTCTCTTAGAATGGCGGGGATCTATGTATTTCAGAACTACACTGTACGTTCCATGTGTGGAACCTAACCTCTTGGTTTAAACTGAGCTTTTTTGTTTAATTTCTGTTTGTAAGTTTGTTTAAAATGTATGTATTGAGAGACGCAATGATGGTGATGGGTGAGAGAAGCACCGAGCGGGAAGAGGAAAATGATGTACGTATGTATGGGTGTGTATGTGTGTGTGTGCGTGCGCGTATGTATGCGTATGTGTGTGTATATGCATGGGTATATGTATGTGTGTGTATGTATGTGTATGTATGTATGTGTATATATATGCGTGTAGATATGTGTAAGTGGGTGCTGTTTTTCTTGTTTTTGTTCTGTGTGCTTTGTCTCTGTTGTTGTATCTCTTAATATGGGTGAAAATTGTGAAATTCCAATAAAAATACTGTTACAAAAAAAAGAAGGAAAAATATTCCACAAATGTACTTTTAAGAAGGAACACCTGTTAATTAAAATACATTCCAGGTGACTACCTCATGAAGCTGGTTGAGATAATGCCAAGAGTGTGCAAAGCTGTCATCAAGGCAGGATTTCAAGAATCTCAAATCTAAAATATATTTAGATTTGTTTAACACTTTTTTGGTTACGACATGTTTCCATATGTGTTATTTCATAGTGTTGATGTCTTCACTATTGTTCTACAGTGTAGAAAATAGACAAAATCAAGAGAAACCCTTGAATGAGCAGGTGTTCTAAAACTCTTGACCGGTAGTGTATATCTCTCGTATTGTTTCACACCGAGTGAAAGGAAAATATAAAGACTGCAGAATACAGCAGTCTCGATATGTGGCATGGAGCCAAGAACCTGGCCAAGAAAATTCATGCAGTGAGTTTGTACTGAAAAGCTATTACAGTATATATTGTTTTACTTTTATGCTGTGACGATGTTGCTCCAGTGTTGGAATTCTTATCATATCTAGACAGCACAGATGAAAGGCCAGGCAGAACTCATTCTGTGGACGAAGGAGGTTGTCAACCACTTTTGATGGTGCTGTAAAAGGGGGGACACATATGAGGAGTTTATTGTAAGTCATCTTTATCTTGTCTCATTTATTACTCTCATGCACGTGTTATGTTTGAGTGATGACGTATTAACTGTACCGTGCTTAGCTGTGAGCTAGCACTTGTCCCTGAGTTGCTGAAATCATGTCTGCAATAGGCAAAGTGGGTATTTGTATTTGTGTTTATTATGGATCCCCATTAGCTCTTCCTTGGGTCCAAGGAACGGCGGTTAAATATTGTAAAGACATTGCACTACATTCACAACAGATATCACAACATATTAAGTGTGTGCCCTCAGGCCCCTACTCTACTACCACTTATCTATAACACAATCCATGTGTACATGTGTGTATAGTGTGTATGTTATCGTGTGTTTGTATGCATATGTCTATGTTTGTGTTGCTTCACAGTTCCCGCTGTTCCATAAGGTGTATTTGTATCTGTTTTATAAATCTAATTGTACTGCTGCCATGAGTTACTTGATGTGGAATAGAGTTCCATGTAGTCATAGCTCTATGTAGTACAGTGCGCCTCCCATAGTCTGTTCTGGACTTGAGGGACTGTGAAGAGACCTCTGGTGGCATGTCTTGTGGGGTATGCATGGGAGTGTGCTAGTACTTCAAACAGACAGCTCGGTGCATTCAACACCTCTCACACATAGATGTAGTGATGAAGTCAATCTCTCCTCTACTTTGAGCCAGGAGAGATTGACATGCATATCATTCATGTTAGCACTCTGTGTACATTCAAGGGCCAGCCGTGCTGCCCTGTTCTGAGCCAATTGCAATTTTCCTTTCTGGCAATTTTTTTATGTATGCATTGCGATTGTATGTTTCAGGACTTGTGGAGAGGTGTTGTTCACCATGTGGTGAATGAACACACATGGACACTGGGACAATATGAACATGACTGCCTGGGGGAGCAACCACACCAAGGAATGGCTCAAAAAGGGACAGGTGGTTATATATTCTCTCAAGAATCATTCCCCCTATTTAGCAGTTGGTTACAGATAATGGTCTATTATGCATTACTGAAGTAATGTCCTTTGGACCAGCAAAACATGTATACAGATATTGGTCACAGAGGAGATGGTTGGGAAACCCTGCATTAGAGTGATGTTTGACATGCACACAGCCAAAGGAGGATATACAGTATATTGTATATATAAACAACACGAGGAGCAGGGGGAAGCCTGAGGTCGTGGACAACTCGCTTTAAATGTGTAATTGAGTTCATTTGTCCAAGGTCAGTTAAGTGTTTGATATCCTGGTTGAAAATTCCTCTGGAATATCGGTACCTTAACCTAATGATTTCACGCGTGTCTTATTTCACCGTCTTATGTCTTATTTCACTGGACATCCCATGCCTCCTTGACTAGCAACGCTTGGAGTAAGTTCTCATTTACCTGCATAGACCTGACACAAGTCATTGGTGTTAACTGTTGTTTTTAGGGTGACATTTCAACCGTAGAATGTCAATGATAACCAATTTTCAACATAGACAAAAGTTAAAACTTTATATGCAGAAAAAACAAATATGCAAACAAACTAACTATTCAAGCACACTTCCAAATGTATAAATAAAATCGGACAATTTCCCATTTTAAACTTTGTTGTTAAAGGAGAAAGTGCAGTGATGACACTTGGGTGAGAAATCAACAAACAGCCTTTAGAATCTTTGATATGACATGGTGTGCCCAGTAAGAACGTTTTTGATGTCCTAAAGAAACACCTGGCAGGTGTTTGTATGTGGAGGAAGCAAACTAAGGGTTGTGTTCTGTTCACAGCAAGTGACATGATACCATAACAAATTCATGCCAATAAGTGTCTGGCAACGAACACTCTTTAGGCATAATACTAGTATGTCATCATGCCAAACGCTTTGAGAATCCTAGCACCCAGGGTGGAACCCAGTATACTGTGAATGAGGATCAGGGAAAGTGTCCCTCACAGCAACTGGGGGTGACAACTTGGTTTCCTGTACCAAGGGCACCATGCTGCCACATCACAAACTGTGTGACAGCATGCCGATACTTTAAAAAATATATATATATTTCACCTTTTTTAAACTAGGCAAGTCAGTTAAGAACAAATTCTTACTTACAATAACAGTCTACCGGGGAACCGTGTCTTGTTCAGGGGCATAATGACATATTTTTACCTTGTCAGCTCAGGGATTCGATCCAGCAACCTTTCGGTTACTGGCCCACGACTAGGCTACCTGTACTCCCGGGCATCATCTAGGCTAAACACATACAAGCATGCATGCACACACACACACACACACACACACACACACACACACACACACACACACACACACACACACACACACACACCACAGTAAACAGGTGAGCTGTCTCCAGTGATCATATGGCACACTGACGTCTCAGTCCTTGTGACGTCACAATGTCTGCCTCGACAACTCAACTAATAGCTGGTCTCGCTGCCAAGAGCTGCCGTTCTATAATGAGCCGTCTCCACTAGAGCTGAGACTCGCGGCAGGGTGGATACACACATCTATCCCACTCATGCAAAACCACTGGCAGGGGTCTTGTGTGTGTGCGTGTGTGCATGTGTGTGTGTGTGTGTGTGTGTGGGGGGGGGTTCTTCAGGTCTAGCATCAGTTCTGGATGACTCACCAGTCATATCCTACTGTGTCTGAAACAGAAAGTGATTGGGATCTACAGGCCTTTGACTAAGGACACAAGGGAAAGGAGCTTAACTTACCGTATGCCCGCATCCCACCATTTCTCTGGCTGTCCTTTTGATACGTTTTCTGTTACGTTTTTCAATGAACATTCTGTCATCTTTTGGAGAGGGAAGAGAGAGGAGTACGAGTTTCTGTAGCATCACATTAAATGTGTGGACATAAATGAGCTGAGATATGGCACTCCACTGCTAAAGGTCATGGAGGATGTGTAATATGCATCACATAGCTACTAGAAGACAGACATCTATGACTCCTCTCCAATTGTTGAACTCACTTGGTCCCTTTACTAAATCATTCCTCATGGCCATCTCATCCTCTTATTGTAGTTATTGTTTCAGCCCAAATGAGTTGACCCCAAGCACTTCAATAGAGTGGAGTGTGTTAGCCTTCAGACTGTATATTTTCTGTACTGTATAACTATCTCACATAGCTTAGAGTAACACAAGGCTAATTCTACAGCATCTCATGACTAAACAGAACAGAAGCACTAAGGTGGGGTGCGTATGTCCTCAGCCTGTGATGCTGTCATGTTACTGTAATGGGAGATAACATCAACCGATTATGTCAGAGTCTCATGGATGTTAAATCAGCCGTTGGCCTGTAAACAGTCAGGCAACCAATGAGATTGGGGAGGGTGGAAGGGCTGAGGAACTAGAGAAAAATGGAATTGTTTCAAAGTCTGAAAATAGAACAAAAGTAAGTGCATAGGCAATAAGGCAGGTAAGAAATAAGGCATGGTCAAGCTTGCTGGTTTCATGCTTATTTTGTTTGTTATACAGAAAAAGAGAGAAAGGTGCTGTAGTGGCGAACCTAATCAAAAGTACCTGATAGCCCCTCTATCACATGTGAGAATGCAAATGTTCTTTATTTTCAAGATAAAAACATGGTAATAATTTTATACAGTCAGATGTAATTACCATATGTAACAGTATAGACTTTACGTCCGTCCCCTCGCCCCGACCTGGGCGCGAACCAGGGATGCTCTGCACACGTCAACAGTCACCCCCGAAGCATCGTTACCCCTCGCTCCACAAAAGCCGTGGCCCTTGCAGAGCAAGGGGAACCACTACTCCAAGGTCTCAGAGCAAGTGAGTGTATTTGACCCATTCCTCATGACATAGCTGGTGTAACTGAGTCAGGTTTGTAGGCCTCCTTGCTCACACATGCTTTTTCAGTTCTGCCCACAAATTTTCTATAGGATTGAGGTCAGGGCTTTGTGATGGCCACACCAATACCTTGACTTTGTTGTCCTAAAGCCATTTTGCCACAACTTTGGAAGTATGCTTGTGGTCATTGTCCATTTGGAAGACCCATTTGCAACCAAGCTTTAACTTCCTGACTGATGTGTTGAGATGTTGCTTCAATATATCCGCATAATTTTTCTTTCTCATGATGCCATCTTTTTTGTGAAGTGCACTAGTGCCTCCTGCAGCAAAGCACCCCCACAAAATGATGCTGACACCTCCGTGCTTCACGGTTGGGATGGTGTTCTTCGGCTTGCAAGCCTCCCTCTTGTTTCTCCAAACATAACGATAAGTATCTCCCACCTGAGCAGTATGACAGCTGCGTGGTCCCATGGTGTTTATACTTGCGTACTATTGTTTGTGCAGATGAACGTGGTACCTTCAGGCATTTGGAAATTGCTCCCAAGGATGAACCAGACTTGTGGAGGTCTACCATTTTATATCTGAGGTCTTGGTTGATTTCTTTTGCTGGTCCCATGATGTCAAGCAAAGAGGCACTGGGTTTGAAGATAATCCTTGCAATACATCCACAGGTACACCTTCAATTGACTCAAATTATCTCAATTAGCCTATCAGAAGCATCTAAAGCCATTACATAAGTGTATGTAAACTGGAATTGTGATACAATGAATTATAAGTGAAATAATCTGTCTGTAAACAATTGTTGGAAAAATTACTTGTGTCATGCACAAAGTAGATGTCCTAACCGACTTGCCAAAACTATAGTTTGTTAACAATACATTTGTGGAGTGGTTGAAATACAAGTTTTAATGACTCCATCCTAAGTGTATGTAAACTTCCAAATTCAACTCTATCTTAAATGAGTTCCAAGGTGTTGACCATTATAAAACGGTTGGGTCTAATCCTGAATGCTGATTGGTGCAACCACACTCCAGTCGGTGTCTATTACACAAGTTACCACGGGCTAAATCTATGACGTTAAATTGCCTATCCACTCTGTTCCATCTGACTACGCAATCCCCTGTCTCATCAGCGCAAACAAGCAATTTATGAACTTGATCTCCACTTTAAAAAACATTTAGACATTATCTCACATTTCCTTCAGACTAACATTTAGTTTTCAACAGAGGGGATATGTATAAACATTGCGGTCTGTCTCTCCATCATTTGCAACATTGTTTCAATATTCAAATTTGATCTCCAGCTGTTCCATAGTAATGAACACGCGGGACTCGGGACGAGACAGACAGACAGGCAGTGTTTCTCAGCCAGTTGAAATCATGAATTAGCTGGCATGGATATATACAAATGAAATGTCCATTTAAAAAGGTCAAACGAAACGAAGTGCAGCTCGTTTGCAGTCTTTCCAGCTTCAGTTTGAAGTTATTTTGTTAGCTGTGTTGTTGGCTAGCTCCTCTGAACAACAGTCTCCTGACGAGAGAGCACATGTTCTATGCCAGGCTAATCACACTTCATTGGCTCATTGTTATGGATGTATCCAAATCAATGTCACTAGAAAACAGCTTAAACTTGGTGTCCACATCGCCAACAAACTAGAATGGTCCAAACACACCAAGACAGTTGTGAAGAGGGCACGACAAAGCCTATTCCCCCTCAGGAAACTAAAAACATTTGGCATGGGTCCTCAAATCCTCAAAAGGTTCTACAGCTGCAACATCGAGAGCATTCTGACTGGTTGCATCACTGCCTGGTAAGGCAATTGCTCGGCCTCTGACCGCAAGGCACTACAGAGGGTAGTGCGTACGGCCCAGTACATCACTGGGGCTAAGCCTCTACACCAGGCGGTGTCAGAGGAAGGCCTTAAAAATTGTCAAAGACCCCGGCCACCCCAGTCATAGACTGTTCTCTCTACTACCACATGGCAAGTGGTACCGGAGCACCAAGTCCCGGACCAAAAGGCTTCTCAACAGTTTTTACCCCCAAACCATAAGACTGCTGAACTGGTAATCAAATGGCTACCCGGACTATTTGTATTGTGTGCCCGGGTGCACGCTAATAGTGTTTCAGTCGGTGACATTGTTGTTCCCTGGCTTGTGTGGAGCTATGGGTAACAATGCTTTATGGGAGGCGGTTGTAGATGTTTGCAGAGGGTCCCTGGTTTGAGCCCAGGTAGGGACGAGGAGAGGGACGGAAGCTATACTGTTACATTGATGCTGCTGACCCAGATCACTGGTTGCTGTAGAAAAGGAGGAGGTCAAAGGGGGGGGGTGAGTGTAACCGATGTGAATTGGTTAGCTAGTTAGCGGGGTGTGTGCTAATAGCATTTCAGTTGGTGACTTCACTCGCTCTGAGACCTTGAAGTAGTTGTTCCCCTTGCCTTTGTGTGGAGCGATGGGTAATGATGCGTCGTGGGAGGCAGTTGTAGATGTGTGGAAAGGGACGGAAGCTATACTGTTACAATAGTATGAATCAAAATAAAGTTTTTAATGAAAATATGTCAATCATTATTTGAACATGTTGGTAACCCATTGTATAAAAGTGATAAGGCCCTCGAAGCCGGTGCTAACAACACCCATGCCAATATCCTCCAAACACCTGCTTCTCGGGCATTATCACTTAAATATACAATGCCATCTTGTGTACAAATTAAGTAGGCCAAAACGGCTCCTATATCTAATTGTTAATTTGATTGATGGAGATAAATTACCAGCAAACGTTAGTTTCAAACAGTATCCTCCTTAGGCTTCATGAGTAAAGGATGGTATTCCAGAATAGGTTCTCTATCTGCACTGGTTCTGCCTAATGGAACAGCCTGCACTGTGTCTCTCTCTGCTGCCACACCATCAGTGGGGTGTCCATTTCTGTGTCTTATGCATTTATTTAAATCCGGTCAAATCACAGCAGACCAGAGGTGACAATCAGTGTAACAGGATATCTGAGAACAGGGGTCTCTAGACACACTCACCCATTTTTGGATTAAATGAATCAATCTGAACCTCTCTAAGGACACGCACACAGAGAGAACGGGGGAGAGAGGGGAGGGGGGAGAAAGAGGAGAAATTGTGCTTTTATAACACTTCAGACAGCGATGGGCTATTTGAAGCAAATTCCATAGAAACTGTTCCACAGCTAACTGAGACGTGCATACAAAAACATTAGTTGATATGGAAATTAGCTGGCACCGTCACCTGCAGTCCTTTCTTCTCATATTGAGCGGGTCTACTAACCCAAACATGAGTCTCAAATGTAATGTTTGCTTTCCGCGCAGGGAAATTTGATATATTAAATGTAACAGCAACTTCAATGGGGATTTGAACAACATTGCAAGTACCTTGAGCCCAGGACTGGGGAAAATAGCCCTGCCCCAATGCCTACAACCACACAACAACAAGCTACAGTGAGAATAGACAAAGCAGAACCTGACATGTCCTTTCTACCATAGAATAAAGTACAGTAGATCATAAGAGGGACAACATACCCATACATCCATCTAAAACCTCTAGCAATAGCATAATCAGTAGCTCATGGTGAGTGGTTAGGTTATTTTAAGCAGTGAAACGTGTGGGCCCAGTCTAAGCTCCACTACTTTAGACTGACAGTAGATGTCATCACTGAGCTTCAGTAAAACATCAATGGATTTCACTGCTATTCCTCTGATGCCATACTACCACGCAATCACAATGGAGCCCGAGCCCATATGAGCTTATATTTACAGTATCTCATCCTATAGGATCCCCTCACAAGTCCGAGGCATGCAGTGCATGAAAAGTACATGGAAGATCATAGACAAATGAAGATGGTGAAATTAGGACACACAGGCATACCTTAAATCAATGCTTACAGTACATGTGTCCCAATCCCAAATGGTAACCAATTCCCTACATAGGGCTCTGGTCAAAAGTAGTGCACTATGTAGGAAATAGGGTGCCATTTGATAAGTAGACATTAGAGCAGAATGTCTACTTTGCCCTTCACAAACTCATGATGGCACACGACTGAGCCCAGGCAAGACACTAGGCCTGCAGTGAGACTGTTACCTCTTTTCTTTAGACAAATCAAAAAGGCATTTCTGCTCTCCATACTGTCTGTTTGCCTGCCAACTCCTCTGCTGAAATTGTTTTGGTCGTTCTCACACACACACACACACACACACACACACACACACACACACACACACACACACACACACACACACACACACACACACACACACACCCCCTTAGTGACAGCACTAACTGACTCCAGACTAGGCAGA
The DNA here is from genome assembly GCF_036934945.1 of Oncorhynchus masou masou. Taxonomy (NCBI): domain Eukaryota; kingdom Metazoa; phylum Chordata; class Actinopteri; order Salmoniformes; family Salmonidae; genus Oncorhynchus; species Oncorhynchus masou. Next base: position 38,685,261 of record NC_088236.1, on the reverse strand, counting down.
GAGGTAAAGAGTCATTGGGAACAGTCACTGTACAGCAAGCAGCACAAGCACCATCTCTCTGTCATCGTGAAGATTAAACATCATTAAACATTGAGTCTAATGACTGGAGCTACCACCACATCATCACCACATAATGTCAAGGTCATGGACCCCCTTCTAGTGTAATCCTCCTCTCTAATATTCAACGGGTTATACGGATCATGACTGCCATCTCAATTACTGGACTACTGTTTAATTGCTAGGCCTAATAATCAATGATTGTTTGATTGCCAGTCGTGTCTGCTCATGTCTTTTCAACTAATTAAATACCATTGTCCAATGGGCGATTTGCGTATACAATAGAGTAGCCTAACAGAGAAATAACTCAGAGGATTTGTTCCATGTCATTTCAGCAAGCCATGACATCCACCATCTCAAATTGTTCTGAAGTTTCTGTAGGTAGAAACAGGTAAGATTGCCATTGCTGCAACACTATTTAATTGACATTTAATTGTATATCTGAGAAATTAAGCAAACTGATTGCACCCATATTGGAGGGGGGGGGGGGGGCGGCAATGAGCTCTGGCGACCCATGCGCCTGTCATCGATGTCTAACCCTCCAAAAAGTAATTCATTAATAAACCGTTCTCATTTCCATATGTACTAGGAAGCAAAGTGTTTGTTTCTCGGGCTTCAGGAATGTGACTGAAAAATAACACCTTTTAATGACTGAAAGAATAAGGGAGATATCAGTGAACAAATTCCGTGGTCAATGACCGAGAGCCTAGTGCTTCTTATGTAGTTCTTTATGAGTTTTAGTTTCCGCAGAAGCGACAGTTACAGGGATGGTAAAAACAGCTTTATTGCCGTAGCAACATCAGGGAAACTGGGCAGAAGGGAGGAGTGCTTCAAATACAGCAGTACTGTAACATCTTTCATTGAGCCTCTCATTCTCCATAATTGCCGGCCTCAACACGTTACGGAAAGATATTAACTGTATAGGAAGCTCTGGGAACAGGTCATCTGGATACTGGACAGCCAATAAATTGGCAAATGCAAACAGATTATCATATTTGGCGGACAACAGTTCTTGAGGGTTTGAACAGTTGAGTTTTTTCTGGCTAATAGCCTACACAAATGGGCTGCAATATTCTAGGTAAATTAAATTAGGCTTAAATCAAAGTGGCTGAGTTTATCCTCAAGCAGACTACTTTTTCTCATTGTTAGTCTATTTGATGTGTACATTTTTACAAAAAGTAAATAAATAGCACCTAAATTGCAGCTAAAGACGGTATACAGCTATAAATAGTACACTGCATAATGAAACAATCCCTAGTAAGCTAATGTTTTGAGGGTGGACTGATTGTAGTATTTGCCATTAATAGACTGGTTTTACTCACAACTTTCTATCCAAGCTGGGAGAGAGCTGAGGATGGCTCATGTCATGCAGGTTCAGGCAGCCTCTGCAGGACAGCTGTATATCAATTGGTAGTATTCTGTTGTATCGAAAATGTATTTGACAATATGCAATGTTTGAATTAGGGCTAACCCCATTTAGTCAACTGGTCGATATATATATATATATACAGTGCCTTGCGAAAGTATTTGGCCCCCTTGAACTTTGCGACCTTTTGCCACATTTCAGGCTTCAAACATAAAGATATAAAACTGTATTTTTTTGTGAAGAATCAACAACAAGTGGGACACAATCATGAAGTGGAACGACATTTATTGGATATTTCAAACTTTTTTAACAAATCAGAAACTGAAAAATTGGGCGTGCAAAAATATTCAGCCCCTTTACTTTCAGTGCAGCAAACTCTCTCCAGAAGTTCAGTGAGGATCTCTGAATGATCCAATGTTGACCTAAATGACTAATGATGATAAATACAATCCACCTGTGTGTAATCAAGTCTCCGTATAAATGCACCAGCACTGTGATAGTCTCAGAGGTCCGTTAAAAGCACAGAGAGCATCATGAAGAACAAGGAACACACCAGGCAGGTCCGAGATACTGTTGTGAAGAAGTTTAAAGCCGGATTTGGATACAAAAAGATTTCCCAAGCTTTAAACATCCCAAGGAGCACTGTGCAAGCGATAATATTGAAATGGGAGGAGTATCAGACCACTGCTAATCTACCAAGACCTGGCCGTCCCTCTAAACCTTCAGCTCATACAAGGAGAAGACTGATCAGAGATGCAGCCAAGAGGCCCATGATCACTCTGGATGAACTGCAGAGATCTACAGCTGAGGTGGGAGACTCTGTCCATAGGACAACAATAAGTTGTATATTGCACAAATCTGGCCTTTATGGAAGAGTGGCCAGAAGAAAGCCATTTCTTAAAGATATCCATAAAAAGTGTTGTTTAAAGTTTGCCACAAGCCACCTGGGAGACACACCAAACATGTGGAAGAAGGTGCTCTGGTCAGATGAAACCAAAATTGAACTTTTTGGCAACAATGCAAAACGTTATGTTTGGCGTAAAAGCAACACAGCTCATCACCCTGAACACACCATACCCACTGTCAAACATGGTGGTGGCAGCATCATGGTTTGGGCCTGCTTTTCTTCAGCAGGGACAGGGAAGATGGTTAAAATTGATGGGAAGATGGATGGAGCCAAATACAGGACCATTCTGGAAGAAAACCTGATGGAGTCTGCAAAAGACCTGAGACTGGGACGGAGATTTGTCTTCCAACAAGACAATGATCCAAAACATAAAGCAAAATCTACAATGGAATGGTTCAAAAATAAACATATCCAGGTGTTAGAATGGCCAAGTCAAAGTCCAGACCTGAATCCAATCGAGAATCTGTGGAAAGAACTGAAAACTGCTGTTCATAAATGCTCTCCATCCAACCTCACTGAGCTCGAGCTGTTTTGCAAGGAGGAATGGGAAAAAATTTCAGTCTCTCGATGTGCAAAACTGATAGAGACATACCCCAAGCGACTTACAGCTGTAATCGCAGCAAAAGGTGGCGCTACAAAGTATTAACTTAAGGGGGCTGAATAATTTTACACGCCCAATTTTTCAGTTTTTGATTTGTTAAAAAAGTTTGAAATATCCAATAAATGTCGTTCCACTTCATGATTGTGTCCCACTTGTTGTTGATTCTTCACAAAAAAATACAGTTTTATATCTTTATGTTTGAAGCCTGAAATGTGGCAAAAGGTCGCAAAGTTCAAGGGGGCCGAATACTTTCGCAAGGCACTGTAAATGTATGGCACACGAGACACCCGTCTGAATCACGCCCGTCTCAGCGGACGAAGTCCTTGTGGAGGCCGCGTGATGGTTTACCAGTATCACCAGCAGTACCTATACTGTTCTAAATCTACAATGTTTGTTTGGCTAAGGTCATTTCTGTTAACGCAGTCAATATATTATTGTTCCAGTCATTTACCATTTTCATTGTCAGAGTGGACACGTTGTTTGCGGACTGCACAACCCAGGCTACGCTTGTGAGGATCAAGTTTTGGTTTATTTCATTCAATTTATGAGTTGTCAATTATTGAGTTGTCTTTTGTTTGTTGCGCTCCTGTCAACATTGATTAGGTACGCACACCTGATTATGCATAGAAGTAGGCCTAGGTTACCTGCCCCCTGTGCAAATGTAGGCCATTAAATGTGGCCATTTGGGTATCTGATAGTCTTAACTCACCGCCACTGTGGAGCTTCCAAATAAATGTATTCTTCACCTCAAACAGCAAGTAAACAAAGTCTGTTTTCACATCCATTGAGAATGGCAATAGTTCCTCAACTTAGCCTACTTGAAAAATCTTTCCAGCTCTCTTTCGATAACCACCCCCGTAAAGGAGAAAAAAATGTAATGCTCTGATCTGGTGGATTTAAAAAAAGAAATAGGTCTAACTGATTACTTCTTATCCATTGCACAAATAGTCTACAGCTGTGTCTGTCTGGAGCTCACTGGTGTGGGAAACTGAGGGCTCAGAATATTTTATACAATGTTGCAAGTTTGCCAGTTTGGGCTTCAGGCAGGACCAAGTTGATACAATGTTTCAAGTTCCTTGCAGACAGGCCATGTGTAGCCAATATGATTTATAGGGTATTTATTTTTATCAAGACATTTTCTACCTGCAGGCTGCTATGTTTTTATTTTTAGGCAATTATTTGCCTACATAGTTGGCAATGGCAATATAAGTTACTTTTAGAATTTTGATTAACCACATGATACTGATTTTGAGATACGAAGACTATTATTGTCACGGCTTTCTTCTGTTGAAGGAGAGGCGGACCAAAACGCAGCGTGGTTATTTTGATACATCTTTAATGAAGATGATAAATGAACAATATACAAACACAAGAAACGTGAAAAACCAAAAACAGCCCTATCTGGTGTAACAAACACAAAGACAGGAACAATCACCCACAAAACCCAACATCAAACAGGCTACCTAAATATGGTTCCCAATCAGAGACAATGACTAACACCTGCCTCTGATTGAGAACCATATCCGGCCCAAACACCGAAACAGACAAACAAGACATCCAACATAGAATGTCCACTCAGATCACACCCTGACCAAACAAAACATAGAACATACAGAGCAAACTATGGTCAGGGTGTGACAATTATAAATTACATATGAAAATCATAACTGCCACGCAGATTAGTAGAAAAGTAAGATAAATTGGCCCTCCAAATGGAAAAGGTTGCCGACACGTGGTGTAGCTTATTGCCGGCAACTTCAGGAGCGTAATGGCCGAATCTGCGAAAGCCAGCAGCAAGTGGGAGGAGGAGGGTCGGGAATAGTTTTTTTCTTCTGGTTAAGCTATTTTGATCTCTGGTTCCCTCAAGTCATTTGTGTGTCTTAATTATTTAATCACAGTGTACTTAAAGCATAAGACAAGCTTATTAGCCTATAAATAGGCTAGTTGATTTTGTTAAAACACATAAGGTGTGTCTATATAGGGAAAAATACACATTTTAATATTTCAACCAATATTAAGTCGACTCTCGGTCGACCAAGATTTCTTTAGTCAGGGACAGCCCTAATTTGAATTTCCTACTTTAATTACTGAAAAAGTAATTATAGTATTGCCACCAACCAGCAAAATGGCAGCATTGTGACACCGTGCATAGCTTTGTGAAATATTAGGCTGGACCCGAGAAAAGGCTGACCAAATAGGCCTACCGATAAACACATAGCCATTATCTAAAGCAAAGCTATGCCCCGGCACCATAGAAAGCCCATCATCGATTCGATAGGCATGCAGCCGCATAGACATGTTGCAATTTCAGCACCATGGACAGCGATCGGTAGTCTACTTTGTGAGTGGCTAACGCATTCAGGTGACCTTGCGGGGCCCCAGAGAAATTGCATTACACCAGTGATAGTACCCAACATCCGATTTGAACCAAACCTATTCCTACCAATGAGTAAGACATGAGGAATCTCAAGAAATGTACAAAAGCCACCCATGGACCCCCATCACCCCATGTCAATCCCACCCCAACAACCAGTATACAGTATCAGTTCTCTGTAGTATGAAGCTGTGGCTTGGAGTATCGCTTCTCAATACTATGTAATGTATTCCCTGTGAATCTGGTGATGTTTTTTCCCCCGTGTGCAGAGAAATTAGTCATTGAAGTCCTATGCATTATTTACCATAAAGTAGTGTGAAAGTGACCACTAAATGCCGCTGTACATGCAATACCGTCACACTTTTCTCGATTTTGCTGGTTTCTTGTGTTTCTTGTGTTTATTAAATAGATCACAACTGAAAACCAATAGAATTGGTTCACAATGAAGATAAATTGTCATCCTCACAATTCAAGCCAGCAAATTTGTTTGTCCTTCTTTTACGCTTATGTGTGGTTTATTCCCTTCAAAAAAGGTTCGGATTAGTAGAATTTTATTTTTTTGTCATTTAGCAGACGTTCTTATCCAGAGAGACTTATAGGAACGATTAGGGTTAAGTGCCTTGCTCAAGGGCACTTCGACAGATTTTTCACCTAGTTAGCATGGCGAATCCAACCAGCAACCTTTCGGTTACTGGCCTAATGCTCTTAACCACTAGGCTACCTGCCACCCCTGTTAGACCATTCCTGGTAACAAGCAAACTATTAGGCTACAGCAGATCTAATGGTTTCAATGGTCTGTAATGGTTTTCAGTAGTGCAAGTCCCAAACACACACTGTATAGGGCTTTGCAATTGTACCGTGCTTCTACACCTGCATCGCTTGCTGTTTGTGGTTTTAGGCTGTGTTTCTGTACAGCACTTTGATATATCAGCTGATGTAAGAAGGGCTATATAAATACATTTGATTTGATTTTGATTTGATTTAATTTAATTTAGGTTGCATTGGGTTTAATGGTAAATGTCACTAATCACAATACATACAATACCGTTTCCTGATAATTTTATTGAAAAATATAACTGCCATGCAATTAATTTTTTTATTAGGGTTGTCACATTTTAGTCCCTAGCCCATTTCTCATCAAAGTTTTGACTTTTTTAAATGTATTGAAATAAGAATTGCATAGAGATAGTCTTCCCAGAGAGTGCCCACTTGTTGAACTATTCAAGAGTTGGCTTGAAGCATTAGTGTTCAGCCCTCACAATGTGTAAACTACAAAGCCTGGCAGACAGCCTACACTCTTTCAATAAAGAATCAGGAGGCATTGGTCACTTTAGTAGAATCTTTAGTAGAATATATTTTGTTTGTAAAACTGTAACAGATATAGAAAGGAGGAAATGTATGAGAAAAAGTCACTATGTACATTTACACAATCTAAGTGTCCATATAGCTTAATAACTATGCTTTAGCTCAAGCACTTAAAATAGCTAGATACATTTAAAAACCAAATAAGCTAAATTCCGTCACAAAACGATAGCTAGCATGCTAACACACAAAGTTAAGTGATTGGGCGATAGTTAGAGCAATTAGCTTAGCATCATCATAACTAGAATAACTAAATATTGTAAATATTCTAGAAACACAATTTGAATTGGCAAAAGCATGTTCTAATAACTCAAAACTACTTATAGACTTATCTTTAACCAGGGCCTAGTAAGACGGAAAAGTAGGGCTTGTCTGTTGGATTGTTATGACAGGAAATAGCTCTGAACTGAAAGTTAGAAAATTAAAAACCTCAGTACCCAAATTTGCCACAAGATGACAACATAGTAGGGCAATATAATACTTTGTACAGAAGTACAGCTATCAGAACCCTCCCCGCTTGGCATAATGTCCTTTTATGTCACTATGTTTACTTTTGGAGGAGTAGGACGATGTCGGCGACAGGTCTGAAGAACACCTTAGGGGTGCACTGTCTCATGACCTTCACTTCCACTTTTCTGACTTAGTTGTCACCGCTTGGTACAGTTTCCACAACGAATCCAACAGGCCATTCGTTTCGGTGTGTTTTAATAAGATGACATCTCCAACTTGCAGGTTAGGTTTGTCAATTTACCATTTTCTGCGTGACTGGAGTGTCACCAGGTACACTTGTCTTCATATTTCCAGAATGTGTCTGCAAGGCTCTGGACTTGTTTCCATTGCTTGTTGTAGAGATCTTTGAGGTTGAAGTCTCCTGGGGAATGATGCTGTTGTAGTTTCAATATTTTGTGTCAGAAGCATTTAGGGTTGCCAACTGTCCCGTATTAGCCTGGATGTCCCTTATATTGGGCTAAATTGCTTTGTCCCATACGGGACCTCCCTTGTCCCGTATAGTCATCCAATCACAGTATAGCGTAAACACGCCAATTCCTGCAAAGTCATTTCTGTTGTTGTTCGGTCGATTTGGCATTTCAAGGAAATATGGATAAACCTGCTAAAAAGAAATGACTGTGCAGCTAAAACAAACAATGGGAAGCAAAAAAGGCGTGGGTTAAGCCCATCAGGCGTGGGTTAAGCCCATCAGGCGTGGATTAAGCCCATCAGGCGTGGGTTAAGCCCATCAGTGGTGGGTTAAACCCATCAGGCGTGGGTTAAGCCCATCAGGCGTGGGTTAAGCCCATCAGGCGTGGGTTAAGCCCATCAGGCGTGGGTTAAGCCCATCAGGCGTGGGTTAAGCCCATCAGGCGTGGGTTAAGCCCATCAGGCGTGGGTTAAGCCCATCAGGTGTGGGTTAAGCCCATCAGGCGTGGGTTAAGCCCATCAGTGGTGACTCGAAAGCTTTCTATACTTTATGCCGTCGGGAATTCTCAATTGGCCATGGAGGGGAGAATGATCTAACTCAGCATGAATCCACAGTAATGCACAAGGCAGCCCCGCTAGCTAAAGGTGCTAGCAATATCTTTGCATTCTTCGTGACGTCTACTGTGGAAAATGACAAAAATCGCGGCAAGTGAAGCCTTGTATGTGTACCATACGGTTAAACACAGACTCAGCTACAACAGCACCGACTGTCGTGTTAAGCTCAACGGTGCTTTGTTTCATGACTCAAATGTTGTGAAGATGCACTTGGGAAGAACAAAAGATGAGATGATTACAATTCATATTTTAGGACCAAAGACTGTGCGGGATATTTTGGATGATCTGTCTTCCGACCGAAGGTGAGCCCTTGTATTTCTCAGTGATGCCTCAAACAAGAGAAATAGAAAAATGTTTCCAGTGTGCGTGAGATATCGCTGTATTTGATGGAGTGCAGTGCAATATACTTGACTTTTATGAAGACGGTGATGAAACTGCAAATGGCACACATTAAGCTCTGATGAACTCTGGAAAAGACATTAGACACATCATAGCCTATGCATCAGATAATGCCAATGTCAACTTTGGAGGAAGTCCTAAAGTTCAAAATGAAGATGCTTCAGCGGAAACAGGACAGCTTTTTTGGATACCAGACCAAGCAGCTGCTGGACAAACAATTGTCAGCACAAAGGTCCAAGCAGCAACAGGACTTTGTAAAGTTCTATGACACTGTCATTACATACATTGACAAGTGGTTTGATTTCTCACCAGAAAATGTATTGGTGAAACTGAAACCGATCAGCCTCTATGAGGAGCTCTCCTTCACTGACCTGGAGCAGGTGGTGGTTGCCCTCAAAATGACAGAGACAGTCAGTATGGACCAACTCTATGAAGAGTTTTGTGCCGGGAGGAAATACAGAAAGCCAGACAGGACGCCACAAAATCCACCAGTGAGAAGTGGGTGGCAGTTTACCAAAACCTAAGGAAAGCCAACTTGATCAACATGTTCAGGATTGTCTCATTTGTCCTCAGTGTGCCAGGCTCAAATGCCTTTTGTAGAACACATTTTCTCTGATGACCATTAAATGGTCAGACTCAAGAAACAGATGCAGCACAGAGCTGATCAAAAATGAACTTGAAATATCTGTGAACTGTGACTTGTCATGTAAGGACTTCTCTGGCTATGCAAAACGACTGCTTGAATCAGTCAAAAGCAACAACATGGAAAAAGCAGACGAGATAGGTGAGTGACTCATGCCCATCTTTTGCATTTGAAATGTGTTTTTCGCTGTAAAGGTCCAAATTGGGATTTCTTTGATAATTTATTTTGAGGTTTATTCACATACATTTACATAATGATACAGTTTTAGTAAAGCTATAGACTAAATGGAATAGCTTTGCCTTTCCAATTGAATAAGAATATACGCTGTATGTTCATTTACACAACACCATACCCACACCGCCGTGGCACCGTGCACTGGCACACCAACTTTTGTCCCTTATTTGGTAGTGAGAAGGTTGGCAACCCTAGAAGCATTGCAGCTGTAAGAACTGCTGGCATCTCCGGATCCATGGACACTGGAACTATGGGTCGAGCATTCATGATAGCCATGACTTCAGCCATGAGTGTGGTGAGGATTTCATCTGTGAGACGAGTAGAACCAACTTCCAGAAGCATGGCATCCAGAATGTGACGAGCAATTCCAATCATCCTCTCCCAAGCTCCTCTCATATGTGACACATGAGGGGGATTGAAAGTCCACGTGCATCCTTGGTCTTGAAGGTAAGTACTCATCTCAGAGTCAGCTGTTCTGATGTCCCGCTCTTTGCAGGCTCCAAATGAAGTTTGTGCCACGATCGGAGCGGAGTTGCTTTGCAGGTCTCCGGATAGAGAAGAATCTTCTCAAAGCATTGATAAATTTGGGGGTAGACATAGACTCTATCACTTTGTTGTGTACCGCTCTTGTACTCATGCAGGAGAACAGAACGACCCAGCATTTACTTTCAGCGCTGCCTCCTCTTGTCCGGCGAGAGGTGATGCTCCAGGGTCCAAAGATATCCAGTCCAACATGAGTGAACGGAGGATCAGAGGAAAGTCTGTCTGCAGGTAAGTCTGGCATATTTTGCTCTTCCAGTTTTCTGCAGATCACACACTTATAGATTATGCTGGATACCAATCTTTTGCTTCCAGTGATCCACAATCCAGCTGAACGGACTCCGCCTTCAGTGAAGCGACAACCATGATGTGCAACTTGCTTGTTGTATTGCCTCACCAATAGTGGTGACGTGGTCGTTCTTGGGCATGATGATAGGGTGTTTCTCTTCCCATGAAATATCAGCTGCCGCTGTGCAATCTCCGATTCTTATCAACGCGTCCGATGATAGGGTCCAGCTTCTTTAGAGGACTGTGTTTGGTGACCTCTTCTCTTTTGGTGAGGAATTTGATTTCTTCTTTGAAGACTTCTTGCTGTACGCATCTAATGATGGTGGTTTTGGCTTGTTTAAAGTGGTTGCTCTTATCACTGTCCGGAGCCCTGGAGAAGGATTTGGCTATGTGGATTAGTTTTGCGATTGCTCAGGTGAGCGACTTCCAGCTAGAGAATCGTTCGAACCTGTGTGAGTCAAGTTGGTCTTCAGTAACTTCAGTAGTGAATGTTGTGACTTGCGGCCCGGATCTCTGCGTAAGTATCTGATCCCACAAGTTCAAAGGTTTCTGACTGACTAGTCTCTTCTTTGAGGACGCCTGCTAGCACAGGCCTAGTTCCATGATCTGCTCGATTTTTTACTTACTGACACTGGTCTGGCTGTGTGGACTTCCTTATGTGTATCACGCTGTTTGACACGTAGACATAGAATCTTCTTGAGGTGTTGTGAATATATCCTAGCACAATCTTGCTGTCTGTGTAGAACTTCACTGCATGATTTTTTTATTTTTTTTACCTTTATTTAACTAGGCAAGTCAGTTAAGAACAAATTCTTATTCTTTTCAGGGGCAGAACGACAGATTTGTACCTTGTCAGCTCGGGGATTTGAACTTGCAACCTTACGGTTACTAGTCCAACGCTCTAACCACTAGGCTACCCTGCCGCATCAATGTCCATCTCATCAATGATCAGGTCTGCCATCTCAACTGCTAAGACAGCGGCACAACGCTCTAGGCATGGAACAGTGTGAGCAGGACGTGGAGCCAGTTTGTACTTTCCCATGACGAACCCAACATGACTTCTTCCTTCGACATCGACCACTCTGAGGTAGGCTACAGCTGATATGACCATAGTACATGCATCTGAGAAGATGCACAGTTCTCTTTGCTGTGTGGAAGACAAGGAGACAGGGACCTAGTGCCTTCGGATAGTGAGCTGTTCGAGTTCCATCAGTGAGTCTTTCCACAGTATAACTTTCTCCTCTGGTAGAGGGGTGTCCCATTCACATTGTTCATGTTCAGTAGAGATCAAATAGGCTGTTCTTGTGAATGGCTTCTCTTCTCGGGATACACGAAAGGTGAAGCTGTCTGTTTCCAGATTCCAACTGATGCCTAGGCTTTGCTGATGAGGTTCCAGATCTTTGAGATCTTTTGCACGATCCTCTGGAAGAAATACATCCATGACTTTGCTGCTGTTAGATGCTATCTTGTGCAGCCACAGCTGGAGAGAGGCTGTTGTCGAACACATGTACTTTCACCCTGTATTCTGTGATATATTTGCGAAGGTTGTTATCTTCATACCACAGGAACCTCAGGTAATATCGGTGGTCTTCTCTGACAAATAAGCAGTAGAATATCTGTTGCACATCAGCTGTGACTGCAATAAGTTATTTTCAGAATCAGATGAGGACTCAGAGGAGTGTGTTATTCAAGTCTGGTCCACTGAGGAGGACATAATTGAGGGAGAAACCTTCATGCTTAGCACTGGAGTCAAACACTATTCATATCTGACCTGGTTTTTGGGGATGATACACACCAGAGATGAGTGAATCCCAACATTCTTATTTTCCCTTTAACAGTGGATCTTTTTCAGCCTGGTCCTTGTCGAAGATCTTCTGCATGAAATCATGAAAGTGTTCTTTCATATCCGGCTTTCTCTTCAGAGTACGTCGCAGAGAAGTGAGTCGTTTTAGTGCCTGTTCTGTGTTGTTAGGGAGTTGACGCTAGGGTGAACAGAAAGGTAGAGGAGCTACCCAGACTTTAGATTTGTCCATGAAGACTTCTCTGTCCATGAGTCAAGGAAGATGCTATCTTCAATTGATGGGGCTGGCTTGTGTTCTTTCAAACACTTTGCATCGGAAGTCGTCCGTATCTTGTGCTGCGAAAAGGCCCAACCCCCTTTCCAAGGCAGCCCAGTTCCGAGAGAGATACAAAGAGAGCCAAGGCATTTTCACATAAATACATTCATGATTTTTTACTCCAAGTGGGTGGCGGTTCATGTGCAAAGTATGGGAATACTGTAAGTGAGAGTAGTTTCTAAATGTACTGTACCAACGTTAAGTGTTTCTGTCCCTCTTACCCTCTCCATGTCTTTTGTAACAAGCAGCCATATTGTTGTCAGTCCGCTAGGGACCTATGTTTAACATATTAAGTGTATATGTTTATCCTGTGTTGCCATTTAATTAGCTAGTAAATAAATAATTAAACCAATTTGTGTAGTACTGAATCATAAGTAAGACAGATGAAAGGAGGTTTCGAGTGTTCAAAATGATGATATGATACGAGGTTATGATTAATAAGTTGACTGTTTATAGATGTGATAGGTAAAGACCTTTTAGAGTTTAATTCAGGAGATGGTAACTCTTTAACGAACCGCTCTCGTGGTGCCCCAAAGATCCACTTGCAGCCCAAGTTTCAGCCTCCTGACAGATGCAACCAGGTTTTTGGCTAAAATGTCCTGGTACTGGGTAAAGTTCATGATGCCATTAACCTTAACCGAGACCAATGGAAGCAAAATAGCCTCATAACATCAGATCCACCACCATATTTTACAGTAGAAGTATGAGGCTATTTTCTGCTCATGCATTTTCATTTCGACGCCAAACCCACCACCCAGTGGGGTGCGTTGGCAAAGAGTTCTATTTTCATAATCTTCTTTAAAAAAAAATGTAATCACAGAAAATACCTACTCCTCCACCCTCCCGCTCCAAGAGTGCACTCATCTGACTTGCATGCAGGGGCCACTGGCACCGGGCAGGTGACTTGAATACTGGTAGGAGGCAACTTTTAAGTTGTGTGTCTCTCACTGTTAGTGACAAAGAATGGGGTAATTCAACTGTCTGATAATAAGAGGCAGATGTCAGCAGCAGAACAAAACAAAAAAAGTTTAAAATGAGTATGTTTCACTCGGATCTTTTCCAATGTCAATAATCTCATCTTCTCTAGGCCTAGGAGTCACTCACTGGCACTAGCTTGCAAACAATTTATGATAAGTGAGTGTGTTGTTGCAGAAATGAAATAGGCATATATATTGACCTAGAAATGTTAAATATATAAATAGGCCTATAAATGTTATGAATTATGAAGGTCACATTTTCAGAGGAGGGGAAGCTTTGTTATTGGGTTAGTTTTTGGTGCTTCAGTACAATCAGGGAGATATAGTAACATGTTACCAGAGAGCATCAAGTCGAAGTGTGAATAACTTTGTCCCAGAGCTAGTTATTGTTTCTAAGAACAACCTGCTGTGACCCAGTGTAAACATAGAACATGTCAACAATTGTTTACGGAAAGTTTCTACAGTTCAAGAAAACAAAGTGCGTTGTGTTTATTAAACAGAGAGAACAAGGCTTGGAAGGGAAATAGGGGATGACCAGAGAATACCATACAGCACTCTCAAGACATCACAGAGACATACAACACTCTGATCCTTTGTATTGAAGCTACAGGACACTTGACAGGACTTACACTGTGGAGGAAAGAGAAGTGAAGCTCCAGCTGCGTTTCTCATGTCCCTCAGAGGTCATTCTTCCTGCATGACATCACGGCAGCTCCTCTCGCACTGTCATCGCACAGATGATAGTCAATTGGTTAAAGGAGCAACAACCAATATGTTATCAATTATCAGTAAAGCATAACATCCCAGTTTATTTCTTCATACTAAACAATTAAAGGTGTAGTCAATAGCATCCATGTTGCTTTATTGTGATAATATGTAAGAGGTTGTTGTCCCCATGATAGTGTTAATCTGTGCTGAAGGTCACAGTGTGTTAAAGGATCAGCCACCTTTTTTCCCAATTTTCACCTAAAATGACATACCAAAATCTAACTGCCTGTAGCTCAGGCCCTGAAGCAAGGATATACATTTTCCTGGTACCATTTGAAAGGAAATACTTTGACGTTTGTGGAAATGTAAAAGGAATGTAGGAGAAAATAACACATTAGATCTCATAAAAGATAATACAAAGAAAAAAAAAACTGTTTTTTGTATTTTTTTTGTACCATCTTTGAAATTCAAGAGAAAGGCTATAATGTATTATTCCAGCCCACCTGGAATTTAGATATTGGCTACTAGATGGCAGCAGTGTATGTGCATATTTTTAGTCTGATCCAATGAACCACTGCATTTCTGTTCAAAATGTTGTATCAAGACTGCCCAAATGTGCCTAATTTGTTTATTAATAACTTTATGTTCAAAACTGTGCACTCTCCTCAAACAATAGCATGGTATTCTTTCACTATAATAGCTACTGTAAATTGGACAATGCAGTTATATTAACACGAATTTAAGGAATGTTCTTCTCAGTACAGAACAGGTCTTTGAAGTCCTGTGCATTTCCACTGCATCCGGCCTGCTGTATGTGTGTGTTTGTGGATGTTGTTATGTGTCATCATGGGATAGTTTACCCTTTAGGGGAAGTGCTCCTCAACAACAGCCTTTTATGGATGCAGAGAGACAAATAGGTCCCCATGCAGCTTCAGAAGTCACATCTGTCTGATCATCTCCAACAGGAAAGCTATGTTCCTCAGGGTGGGACACTTCCTACAAAAGGGCTTTATGTATGAATTGTATAACATCCTCAGAAATTAAAACCCTTACGTCAACCAGTACTGGTTGACATGGCTTTTTAGTGACCAGACTAAACCTGCTACAACGATAATAACTTAGCAGTAATTCAACAGCCAATGTTTAGTGATTCATTCCTTTTGTTATAGCTGTAGCTAAGTCACCCTCTGCTTTTTCCCCTCTGAGCTCTAGAGTTATTAATCCTCCCAGTGGATCTATATTTGTCCAATTAACAGACTGATAAAACATCAGCTGAGAAATGCTACACAGAGATAAATACTAGTTAAATAATACACTACACCTAGGAGAATAACAGGGCTTTACCTCCATGCCTAAGAAGTTTTCCGGATTGACTGACTCATGTCTTAAAGTAATTATGGACTGTTGTTTCTCTGTGCTTATTTGAGCTGTTCTTGCCATAATATGGACTTGGTCTTTTACCAAATAGGGCTATTTTCTGTATACCACCCTTAACTTGTCACAACAAAACTGATTGGCTCAAACACATTAAGAAGGAAAGAAATTCTACGAATTAACTTTTAAAAAGGCACACCTGTTAAATTAAATGCATTCCAGGTGACTACCTCATGAAGCTGGTTGAATGTCAAGAGTGTGCAAAGCTGTCATCAAGGCAAAGGGTGACTTCTTTGAAGAATCTCAAATGCAACATATATTTTGATTTGTTGAACACTTTTTGGTTACTACATGAGTCCATATGTGTTAATTCATATTTGGGATGTCTTTATTTTTTCTAATTTTCTACAATGTAGAATAATAGTAAAGAAATCCTGGAATGAGTAGGTGTGTCCAAACTTTAGACTGGTACTGCATATTTTGAATCAATGTTTGTGTGGTGAGAGACATTTACAATCCAAATGAATGCATAGCACTATGTATAGCACTTTGTGACATCGGCTGATGTGAAAAGGGCTTTATAAATACATTTAACTGATTGCACATTCACAGGTTTTTAATTAAAAAAAACTGTCTACATTAAAAGTCTGACCAGTTTGGAGTTTTGTACGGAGAGTTGTGACAATGTACCACATACTTGTGAAAAAAAGTCAACACAGACATTCATTATGTATGCTATCTGCCTTGCTTTGTTGTCAGAGCATTATGTTTCAGTGTGTATTAAAAATACTACCAGTGCATCATAAGATGTGATAATCAGTGTAAAACAGGGGAGAAAGGACATCCCTATTCAAGGGAAAAGGACAAAACGTGATATGTGGAGTAATGTGTAAGCCTTGATTCTCTGTCGACCCTGTGAGTTGGTCCTCTCCGGTGAGACAAACTGTGTGCTCTCATAAGCCGTGTGTGTAATCTGAGTGGGTTCGAGAAGGCTGGGGAACATTTGCATGCTAGAGGCCAGTACCACACAAGGCTGTGTTCCACACAACAATGGGTCAGAGCATTTGACAGGTGGATATTAAATATGATACCAGACCAGGATTGATTCGATCCATGGTCAATGTCAATGTCAATAGACCTGGACTTGCTAGACCCCAGGACTACAGGGCATGAACGATGATACACAATCTCCAGTGCAATCAACCATATTGAAGAGGTAGACGTATGGAAAATCCTCTCGTCTAACCTACTGAATTCAACCCTTCAATTGGAGTCATAATCTGTGCTGTGGCCCATATGCCCAGACAACCCAATAGACAGGAACCGAGGGGATAGAGCGGGTCAGAAAGGGACAGAGAGGGGAGAGAACCACAGAGGGGGGGGGGTCCACATTCTTCAGACTTTCAAATGGCTTGTGCAGTAATATCTTCACCGCTGTGGGTCTATGTCAGTTGATATACTATTTTATAGACTGTGCAAGAAAGGAAGGGACTGGATAACGGCTGAAGGAAACATGGAATCATTCCATCACTGAAGTGACCAAACAGTAGAAAACTCCTCCATGAATTCTACATCTATAGATTGTATGATTTGGCAGTCAGTCTCTTTCTGTTCCTTTTGGATAATATGACTCCTAAAGCATACAATGTTTTTCCATGTTAACAAACTGCTCTCACCAACAATAAAACCAATGCAAGACAAGCAAGGCAATGATTGATTGAAATAATAATCAATTCTATAAGCATGACTATGGAAATCCAGGGAGTAATTCCAGAACAGGGCTACAGAGCTGCTGAGCTGTTGTCCATGCGATGGAGGGAGGGTGGTTTCTGGGCATTGCTCTGCTCCACATTGCTGAGTTTAATATGGAAAACTCTGACACACACACTGAGGAAGCATTACAACACACCAGCTCTTTCCTAAAACCCCTATAAGTCTGTGGCCTGAAGTTAACACAGGAATGAAAACCAAAGTCAGTAATAGACCAAAAGCTATATTTATTTTAACGTACTGTAAATGGTGGTAATGTTTGCTTTAAAGAAATTCCATCTTTGGAAGAGATCAGTGTTTTGGGGCACACTTGGAGCAGGCCTATTCATTGTCTCAGCCTCCAGTATTTATGCTGCAGTAGTTTATGTGTCGGGGGGGCTAGTGTCAGTTTGTTATATCTGGAGTACTTCTCCTGTCCTATTCGGTGTCCTGTGTGAATTTAAGTGTTCTCTCTAATTCTCTCTCGGAGGAGGAGGACCTGAGCCCTAGGACCATGCCTCAGGACTACCTGACATGATGACTCCTTGCTGTCCCCAGTCCACCTGGCCGTGCTGCTGCTCCAGTTTCAACTGTTCTGCCTTATTATTATTTGACCATGCCGGTCATTTATGAACATTTGAACACCTTGGCCATGTTCTGTTATAATCTCCACCCGGCACAGCCAGAAGAGGACTGGCCACCCCACATAGCCTGGTTCCTCTCTAGGTTTCTTCCTAGGTTTTGGCCTTTCTAGGGAGTTTTTCCTACCACCGTGCTTCTACACCTGTATTGCTTGCTGTTTGGGGTTTTAGGCTGGGTATCTGTACAGCACTTTGACATATCAGCTGATGTACGAAGGGCTATATAAATAAATTTGATTTTAATAGCTTATTAATACCCTGATGAAGACAGCTTGTCGGTCAAAACATTGGTAATAAAATGATTGCATCTGAGCTCCTAGAGTGTAAGGCTCTCCTTTTCTTCTTCGAGTGTTCTACTCCACTAGCCATCGCCTCAGCTAAAAAGGTGTGTTTTTCCTTCTCCTCCCTATTAATAGCGTGTGCCACCCCGCAGCCTGAAAGTCACACCAGAAGATTTTGGGAGGGAGACCTTGAGCTACTCCGTCAATGAGATTTGATGCAGTGACAAGTTTGCTGATGAGCTTGGTCAATGTAAAGTCGCAGTGCACCTTTCCCTCATAAATGCATTCTATATGTCCTCTCTACACACCTACACATGCATGTACAAACACATACAACCTCACACACAATCACAGATGCCACATCAATATTGACAGGAATGCCAATATGTCACATGATTTTGGAGGGTTTCCAAATCACTAGCTCTCCCTCACAGCATGTGCCATATGTAACTTTACACACATCCAGCATCTGTGGGGAGAAGGAATAGGAAAGTAAAAAGGCAAAATAGCAACTTACTTGTTTCCTTTGGAGAGGAAGAGAGAGGCTGCAGCACAGTGTTTTTTCCTCACTGTGATATTGCCAATATAAAAACCCAAAACAAACAGAAAAGTATCTGCTCTCTGTGCATCTGTTATCCAGAGCAGTCCCACACTGCTGATGCTCCCTGGGACAAGGATGGACCTCAACTCAGAGTTCACAGGCTCTAAGCCAAGGAGCTGAGAGAGGTCCCTGCCTCTCAGCCAATCCCACATCTCCTGCAGCCCCCCTCCCCCCCTTGAAGTCCCCATGGTGGTAGACAGGGAAGGAACAGAGGATGAGAGAAGAGGATGTCACAGTGACGAAAGAGAGTAGGATAGGGTAGGGAAGAGAGTGGGATAGAGGTAAACTGAGAGAATGGAAAGTATTTCTGTAGAATATACAGGACAGAAAAATGAAGAGGAGGAGAAGAGGGGATATTGCACTGTAGGACTCTTTATTTTGTAATCTGCTTTGCTGTGCTAGACACCCATTCACCAGCTACAGACTGTGTACTACCGGTAAGGCCATATCACATTACAGAGAGGGCTGCAGGGTGGAGAGAAGCAAAGCCTGTTGGTGGGGCACTTGTATTTTTTTTGTTGCAAAATGTTCCCATGAGTAACTATTTAGAAAGCTTGCCTCAAATATGACTTGTTACTTGTTTGACTATCACTGTAGCTATAATCAAATGTATTTATAAAGCCCTTTTTACATCAGCAGTTGTCACGAAGTGCTGTACAGAACCCCAGCCTAAAACCCTAAAGAGCAAGCAATGCAGATGTAAATGCACGGTAGCTAGGAAAAACTCCCTAGAAAGGCAGGAACCTAGGAAGAAGCCTAGAGAGGAACCAGGCTCTGAGGGGTGGCCAGTCCTCTTCTGGGGGTGCCGGGGGGAGATTATAACAGTACATGGCCAAGATGTTCAAACTTTCATAGATGACCAGCAGGGTCAGATAATAATAATCACAGTGGTTGTAGAGGGTGCAACAGGTCAGCACCTCAGGAGTAAATGTCAGTTGGTTTTTCATAGCCGATCATTCAGAGTTAGAGACAGCAGGTGCGGTAGAGAGAGAGTCCAAAATAGCAGGTCTGGGACAAGGTAGCACGTCCGGTGAACAGGTCAGAGTTCCATAGCCGCAGGCAGATTAGTTGAAACCAGAGCAGCAGCACGACCAGGTGGACTGGGGACATCAGGCCAGGTAGTCCTGAGGTATGGTCCTAGGGCTTAGGTCCTCCGAGAGAGAGGGAAAGAGAGAAAGAAGGAGAAAGAGGAAAAAAAAGAGAATTAGAGAGAGCATACTTCACACAGGACACCGGATAAGGAGAAATCCTCCAGATATAAACAGACTGACCTTAGCCCACAAATGATTGCAGCATAAATACTGGAGGCCGAGAGGAGGGGTTGGGAGACACTGTGGCCCGTCCAACAATACCCCCCGGACAGGGGCAAACAGGTGTTCACTGTTTTCATACCAGGTTCAGTAAATCAGATGAACAACTGTCTTTATATTTCCCCTCATTTGGCTTTAGTATACAAGGATCCACACGTACACAATGTTTCATGGATCAGAAAACATATAGCAAGAGTGAACCGTGTACATATAGTCTTGGGTTGTGTGTTTACTTTAGTAACACTGAGTTGAATTCTGCTACATCCCTCTGACACACACAGCCATATTATCAGCAAGACAACTCTCCCATTCAAAATAACTTCTGTATCTTCAGCTGCTGTCGTGAATTTAGACCATCCACATAGCACATATACATGAACTAAATTACAAGACCATTCATGCTGATTTTTATATTCTCATCATTATACAATAAGATGAAGGCAGGAGTGACATACTCAGCATGTTCTGCAGTGCCACGGAGACAGCCACAGAGTTGCTTAATTTGCATGATGCTGAGGCATTGCCTGTCATTTTCACTTCGGCTTTCTGTGTCCTAGTGTGTACACTAGGGTTGACCGCAATTAGTCGACTAGTCAATTGTTTGATCGTTAGGCTGTTGTTCACACACACACACACACACACACACACACACACAGCTCAAAAAAAAAATAAAGGGAACACTTAAACACAATGTAACTCCAAGTCAATCACACTTCTGTGAAATCAAACTGTCCACTTAGGAAGCAACACTGATTGACAATAAATTTCACATGCTGTTGTGCAAATGGAATAGACAACAGGTGGAAATTATAGGCAATTAGCAAGACACCCCAAATAAAGGAGTGGTTCTACAGGTGGGGACCACAGATCACTTCTCAGTTCCTATGCTTCCTGGCTGATGTTTTGGTCACTTTTGAATGCTGGTGGTGCTTTCACTCTAGTGGTAGCATGAGACGGAGTCTACAACCCACACAAGTGGCTCAGATAGTGCAGCTCATCCAGGATGGGACATCAATGCGGACTGTGGCAAGAAGGTTTGCTGTGTGTCAGCGTAGTGTCCAGAGCATGGAGGCGCTACCAGGAGACAGGCCAGTACATCAGGAGACGTGGAGGAGGCCGTAGGAGGGCAACAACCCAGCAACAGGACCGCTACCTCCACCTTTGTGCAAGGAGGAGCACTGCCAGAGCCCAGCAAAATTACCTCCAGCAGGCCACAAATGTGCATGGGTCAGAAACAGACTCCATGAGGGTGGTATGAGGGCCCGACGTCCACAGCCCAACACCGTGCAGAACGTTTGGCATTTGCCAGAGAACACTAAGACTGGCAAATTCGCCACTGGTGCCCTGTGCTCTTCACAGATGAAAGCAGGTTCACACTGAGCACGTGACAGAGTCTGGAGACGCAGTGGAGAACGTTCTGCTGCCTGCATCATCCTCCAGCATGACCGGTTGGCGGTGGGTCAGTCATGGTGTGGGGTGGCATTTCTTTGGTGGGCCGCACAGCCCTCCATGTGCTCGCCAGAGGTAGCCTGACTGCCATTAGATACCGAGATGAGATCCTCAGACCCCTTGTAAGACCATATGCTGGTGCGGTTGGCCCTGGGTTCCTCCTAATGCAAGACAATGCTAGACCTCATGTGGCTGGAGTGTGTCAGCAGTTCCTGCAAGAGGAAGGCATTGATGCTATGGACTGGCCCGCCCGTTCCCCAGACCTGAATCCAATTGAGCACATCTGGGACATCATGTCTCGCTCCATCCACCAACGCCACGTTACACCACAGACTGTCCAGGAGTTGGCGGATGCTTTAGTCCAGGTCTGGGAGGAGATCCCTCAGGAGACCATCCGCCACCTCATCAGGAGCATGCCCAGGCGTTGTAGGGAGGTCATACAGGCATGTGGAGGCCACACTTGTTTTAAGGACATTACATCAAAGTTGGATCAGCCTGTAGTGTGGTTTTCCACTTTAATTTTGAGTGTGACTCCAAATCCAGACCTCCATGGGTTGATAAATTTGATTTCCATTGATAATGTGTGTGATTTTGTTGTCAGCACATTCAACTATGTAAAGCAAGTATTTAATAAGAGTATTTCATTCATTCAGATCTAGGACGTGTTATTTTAGTGGTCCCTTTATTTTTTTGAGATAGATATATGCGCCCATCTGAGTGAACTAATCCATTGTGGAGGCCTAGACTAAAAGTCAATTTATGCTTGATTAGAAAATGTGGTAGGAGGCTCCATATGGAGGGTGTGACTCATTTGCGGAGCCTCCAGAAGCATGTAAATTGAGCTCTGTACTGCATCATCATGCGCCTTCCAAATGTTGTAACAATGTGGAGAGCTCTGTATAGCTCCACATTGACATGATTGGTTGACGGTAGGTGGGGGTACATTCTGTATTATCACAAACTCACTTCATTGACAACAGCTCTGCAGTGCTCCATGAAGCGTAAAAAGTATGAATGCCCTGACCTCTGCTGAGGCCATCCTTGCCCTGACCTCTGCTGAGGCCATCCTTGCCCTGACCTCTGCTGAGGCCATCCTTGCCCTGACTTCTGCTGAGGCCATCCTTGCCCTGACCTCTGCTGAGGCCATCCTTGCCCTGACTTCTGCTGAGGCCATCCTTGCCCTGACTTCTGCTGAGGCCATCCTTGCCCTGACTTCTGCTGAGGCCATCCTTGCCCTGACTTCTGCTGAGGCCATCCTTGCCCTGACTTCTGCTGAGGCCATCCTTGCCCTGACTTCTGCTGAGGCCATCCTTGCCCTGACTTCTGCTGAGGCCATCCTTGCCCTGACTTCTGCTGAGGCCATCCTTGCCCTGACTTCTGCTGAGGCCATCCTTGCCCTGACTTCTGCTGAGGCCATCCTTGCCCTGACTTCTGCTGAGGCCATCCTTGCCCTGACTTCTGCTGAGGCCATTTCACTGCAAATGCTACATGGCCAATGGATACATGGTATTGACCATGCGCCCAGATGCACAATGCACTTCTCTCCAGAATGTGCTCTCCCGCCAATTTGTGCCCATTCATTGTTTCATAACTTCATTGTGTGAATTGTTTGTGTATATCAATTCTCCATTACATGTATCCCTAGTACATTTACCGTGAATTCCTTGAATTTATAATCTACAATGTTTGTTACGGTCATGTATTTTAATGCATTCAGTATTTTTATTCCAGTCTTCCTGTTCTCATTTTCGGAGTGGACACATTGTTTGCAGAGTGCACAACCTATGCTACACTTGCGAGAAACACGTTTAGGTTTATTTAATTCCATTTATGAGTCCTGTCAATTTAGTCATCGTCTTTTGCTAGGAGCGCTCATGTCAATGTTGAGTAAAGATGAGCACGCATAGAAGTAGGCTTATAGGCTTCGTGGCCTGCGCGCAAATATGGGCACATTTATATGCCAACTTGAGGATCTGATAGTATTTCTGATTGGTTTAACGCACCACCACGAATGGTCTGTGGAACTTCTCAAAGTAATGTTTTCTTCAACTCAAACAGCAAGCAAATAAAGTCCGTTTTTGCATCCATTGAGAATTACAATAGTTCCTCAAAGTATTATTATTTCAAGCTCTCTCCCTTTCGATAACCACTCAGCGTGAAAGGGAAAAATGTCATGCTCTGATCCAGTGGAAACGTCATAAAAATAGGCTTCTTATCGGTGCTTGACTTGGACTGACATAGGTTCCTTTACTCATTTTGGGTGTCGGTACTGTTTATATTTAGGTGCAGGAGCTCTACAATACTTTGAACTAATTTTCTATAAGAGGAATAGGAGCTCAAGCAGCAGAACATGTGAGGTGCCGGTACTCAGCTCAGATGAGCTCCTGCCCAAATCAATTCTTGTGTCCCAGCGTGTGCACAATTCTTACAGCTGCGTCTGTCCCGAGCTCACTGGTGCTGGAAACTCAGAGGGCCCAGAATATGTTATATTGTAAATTCACTAGCTCAAGCTTCAGGCCAGACCCAAGCTAAAAATTGATACAATATTTCAAGTTAGTTGCAAACAGGCCATATGCAGCCAATGTGATTTATGGGATATGCATTTTTATGTAGGCTAAAAAAAAATTACAGTTGGCAATAGCAATATAAGTTACAAACCTAAAAAGTACAATTGAGATAAAATGTTGATTAACCACATGACAATTGTTTTGAGATATAAATACGTTATTATAAATGAAATGAAAATGTGAATATGAAAACCATAACTGACAGGCAGACTAGTAGAAATGGTAAGATAAATTGGCATTCCACATGAGAAAGGCTACACCGGGAGTCGGCAACCTATTACCGGCAACTCCAGGAGAGTAGTGGCAGAATCTGCGAAAGCCAGCAGGAGCGAGAGGAGAGTAGTTGGGTCAGGTTAAAGTTTCAGGAGTCGATTGTACCACTGATTCTGCTAGTCATACCCTGTCCTGATGCAATCTCAATCACATTAAGCATGGTAAAATGCACAACAAACGACGAGAGCATGGGATATGCCAAGCTACTCTACACAGACCGGTGCACCATAACCAATCAGAGCTGAAGTAGGCCTATGGTAATTGCCATATATGGATATGTGCCATTATCTTTGAACCGGACTGTGTTTAGGCTAACGTATGAGCAGTCACGAGTCGATGAGCTTGTTTTATGATCAAACATGTAGTTAGTGAGTTACTAGCTCAGGTTGGTTGCTTCTAACAAGAGCACAAAATGCGTGCATTTTTCTAGCCATCTTTGAAAAGCAAATAAAATTGTATTTGTCACATGCGTCGAATACAACAGGTGTAGTAGACCTTACCGTGAAATGGTTTACAAGCCCTCAACCAACAATGCAGTTCAAGAAGTAGATTTAAGAAAATGTTTACTAAATAAACTAAAGTAAAAAATAATAATAATAACATTCACCTGGGCAATATGCAGGGTGTACCAGTACTGAGTTAATGTGCAGGGACACAGGTTAGTCGAGGTAATCTGTACATGTATGTAAGAGTAAAGTGATAATGCATAGATAACAAGCAGCAGCAGTGTTAATTCAAAGGGGGGAGGGGGGGGGTCAATGTAAATAGTCTGGATGGCCATTTGATTAATTCAGGTGTTGTCAGGTAAAGTTTTTTTTTAATGTCTTAAAGGGGCAGTGTTGTATTTTGAGACATCTTGAATATGCTAAGTAGCCAATAGGCAGAGTGTAGCATAATTTGTCTGATTCTCTGTAATAATGGTATGGGAATAATAATGGGGTTTATTTTGTAAGGTGGTTTCTTGCATCAATCACAACATTTTCAGTAGCCTCCTTGTCTGAAAGAAATGGATAGAGGTTAATGTCGAGCCCTGAATGTTTGTTTTTCTTCTTCAAAAATCTCATGGAATGTAGGCATACATTGAACATTGGCTGCTACTGTAGGCTGAATGATGGAAATAGTTCTATCTTAAAATGTTATGGGATGCATTTTCTCAATTTTCTGCTACTCTGGTAGGCCTACATTATGATCCAATAATCACAGTAACCTACTAACTTTACGGGTACAGCCTCAGTGTTCACAGTAAACACGCACTGGAAGTTGCACAGAATTTTCAATGTTCATGTTTGCGCTCAGCATACCTGAAATTTGCTCAGTGCTCAAAAAATTAGAGGGAACATTGACTGGGACCCTTTCCAGCCACAATATGAAAATACTAAGCTAATAGCAAGGGGGGGGGGTGAATAAGGCTGTAATGTAACAAAATGTGGGAAAAGTCAAGGGGTCTGAATACTTTCTGAATGCACTGTACATAAGCATTGGTGTAGCCTGTGGCTTTTTGACTCTGAGCACAAAGGCAGGTACAGTTAGTGACCTGGCACCTCTCAAATTTGACTTTCTTCTCTTTGTTCCGGTATCTCTTGCAACATGATTTATTTATTTTTTAAAGTCTCTGCTTGCACTGTTAAACATTCGAATAAAAGCGATCAGAGTTAAATCAAGTTGCTTCCTCGCTATTTCCCACTCCCCCTAGAAAAACCATCACATAAAAGCGCAGTGATACTTCTGCGTAATCATCTTCTCCTGCCACACTGATTTCAGACCTGATGTCTTATTTGTACATACAGGTTAAGGGACGGCCCGGCAGGTTAAGTAACTGTTCTTAAAACAGGTTTTACTGGTGGTCAGCTAGTGAAGAGGTCTGACAATTACGTTCACTTCAACAGTGAATGATGATGTTGAGGTGTACAGTTGAAGTCAGAAGTTGACATACACCGTTAGCTAAATACATTTAAACTCAGTTTCACAATTCCTGACATTTAATCCTAGTAAATATTCCCTGTCTTAAGTCAGTTAGGATCACCACTTTATTTTAAGAATGTGAAATGTCAGAATAATAGTAGAGAGAATGATTTAGTTCAGCTTGTATTTCTTTCATCACATTCCCAGTGGGTCAGAAGTTTACATACACTCAATTAGTATTTGGTAGCATTGCCTTTAAATTGTTTAATTTGGGTCAATCGGTCCGGGTAGCCTTCTACAAGCGTCCCACAATAAGTTGGGAGAATTTTGTCCCATTCCTCCTGACAGAGCTGGTGTAACAGAGTCAGGTTTGTAGGCCCCCTTGCTCGCACACACACTTTTCAGTCCTGCCCACAAATTTTCTATAGGGTTGAGGTCAGGGCTTTGTGATGGCCACTCCAATAACTTGACTTTGTTGTCCTTAAGCTATTTTGCCACAACTTTGGAAGTATGCTTGGCGTCATTGTCCATTTGGAAGACACATTTGCGTCCAAGCTTTAACTTCCTGACTGATGTCTTCAGATGTTGCTTCAATATATCCACATAAATTAGCTGGAAACCATAGTCTGGCTTTTTTATGGTGGCTTCCTTGCTGAGCAGCCTTTCAGGTTATGTCGATTTGGACTCATTTTTACTGTGGATATAGATACTTTTGTACCAGTATCCTCCAGCATCTTCACAAGGTCCTTTGCTGTTGTTCTGGGATTGATTTGCACTCTTCGCACCAAAGTACATTCGTCTCTAGGAGACAGAATGCGCCTCCTTCCTGAGCGGTATGATGGCTATGTGGTCCCATGGTGTTTACACTTGCGTACTATTGTTTGTACAGATGAGTCAAATGCCTGAAGGTACCATGTTTAAATTATGTCAATTAGCCTATCAGAAGCTACTATAGCCATAATTTTCTGGAATTTTCCAAGCTGTTTAAAGGCACAGTCAACTTAGTGTATGTAAACTTCTGACCCACTTGAATTGTGATAGTGAATTATAAGTTAAATAATCTGTCTGTAAACAATTGTTGGAAAAAATGTGGAGTGGTTGGAAAATGAGTTTTAATGACTCCAACCTAAGTGTATGTAAACTTCAACTGTATATGTACTGAATTTACCAGATATTGTTGTGGGGGGGTCCATGTCACGCCTCAGCTTACAGTGCAAGCTTGCTGTGGTGATATTGGGAAGTCTCGGTCATGTTCACAGGCTGTCAGTATGTGGCCTTCAGATTGCAGGCCTACATAAGATGATGGCGAAGCAGATGAGGTACTTCTCCGAGTCAGAAGTCATTGGCAGCCTTGCTGTGCAGAGAAAAGGTGCTACCTTTTCAAGTTCCGGCGCCAACAGAGATGGCCGCCTCGCTTCGCGTTCCTAGGAAACTATGCAGTTTGTTTTTTTACGTGTTATTTCTTACATTAGTACCCCAGGTCATCTTAGGTTTCATTACATACAGTCGAGAAGAACTACTGAATATAAGATCAGTGTCAACTCACCATCAGTACGACCAAGAATATATGGTTTTCGCGAAGCGGATCCTGTGTTCTGCCTTTCAACCAGGACAACGGAATGGATCGCATGCAGCGACCCAAAAAAACGACTTCGTAAAAGAGGGAAACGAGGCGGTCTTCTGGTCAGACTCCGGAGACGGGCACACCGTGCACCACTCCCTAGCATTCTTCTTGCCAATGTCCAGTCTCTTGACAACAAGGTTGATGAAATCCGAGCAAGGGTAGCATTCCAGAGGGACATCAGAGACTAACGTTCTGTGCTTCACGGAAACATGGCTCACTGGAGAGACGCTATCCGAAGCGGTGCAGCCAACGGGTTTCTCCACGCATCGCGCCGACAGAAACAAACACCTTTCTGGTAAGAAGAGGGGTGGGGGCGTATGCCTTATGGCTAACGAGACATGGTGCGATGAAAGAAACATACAGGAACTCAAATCCTTCTGTTCACCTGATTTAGAATTCCTCACAATCAAATGCAGAACGCATTATCTACCAAGAGAATTCTCTTCGATTATAATCACAGCTGTATATATTCGCCCCCAAGCAGACACATCGATGGCTCTGAACGAACTTTATTTGACTCTTTGCAAACTGGAATCCATACATCCGGAGGCTGCATTCATTGTAGCTGGGGATTTTAACAAGGCTAATCTGAAAACAAGACTCCCTAAAATGTATCAGCATATCGATTGCGCCACCAGGGCTGGCAAAACCTTGGATCACTGTTATTCTAACTTCCGCGATGCATATGAGGCCCTGCCCCGCCCCCCTTTCGGAAAAGCTGACCACGACTCTATTTTGCTGATCCCTGCCTACAGACAGAAACAAGAAGCTCCCACGCTGAGGTCTGTCCAACGCTGGTCCGACCAAGCTGATTCCACACTCCAAGATTGCTTCCAACACGTGGACTGGGACATGTTTCGTATTGCGTCAGGCAACAACATTGACGAATACGCTGATTCGGTGTGCGAGTTCATTAGAACGTGCGTTGAAGATGTCGTTCCCATAGCAACGATTAAAACATTCCCTAACCAGAAACCGTGGATTGATGGCAGCAGTCGCGTGAAACTGAAAGCGCGAACCACTGCTTTTAATCAGGGCAAGGTGACTGGTAATATGACCGAATACAAACAGTGCAGCTATTCCCTCCGTAAGGCTATCAAACAAGCTAAGCGTCAGTATAGAGATAAAGTAGAATCTCAATTCAACGGCTCAGACACAAGAGGCAGGTGGCAGGGTCTACAATCAATCACGGACTATAAGAAGAAATCCAGCTCAGTCACGGACCAGGATGTCTTGCTCCCAGGCAGACTAAATAACTTTTTTGCTCGCTTTGAGGACAATACAGTGCCACTGACACGGCCTGTGACGGAAACATGCGGTCTCTACCTTCACTGCAGCCGAGGTGAGTAAAACATTTAAACGTGTTAACCCTCGCAAGGCTGCAGGCCCAGACGGCATCCCCAGCCGCGCCCTCAGAGCATGCGCAGACAAGCTGGCTGGTGTGTTTACGGACATATTCAATCAATCCCTATACCAGTCTGCTGTTCCCACATGCTTCAAGAGGGCCACCATTGTTCCTGTTCCCAAGAAAGCTAAGGTAACTGAGCTAAACGACTACCGCCCCGTAGCACTCACTTCCGTCATCATGAAGTGCTTTGAGAGACTAGTCAAGGACCATATCACCTCCACCCTGCCTGACACCCGAGACCCACTCCAATTTGCTTACCGCCCAAATAGGTCCACAGACGACGCAATCTCAACCACACTGCACACTGCCCTAACCCATCTGGACAAGAGGAATACCTATGTGAGAATGCTGTTCATCGACTACAGCTCGGCATTTAACACCATAGTACCCTCCAAGCTCGTCATCAAGCTCGAGACCCTGGGTCTCGACCCCGCCCTGTGCAACTGGGTACTGGACTTCCTGACGGGCCGCCCCCAGGTGGTGAGAGTAGGCAACAACATCTCCACCCCGCTGATCCTCAACACTGGGGCCCCACAAGGGTGCGTTCTGAGCCCTCTCCTGTACTCCCTGTTCACCCACGACTGCGCGGCAATGAAGAAAGCTTTGATTTTCTGAACAGGGCACCAGTGAAAGGTGTGGCGGGAAAATCTAGAGCACCGCGTACCAGGGGTAGTTGATGCACGTCGATTGAACTGTATGGTGAATGGAAGGAAAGAGGAAAGGCTATCGGTGCTATTGCCATTTGATCAAGCTGGGGTATATGAGATACGCAGTGAGAGCTTACGTGAACAGACCGTTGCAGTATCTTAAATGTAAAAAGTTTGGCCACATGGAAAGTGCGTGCAGAAGGAATAAATATGTTGTGGCAGAGTCAGTGGATACACAATGCTGCTAATGTGGTGGGAACCACTTCTCGAGTTCCAGGAATGTCCTGTAATGGTGAAGGAGGTCAAAGTAGCAAGAATCCGGGCAGTCCATCAGGTCTCCTATGCAGAGGCAGTGCAAATAGCGGAAGGAATGGTAATGGATGCCTGCAACCTGCAGAAAGTGTTGTTCATGAGTTGAGGGATTCTGCAGTACTGATAGTGAAGAATGTGGATTTTGGTGATAAATTGTACAAGTCAAACAAACAAGAAATTGAAGAAACTTGGCGTAATTGTGAATGCTGTGGAAAGGTTTTTGGATCTCCAGGGGCCTCGTTTATCAATTATGTGTAGGCACAAATCTGTGTGTAAATCATGCGTGGAATCATTTCAATACAATGTGTGAGATTTATCAATATGAACGTTTGCTTGTGTTCATAAATTTATGCACAGCCATAACCGATGGATGCGTACACACAATGCCAACTGGCGGAGAAAGGGAACCGCCTGCCAATCATAGAATGGGGAAAATGTGTGACATTCTGAGATGATTCTGAGATTCTTACATCATTTTTCTATTTCATTTCCATTGTGAATTCATGCAACATATATTGACAGGCTAACTATACTGTATCATAATTTGACCACATAGTGCATTTGTTACGATAATAATCCATAAAAAGCACCGTCATTTGTTAAATGAGATGCATGTTTGTCAAATCATGACGCCAGTGATCTTCAGGTCGGAAAAGTCGGAGCTCAAGAAAGAGGCCCGAGTTCCTGAGTTGGAATTCCGTGTTGGATGACCGTTCAAATCGATTTTTCCAAGTTGGAGCTCGTTTTTTTCAGCGAGTTCCAAGTTCTTTTGAACGCACTGAAGTTGGATGTCGGAGATTTTCGAGTTCCGAGCTCCCAGTTGTCGTAAACGCAATATTATCAAACAATCTTACGAGCGTCATACACACACCGGTAGGAAATAACCATTGATAAATACCAATTGTTCTTAGCCTCAGAGCTTGTGCACGACCTTGTTTATTTGAATTTCAAAACGCCCCAAAATCATCCCTTTAAAGCCTGTGAAGAATATACAACGCTGTAGCATGAAATACAATGGCACAACCAAAAAAAAGCGAAGAAAACTAAATATTTTCCAAGACTGAAATAAAAGGATGCTAGTGTTAGAGTACAACAAAAAGGTTGTATTTACCCTGTTCCCCTGTAGGCTATAATTGTAAATAAGGATTTGTTCTCAACTGACTTGCCTAGTTAGATAAAGGTTAAATATACTTCAAAAACACTCACCAATAAGCCACCGATCCTCAACAGCTCCCTCATGTAGGCATACCTGCGATAAGATGTTTGGGGGTGCTGCGATTTTTGTCAAGGCGGGTCCGCAGATATTTGTTCTTTACCCGTACTATAGATGTCTATATCCGTGCACTAATACAGTAAAGTGAAGTTTTTTTTCTTCTAAAAATATATTTCGTTTTTTTGAGGGAGGTGAGATGCAGATCGGCAAGCTCCCGCTGAAAAGCGGCTGTTGTCAAAAACCCGAGGGTGGATAGCACTTTGATGTGCACCGGAATGGCATGTGTTTGCCTTTCTAAAGTAGGTCTTAAATCCTCGCAAAGAACCTATAAGATTGGTTTATCAGATATCGTTTCTCAAAACCAATCTGTACTTTCTGCAAAAAGTCCCACAGGTTTCGAAAACCGCGCTCTCTGCGAAATGTAGCACATGTCAAATCTTCCAACAGTGCAAGATTAGCCATCGCTCATTCGATTTCCCATGGTCTTTTATAGTATTTCAACAATGCTTTCACTTTAACACGTGCCTCTAATTTAACAAATTACTTTATATGGATTCATATTGTAACAAATACACTGATGTGGTCAAATTATATATAGCTTGTCAAGATATGTTGCTTGAATTAACAATGGAAACAAAATTCAATTGCAAAATGCTATAATTATTAGGCCTACTCTCACAATTTCACAAATGTTCAACATATATTTTCCCCATTCTACCCTTGACAAGCAGTTCCCTCATTCCACCGCTTGGCACGTCTGTGTTGGCATGGTCATGGCTGCGTTCATATCCCAAAAAATGTACCAAGGAATTTGTTTTTTTTAAACATATAAAATAATTGATGTTTCGTCTCTCTGTGTTTCATCATTTTCCTTCAATGTTCAAGAGGCTGAATGTATCTCACTGGAGAAACAATCGGAGCGAGCAAAACGGCACACCTCTGTCTCTGTATGTGTAGCCAATCTATCTGATGCTATCTGGTCAAAAATAGTATAATATTTTTTTGCCGCCCATGACATTGAATGCAAGGAAAGCCAGCGAACATTTGGCCTTCCTTGATCATTTAAAAAATAAAATAATAGCCGATCCGCGTTGAGCTAAACTGGGTGAGCTCAACTGTGAATGGTCCTTGTGCACCAAAAGAAAGTGTCAAGGGAAGCTAGTTTGGATTTCGCTTCACACCAATCACATCAAAAGCCAAATATCATTGATAGAAAAAAACTAAAATTGTTGTGTTGTTGTCCTCCAGCGTGTAGCTAACTCGCTAGCTAAAATAGGCCCTTCCCTAAATTAGCCATGGAGCAGATTGGGATTTGGACTTGTAGTTATACTTAATTCTCTGGCCAATAATTATAACAATGATTCTGATCAACCATAAATTCATACATTGCACCCTTTCCTTGCCTGAGACTATGGAAGTTCCACCTCTGCTCAGACGACACCATTCTGTATACATCTGGCCCTTCTTTGGACACTGTGTTAACAAACCTCCAAACAAGCTTCAATGCCATACAACACTCCTTCTGTGGCCTCCAACTGCTCTTAAACGCTAGTAAAACTAAATGCATGCTTTTCAACCGCTCACTGCCCGCACCTGCCCGCCCGGCTAGCATCACTACTCTGGACGGTTCTGACTTAAAATATGTGGACAACTACAAATACCTAGGTGTCTGGCTAGACTGTAAACTCTCCTTCCAGACTCATATTAAACATATCCAATCCAAAATTAAATCTAGAATCAGCTTTCTATTCTGCAACAAAGCCTCCTTCGCTCACGCCGCCAAACATACCCTAGTAAAACTGACTATCCTACTGATCCTCGACTTTGGCGATGTCATTTACAAAATAGCCTCCAACACTTGACTCAGCAAATTGGATGCAGTCTATCACAGTGCCATCCATTTGTCACCAAAGCCCCATATACCACCCACCACTGCGACCTGTATGCTCTAATCGGCTGGCCCTCTCTACATATTCGTCGCCAGTCCCACTGGCTCCAGGTCATCTATAAGTCTTTGCTAGGTAAAGCTCTGCCTTATCTCAGCTCACTGGTCACGATAACAACACCCACCTGTAGCACACGCTCCAGCAGGTATATCTCACTGGTCATCCCCAAAGCCAACACCTCCTTTGGCCGCCTTTCCTTCCAATTCTCTGCTGCCAATGACTGGAACGAATTGCAAAAATCACTGAAGTTGGAGACTTATATCTCCGTCACTAACTTTAACATCAGCTACCCGAGCAGCTAACCGATCGCTGCAGCTGTATATAGCCCATCTGTAAATAGCCCATTCAATCTACCTACCTCATCCCCATATTGTTTTTATTTACTTTTCTGCACTTTTGCACATCAGTATTTCTACTTGCACATCATCTGCACATCTATCACTCCAGTGTTAATTTGCTAAATTGTAATTACTTTCTACTATGGCCTATTTATTGCCTTACCTCCTTACTCCATTTGCACACACTGTGTATTGACTTAATTATTTTCCTATTGTGTAATTGACTGTACGCTTGTTTATTCCATGTGTAACTCTGTGTTGTTGTTTGTGTCGCACTGCTTTGCTTTATCTTGGCCAGGTCGCAGTTGTAAATGAGAACTTGTTCTCAACTAGCCTACCTGGTTAAATAAAGGTGAAATAAATAAATACAAGTGTACTACTTAAGTCGTTTTTAGGAGTATCTGTATTTTACTTTAAAAAAATGTATGGCTACTTTTACTTTTACTTCACTACATTCCAAAAGACAATAATATACGTTTTTATTCTATATATTTTCCCTGACACCCAAAAGTACTCGCTACATTTTGAATGTGTATCAAGACAGGAAAATGGTCCATTTCATGCACTTATCAAGAGAACATCGCTGGTCATCCCTACTGCCTCTGAACTGGAGGACTCACTAAACCCAAATGTTTTGTTTGTAAAGAAAGTCTGCATGTTGTACCCCTGGCTATCAGTAAATACAATTTTAAAAATAAAATTGTGTTGTCAGGTTTGCTTAATATAAGCTATTTGAAATGTTTTTTTTACTTAAGTATATTTATGCAATTACATTTACTTTTGATACTTACGTATATTTAAACCCAAATACTTTCAGACTTTTACTGGGCGGCTTTAGCTTTTTCTTGAGTCATTTTCTAGTAAGGTAAGTATGACAGTTGGGTACTTTTTCCACCACTGCAAACGTTGTAGGGAAGATGTGCTTCCCTTTCAGGCCCCAGAGCCTATAGAGATTGGAGTAGACCTTTTGAATCTGAATAAAGGAGTACGTTGAAAAAACATTTTGGGGGGTAATATCAGTACGTTTAACTTTTTTTGTTTGTTTACCCTTTCTCTATTTTCCCGTCTTCTTCTGCCTGAAGTTCCCCAGTTTTCACCCCACACAGTAGGGAGCGACATGCGACTTTAACGTATGTTTGCGGACCGCCAAAAATACCATAGAAGAAGAAGAATAATGGCTTCTCTGGTTGGATGTGAACACTACGTGCGCCGTTGTTTGTTGAAAGTGAGAAATAGTTTTTATGAGCAAGTGTTAATTCTACCAGATATTAAGACACATATGTTATTGATTGCCTTATTTATGTTCACGTATGCTGCTTTGTGTTGCTAACGTGTTTTGCTCATAAAATACCTGTTATTAACTTAGCCAACTAATGCGTTAGCTTTCTGGCTATATTAATTTACCATCTGAACGGGAGATGGATTTACATATGTCAGATCAAATGAAAAACCTTGTTTGGCAACCCATCAAGAAATGTATTTAACCAAGAAAGTGGTGTAGTTGGAAATGGTGTATCTATATTTTACATTAATGGAGCAGTAGTTTGCTTGGTGTCATTCGTATATTATATTATACTAGCTAGCTATCGCGGCTTGTCACCGGCGTTAAATTGTTTGTCAGCTAAAGTTAGCTAGCTAAGTTTATATTGTATATATATTTTACATTCATCTAGCAGTTGTTCGCTTGGTGTCATTCGTATATTAATTCATTGATATCTGAGTAGCTATCGGCTTGTCACAGTCGAAAATGGTTGTCAGCTAGCTAGCTAGCGAGCTAAGGAAGTTCATGTCAGAGTGCATTCTTTCATCATGAATAGAGAGGTAAGCCTGAGCCTGGTTACCTTCGCAAAGTTATTACCGTCAAGGGTCTTAGAATAGAAAACATGAACTGGCGCGCACCCTGAAATTATTTTGTGTGGAGGTGCTGACAAACGGCGAAGAAACTATAAAAAATAAAGAGAGACGGAAACTCCCAGTAATTTATTGGGTAAATCGCCGTTTTGGCATCACTGTGCCTTCCATCAAGGTTCTTGACACCAACAAATTAATGTGTTGGTTTATTTAATTAAGCCCGTTCCAAACTTGGTTATATCCCTCAGGCTCCGTGTTGTGGTAAAGCATATGTTTGTCGCCTGTGCCATGACGCTGAGGAGGACCATCAAATGGACCGCTTCCTGGTCAAAGAAGTGCAGTGCTCAGTCTGCACAACAGTACAACAGGTAATTATGTTAAAGGGGAACTGTTGTCTCTCACTGAGTCCCATCCGTACTGTCAATATAACAATATGGTCCCATTATTTGTTTATTTCATCTCTTTTCTTTCAGGCACAACAGACTTGCGTGGAGTGTAATGTGACCTTTGGGGAATATTACTGTGATATTTGTCACCTGTTTGATAAAGACAAGAAGCAGTATCACTGTCAGCCCTGTGGAATTTGCAGGTGAGTAACTGCCCTGTTTGACTTTGTGTTACAACTAACATTCTCATATAGAGCTCACCCATATTCATCAGCTGATATGTTTGGCCAGCTGCTGGCCACCAGCATCTTTTAGATGTTAATTTTATTTGCATATTGGAGTCTTAAAACACATGAATAGCATAGCCACTATGTACAGTCATGGCCAAAAGCTTTGAGAATGATACAAATATACATTTTCAAAGTTTGCATGATGTCAATTTGCATATACTCCAGAATGTTGTGAAGAGTGATCAGATTAATTGCAATGAATTGCAAAGTCCCTCTTTGCCAAGCAAATGAACTGAATCCCCCAAAAACATTTCCACTGCATTTCAGACCTGCCACAAAAGGACCAGCTGACATCATGTCAGTGATTCTCTTGTTAAAGAAACATCTCCTTAATGCAACCACTGTGTCAGATTTCAAAAAAGCTTTACGGCGAAACCACACCATGCAATAATCTGAGTACAGCGCTCAGCCACCAAAACAAGCCATACAGATACCTGCCAAGTTGTGGAGTCAACAAAAGTCAGAAATAGCGTTATAAATATTCACTTACCTTTGATCTTCATCGGAATGTACTCCCAGGAATCCCAGTTCCACAATAAATGTTTGTTTTTGTTTGATAAAGTCCATCTATGTCCAAATCCCTCCTTTTTGTTTGAGCGTTTAGTTTACTAATCCAAATGCACAAATCGTGGGCACTAAGTCCAGACAAGTCAAAAAAGTTCCATTAAAGTTCGTAGAAACATGTCAAACGATGTATATAATCAATCTTTAGGATGTTTTTATCATAAATCTTCAATAACATTCCAACCGGACAATTCCGTTGTCATTAGAAAGGGAATGACCATCGTGCTCACTGCCACACGCGAGACTAAACTAAATGCTTTCAGCCTGACCACTTGTCGAAACAGCTCTTATTCGCTCCCCTTTCACAATAGAAGCCTGAAACAACTTTCTAAAGACTGTTGACATCTACTGGAAGCCTTAGGAAGTGCAATCTGACCCCATTTACACTGGATATTGGATAGGCAATCACTTGAAAACTACAAGCCTCAGATTTCCCACTTCCTGGTTGGATTTTTCTCAGGTTTTTGCCTGTCATATGAATTCTGTTATACTCAGACATTATTTTAACAGTTTTGGAAACTTTAGAGTTTTCTATCCAAATCTACTAATTATATGCATATTCTAGCTTCTGGGCCTGAGTATAGGCAGTTTACTCTGGACCACTTATTCATCCAAGCTACTCAATACTGCCCCCCATTCCCAAAGAAGTTAACACAGGTGTGAGTGTTGACGAGGACAAGGCTGGAAATCACTCTGTCATGCTGATTGAGTTCGAATAACAGACTCGAAGCTTCAAAAGGAGGATGGTGCTTGGAATCATTATTCTTCCTCTGTCAACCATGGTTACCTGCAAGGAAACATGTGCTGTCATCATTGCTTTGCTCATAAAGGGCTTCACAGGCAAGGATATTACTGCCAGTAAGATTGCACCTAAATCAACCATTTATCGGATCACCAAGAACTTCAAGGAGAGCGGTTCAATTGTTGTGAAGAAGGCTACAGGGTGCCCAAGAAAGTCGAGCAAGTACCAGGACCGTCTCCTAAAGTTGATTCAGCTGCGGGATCGAGGCAGCACCAGTACAGTGCTAGCTCAGGAATGGCAGCAGGCAGGTATGAGTGCGTCTGCACACACAGTGAGCGAAGACTTTTGGAGGATGGCCTGGTGTCAAGAAGGGCAGCAAAGAAGCCACTTCTCTCCAGGAAAAACATCAGGGACAGACTGATATTCTTCAAAAGGTACAGGGATTGGACTGCTGAGGACTGGGGTAAAGTAATTTTCTCTGATGAATCCCCTTTCGATTGTTTGGGGCATCTGTAAAAAAAAAAAAAAGCTTGTCCGGAGAAGACAAGGTGAGCGCTACCATCAGTCCTGTGTCATGCCAACAGTAAAGCATCCTGAGACCATTCATGTGTGGGGTTGCTTCTCAGCCAGGGAAGTGGGGTTGCTTCTCAGCCAAGGGAGTGGGCTCACTCACAATTTTGCCAAAGAACACAGCCATGAATAAAGAATGGTACCAACACATCCTCCGAGAGCAACTTCTCCCAACCATCCAGGAACAGTTTAGTGACGAACAATGCCTTTTCCAGCATGATGGAGCACCTTGCCATAAGGCAAAAGTGATAACTAAGTGGCTCAGGGAACAAAACATAAATATTTTGGGTCTGTGGCCAGGAAACTCCCCAGACCTTAATCCCATTGAGAACTTGTGGTCAATCCTCAAGAGGCGGGTGGACAAACAGAACCCCACAAATTCTGACAAACTCCAAGCATTGATTTTGCAAGAATGGGTTGCCATCAGTCAGGATGTGGCCCAGAAGTTAACCTCTTGGAACTCCCCATCCCGGATCCGGGATCGTGACTAAAGTCTCAGGCTCATTAGCATAACGCAACGTTAACGATTTCTGAAAATCGCAAATAAAATGAAAATAATGCGTCTGCTCTCAAGCTTAGCCTTTTCTTAACAACACTGTCATCTCAGATTTTCAAAATATGCTTTTGAACCATAGAAATTGACTAATTTGTGTAAGAGTATGCAAAGCTAGCATAGCATTTTGAGTAGCATTTAGCACGCAACATTTTCACAAAAACCAGATAACCAAATAAATAAAATCATTTACCTTTGAAGAGCTTCTGATGTTTTCAATGAGGAGACTCTCAGTTACATACCAAATGCGCAGTTTTTCCTGAAAGCGTCTGTGTGTAGGAGAAATCGTTCCGTTTTCTACATTGCATCTGGCTACCGAAACGAACCGAAAATTCAGTCACCTACAACGTAAAACTTTTTCCGAATTAACTACATAATATCGACCGAAACATGGCAAACGTTGTTTGTAATCAATCCTCAAGGTGTTTTTTCACATATCTATTCATTGATATATCGTTTGTGGAAGCTTGCTTTCCTCTCTGAATCGCATGGAAAAATACTGGCAGCTGACTTTTGCGCACCAATTTCGGCGCAGGACACCGGGCGGACACCTGGTAAATGTGGTCTCTTATGGTCAATCTTCCAATGATCTGCCTACAAATACGTCACAATGCTGCAGACACCTTGGGGAAACGACAGAAAGGGTTGACTCACTCCTCTCGCATTCACAGCCATATAAGGAGACAATGGAAAACAGAGCCTCAAAAATCCTGCTCATTTCCTGGATGCCGTCTCATCTTGGTTTTGCCTGAAGCTCACGTTCTAGGGCACGCACAGAAAATATCTTGGTAGTTCTGGACACGTCAGAGTGTTTTCTTTCGAAAGCTACCAATTATATGCATAGTCGAGCATCTTTTTGTGACAAAATATTGCGCTTAAAACGGGCACGTTTTTTTATCCAATAATGAAATAGCGCCCCCATAGATGTAAGAGTTGACAGCGTGCCAGGGCGGATTGCAGAGGTCTTGAAAAAGAAGGGTCAATACTGCAAACATTGACTCTGCATCAACTTTGTGTAATTGTCAATAAAAGCCTTTGACACTTATGAAATGCTTGTACTTATACTTCAGTATTCCACAGTAACATCTGACAAAAGATATCTAAAGACAGAGGCAGCAGACTTTGTGAAAATGAATATTTGTGTCATTCTCAAAACTTTTGGCCATGACTGTACAGTTAGTTATGTTTTGTACTCCTGCAGGATCGGACCAAGGGAGAAATACTTCCACTGTGAGAAGTGCAATCTCTGTTTAGCCGGAGATCTAAGAGGAAATCACAAGGTGATTGGCCCTTATTATTTTCTGTTGCTTGTGTGGGAATTGTCAATGCAATACTGCTAATGCCATGGCTCTTGTCTTTCACTTGATTTATCAGTAATAGACTGTTTTGTTTCAGTGTGTTGAAAATGTTTCAAGGCAGAACTGCCCAGTGTGTATGGAGGTAAGTTAGTGAATAGTAAGATCAGTAACACGATTGCTGTGCATTTCACTTTGTTAATGTAATTTAGCATACAATTGTGTAATATAGAAATTCACACAGCCTATATTTGACAATTTCACCAGTACTTCTCCTCTAATAGTTTATCATAGATATATAATGTTTGTCTTCTCTCTAACTAAGGATATCCACACATCCAGAATAGGAGCCCAAATTCTTCCATGTGGCCATCTTCTACATAAGTATGACCTTTTCCTTATGATAGATACTCTCAAAACCTTTGTCATTAGCCTATAGGACCTACACAAGTTTGTATTGATGCCACTGTTAATCTGATGGATGATACAGAAGGTGCAATACTGGTGTCTTACTCGTGTCTTCTGGTATCAGAAACAATTTTTAGAATGTTCACTGCTTCTTTTGTTTTTCAGAACATGCTTTGATGACATGGTCCAAACTGGGTAAGATCCATTGTCCTTTTCAAATATTGTGCTAGTTATGATGTATTTATCCTAATTACTGTCATTATCTTATCAATCATGTCATCTGCATGACATTCATATAAGCAATGACGATCTGTGTGACCAGCAATATGTCCTCTATATGTCCTCTTCAGTGCGTATCGATGCCCACTCTGTATGCACTCTGCTTGGAATATGGAGCACAACTGGGAGCAGATGGACAAGGAGATCACTCAGTCACCCATGCCCACTGAATATCAGGATGCCACTGTGAAGGTATGACACAAATGTATTCACTTTGAATGTGAATTAGAACTTTAAAAAGCAAAACGTGATGACCTCAATTATTGTGGTCCCTTGTGTTTTGGGGTACTGTAACTACACTGATCGGGTATAGAACTTTAAAAAGCAAAACATGATGACCTCAATTATTGTGGTCCCTTGTGTTTTGGGGTACTGTAACTACACTGATCGGGTATAGAACTTTAAAAAGCAAAACATGATGACCTCAATTATTGTGGTCCCTTGTGTTTTGGGGTACTGTAACTACACTGATCGGGTATAGATTTACTTTGGCTTTATATTATGACTCACTTTAGGCTTATATTCAAGGGATATTTAAATTAATTTTTAAGTTTCAGTATTGAGCACAATTTCTGCCTCATGACATGGTTTGGTCGGTCTCTCCTTCTCCCTGACCTGTAGATCATATGTAATGACTGCCAAACCCACTGTACGGTGCCTTTCCATGTTCTGGGAATGAAGTGCAGTGGCTGTGGGTCCTACAACACAGCACAGAATGGGGGACTGATACGGCAGTCCCGGGAACCACAGCCCCAGGAGCCAGAGCAGCAGCCCCAGGAGCCAGAGCAGCAGCCCCAGTCCCCATTGCCAGAACCATAGAATATGTATAATTTTAATTACATTGGGACTCCACCCCCTAGTTCTCTATGCTCCACATTACTTCCCCAGTCTACGCAGACTTAACTACACTATCCACCTCTTTCCCAACATTGCTCTGCCAAGAGTACAGGTAGTCGTGCCTGGGTTCCAGAACCTGGTGCCAGGACCTCAGGGCAATAAACTTGGATCCCTCTCCTAGTGTATTGTACAGCAGTTTTGGGGTTGAATTTCTGTTATTACATGGCTATTGATCCATTTGTTTCTCAGATAAAAGCCAGCATAAGAGAATTGTGAATGAGGAATTAAATATAGCCACACAATTTATTTCCCATTTTGTCCGAAGTTGGAATGGATGTCATTAATGCTTTCACCAAATTATTTAGATTTTTGTTGGGGTGAAGAATGCTGTTATGTGAGGAGTTTGTAAAGCACTGCAATGTTTGACTGGCTTTGCGTTTCTAAAAACCTACGTAAATGCTTCAGACTGACATTTTTACAATGTTAATGGATTTCAATGTCTGTTTGCAAAACTCAGGTATTTGAAATAGTTTAGATACGGTTCAACATCAAATTGTGTTCATTCCATGTTTGAGTGTAATTTTGATTAGACAAGTGGATTATCATGAGTAAGACGTATGTAAATTATTGAATAATTACTACAGTTAGACAATGGCTGTTGGCAACTATCTCACTCCATGCTTAGCTCATATTGTCAGTATTGTCACTCAAATATGAGAGAAATAGAGTGAAAATATTGCATCTGTATTGCCTTTGGTGTCATTCATTGATGCAGGTTTTGGGATGGTGACATTTACTGTAAAGACTAATAAATACCATTGATTGTTCTGAATAATTTTATTTAAGATTTGCATCACAGTAATTTCGAAATAAATAAGATAATAGTAGCTGGAAAGTGTTCTTTACAAAAACTGCAATGAACATTCTGTGAAAAATATAGTTGAAGTCGGAAGTTTACATACACTTGAGTTTTAATGACTCCAACCTGTCTTTCAACCACTCCACAAATTTCTTGTTAGCTATAGTTTTGGAAAATCGTTTAGGACATTACTTTGTGCATGACACTTTTTCCAACAATTGTTTAGACATTACTTCACTAATTCAGTGTTTCACAATTCCTGTGGGTCAGAAGTTTACATACACTAAGTTGACTGTGCCTTTAAACAGCTTGGAAAATACCAGAAAATTATGTCATGGCTTTAGAAGCTTCTGATAGGCTAATTTACATCATTTGAGTCAATTGGAGGTGTACCTGTGGATGTATTTCAAGGCCTGCCTTTAACTGTACATACAGTATCAGTCAATTTTGGGCACACCTACTCATTCCATAGTTTTTCTTAATTTTTACCATTTTCCCGGCGCACACAGACAGAGTATACAAAACAGTAAGGACACACTGCCTGCCCTCCAAAGCATCTACAGCACCCGGTGTCATTAAAATCTTAGCTAGGAGGCTAGTGGTTATCATCTCCTTTTCATTCCGTGTCATATGAAAAGAAATTATAGATAAAACGTATCGGTCCTCATTGGTCATTGGACATAAACATTACACAACAAGTTAGAAAGCGCAAATTCAACTTTGAGTGGCTTGGAAGGAATCTGTGGCTAACTGCAAGCGCTGCAAAGCAATCACTAGCCTGCTATTCAGTGGAGTGGGTGTGTGGTCCAAGTCTGCGTTTTAAGTCTCTTTTCCAAGCTTAAAAGGATAAACATTCAACACCATGGGCCGGAAAAGGTTGAATACATAGGCCATGCTATAAATCCAGCATGACTTCTGCTGTGTTCAAAACTTCAGTGAGTTCAAGACAACTGGGAACTCAGAAAGAAACTAGCTCCGACTGGGAAAATAGTCATCCAACTCGGAATTCTAAATCGGGAAATCAGCCTCTTCCTAGAGCTCCAACCTGAAGATCACTGATGTCATGATCCGACTTTGTTTTTTTCCAAGTTCCCAGTTGTCTTGAAAGCACCATAAATCCAGAGAATGCCAGACTTTCATGACAAAGTTTGATGACAAAATTTGCCCACAAAAGACCACCGTGCTGCCTTCCTGTTCAAGCGAGCACTGCACAACAACGTGAGTCCAAAAATGTCTTGTATGCTGCTGCATAAATTATGTTATATGCCAAGGAGATATGTATACTGCAGCTAAGAAGGTAATACTAAGTGTATGTTGTGTAGTAAGCTGTTAGTAGCCTATGTGCCTCACCCTAATAATTTGGTCCCTTTCCCTCTTCTAACTTAGCCTACTGTCTTCCCAGACAACTGGGAACTCTGAAGAAAACTTGGGAAAAAAACGTTTGGAACGGTCATCCAAATCTGAATTCAAAGTCGGGAACTCGGGCCTCTTTCTAGTCCTCCGACTTTCTGATTTGACCTCGTTTTTTCCCTGAGTCCTCAGTTGTCTTGAAAGCTCCATGTGTCCTGTCCCTGTCATTCTGGTTGTGCATAATAGGACGTCATGGGCCCCAGCACGCATAGAAATACAGTCGTGGCCAAAAGTTTTGAGAATGACACAAATATTCATTTTCACAAAGTCTGCTGCCTCAGTCTTTAGATATTTTTGTCAGTTGTTACTGTGGAATACTGAAGTATAATTACAAGCATTTCATAAGTGTCAAAGGCTTTTATTGACAATTACACGAAGTTGATACAAAGAGTCAATATTTGCAGTGTTGACCCTTCTTATTCAAGACCTCTGCAATCCGCCCTGGCACGCTGTCAATTAACTTCTGGGCCACATCCTGACTGATGGCAGCCCATTCTTGCATAATCAAAGCTTGGAGTTTGTCAGAATTTGTTGGGTTTTGATTGTCCACCCGCCTCTTGAGGATTGACCACAAGTTTTCAATGGGATTAAGGTCTGGGGAGTTTCCTGGCCATGGACCCAAATTATCAATGTTTTGTTCCCCGAGCCACTGAGTTATCACTTTTGCCTTATAGCAAGGTGCTCCATCATGCTGGAAAAGGCATTGTTCGTCACTAAACTGTTCCTGGATGGTTGGGAGAAGTTGCTCTCGGAGGA
The DNA here is from genome assembly GCF_036934945.1 of Oncorhynchus masou masou. Taxonomy (NCBI): domain Eukaryota; kingdom Metazoa; phylum Chordata; class Actinopteri; order Salmoniformes; family Salmonidae; genus Oncorhynchus; species Oncorhynchus masou. Next base: position 38,640,720 of record NC_088236.1, on the reverse strand, counting down.
TGTGTTGGTACCATTCTTTATTCATGGCTGTGTTCTTAGGCAAAATTCATTATGAGTATGCAGCATCAGTAAAAAGAACTATGCTGTTAATTCAGAAATGTGTTCTGGGAATTGATGAGGGGTTAAATTACCAACAAATGTTCTACGAATGGCAAACCTTTTGCTGTAGAAGGATAAGGGAGACCAGAGATTTCTGTGATGTCTGCAAGTGAGATTTGTGACCACTCAATGTAATTTGTATTTTGTTATAATTCATAACACCCTAAAAATGTGCTTTGAGGAAACTTTAAAAGGCTCCTCAGGGAAAAGGTTTCTGGGAGCACCATAAGGGATTCCGTCAGTGTTGCAATCTGAGGAACCTTTTCTTTTTAGAATGTACACTAAGCACATCAACCTGCTTTGCCTTCTGATTTCATGCCCTATTTTACATCAAAGTGTGTTGTAGACAAAATATTGAAAAGAGCGGTCTGGTTGCCTCAGACATTTGTAGTTGAACAAGTCATCACGTTTATTTTTTTACTTGAGTTGACAACTTGTGAATTGGCTTGCTCTTAGAATACACGACTTTACTCAACCCGTTCTACTTGTGACTCAGTCCCACCTTTGCATGCCTGTAACAATAACAAAAAAAAATGGAATGTAATGGGGTCGGATTTGATGGTGAGGTATTCCAAATCGGGAGAAAGAACTTATGGGCCATGGACGCTTTACATTTCTTTTGTACCTGATTATCATTTATTGCTGACTGTTTTTACTAATGTTGCTTTGCCATGTGTTTCTGCCCCGCTGTGTTGTGATATTTGTTCTGTATTGACTTGTCATATGTCCCTATCCTTCTGTGTTGTCTGTCTTTTCATGTGATTGCAATGTTATACGAATGTTCTTTATTTATCCAGGCGAGCCGATTTAAGGTTAAACAAGACTTGGAAGTCTCCTTCAAGCTCCCATTTAAAATAATGTCCAATGCAGCTGTTTTTATTTCTATCAAATCATTTGTTACAATTGAGTGTCTTACTGTGATTAATAGTCAAAATGAAAAACAAAATTGTAGCTAAGACTGTCTGAGGGGTCTAATTGGAGGTATATGTAACTGGAAAATCAGCTGTTATTGGCTAAGAGGAAAAAGTCATTGGTCTATTAACTGATACTGCCTAGTGACTTCAACAGGCGGTCCAAAAACCCCACCCAACCAAACAAGCTGAAATTTCAGCAGGTCTTTTCAAGCAGCTCTTACACTACAGTGCATTCAGAATTTTAGTATGAAAATCAAATGACTGCCTTGTCCCTTTAAATTTAGCTTGACCCTTTACACTCATGGGAATTAACCTATATGGATAGTGCAAAATTGAAATGTTTCTTTTTAAACTATGAAAAAGACAAGTTCACCTGCCAAGCATTACACATTTACTGTAGTTTGCCGCATTTGTTACGATACATTCAGTAACAAGAATATTCCTGGAAAATGTGGGTTAGGTACAACGTAAGACCAAAAATAAGGACACTGGTTTGAGAGAACTAACTACGGTCTCACAGTGGTGCCACAAGTCCAAAGTGTGCAGAGTTTTAATTTCAATGCACTTTGACAACTAACCACATTACTCTCAAACTGGATGGAAAGGTATATTTATAAAAATGTTTTTAAAAAAGACAGCTGATTGAAACAGGAAGTGTCTTTATAAAAGCCAGCAGAATTTGTTCATTTGACATGGTCGCGTCTTTGGAAGTGGCAGTGGAAACACCTATATGCAAAAACGTGAAAAGAAACGTGAAGTGTTGGTCCCATGTTTCATGAACTTAAGTAAAACATCCCAGAAATGTCCATATGCACACAAATTTGACATACCTGTTAGTGAGCATTTTCTTATTTGCCATGATAATCATCTGCCTGACAGGTGTGGCATATCACGAAGCTGATTAAACAGGTGCACCTTGTCACAAAACAATGCCACAGATGTCTCTGGTTGGAGTGTACAATTGGCATGCTGACTACTGGAATGTTTACCATAAGACACCTCCAGTTTGAAAATTTGTCAGTACATCCAATCTGCCTCAACTGCAGCCCTACGGTGTCGTGTGGGTGAGTGGTTTGCTGATGTCAAAGTTCTAACATAAGTGCCCCATGGGGGTGGTGGTGTTATGGGCAGTTAAAAGCTGACATCACATTATCAAAAGCAATTTGAATGCCCAAAATACCATCCGCCTGAGATCCAATTAAGGTCTGACTGGAATTCTAATTCCTAGTCATGTGAATTCTAGATTATGGCCTAATGAAAAACTTGTAAATCCTTAGTGTCATCTTTCAAATTCTTAATTTACAGCATTACCCTTAATCAGAAAACAGCCCACTTAGCAGGAGTGATGGGGCTATTTGTCACAAGTTAAGAACAGCTGTCAGTCAAAACCAACAGCGCAGAGCCCTGAAGTCATTCATCGCACACTACAGCCACGGGGTTCCAATTTAGGCACTTGTCAGAGCCCAAAGCTGACATTTTCAACCTGTATATGGTATGAGTGTAAAGGGCTACATAGCAAATGTAGCAACCCATAGTGTAACGTGCTATTTATACCCTCTACATTCTTAAAAGGACAATGTCATTTGTACATCATACATTTTCCAGACACCAAGTACTCGTTACATTGACAGGAAAATGGTCCAAGTCACTTAAAGGGAACAGCCTTCATGCCTACTGCCTCTGATTTGGCAGACTCCCTAAACGCAAATGCTTAATTTGTAAATTCTGAGTGTTGGTGTGCCCCTGGTTAGCTGTGAATAAAATTGTGCTGTGGTTTCCTTAATATAAGCTATTTGAAATAAATTTACATTTGATGAAGTTGATAGTATATTTAAAACCACATACTCAGGTAGTATTTTACTTGATGACTTAAAATTTAGAACAGATATAGCCCTTGGTTCTCTCCAGACCTGACGGCCCTTAACCAACACAAAAACATCCTATGGCGTTCTGCATTAGCATCGAACAGCCCGTGATATGCAACTTTTCAGGGAAGCTAAAAACCAATATACAGGCAGTTTGAAAAAGCTAGCCTTGGCTGAAACAGAAATTTGCTTCCTGCAACAAACTCAAGTTCTGGGACACTGAAGTCCATGGAGAAGAACATCTCCCAGCTGCCCACTGCACTGAGGATAGGAAACACTGTCACCATCGATAAATACACAATAATTGAGAATTTCTAAGCATTTTCCTATGGCTGGCCATGCTTTCCACCTGGCTACCCCAGTCAACAGCACTGCACCCCCCACAGCAACTTGCCCAAGCCTTCCTCATTTCTCCCAAATCCAGTCAGCTGATGTTCTGAAAGAGCTCCAAAATCTGGACCCCTACAAATCAGCCAAGGCTAGACAATCTGGACCCTTTCTAAAATTCTGCAGAAATTGTTGCAACCCCTATTACTAGACTGTTCAACCTCTCGTGTCGTCTGAGATTCCCAAAGACTGGAACGCAGCTGCGGAACATTCTTGACCCACACAATATCTATCCTACCTTTAAGGTCTTCGAAAGCCAAGGCAAACAGATTACAGACCATTTCGAATCCCACCATAACTTCCTCGTGATGCAATCTGGTTTCAGAGCTGGTCATGGGTGCACCTCAGCCACGCTCAAGGTCCTAAACGATATCTTAACCGCCATCGATAAGAAACTGCAGACGTATTCATTGACCTGGCCAAGGCTTTCGACTGTCAATCACCACATCTTCATTGGTAGACTCGATAGCCTTCTTTTCTCAAATGATTGCGTTGCCTGGTTCACCAACTACCTCTGATAGAGTTCAGTGTGTCAAATCGGAGGGTCTGTTGACCAGGCCGTCTATGGGGGTGCCTCAGGGTTCAACTCTTCTCTGCATACATCAATGATGCCCATGCTGCTGGTGAGTTTGAGCCACCGCTACGCAGACACCATTCTGTATACTTCTGGCCCTTCTTTGGACACTGTTAACAACCCTCCAGATGAGCTTCAATGCCATACATCTTTCCGTGGACTCCAACTCTTAAATACAAGTAAAACTAAATGCATGCTCTTCAACCGATTGCTGCCCACCATCACTACTCTGGACAGTTCTGACTTAGATTATATGGACAACTACCTAGGTGTCTGGTTAGACTGTCAACTCTCCTTCCAGACTCACAGCAAACATCTCCAATCCAAAGTTAAATCTAGAATTGGCTTCCTATTTTGCAACAAAGCATCCTTCACTCATGCTGCCAAACATACCCTTGTCAAACTGACCATCCTACCGATCCTCGATGACGTAATTCACAAAATAGCCTCCAATACCCTACTCAATAAATTGGATGCAGTCAGTGCCAGCCGTTTTGTCACCAAAGCCCCATACACACTACCCACCACTGCGACTTGTACGCGCTCGTTGGCTGGCCCTCGCTTCAAACCCACTGGTTCCAGGTCATCTACAAGACCCTGCTAGGTAACGTCTCCCCTTCTCTGCTCGCTGGTCACCATAGCAGCACGTCTCGGTCACCCCCAAAACCAATTCTCTTTGGCCGCCTCTCCTTCCAGTTCTCTGCTGCTAATTACTGGAACAAACAAAATCTTTGAAAGTGGAAACACCCATCTCCCTCACTAGCTTTAAGCACCAGCTGTCAGAGCAGCGCACAGATTACTGCATATAGCCCAGCTTTAATTTAGCCCAAACTACCTCGTCCCCCTACTGTATTTATTTTGCACCCCATTATTTCTTTCTACTGCAAAGCTACCAGTTGTGTTTAACTTGCTATACTGTATTTACTTTAGCACCATGGCTTTTGCCTTTACCTCCCATCTCACCTCATTTGCATAGACTTATTTTCCTACTGTATTATTGACTATTTGTTTGTGTAACCGTGTGTCAAACTTTATCTTGGCCAGGTTGCAATTGTAAATGAGAACTCGTTCTCAACTTGCCTACCTGGTTAAATAAAGGTGAATTTAAAACACTTTTACTCAAGTAAAACAATGGAGTACTTTCTCCACCACTGCATATAACTTTTCAGAATCATAAAAGCAGTAGTTTTATCATTTAAATACTTTTAGTGTCAAAAAGTCTATACACAATGTGGTCAGAACCAAATAAGTTAGTTTCATTGCTTTAAGGTCTATAATCTGAAAAAGAAAGTTTGAGTCACAGCTCAAATCCACAGTTGCCTTTGCGTAGCTTTACAGAAATTAATCCCCATAGAGCAAAATTGATTGGAAATGTATCAAGAAAAAGCCCATAGAAAATGCAACATCTTTATTGATTAGGAATAAAACATGCTGTTTAATTAGTTACGCCACAGATGATGCCACTTCCTGTGAAATAAAACACAATTGTATTAGGCAAACCTTGAAGTTTATTTGCTTAGAAATACAATATAAAACCTACTGTACCTCTGAAAAGTTAATGTCGTCAGGTGAATGTTGTTTAGAGGGAGAATCTCCATGTTTCGCCAAGTCAGTCATACTGGTCTGCTTTACCACAGGGCTGGCTTGCCTAGGAATGGAAAGGTGAATAGGGTCAATCAGCAACCTAGTAGATTGACATGTTCAACTAAACGATGGAGCCACACAAGCAGTTGGGATGGCGTACCTTGCGTTTGCAGTCTTCCTCCTGACCACGGCAACGAGGACACTGATAACTACAATCGCAGTACAGAGACCAACGGCTCCATAGATTAGTGGGCCTTGCATGGTGTTGGCGAGCTGGTCTTGGCAGGAGTCTCCACTGAAGCCTAGACCACAGGCACAGGAGGTGCCCCCATTGGTCTCCACACACTCGCCATTCCCATTACAGTGCTTCTCGCTACACTGCTGCTTGACATCCAGGTTTCTCACCAGCCCACTGTTGTCCAGAGAGGTGGTAGAGCCAAGATCTGCAGATGTGGGAATGCTGGGGCTTGGAGGCAGGGTTGGAGCTTTGGACTGGACTTCAGACTGCCCTTTGAGATGGACACCTGGGTGAGAAACAGACGTTTTGTATTCAATTGAGGTTAGGTTATGACAGCAAATCATGGTCCTGGGAACCCCAATAGCTGCACATTTGCTTGCTTTAACACTACACAACTGAATTAAATAAAAGCTTGTGTTAAAACACTTCAGGTGTGTAGTGCTAAGGATCCTCTAGGAGCAGGTGTGGGAAATGCTGAGTTAAAGCTAAGAGTGTTAATTTCAGGCATTGCTAATGAATATCTCACAATTCTCATCCGAGGTGTCAAGGCAGTCAGGATGCCCATCACAGAACTTCTCCAGGGGGAGGCATGTGTGCCCATCCAGACAGGGTCTACTACCAGCTGGGCAGTGCTGGTCTAGGGCGCAGTGTGTGTCATTGACTGGTCGATGGCCATGGGCACACCTACATGTCCTACCACCAGGGACAGCCAGACAGAAGTGACTGCAGTCTCCATTCCCAGCAGAGCAGAAGTTGAAGCCTGGAAATAGATGTGTATGAGGAAGAGTAAAGTGTGAAGAGTCTCAGTAAATAGAGTAGTGTGCAAATGTTGTGGCCTTTCTTACCCATCTGGCTGGACTTGCTGTAGGCCTTTAAACTGACAACTTCGGTGTTGACCTCAAACCAAAGTGTCTTGATCTGTTGGTCATCTCTATACCAAACTTGGGTCGTGTCTGAAACATTTGAAATGTTACACAGCAATGAATCCAAAACCATGGTGAAAGAACCATATCCTTAGTTCTACTTTGATTAAAGTTTCAGAGCCATCACCTGGCTACAGTAATGTGGCACTGGCAATGGCAGCGGTGTTAAGAAAGAATAATCTACATTACCACGGTCTGTCACCCAAAGGAGCATGCTGTTGCTGAGCGCAAATGCAATCAGGCCATCCCCAGTTGTAAACCCAATGTATCCAGAACCATCAACTCTGACAGAGCCGATCACCCCAGCACCTGGAACATAAAATCCAAGTATTCCATCACCACCTACAGATTGACTTAAAGTGAAGGTTTGTATTGTACAACAATGGTTACTCACCAATGTCAGCCCAGTAAATCTCCCCGCCATCATTGGAGAAAGTCAGGGAGGTGGGCTGCACAGCATCCTTCCAAACCTGCGCTCGCTTCCCCCCGTCCATGTGAGCACACTCCACATGAGCACTTTCCCCCTGCTTGGCAAAACAGAGTCTTCCACTAAGTGGGTGAAGAGCTATGGACTCCAGACTTCCAATATCATCAATTAGCACAGCAGTGTGTTCCCCATGGGAAGAGGTGACCTGCAGGCGTGACTGTTTGGTACTACTCCAGTACACGTTGAGGGTTATCCAGTCTAGAGCCAGGGCTGTGACAGTGTCCCCTTTAAGTTGCAGGAATTGGCCGCGAGGCACCAAGCTGGTCTCCTTCAGCTTGAAGAGGCCTACAGAGGACTGGCCAGAGTCAGCCAGGTACAACATCTTGTCTCGTAGGGTGTAATCCAAAATGGCTGCCTCATTGACATTGGCGAGAGGTAGAGAGAGGTGCTCAGGCCAGGTCTTCAGGCCCACAGCACTGAGCATGGTCTGCAGGTAGATCTAGAGACACACATGCATATGTCTAAGTACATGGTGGAGAGGTTTGTCATTTACTCCTGAATAACTGCACACAAAGCCAATTGGGCTTGACTCAAAGTACAGGTTATTACTGAGAGCTTATGTGACCAGGCATTCTTAAGAGCTTTTCATTTTAGAGGACAGGGACTTTGATTCATTAACATGTAGCTAGTGGCATTTAATATTGGGCAGTATCAAGTGAAGTGGGTAAACCTGAGTGGGCAGAGTCCTACCTGTGTGACAACTGTTGGAGACAACACCAAGAGGAAGGCAGAGTTGACCAGGTTGGAGCAGTTGAGGCCATCCTCTGCTAGGAGCAGACCAGAGGGACACTTGCAGACCCCTTTGGGGCCGGGGGCCAATACACACAGGTGAGAGCAATGAAGTTTCTCACAGGGCCTATCAGTGCTTGTTTGCAGCAGTGGATGAATGACCTGCATCCCCAGATACATGCAAATCATTACACACATTTAAATACAAACATGTTTTGTGCAATTACAGGAAACCCATGAGATTACTATCTTATTTAGGTGAAATGAAAACTTACAATTCACACATTAAAATTGGGGAAAAAGATACTTGCTTTGAGTCCAAAGGGTTGTGCAGGTCGTTTGAGTAGAACTTTGCAGTTCTTTCCAGTGATTTTATTAGCCCCTTGAATAGTTCCCTTCTTGGTGTCTGACCAGTAGAGAAGGTCATTGAAAACTGTGACCGAGAACGGGTTGGTGGTCTCCGTCAACTGCAGAATCTTCAGGAGGGAAAGGAATAGATAGCGGACATTGAAATATGGCTTTAATAGGTTATCCAACTCAGGTAGGATTTCATTTAAAGTACAAGTCTGATCTAGTCCTATGCAAACACCCAGCCATTTGTAGTACCTTGATGTCCCCGCCATCCAGGGTGGCTGAGCCAATGCACCCAAGCTTCTTGTCCGTCCAGTAGAGCCGCTCCCCTATTGGGTCCACAGCCAGACTGCCTGGCCAGCTGAGGCTGTGACTGACCACCACTCTCCTCTCAGACCCATCCATTCCGGCCCGCTCAATCTTTGCCTCATTACTAATCTCCGACCAGAACAGGAGCCTGCAATGAAATCCAAATCAATTTTATTGTTGATTACTTAAAAGGTCTGTCTCCTGAAAACACAATACATAAAATCATTAAATAACATGAGCCTACAATAGGACAGCAGTTCAGTGGAAACCAACTCAAGACCCTGATCAAGATTGTTTAGCAGCATGTATTAATTTAGTCAAATATCACCTCTCCAAACACATAAAAGCACTAGAACGTTTGGATGGGTGCTGTTCAGTCACAACTACAAAATATACTTGCCCCTTCTGTGGCAGGAGTGCCAGAGAGAGAAGTTGTTCAAATTCCTTGTCAAGAATGACAGTGAGATCCAGAGCGCTTGTAATGGTTGAGTTTAATCCAATAGCAATAATACGACCACCTCCAATGCCATCAATCAAGTACAGGTTCCTCCCTACCCAGTCAACAGCAATGCAGTCAGATTTGATGCCTGTAGAGATGAAAATTGTTTAAGATTTAACAATTGAACAAAACTTATCACTGTGAAATCAGGTCTATTTACAGCATCAATCGTTATGTTTAGTTTAACCATAATACTAACCTTTGAAAAGAGTTCCTTGTTTTTTTTGGTCTAGAGAGGACCAGTTTATGCTCTCTGAATCCAGGCTGACCCAGAACACCCTCTGATCCCTCCAGTCATAGTCCACAGACAGGATGGCTTTCTTAGCAGACACCAGGACTACCAGACTACTGCTTCTCAGCCCAACAAGGAACAGGTCTGTCTGCACAGAGGCCAGAAGATAAGGCTCACCTGTGGGAAAAGAAAGTGGGTTGGTATAGACCTACTGTGTGACATATACGAGTACTTCAGCCAACATACCTTGCATTCCCCAAGTCAATTCACTGTCGTGCACATTCATAGCTTGATTTTTATTTTATAAATTGGTAGAGGGAATTTCCATGATTGTCACTAAGCCTTGATATTTCACTAATTTTACCCATGATCTTGCAGTGGCGGCCATCAGATTCGAGCAGGTAACCAGGGTTGCAGTGACAGTGGAAGGAGCCCTGAGTGTTTACGCACGAGTGGCTGCAAACACCTTGTCTACCACCGACACACTCATCAATATCACCACAGGACACTGTATCCTCGTCGAGCTGGTAACCAGCCTTACACCCACACCTCTTTATGGGAGAGAAACAGAATTGGTAGAGGTGGTCAAACACAATGAGAAGCAGGTAAATATTTGTATTTACTTAAGAGCATTTCCCCATTACTCACTGTTCCCTGTGGTGTGCTGTAGCAGTTTTGGACACATATGGCTTTGTCTGGACACGTGGTTTTGCAGTCGCCACCCTCATCAGAACCATCAGCACAATTTCTGACTGAGTTACACACCAGGGCCATGTCCAAACACTCTGACGTACTAGCACACTGGAACTGGTGAGAGGGGCATGTTGCCACCTGACCACCTATTAACAAATGTACAAAAACCACCAAGTTAATTGATTTTTTTTTACTAATGTCTAAATAATTGAAAGGCTTATTCATTTAGTATTACAAATTCATTTGCAACATAACAATCCAGTAATTAACAAATCACACAGCTTGAATAAGTTTCTCGTTACGCACATCCTGCCTCGTCACTGTCGTCAGCACAGTCCTTTGTTCCATCACATCTCCATGCTTTGGGAACACATTGGCTCTTTGATGTACAGGCCCACTGGAACTCTCCACACTTCAATTGGACCATCTCGCAATTCTGAAAGAAAATTCAATATACCGTATTATACTCAAGTTGAGTCACAGCGAGGTAAAAGCACATTAGCTACTAGCCTCATAATTACCACTGCGCTATCGTATAGCGAACAGCTGCGCAAGCTCAGGTGGCGTGAGGCTATCCTAAGTCATTCAAAAGCAATTGAGTACTAAATAAGGCTGTAAACCATTAAAATAACTCAATTCTACATCCTACTAATCTAACATTAGCCATCCTGCCTGTCAGTTTCTGCCAACTCCTTATGGAATAGTCATACGAAACAGACTTGCAACCCAGGCCAAATATTCCCACCTCTTCATCAGAGCCATCTTTACAGTCCTGCTCCCCATCACAGACCCACTCCTCCAGCAGACACTCCTGGCTTTGTGGGCAGTGGCGGTTGGTGGTGCACTGGGGGGGCTTGTGGCAGCTCTCCTCGTCAGAGTAGTCCCAACAGTCAGGATGCCCGTCGCAGCGCATGCTTACAGATACACACTGACCACTGGTGCAACGGAACTCCACACTGCTGCAGCTCTCATCAGCTATGGGTAAAGGGGACCAATCGGAAATTTCTTAAATTGAACTTCCTCTAAAATCGAGAAGTTTGGATAAGATTCAACATGGCCACAGTTCTGCTTAACAGTTTAGTAGTCCTTGGGAAATGGAACAAACCACAGTTGTCCTCGTCGGTGCCGTCCAGGCAGTCCCTCTCCCCATCACAGAGGAAGGTGTCAGGGAAGCAGCGGGTCCTGTTGTCACAGTGGTGAGCACAGCCTTCCATGGGCTTCAGGCAGTGCATCTCATCAGAACGGTCCGGACACTGGGCCACCCCGTCACACACCTGCCTCTGGTCAATGCACTTCTTCCCATGGGCACACTGAAACTGGCCTGAACATACAGCACAGTCAATAACAATGAAATGGTGACCTGTGAGGAATATGTCTAAAATGAAACTTTAAAAATGCACACCATGCAGTAGTCTATGCAACTATGTTCTGTGTGTATATGTTCTATTGGTATTTGAGTGAATTCCAGCTAGTTAAAGGTTACAGTAAACATGCATTACACTAGAGAGCAGTATTGTCATGTACAGAACAATAAAAGCAAGGGGAAGAATATGCTTTTCAAAATGTCAAACTACAATTTGTATTTAAGTTGACTGATTCTTACCACTTCCACATTCTAATGAACACTCTTCCTCATCAGAGCCATCTTTACAATCTGCCTCTCCATCACACACATGGCTGTAAAGCACACACTCAATATTGTTCTTGCATGGTTTAGTGCCAAAAGTACACTTGAGGGGTGCTGGTACAGACATTGAGGTGGCATTCCCTTCATTGTTGCCGTCATAATCTTCAGCAACAAAATAGCGATGATTTTTATGATCATCAGTGGAGTCTGAATCTAAGGATGAAAAACGGACTTTAGTATCAAAGGAAAAGAGACAAATTATAAATCAACATGGGTAAAGATAAATAAGGACAATTGAGCAAAACTCAAGCAGCAAGTTTGACTGGGGGGGGGGGGCATTACCACAGTTGGCCTCGTCAGTGCCGTCCAGGCAGTCCCTCTCCCCATCACAGAGGAAGGTGTCAGGGAGGCAGCGGGTCTTGTTGTCACAGTGGTGAGCACAGCCTTCCCTGGGCTTCAGGCAGTGCATCTCATCAGAACGGTCCAGACACTGGGCAACCCCGTCACACACCTGCCTCTGGTCAATGCACTTCTTCCCATTGGTACACTGAAACTGGCCTGAACATGCAGCACAGTTTAAGAGCAGTCAATAACAATGAAATCGTGACCTGTGAGGAATATGTCTAAGATGGCTCTCAACATGCACACCATGCAGTAGTCTATGCAACTATGTTCTGTGTGTATATGTTCTATTGGTATTTGAGTGAATGCAAATATGCTAGCTCGTTCAAAATGTTGCTACAGTAAGCATTACACAAGATAAACTGGTTCCCACCTTCTGCGGTTACTGTACCACCGACTGAATTTCTCTGCCTGAAGTACCCCCTCATGTGCATTTTACCAGTAGGCCTACGGACTCATTAGTCTTGAAATACCCCCTGTGGATAGGCCAAGTAAAACCCAGGGATCCTAGTAGCCCTGGGTGGGAACCACTGTACTAGAGTAGCATTGTCTTATACAACATAAAACAGGGGAGGAATATGCTTCTCAAAATGTCATACACATTCATATGCACTGAATCTTACCATTGTCACATTCTACTGAACATGTCTCCTCATCTGAGCCATCTTTACAATCTGCATCTCCATCGCACACATGGCTGTAAAGAACACACTCAGTCTTGTCCTGACATGGTTTCATGCCAAAAGGACATTTGAGGGGTGCTGGTGCAGACATGGTGGTACTCCCTTTGTAGTTGCTTGAGTCATTTTCAGAAACTTCATCATGATGATTTTTGTGACCATCGGCAGCTGAATCTGGGGAGATTAACACTAAAGTCAGTTTCACAAAGGACAATGTGCAATAAAAAGCAACATGCGTTTACATAAGTTGAAAGATGTAATAAGGACCATGTTAAAGCAAAACTCTAGAGGCAATAGTGACATTACCACAGTCTGTCTCATCAGTGCCATCCAGGCAGTCCTTCTCTCCATCACAAAGGAAAATGTCAGGGAGGCAGCGGGTCTTGTTGTCACAGTGGTGGGCACAGCCCTCCATGTGTTCTAGGCAGTCCACCTCATCAGAACGGTCCTGACACTGGGCCACCCCGTCACACACCTGCCTCTGGTCAATGCACTTCTTCCCATGGGCACACAGAAACTGGCCTAAATGAATGGATGAAACACTAATTCAAAATGTTGGAGGGACAGAGATGTAACTGAAACTGATGATTTTATTGATTTAAAGACCCTGGAGTCCATCCTTCCTTGAGGAAATCACTGATCTAACACTAGATTGGTGAAATCAATGGAAATCGAGTGGAAACCTTTAGTGCATGTGACAGTGCAGTCCTCCTCATCAGAGCCATCCCTACAGTCTACTTCGCCGTCACACACATGCTGGTAGAGGATACACTCAGATCCATCCTTGCAAGGTTTGGTGCCCAGGTTGCATTTCAATGGAGTCCGCACAGCTACACTCAAAACTATTTGGAAGTAGAGAATAAATTATTAATTCTTTAAATATGTGAATTCTGAACAAATACACATAGGAATTAAAAGTAATCATTCTGTGAATAACAATGTGGATTGTAGAGGGCGGTCTAGTCAGTTTTTAGTACAACTATTGGGCATTCAATGCTGTTGGAGTTATCAGAAATTCAGAGTTACGACTGGGAAGTTTCACTTGAATGACTAAGTAATAATTACAAGTTAAAAAAAAAACATTTTTTTTTTTAAACTAAAGTTGGGTACTGACCTTTCACCTGAACCAAAGACAACAAATCTATTGACAATTCCAAACAGTGTTGATAACATAGTTGGCCAAATGTATTATTAGCAACATTGGCTACTTTATGAAGCTAGCTAAAGTCTTACTGGTGGCAGATTTAGTCACACGTCAAAAACAGTTAAATACAAGCATAAAGGATTGGTGAAAGCCATCAACCACAAGCATGCCCTATTACTCACCTGAGATTTCCAAAATTGATATACTCAGAAGCAGATAGAACGCCATGCCTGATGAATGCAAGATGACCAAATAATGCAATAATGTTCAGGTCAAGGATTTTTATAATGATGCCAGGTGATACTAATTGAACATTGAACCAATCAGTGAGGGTGAAGGAGCTCTATGAGTACAGATGACAATTTTTTTACATTTTACTACTAAAAAACAAGATTACAATGTCTTTGTTCAATGTCCGATTACAATGGCCTCCGACTAACTGATCTACAAATAACCTTGCATCATAAATAACAACTCATTATTATTTGTAGAACAGTCAGTCATTCACAATTTACCTATGATACATTGAGGTTTTGATCCTCTCGAACGTGACCTATGAGGACGACTTGTGGAGTGTGGGAGAATCTCAATTGCATTTCCTTGATTCCTTGGATACTCTCTCCTCACCTCCTTCGAATGGGGTTTGAGAAGGAGTTGAGGAGAGAACACGAGGAGGAATCAAGGAATGCAATTGAAATTCTCCCTGTGACCCAGTAGTCGACATTGGCTTCCTCTCTTTGGCAGTGTTCGAATGGATCAAAATGAATGTATAATGGATAAATTGTGACTGACTGATCTAGAAAATAACAATAAGTAGTTAGTTATGTTGCAAGGTTCTTTGTAGATCAGTCAGTCTGCAGTTGGCTGCAATATTGAACGCCCAGGGCTTGCCTACGTTAAAGGCGATTCTTTTGACATTGCAGCTGACTTTAAAGGTTAGTCAAGACTGACTGAATGATCTACAAATCACCTTATATCCTAAATAACTACTCAATATTATGCGTTGATCAGTCAGTCAGTCTAAATTTACTCATCATGGTTTTGATGCTCCCTAAATTTTGCTTCCGCCCATCCTGGTTTTCCACATCCATGCAGATGAATGGAAGGAAATGAGGAAAGGAAGCCACTTAGACTATTAAGATGATACCATGGTGGTGAATGCGAGGCCCTGTTTGAATACTTTTTAAATTGCTTCTTTCATCCCTTCCTTGATGTGGTCACGAACATATACTAGTGGTGTGGGGGCTGTGCTTTGGCAAAGTGAGTGGGGTTATATCCTGCCTGTTTTGCCCTGTCCGGGGGTATTGTCGGATGGGGCCACAGTGTCTCCCGACCCCTCCTGTCTCAGCCTCCAGTATTTATGCTGCAGTAGTTTATGTGTCGGGGGGCTAGGGTCAGTCTGTTATATCTGGAGTATTTATCCTGTCTTATCCTGTGTGAATTTAAGTATGCTCTCTCTCTTTCTCTCCTTTCTTTCTTTCTTTCTCTCTCTCAGAGGACCTGAGCCCTAGGACCATGCCTCAGGACTACCTGGCCTGATGACTCCTTGCTGTCCCCAGTCCCCAGACCTGCTGTAGCAGGAGCAGTAGAGATACTCTGAATGTGATCAGCTACCTGTTGTGCAACCACTGTGATTATTATTATTTGCCCCTGTTGGTCATCTATGAACATTTGAACATCTTGGCCATGTTCTGTTATAATCTCTACCCGGCACAGCCAGAAGAGGACTGGCCACCCCTCATAGCTTGGTTCCTGTCTAGGTTTCTTCCTAGCTTCTAGCCTTTTTAGGGGGTTTTTCCTAGCCACCGTGCTTCTACACCTGCATTGCTTGCTGTTTGGGGTTTTAGGCTGGGTTTCTGTACAGCACTTTGAGATATCAGCTGATGTAAGAAGGGCTTTATAAATAAATGTGATTTGATACTGTACTAGCGTGCTCAGCCCCCTCCTGTACTCCCTGTTCACCCATGACTGTGTGGCCACACACGTCTCCAACTCAATCGTCAAGTTTTCTGACGAACAAGTGGTAGGCCTGATTACCAACAATGACCAGACAGCCTACAGGGAGAAGACCCTGGCAGAGTGGTGCCAGGACATTAACCTCTTCCTCAACGTCAACAAAACTAAGGAGCTGATCGTGGACTTCAGGAGCCAGCAGAGAGTACGCCCCCATCCACATCAACGGGTCGCAGTGGAGAGGGCAAAAATATTCAAGTTCCTCGGTGTGCACTGACAACCTGAAATGGCCCATCCACACAGACAGTGTGACGAAGAAGACCCTCATAAACTTCTACAATGCACAACTGAGAGCGTCCTGTTGGACTGTATCGTCTCCAGAGGGTGGTGCGGTCAGCCCTACGCACCACCAGGGGCACACTCAGTGGTGTAGTGGCGGGTATATGCAGGTATACCCACTTATTTTTCAGTGATCATTGCGTATACTCACATCTTAATCCCCACGATGCATATCAAAGTAGTGTAGTGGAGGTATATGCTGTATCAATTAATAAGGCTTGCTTTGATTTATTAGGATACCCATTAGCCGGCTCCAAAACCGACAGCTAGTCTTACTGCGGTCCGACGTGTAATGAAAAATACATTACAAACAAAAGAAAAGATGACAGACTGATGGAACAGACTAGAATGTTTAGCTTAAAAGGTTGATAAACAATTTCTTCACATTTAAGGCACAGCAATGTGCAAGCACAATGTGGTAGGCCTACGCACCTATGTTCCAAAATGCAATTTGCGGGAAACATCTTTCTAAAAATGTGCACTGCACATGCGAGCAGTTTCATCGACAGAGATGAAAATATCCATTCAAAAATTAGGAAGAGGTGAGATTAAAGATGCAACAACTATTATGGTTATTAATATGAATAGGATAATGCATTTCCCAGCTAACCAATGAAAGGAAGAAAACCAACAGAACAGGAAAATAATTCATCAGAAACCTGTGAATTTCTGAGTCAGTTGACAGCCTCATTTATCTGTTCAATAGTAGGCCTACAAATAGCTTACCTGCACAGTACAGTTTGGGTTGGCCTGACTGTTAAAGACCAATATGGGATTGATCATTTTCAGTGTGTCTGCCCTATGTACACAGAGATTGAACACTGGTCACATTAATAATGTTACATACATACAACCCACTTCTTCTGTAAATCCTATATAATTAGTGTTATACACACCTTTCATATTTTTATACTGTCTATACGCACCATTATATACATATATATTTTATATTCCGACCTCTGACATATCTTGTTCTGATATTTCTTAAGTTGTTTCTTTTATTTTGTGGATTTGTGTATTCATGTTTTGTATTGTTAGGTATGGTGCGTTGTTGGAGCTCGAAACATTAGCATCGATGCAACTGTGCGGGGGTACAGGTTAGTCGAGGTATGTGTAGACCTATACGACCAATACAATTTGATTTAGGAAGAGCTTTGAAACCTGCAACAGATGTGTTAGATCAATGATTTCAACGGAGGAATGAGAGATACACAAGCCGCGGTAGCTACTTTCAAACAGAAACATCATCTAAAGTAGCCTGGATTTTTTTCCGCGTGAAATCTTATCTTTGAGTAACCAATTGTGCATCATTTCAAATTAGGGGATGCTGCTACATGCAATATTTTTGTCCTCACCTCTAGTCTTTATGGACTATGAGAAAGGTTTATCAGTTATATCAATTCATATAAAAGTATGTATCGCAAGCTAGTTCCTCACTCTGACAATGTCAACGACAGATTCGAAAAATAAACCATGCTGTCAAATAAACAAAAAAGATTGACATTGCTGTAGCCCAATCCGATATGCTAAAATAAGGTGATTGTCTTCTTTGATCCAATCAGGAGGGATTAAGATTCTGCGTGCAGCTAGCCTACTAGGGTGTCTTTCTTGTTCAGGTCTAGCTAACTTGTGAAGCTAAGCGGCTAGCCAGGTATCAGACTTGAGAAAATACAGCAATCTTCTCGTCGAGATAGCGGGTACATTTATAGTTGGGTTTAAAGGAAAGGTTTCCCCATTGTCTACTGCATATATCGTTACACGGAGAAGAGCTCGAGATTCTCATCATCAAGGGGTAATGCAATGCTTTTAATTTTCCCTCGACTTTTGTTTTGTGTGATGTTAGCTGCTATGATTTTTTGTACATTTGTTCTAGCTATCTTATTTATCACTTCACGTGTTAATATAACATGTAATTGTTATTCTAACTGGCAATGATGGTGGTGTATCATGTCGCCATCAAATAATTGTTTAATTATAGCTTACGTTAGCGAACTAGCTAGCTCGTCATTTAGCTAACGTTAGCTGTATTGAGTAAGCCTGGGTTAGCTAACATTGGCTAACTAGCTAATTGTTGTAGCACAACAATAGGAATGGACGATAATGTACTCCAACCATACAAGTTACGTACTCAATAATTTCCTTAGCTTTTCATAGCTACCTTATATATGAATAATCAATTGTTAACTTGGCTATCTAATTTGACTAGCTATATAGTTAACGTTAGTTGATTTACTGCTGATAAAATGGCCATCAACCAACTGGCCTGGAAGTGCTAACTAGCTAACGTTAGCTATGGCCCGGATAACTAGCTAGCCCCTTACTTTAGCCGAGATAGCTAGCTTGCTACTACTTGTACCTACAATAAACAATCTAACCAGCATTGGAGTTTATCAATTAAACAGTTAATCACTGCAGCTAGCTAACCACCCGGTAAATTAAGATGTGGTGTTATACAGAATCCACCCGCACTGTTAGTTTTTAAATATTAATTTTGTACATGTGTATATTCGCAAACAATGGTAGCTATGATGTTAACTTGTTGCTATAGCCAGCAGATCCGACCCACTTGCTTACAGCTGCACTAGGGTTGGACAGCATTCCTGTGTATATTAAAGGGGAATGGAAACACTAGGCTTTAGAACATCAGCTAACTAACGTTAATTAAACGTTTTGAAAGTTGAGAAACAGCCCTTTCAACTATGACATACAATAGCACCACATAAATCAAATGGCAATCAGTCAAGACAAAACATGTGAACATCTATCTTATATGAACATCTACACTTTTCCCCCAAACTGCCATTTACACAACATCCTAATGAAGATAGAGGAAACACTTGAATATTGAGTCTTCCTTATTTTGTAAGGTTTGAAACTCAGAATAGTAATATACTACATGGCCAAAAGTACACTACCGTTCAAAAGTTTATGGTCACTTAGAAATGTCGTTTCAACGTCAACAGTGAAGAGGCAACTCCGGGATGCTGGCCTTCTAGGCAGAGTTCCTTTGTCCAGTGTGTGTTCTTTTGCCCATCTTAATCTTTTTATTAGCCTGTCTGCGATATGGCTTTTTCTATACAACTCTGCCTAGAAGACAAGCATCCCGGAGTCGCCTCTTCACTGTTGACGTTGAGACTGGTGTTTGCGGGTACTATTTAATGAAGCTGTGAGTTGAGGACTTGTGAGGCGTCTGTTTTTCAAACCAGGCACTCAAATGTACTTGTCCTCTTTCTCAGTTGTGCACCGGGGCCTCCCACTCTTTCTATTCTGGTTAGAGCAAGTTTGCACTGTTTTGTGAAGGGAGTAGTACATAGCGTTGTACAAGATCTTCAGTTTCTTGACAAGTTCTCGCATGGAATAGCCTTCAATTCTCAGAACAAGAATAGACTGATAAGTTTCACAAGAAAGTTCTTTGCTTCTGGCCATTCTGAGCCTGTAATCAAACCCACCAAGGCTGTTGCTCCAGATACTCAACCAGTCTAAAGAAGGCCAATCTTATTGCTTCTTTAATCAGTACAACAGTTTTCAGCTGTGCTAACATAATTGCAAAGGGGTTTTCTAATGATCAATTAGCCTTTTAAAATTATAAACTTGGTTTAGCTAACACAACATGCCATTGGAACACAGGAGTGATGGTTGCTGATAATGGGCATCGGTACACCTATGAAGATATTCCATTAAAAATCTGCTGTTTCCAGCTACAATAATCATTTACAACATTAACAATGTCTACACTGTTTTTCTGATCAATGTGATGTTATTTTAATGGACAAAAAATTAGCTTTTCATTTCTAAGCGACCCCAAACTTTTGTGTGTATGGGGGAGAGATGGAAATATTTGTCAAATGCGTTATGGAACCATTGTCATTCTCAATGGTTTCTGAAAAGGGTTACTTGCTGTTTTGAGCAGTAGTGAGTTAATTAGATCAGCAATACTATCAGAGCTCCCCAAATGGGCCAGGTAGGCTAGGCCTTCTTCTGTATGTGTAATCGGGTGCGTACTCAACATTGGCGTAATCGGGTGCCTACTCAACATTGGCGTAATCGGGTGCCTACTCAACATGGGCGTAATCGGGTGCCTACTCAACATGGGCGTAATCGGGTGCCTACTCAACATTGGCGTAATCGGGTGCCTACTCAACATTGGCGTAATCGGGTGCCTACTCAACATTGGCGTAATCGGGTGCCTACTCAACATTGGCGTAATCGGGTGCCTACTCAACATTGGCGTAATCGGGTGCCTACTCAACATTGGCGTAATCGGGTGCCTACTCAACATTGGCGTAATCGGGTGCCTACTCAACATTGGCGTAATCGGGTGCCTACTCAACATTGGCGTAATCGGGTGCCTACTCAACATTGGCGTAATCGGGTGCCTACTCAACATTGGCGTAATCGGGTGCCTACTCAACAGTGGCGTAATCGGGTGCCTACTCACCAGTGGCGTAATCGGGTGCCTACTCAACATTGGCGTAATCGGGTGCCTACTCAACAGTGGCGTAATCGGGTGCCTACTCAACAGTGGCGTAATCGGGTGCCTACTCAACAGTGGCGTAATCGGGTGCCTACTCAACAGTGGCGTAATCGGGTGCCTACTCAACAGTGGCGTAATCGGGTGCCTACTCAACATTGGCGTAATCGGGTGCCTACTCAACATTGGCGTAATCGGGTGCCTACTCAACATTGGCGTAATCGGGTGCCTACTCAACATTGGCGTAATCGGGTGCCTACTCAACATTGGCGTAATCGGGTGCCTACTCAACATTGGCGTAATCGGGTGCCTACTCAACATTGGCGTAATCGGGTGCCTACTCAACATTGGCGTAATCGGGTGCCTACTCAACAGTGGCGTAATCGGGTGCCTACTCAACATTGGCGTAATCGGGTGCCTACTCAACATTGGGAAAGGTACATGACTGTAACAATATATTGAATGCATTAAGAGAAATTACCTTAGCCAAACAAACATTGTAGATTTAGAACAGTAAATGTACTACTGGGGTGCCAGCCACACGGCCTCTGCACTGAGACGTGTGAATCAGGCATGAATGTATTAACAGAAATTACCATAACCAAAGAAATATTGTAGATTAGAAATTATGGGAATTAACTTTAAATGTAGGCTACTGCTGATATGTGTAATGGGGATAGACATTAAAAATCAAAGGGCGAACTATTCACACAATTTAAGTTATGAAATGCTGATTGAGCACGAAATGGTGAACGAGCGCATTCTGGAGAGAGATGTGCCTTGTGCATCTTATTAACCACACTCCCCTTCTAGGACCGTGGCTTCCCTGCAGACTCGATGAATTAGCCCTCTGAGAAAAAACATCTATTTTGCTACTTCTCGACCCCAATTGTTTTTATCTCGGCTGACCAACAGCCTATCAACCAAATAATTGACCAATGGACTAATTGGGGTCAGCCCTTGAACCCCTATTATTTCATAGTCCATGTAACTTATGTGATTTGTTAAGACATTTTACTCCAGAACTAATTTGGCTTGCCTGAACAAAGGAGCTGTGGTTACATTTGAGTAATTACTTTGTATTATTTTATTTTAAAAAAAAATTTAAATGCATTTTTATTTCACCTTGACAGAGTATTTTGAGTAGATTGTTGACAAAATTACAATTTAAATACGTTTTCATCCCACTTTGTAACACAATTTGAAGAAATCCAAGGGGTCGGAATACTTTTGCAAGGTAATAGTACACAACGACCATTACCAGCTAAACCAGGATGATTTTGTTGCAAACTGACTACCAGCCTAAGCTTTCAAATGTCATAGCTATTAGCTAGTTTTCATCATAAATGGTTAAGCTTCAGCCTTAGACTACATTCATTCTTGCAATCATCAGCCAGCAGGTTTGCTATTTTTAGGAATCATATCACATAAATAAACAGACACCTAATGATCTAGCTAGTTAATAATTATATGGGTATCATACATTTTACTGGTAAAATAGCAATCCTGCAGCCCTCTTAGTTGTGGCTGGTAAGCTATCTGCTGTAGCTCGTTAGCTACAAATCGAATCAGACACTAGCCAGTTAATTTTAGCTCTATACTAGCTAATACTAATGACGACAAATGTTCTTCAAATTGTCAATATGAGCACTTAATTTTAGTTATCAAAGTCTACATTAACACAAAGACAAAATGAGCTAAATCAAGTCGGCTGGCTAACTAGCTACCTTGTTTTTGGCTGACTGTCAAAGGTTAATTTCACAGTCTTATCAATCAAAGATTTATATGTACTTATTATAATTACTAGCATAAAAACAAATTGTTGTCCTGATCTCAAAGTTGTGAGAAACCTTTCAGGTCCAGTGGAGGCGAGGAGCCTCCCGGGAGTAGCATTCATTCACTTTCAGTCCCCGTACGAAAACTCACAATTTGCTCAAACCTGCCATTAACGCAATTGGCGTCAATCATTACTATGGCAATTCAAGATGGCGCTACACATACCTAAAATAAACGTTCAATATAAAAATACTAAAAAGAAACATGAATAGTGTTGGTTTTATGAGCTGAAGTAAAAGATCCCTAACTGCAGTTCGGTGTCGTAATGGACTTTAGTGGACAAATGCTCACCTTTGATAGACACTGGCATACTAGAGAAGTGTGCTCTTCATGGGTGAATCCTGGTTTCAACTGTACCGGACATCCAGCCAACTTGACACAACTTTTTGAAAGCTTTCGGCACCTTGAGAGTCCATGCCTGACAAATTGAAGCTGTTCTGAGGGCAAAAGGGGGGATGCAACTCTCCATCGATAGACACTGGCATGCTAGAGAAGTGTGCTCTTCATGAGTGAATCCCGGTTTCAACTTAACCAGGTAGACTGCGTCGTGTGGGTGAGGGGTTTGATGATGTCAGCATTGTGAACAGAGTGCCCCATGGTGAGGTTGTGGTATGGGCCAGCATAAGCTACGAACAAAATTGCATTTTATCAATGGCAATTTCAATGCAGAGGGATACTGTGAAGAGATTGAGGGCCATTCTCATACCATTCATCCGCTGCCATCACCTCATAATTTATCATGATGATGAGGATGCATGGCCCCGTTAGATAAAATACCGAATGGTTCTGTATTTCACTGAAATAATAAACGTTTTGTTTTCGAAATGATAGTTTCCGGATTCGATTATATTAATGACCAACGGCTCGTATTTCTGTGTGTTGTTATGTTATAATTAAGTCTGCTTTGATAGAGCAGTCTGAGCAGCAGCAGGCCCGTAATCATTCATTCAAACAACACTTTCTTGCGTTTTGTCAGCAGCTCTTCGCAAGCACAGCACTGTTTATGACTTCAAGCCTATCAGCCTGATGGCTGGTGTAACCAATGTGCAATGGCTATCTAGTTAGCCGGGTGTGCGCTAATACTGTTTCAAACGTCACTCGCTTTTAGATTTGGAGTAGTTATTCCCCTTGCGCTGCAAGGGCCGTGGCTTTTGTAGAGCGATGGGTAATGATGCTTCGAGTGTGGCTGTTGTCGATGTGTTCCTGGTTCGAGCCCAGGTAGGGGCGAGGAGGGGGACGGAAGCTATACTGTTACACTGGCAATACTATAGTGCCTATAAGAACATCCAATAGTCAAAGGTATATGAAATACAATTGGTATAGAGAGGAATAGTCCTATAAATACTATATTAACTACAATCTAAAACCTCTTACCTTTAGAATATTGAAGTCTCATGTTAACAGGAACCACCAACTTAAATATGTTCTCATGTTCTGAGCAAGGAACTCAAACGTTAGCTTTTTAACACGGCACACATTTTTACATGGCACATATTACTTTCTTCTCCAACACTTTGTTTTTGCATTATTTAAACCAAATTGAACATGTTTCAATATGCATTTGAGGCTAAATTGATTTTGATGTTTTATATTAAGTTAAAATAAGTGTTAATTCAGTATTGTTGTAATTGTCATTATTACAACAACAACAACAACAACAACAAAAAATGTCAGATTAATCGGTATCGGCTTTTTTGGTCCTCCAATAATTGGTATTGGCGTTGAAAAATCATAATCGGTCGACCTCTGAACCGTAACTGTTTTTGAAATCGTTTGTTTTTGTTCAGTGTACGTTAGTGTATGCACATGTTTAGTATTAGTGGATGGAATATATCTATTTGCTTGGCTTTACTTCCTACGGTGTTTCCATTCCACTTTAAGACACCACAGAGCCAGCGCGAGATATGGCTCGGAAAATGTACCTCAATCCAGGGATGTACTCTGAATTGTCCCGTTACACCGAGAAGATTGAACAACTGTTTTCCAAGCCATATCTTGTGCCGGCTCCACAGTGTCTTGATATACACTGTGTACCAAATATTAAAAACGCATGCTTTTTCCATGACCTAGACTGACCAGGTGAAAGCTATGATTCCTTATTGATGTCACTTGTTAAATCCACTGCAATCAGTGTAGATGAAGGGGAGGAGACTGGTTAAAGAAGGATTTTTAAGCCTCGCGGCAGTTGAGACAAGGAATGTGTATGTGTGTCATTCAGACTGTGAATGAGCAAGACAAAATATTTAACTGCCTTTTGAACGAGATATGGTAGTAGGTGCGAGGTGCACTGGTTTGTGTCAGGAACTGCAATGCTGCTTGGTTTTTCACGATACACAAGGGGGGTAACTGTTGAGCAAGAACGGTCCACCACCCAAATGACATTCAGCCCACTTGACACGAGGACATCCAGCCAACTGTGGGAACGCGTTGAGCGCCTTGTAGTGCTCAAAAAGGGAGGGTGCAGCTCAATATTAGGAAGGTGTTCCTAATGTTTGGTATACTCAATGTACACGGGAAGGCTGTCTGTGACCCTAGTGCAACTGTAAGCAAGCGGGTTGAATCTGCTGCCTAATGTAACTGCAGTTGTTGCTGATAAAAGGATGTGATGGTGGGATTGAATGACTCAACTCTCTGATTTTGTGGGTGGTCTTGAAAAATCCCTTATCCACCATAGCCGATTAGTGTGGGCAGACTGGAGCTCCGATGTCACATTTATTTCGGCACACAAAGAAGAGCACGCTATTACACTAAACTTCGGAGCTTCAGGTCACCGACACTAGTCGCTGCTCAACTCCATAAATTGTGGGGTTGAGTTTAATCGGGTATGGTGAATAGTTTTTCAAGACCACCCATTCACTTTGTAAAGGACCCCACACACACAATTGAATACATTATCACACATCACAATCTCTTTTTTTGACATTGATTACTGAATTCCTGTTTGATTTTCCCCTCAGGTGTCATCTCTTCTGCACATATCTAGCTCATCCTCACACCAGCCCTGTGATTCCTCACGAAACAGAGGGACCACACCAGAGAAAGGGCCAAACTGTGCCTCCCTTCCTCCAGGTCCCCTCTGCCTCCCGAGTGTGTTTGAGTTCTCTCAAGAATCCTGCTCGCTATACCCAAAATGTCCTCCATCTTGCCTTTCACCCCTCCGGTTGTGAAGAGGCTCCTGGGGTGGAAGAAGTCAGCCAGCGGCCCCGGGGGAGCAGGGAGTGGAGAACAGAATGGCCAGGAGGAGAAGTGGTGTGAGAAGGCTGTCAAGAGCCTGGTTAAGAAGCTGAAGAAGACTGGACAGCTGGACGAGCTGGAGAAGGCCATCACCACCCAGAACTGTAACACCAAGTGTGTCACCATCCCCAGGTACGTAACCCCATGCCAGGTAACAACACAGAGCTCTGCTTACATTCGTTGTATGGTTCTGTAGAGTGAACAGTTGACCATGCATCAGAGAACTTTGTATGGGGATGCTTATATACGGTGTATTTTACCTGTGTATTTACTATCGGCTAACCCTCTAGTGGCCTCCTCTTTCTTTAAACAGCCTCTCGAACATACAAGGTCCTAAAACATAAAGGTATTATAACTCCCAAATTATTTAAATCTTTCTGTCCTCCATTGAATCTCAGAAATTGTCC
This sequence comes from Oncorhynchus masou masou, assembly GCF_036934945.1. NCBI lineage: Eukaryota > Metazoa > Chordata > Actinopteri > Salmoniformes > Salmonidae > Oncorhynchus > Oncorhynchus masou. The sequence goes on along the minus strand of NC_088236.1, from coordinate 38,614,743 downwards.
TACAGTTAAATGTAAATGCTGACTCAGCACCCCAACATGTACTTATGCAATGCTTTCAAAAATATTCATACCCCTTGATGTATTCCACATGTTGTTGTGTTACAGCCTGAATTGAAAATTGATTCAATCGATTATTTATTTTTTTCCTCATAGCATGCCCCCACCATGCTTCAAGGTAGGTATGGTGTTAGACGGGTGATGAGCTATGCCTGGTTTTCTCCAGATATAGAGCTTTGCATTCAGGCCAAAGAGTTCAATTTCTGTTTCATCAGATCACAGAATATTTTTCCTTATGCTCTGTCTTTCACATGCCTATTTGCAAACTACAGGTATGCTGTGCTGTCATGTTCTTCCATCTAGCCAGTCTCCAATAAAGCCCAGCTTGGTGAATTGCTGTAGACTGTTATTCTGGCAGGTTCTCCCATCTCAGCCAAGGAACTCTGTAGTTCTGTCATTGTTCTTGGTCACCTCCCTGACCAAGGTCCTTATTGCCCGGTTGTTCCATATTTTTTCCATTTTCCAATGGAGGCCACTGTGCTCTAAGAAACTTTCAACACTTTAGAAATGGTTTTATATCCTTCCCCAGATATATGCCTCATCACAATTCTTTCTCTGAGATCTACAGACAGTTCCTTGGATTTCATGGTATAGTTTCTGCTCTGGCATGCACTGTCAACTGTTGGACCTTTTTATATAGACCGGTGTGTTTATTTCTAAATCATGCCCAAACAATTGAATTGCCCACAGGTGGACTCCAATCAAGTTGTAGTGACATCTCAAGGATGAGCAAAGGAAATTGGATGCACCTGAGCACAATTTGGAGTGTCATAGCAAAGGGTGTGACTACTTATGCAAATTAGATATTTCTGTATTTAATTTTCAATCATTTTGCAAAAAATGTCTAAAGATATTTTCACTTTTGGCATTGTGTGTAGATGGGTGACAAAATACATTTTCAATTCAGCCTGTAACAACAAAATGTGAAATAAGTCGAGGGGTATACTTTATGAAAGCATTGTATGACTGATGTAAGGCAATCAGCCAGTTAACCTTGATGTCCTAGAGTAGAACATGTTCTCTGGGTATGTTGTAAAATACCCTATTTATTCAATGATAACCTGCTTAGAACAGTTGATGTTTGTATGTTTATTAGATAATGAGTAATTTGGTATAGATCTTGTTGACAGGTGGAATCAATATTGTGTAGATAGTCTTGCAAAATGTATTGCAATCAGGGCTTGAAAGTTCAACCATTTTGTTCACACATGCTCCTAAATATTTTGCTGTGCTACCAGACATTCTATTTTGGGAGCACCAGTGCGGAGGGGAAAAAACAACTCCCAGACAGTAGTTCGCTGTACCGTTTCCGAGTGCCCTAGAGAAAAAACACTCGTGGGCATTTGTTTGCACCTTGTTCAATCATGTTACTTCATTAGGTAGCGAACAGCCTGATTACTTTACCAGTATATCCAAGGAGATCAATGAATGAATGACTGATCTCTTGCATGTTGTCACACACCAACCTGGCGCTCTTTAAACCCTCTAAGATCGATGTCTGCGCCCGTGCAGGAAATCGGCGACGTCATCACCTTTTTTATTAAATGCAACCCCGTGTTTGCGCTACAAATTTCTGGGTTTTTGCATGGGCTGCGTCTCAATCTGTGGAATCGCTGGTGTCAGGCATCTGAATCTGCGGTGTTTGTCAGACGTGAGACGATGCCAAAACGTTACGGTTCACGAAAACATCCGTAAAGTCGTCTGAGTGGTTTGAGCTACGATTCCACTATCGAAAACTGAGATTTTCACGAACACAGACATGTTGCCTGTTTTGCTATACGACGCCCACAAGCTCCACAAGACTCGTGTGACGTCAGTCCTTTCGGTGTGCTAACTTTGACTTTACAGACATTATTGAGAAGAAATCAATGGTTTGAGCTCACTAGGGTTGGGTGATTATTACAATTGCATCGTCTATCGACGATGTTTGACCGCTATCGTTGATGATGATGACATTGTGATGTTACAAACGATGGTTTAGCATATTTGAGCTTGATTGCACACAGTCGTGCATCGCATTGAGAACACAGATGACTGCCATGCCAAGTGGCCTATTCCCTAATTGCCATAGCATACATTTTCAATACATACTGTAAGAAGTAGCTAGACTAAATAATGCAAGAGAACAATGTAGAAAGAGCGAAGAGCACCAAAGCAGTGCAAAAGGTCAGACGGGGCCTAATGTGTTTTTTCTCTCTCTCCAAAGTCTGATGATCGTGGGCCTTTTGCAGCAGACAAGTCATTGTCTGGCTTATCGTTTTAAAATCGTAATTTTTCTCCCCGTTTTGATTTGAACGTGACTTGTTGGCCTAGGCATAGCCAACTCTTTCATGATCAACCATCGACTGAATATGTTGTCATAACGGATTTGCATCTTAAAGTTCTTTGCTAATAGCCTAAATAAGAAACATGAGAAATTAATAAGTAATAAATAGAAACAAGTAACATGGAGCGAGAGAGAACAAACAATTTCAAGATGGAGTAATCGAATAGGAAGTTTAAACAAACCTGATGCGTTTCTGCTTTGCTTGACCAACGTGTAGGCAAAATAAATTGTGCCGTCAGAAAATCCCTCTTTGCAAACCAAACAGCCAATAATATAGGCTTACCACAGGCTACTGTCAATAACAATTTCAGTAAATGTTACTTTGACAGTGTTTATTCGTATTCTTGAATTGCACAACGTGCTTGGAAAAACTCCTGCAGCAGCACTAAGTGTGAACACTTTTTTGGGGGGGGGGGATTTGTCTCACAAACAACTTTTTTAATTTGATTGGCGCATTTATATAAAAGTCAACAACAATCAGATAAAACCAATTATTATTTAGCGTATTCCATTCTTTAACAATTGAATGAACATTGGGCTAAAAACGAATAGTCCTGTTATCCTTAGGCTATGCCTTTTTGCTTATCAAACTTTAAAAATCCTAAATATACAATCGGATAAAACAAATAATTCGTAGCATTCTTTATAACAAGGATCACCATCATGTTCTCCCCTATAGTAGCTAACTCTGCAGGATGACGGAGGTTTGTAGTCCTTTGCCCTGATAATCTTTTTGCAAATTCTGTAAGTGACTTGGGTCAGGTCTGCTAGCTCACCTTCATCATTCAGCCTAAAACTGAAGAACTGCCGAGAAGGTGAACACGTACTTTTCTTTCCCACCAAGTCAGCCATCATGCGAAGGCAGCCTATACTATAAGTTAGAGAGTGAAATCCTGTCACTTGTTTATTTTTGCATATTTTTGTTGTTGTCAACTATCGGAATGTAGCCTGATGGAAGAATGTCGCAAATGCAGAGGCGGCTGGTGACACATGGAGACTGGCGAGTTGCAATCAGGGCAGGCGGGAAGTTTAGAACCTATTTCAGAGCTCTTTTAGGAACATAACATACTGGCCGAGCCTATAGTTTAGATTCATTCCCACTTCTGAGGTAGGCTATATCAGCTCTGAATTCTGATTCTGGATATTGTATCAGAAGCAAATATCACATCATATTTCGCCATTCCATTTTTATTTAATTTCTAGTGTTAATTTTCTGATCATTCCTTTCTACGTGTCCATTAGAATCACAAAGTGAATTGTAGAGGGTGGTTAAATGGAAATGTACTTTTTTTCCAAGGTTGCGCCCTCCTTTTCTTTTAGTCCCATTGTGTGTCTTCTGTGTTTACTTGAATGTCTCAAGATAAGTTAAGTGCTTCCAACCGACACAGCTGTGGTGGAAAAGTTTCACAGTTTTTCAGAATATTTGGTACAATGCCACAGTAACATTAATGTTTTTTTTTTGTCTTGCATACTGTTTATTTGTATATACTACTATACTCCAGAGGCGGCTGGTGGGAGGAGCTATAAGGGGACGTGCTCATTTTAATGCCTGGAATGGAATTAATGGAACGGTATCAAACATATGGAAACCACATGTTTGACTCTGTTACGTTAATTCCATTCCAGACATTACAATGAACCCCTACTGCTATAGCTCCTCCCACCAGTCTCCACTGCTGTATTCCCATCTTATGCCGTTTTTCTTTATTCCGTCAAAAGGCTTCTCTTATTTGGCGTGTCTTTTTTCAGTTCCTGACTGAAAGAATGAAATACCTGATTGAAAATGACTCTAATAAAAGAGGCCTTTTAATGTTTACATTACCCATACTGGTATTTCTGAATGACTCATGCCCCATGTTTATCATTTGTTTTTGTTTTGTTTGGTTTTTCTGTGCACAGCAATTGCTCTGAAATATGGGGACTGAGTACACCAAATACGATAGAACAGTGGGATACCTCAGGCCTATACAGCTACCCTGACCAAACCAGGTGACTATCTATCCTCAACTGTCCTGTGCTACATACTGTTGTACAACCTTGATGTGGGAAGTAATCATTCCAGGGGGGTGAGGGACATTGAGAACACAAATTCCATTCATACCTCATCACTCCCCTCTTCCCCTCTCCACACCGCCACCTTTTGTCTTCCTGGCCACATGCGTCTCCATCTCTTCTTCTCTTCCTCCCCATTTCTTCCTTCCCTTACACTTTCAATTCTCACATCTATTTCCTCTATTGTCCGTCCTGTCAGATCCCTGGATGGGCGCCTGCAGGTATCTCACAGAAAGGGTCTTCCTCACGTCATCTACTGCCGCTTGTGGCGATGGCCCGACCTGCACAGCCACCATGAACTGCGTGCCATCGAGGCCTGCGAGTACGCCTTCCACCTCAAGAAGGATGAGGTCTGCATCAACCCCTACCACTACCAGAGGGTGGAGACCCCGGGTAGGTTGTCTTTTGAACCAGTGGTGGAGGTGCCATAAAAGCCTATATGTTAACAGCTCGTTCTGCGATTCTTTCTGCTGACATGAGACATGCACATAGGTACATGCAAAAGGATGGGATAAGTGGGAATAGTCTTCATTGATATTTTGTGAAGAACTTTGTTTGACATTTGAAGAATCTTCTCTCCTCTAGTTCTGCCTCCTGTACTTGTGCCAAGACACTCTGAGATTCTGACAGAGCTGCCCCCATTGGACGACTACACTCATTCCATACCTGAGAACACAAGCTTTCCTGCGGGGATCGAGCCTCCAAATAACTACATACCAGGTTTGTGCATCTACCATGAGTTGACATGCAAATGGACTTCATGATAACGATGTATCAGGTTCAGCTCATCAGTAGTTTCCCCCCTCTGTTACTATAGAAACACCACCACCTGGATACATAAGTGAGGATGGGGAAGCCAGCGATCAACCGATGAATCAAAGTATGGACACAGGTATATTCCACTTACCTCAAATAGGATGTTCTAACATAAAATAAGAAATAAGACAGTTGTCAAACTGTCAAGTTTTGATTTGTTGATTAAATATCTTAGTGGATTCTTTGCAACAATAAGTCCGACCATGCGATTTTATAATTTTTTTTATTTTATTTTGTATTTTTCATATCAGGTTCTCCTGCTGAATTGTCCCCTGGCACCCTCTCACCTGTCAATCATAGCATGGGTAAGAATAACTGTCTGTCTAAAGCATCAGTCATTTATCAGTCACTTGTAATCTGACCAAATTTGACAACATTCATTGAGTACTATTTAGACAGCCCAGTGCCTACTTTGGAGATCATTGGTCTACTCCCGTCAACATGTGTACTTGCTTTTTATAATGACATCCCCCATGTTTTTCAGACCTGCAGCCGGTGACCTACTCTGAGCCTGCGTTCTGGTGCTCTATAGCCTACTATGAGCTGAACCAGCGTGTTGGAGAGACATTCCACGCTTCGCAGCCCTCTCTGACCGTGGATGGTTTCACAGATCCCTCCAACTCAGAGCGTTTCTGTCTGGGCTTGCTCTCCAACGTCAACAGGAATGCCACTGTAGAGATGACCAGGAGGCACATAGGTACAACGGGCTACGCCACAAGAGGCACACTATTCCTTATGTGGTGCACCACTTTTGAAGGCTCTGGCCAAAAGGAATATGGTGCCAATTCAGATTTGCACAGGATTTGTTCTGTAATTTAACACACATGTTTTGTTAGTGCTGAGAGATTAGTGCTTTTTGAGTTCAGTTCTATTATTTTAAAAAAATATATCACTGTTTTTGGTTTTGATAATTTAAAAAAAAAACATTAAATGTATTGTGAAATAGTGAACTTCAATTTCCAAAAGATTGAAAATATTCCATTGTCTCTGTCAGGTCCACATTGGGTAGATGTAAATAGAAAAATATGAAATAATATATTTTTTGTGTACATTACTTTGTTTTTATTTGATGACTTTCCATTTTTTTGTATTTTACCCCCTTTTTCTCCCCAATTTCGTGATACCCAATTACGATCTTGTCTCACCGCTGTAACTCACCAACGGGCTCGGGAGAGACGAGGTTGAGTCATGCGTCCTCAGAAACTGACGACCTAAATCAGCCTGCAGGCACCAGACACGCCACAAGGTGTCGCTAGAGCGCGATGAGCCAAGTAAAGCCACCCCCCCGGCCAAACCCTCTCCCAACCCCGACTGCGCTGGGACTCCCAGTCACTGCTGGTTGCGACACAGCCTGGGATCAACCCGGGTCTGTAGTGACGCCTCAAGCATTGCGATGCAGTGCAAGCTTAGGTCCAAAATAAGCCCATAGAAACGGATTGGGTTTATTTTAGAAAGATTTTGGCGAGAGTGAAACCTCTCGCTTCGCCTCTTCCTCTGATCAGTCTCTGAGCTGGAAAAACTGGCGCAATGGATTATGGTCATTGTAGATCATTTCTGCACTGAACTAGGTTGAATATTTGAATAATGAAAACTACAGCTCCCTTCAGCCCAGCGTAGTTCTTGACTTGATTTCTCTTGTGGATTATTTGATTTCTCTCTAAAGAAACAACGTGTTGGACTCAGAAAAACCTATAACTAAATGGAATTAAAGTAATTGAACAGCACTGTTTTGTAGCTGAAATACTCATGCTTATTTACACTGAACAAAAATATAAACGCAACATGTAAAGTGTTGGTCCCATGTTTCATGAGCTGAAATAAAAGATCCCAGAAATTTTATGTACGCACGAAAGGCTTATTTCTCTCAAATTGTGTGCACTAATTTGTTTACATCCCTGTTTGTGAGCTTTTCTCCTTTGCCAAGATAATTCATCTACCTGACAGGTGTGGCATATCAAGAAGCTGATTAAACAGAAAAGGCCACTAAAATGTGCAGTTTTGTCACACAACACAATGCCACAGATGACTCCTTTTTAAGCGAGTGTGCAATTGGCATGGTGACTGCAGGAATGTCCACCAGAGCTGTTACCAGAGAATGTAATGTTAATTTCTCTACCATAAGCAACCCCCCCAATGTTGTTTTAGAGAATTTGTCAGTTTGTCCAACCAGCCTCACAACCACAGACAACATGTATGGCGTTGTGTGGGTGAGCGGTTTGCTAATGTCAACGTTGTGAACCGAGTGCCCCGAGGTGGCAGTAGGCTTATGGTATAGGGAGGCATAAGCTACGGAAAACAAATAATGGCATTTTATCCAGTTCTCGCCAATATCCAACAAGTTCGCACAGCCATTGAAGAAGACAGGGACAACATTCCACAGGCCACCATCAACAGCCTGATCAACTCTGAGAAGATGTTGTGCTGCAAGAGGCAAATAGTGGTCACCAGATTTCTGATCCACGCCCCATTTCTATTTATTTATTATATACATGGTATCTGTGACCAACAGATGCATATCCGTATTCCCAGTCATGTGTAATCCATTGATTAGGGCCTAATGCAAGTATTTCAATTGGCTGTTTTCCTTATATGAACTCTAACGCAGTAAAATCTTTGAAATTGTTACGTGTTGCATTTTTTTTAAGTATATTTTGCATTATTCCACAGGAAGAGGGGTCCGGCTGTACTATATTGGCGGTGAGGTGTTTGCTGAGTGTCTCAGTGATAGCGCCATCTTTGTTCAGAGTCCAAACTGCAACCAACGGTATGGGTGGCACCCAGCAACCGTTTGCAAAATTCCTCCAGGTAACTTAGACAAACACCATCTCTTTGATTTCGATGTGCTCACTCCTATTATCATTTCATAGTATTACTAATATGTTTTCTGTTGTCTCAGGTTTAGATTGTTTAGTTAGTCTTCCTACTTGTTTCTACAGAAAATATAATATTGATAGCAGGGAGGTTCTGCAGGCTTTACTTATGTTCTAAACAAAGTCCATCCATGATTCCCAGCTGACCCTCTCCTCCCCTCGCTCCCTCAGGTTGTAACCTGAAGATCTTCAACAACCAGGAGTTTGCAGCACTGCTGGCCCAGTCCGTAAACCAGGGCTTTGAGGCTGTGTACCAGCTCACCAGGATGTGCACCATCCGCATGAGCTTTGTCAAAGGCTGGGGGGCTGAATACAGGCAAGCATGATGACTGACTATTACAAGAATACTTTTATTCTTGCAGTTGTACACATCTAAGTAGTTAGTAGACGATGGATAGTCGGAGGAAGACGGTAATATTAATATACTCATCGGCATACATTTAAAAAAACAAAACATTGTAGCTTGCCAATGGTCCGCTTTTCTGGATTTATTAGAAGTTTGGAATGTTTAAGGAGCTGGAGGGGTATTCAAACGTTACTTGACCCTCTTCAACAATACCTCTGTTACAGGGCAAGAAGTTTAAAAAAAAAGTTCAGGCTAACCTTGGGTTTTGTGTGATGTTCCTGTGCTTGCATGCCGAGTGATTTCACTAATTTGGCTTTGTTGTGGTCTTTCATTTGTCTCACAGACGGCAGACTGTCACAAGCACTCCCTGCTGGATTGAGCTGCATTTGAACGGACCCCTGCAATGGCTGGACAAAGTGTTGACTCAGATGGGATCCCCTTCTGTACGTTGCTCCAGTATGTCATAATCCTAGAAAACGACCCAAATAGTCGCCCACTCAAAGATCATAAAATTCGAACTTGAGTCCCATCGTGAAAAAAAATCTGCAGAATACATTTCTGCTGTAACATACTTCATAGTATTTGTGGCCTAGTGCCACTTCCCTGTCTAAACGCACACACGCCGTGAGACAGACTTTTCCAAATATAATTTGGCACTTTGTTACCCATCTTTGTGTTGCACCTTGTTAAATTGCTTTTCCCCAAATCCTTAATATTAGATCTATTTGTGGTACAAATAAAATGTATATTGGTTTTAAAGTCCAGGGATGAATTGTTGTCGGCAGGGGAAATACCAAAAAATCTTCTACACATAGTTTCTCAGTAAGAGAATGCTTGTATAAGTAACACAAGCGTAAATGCTAAATATATTCATCCATCTTTTTGACCATGAGGTAACTTTTCTCTGGGAAACATGGATACATCTTTTTTTGTCAGGGGGAGTTAGCTTGGTTAAGAAATTATGATGGCCTTTGTTGCTTTCTCCTTTAAGGGAAATGCTAAATTATGTTTTTAAATGTATTTGCTTAATTGACGTAATTTACTCTTTTGTCAGAATATTTCTTTTTTTATTCCAGATGTGTGTCGTTGTAAGATTCACTTCTTAATGGACATATAGGAATGTTTAGCACAAAAAAAAACTAAACAAGCTGCAAAATCAATCTGGCTATAGCTGACATTCATTTGAGCTCTTTGTCATTATATGGCATCCTCAATGTTATTATAGGTAGCCTATGTTTCATTTCCACCACACACAGCCTCAGAATGCAGGCTAGTAAGTCCTGAACTTTCTTAAGTTTGGATGCACAAAGCAGGGACCAGAGAATATCAGCTCCAAAAGCTTTTTCTCATGTTTCACTGGGTGTCTAAGTCTCTCGAGGTGAATTATTGAAAGGTTATTTCACTTGGAGAATTAAAGGTATCAGTGAATTTCATTCTATATTGTGTTTAGCCTATATCCCCTTTCTTTTGCTACTTTTTTTGTATTCTCATGTATTTTTATATATAAATATACTTAAATGTTCTTCTGTCATTCACTTTTTATTAGAGTTAATATTTTCAAGACTGCCTGTTTTTAAGTGACATGGCTCGCAATCGATGAGGAGCATGGATCATTCCAGGTGATTTTTTTTTTTTTTTAAAGGTTAAACTTTAATCTAATTTCAAAAAAACACTGCCCCACGTAATGTAAACAGGTATATTCTCAACAACAACAAAAAACACATCTGGTACTTCAGAAGTACACAAGTCAAAGCTTAAATGCCTGTAACCTGATATCTGTTTTCCTGCAATGTATGGTTAGGTTATGTGACTCAGAGGCATGTATGAACTTTTTTTTGACTCATTCATCTCTTCACTCTTGGAAGCCATTTGGTGCTCAATAAAGGATAAAAGGTCAACCATAAAACTGATATTTTATTTTTTCAGATTTTTTTTAGCTAAATGTTACAGAAACTTGGCAGTATTCCATGTTCTTACATGAGAGATGAAACTGCACACTGGGACATAGATTCTGTATTAGTGTATGTATTTGTTCTTGTCTATAAAATACAGTATGTACAACAAGACTGAGCTTGCAGTATGCCATTGTCATTTTGTGGCTGTTGCAAGATTTTTTTAACACCTTTTCTCCCTTCTCCTTTATTGATGTTATTAATCTGTTAACCTTACGGCACTAGTGATTGTACTTTGTAAGTGCAACTACTGTAGTGAGTTTGGATTTTGGGAACTGAACCATGTGTTAGGGTCCAGTGTTGAAGCCTTGTACCATTGGCCTACAAGATATGAATGTGAAGAGTACATAACAAATCTGAAGTGGACCAGACGTACATAACAGTAGAACAGTAATATGTGTATTTAACAGTAAACTATTTGCAAAGCAGTCAGTATAGTAGTTGTCACAGTTGTTTTACCAGTAGAGGGCGGTATTGATAGAGCAGGGTTTTTTTTCTGACCATAAGCTTCTCAGGCGTGTGGCATATTATGCAGACTTCATAAAACACTAATAAAGATTTTTATTCTCATGATGACCATGTTTCTGTCATCTTTATTAACACGAATGTTTTCCACTGATCTCAGTCTACAGTGGCGTCCTCATGTTTACATTTTCTTATCTACAGAAATGAAATTTGACCGTTATAGTAAATCGTTGCAAATTCAGTGTTTGATCTTATTAAATGAGAGCCATTCAATTATATGTCTATGTTTACATCCCTAGCCTCCCAGGAATATTCGTTTTTGGACAACGTTTAAGCACTAACACAATCAAATCAATAGCTACCCCTTTGGCCATGAGTATGGATTATTATTATACATTATTGGTATTACATTGGCCGTTTACTGTGTCCCTCGCTCTTCAGGAAGTCACGCTTTTGAACTGCTCGTTCAATTCGTCCTTCTCATGCTGCCATAGCTGCATTTAGGCAACGTCACAAGAAATACGTGAAGCTGCTAAAGTTAGCTAGCTAATACTTTACAGATATCAATGGCGTTTACATTATATTCCCTTATTCAAGCGGTGATTTTGTGTGTTAATGCTGTCGCCGTATTGCACGAAGATAGATTTTTAAGTAAAAGTAAGTGGCTGTGCATATTTTGTTTAACATTACTTTCAACAGTGTTTTGCTAACGTTAGCTGGCTACACCAGTAATAAGTGGAAAGGCTACAATGATATCTCTTACGGTCTAGTGTTTGCATATAATATAGCATTTTTTCCCCCTCTAGTTGGCTGGGGTGTGGACCAAAGTGTTGGTGGATTTGGTGATGAACCAGGCATCAAAGTGCAGCTAATGAACCTTGTCCGCTCTGTGAGGACAGTGATGAGAGGTATGACCATAGAGATGGATAGAGGACTTTAGCAAAGATGTGTGTGTGTGTGTGTGTGTGTGTGTGTGTATATATATTATAACTAACCCAAGATTCACTACATGATCAAAATTATGTGGACACCTGTTGGGTGATTAGGCCTGGCTTGCAGCTGGCATTTTTGGGGTGGCAGGGTAGCCTAGTGGTTAGAGCGTTGGACTAGTAATCGGAAGGTTGTGAGTTCAAACCTCTGAGCTGACAAGGTACAAATCTGTCGTTCTGCCCCTGAACAGGCAGTTAACCCACTATTCCCAGGCCGTCATTCAAATTAAGAATGTGTTCTAAAGGTAAATTTAAAAAATTTAAAAAATTAAAATTTCAATTCATCCCAAAAGTGTTCGATGGTGTTGACATCAGTGCTCTGTGCAAGCCAATCAAGTTCTTCCACACCTATCTCGACATTTCTGTACGGACCTCGTTTTGTGCACCGGGGCATTGTCATGCTGAAACAGGGAAGGGCCTTCCCCAAACTGTTGCTACAACGTTAGACGCACAGAATCATCTAGAATGTCATTGCATGCTGTAGCCTTAAGATTTCCCTTCACAGGAACTAAGGGACCTAGCCCAAATGATGATTAAAAAGGTCCCAGACCATTATTCCTCCTCCACCAAACTTTACAGCTGCCACTATACTACGCATTGGGGAAGGTAGCGTTCTCCTGACATCCGCCAAACCCAGATTCGTCCGTCGGACTGCCAGAGGGTGAAGTGTGATTCATCACTCCAGAGAACATGTTTTCACTGGCACTGAGTTTTACACCACTCCAGTCGAGGCTTGGCATTGAACATGGGAATCTTAGGCTTTTGTGCTGATGCTCAGCCATGGAAACCCATTTCAGGAACTTCCCGACGAACAGTTCTTGTGCTGACGTTGCTTCCAGAGGCAGTTTGGAACTCGGTAGTGAGTTTTGCAACAGAGGACAGACGATTTGTATGCGCTTCAGCACTCAGCGGTCCTATTCTGTGAACTTGTGTGGCCTACCATTTCACGGCTGAGCCGTTGTTACACCTAGACGTTTCCACTTCACAATAACAGCACTTACAGTTGACCGGCGCAGCTCTAGCAGGGCAGAAATTTGATAAACTGACTTTGGAAAGGTGGCATCCTATCACGGTGCCATGTTGAAATTCACTGAGCTTTTCAGTCAGGCAATTCTACTGCCAATGTTTGTGTATGGCGATTGCATGGCTGTGTGCTCAATCGTATACACCTGTCACCAATGGTGTGGGTTAAATAGCCAAATCAACTAATTTGAAGGGATGTGCACATTCTTTTGTATATACAGTGTAGTTCATCTGTGTCATTTTCAATGGGAGCAATGAAGCATAGTGTGAGCAGAGCCAAGCACAATCTAGTAAGACCCTATTGGCACGTTCTGGCATGTATTTGCGTATTTCCATTAGGGAACGCCTTCTCTGTGAAGTGCATGTATACAATAACTCAATTTGCCCTTGCACTCCTTGTAAACAACGTACTTTTTAAAAACTCTGTCAAAGGGTCACGTCTACAAAACTTTGGAAGTTTTGGAAACAGAACTGTATTGAGGTTGGGCTTTTCTTCGATGAGAAAATCTGCAGAATGTCGACCCAGTTCCACCTCGCTTCATACTCTCCCACTGCCAACCACTGGGCTTCCTCTCCTCACCATATTTAGTGAGGGGTGAAAATTCCTTCCGGATGCTTCAGATTTATACATCCGGTGAAACATCTGGCTCCTTGTTCTATCTGTGACTTTAGTGCCCAAAAGCTTGTTTTAGACTGAGCAGCGCCATTGATTACTTTCACCATTTTGAAGTAGTCAACTGGGTGGGACTTCATATGGGTTGTGGTGATGTGCAGTTGGTGAATGATTTATGCTTTTTGTACTGACTCGAAGAGTCATGATTAGTTTTTCTGAGTGACCTGTCATTTTAGTTGTTTGTTTGATCTGCTGGCCATAATAGGTCCCACAGCAGGATTGATACACACTCAGTGGCTCCAGAGACTTTCTCCGACCAACAACTGTCTGTCATTTATGCGCACAGGAAAATAGATCATGCTTAAGGCAGCATAGATAAGAAAAACTGATAATCGCATGGTGCAATAATTATTTAATTAAAGCTGCAATATGCGGAAAACGCTCTGCCATTTCCTGGTTGCAAAAATTTGAATAGTTTTCCTAATTTCAGTTTGTGACAAAACAAGCAATAGTGTAGAGAATCCTTGTACCGTCTAAACCGCTGTGAAATATATTTTCAATTACCAAAAATACTGTAATTTCAGCTGTTTGAAGCTGGTGTACAAAACCAAAAGTAAGACGCAAAAATGAAACTTAAGGACATGAAGCATAGAAATAGCGTACATAGAACAGATGTACTGCTTCTTAGACTGGCTTTCAATGAGAATGACGGATTTATAACTTACATTTCTATGTGAATTTGATCAGGTTGCGGAAAAGTTATGACGGACACAGCTTTATAAACAAACTTGAACTCGAGAACAAATTGTTCGAGGTGCTGCAGTTCGCTAACGGAATTGTGCTTATCACCCTCACAGCAGTCAAGCAAGGAGGAGTTGGCATAGAATCAAAGGATTGTTGACAAGATGTAAACTATATTTCCTTTAATAATATTTATTGAAAACATAAATAAATCTGTACAATGAGCACTTGCCTTTTAATTTCATCGTTAGTTGTTGGTTAATTTTGGTTAACTAGCTAGCGACATATAGCCATATTGGCATAGGTGTGACAAAACACCTCATAACCAGACAAGTCAAAACACCTCAAAACTAGACATGTTATCAATAGCAAGATACAACAAGCTGAGAACGAGCCACCTGCAATTCCCCACATTGCAACTTGTTGTAATTTTTAATAGTTATCTGATCATCCGGAATCATAACACACAGAATTTCGCTCCATTGATGCCCGGGCATCATTTTCGTGCAGTTGTAGCCTAACCCATCTATGGGTTAAGGAAGGATCACATAATTCCATTAGGTTACCAGGAGGGATCAGGCAATGAATTATACTCGTGAGAAAACATTCCATAACTGCGGTTGGCAGTAAATTACCAACCTTTACTTTATACCTGTTCAAACCACACATTCTACGTGGCAGTGTGCAGCCTTTCCATTTGTTTGACAGCACAAAGTAGTAGTAGAAAAATGTAATTGTTGACAATAGTTAATACAGGCACAAAGTCAGAAACTCTTCCTATTTCTACAATTTATATCTTCTTAATATCTGACTTTAACCTAACCCTAACCACACTGCTAACATTGTCTAACACCTAACCTTAAATTAAAACAAAAAGGCACATTTTTTGTTTTCATACATTTTTTTCGATATAGACAATTGGCTATGTCATCTAGTGGAAACCCTTCAAAATGGAGATGGCCTCAGTGGCGCTGCACGTGCTCTCACAGACGCCATAATGGGACAGATATAATGCAATGTCCATCTAAAAATCAATACCATATTCAAATATCAACAACAAAAATATTCTGCATTCATGCTGTTGTTTTTTTTTGATAGATTATTCTTGTTTTCCTCTTAACAATTTGATGTTGACCAGACTGAACTGAGACTGGTCTGCCTTTGGCATTATTCATAATCTTTACTCTCTCATCTTGCAGTGCCCTTGATTGCTGTCAATTCTGTCTGCATTGTGTTGTTGCTGCTTTTTGGCTGAAGACTGGACTGAATTTGGATGCTGAACTAAGAGAAGCCACTTTCAGGGGTCAGGAGGATGTCACCCTGGCACCTGGAGGAGGGACCCTACATGCACCAGGAAGAAGAGTACACCCACACGTTTATGTATCTCAGAGATTCAGCATTACATTTGATTTCCTTTATTATTATTATTCCTTACGTCATTTGTCAAACCTGTTGGTCTTAGGTCAGGCTAAGTGACAGTTCAGATGTAAGAACAATCTGAGTTTACTACATTCGCAGTTTCTTTTACAGACACCTGTTAGTCAATGTTATAGCACAAGGCAGTTCAAAAGTGCCTACAGTTGCTTTTGGAAGATTTCTTCATTGTAAAAGGATAATTGACCTTGATCTCATGATTCCACTTTCTTTCTCCTTATTTGAAATTGTGGTTCGTCACAGTATATTCTATGTCTGTTGCTTTTAACATATTCCTGGATAAAAAGTTGTCATTTTGTGTCCCATGCACAATTTAATTATGTTTGACTTTTTCTAAGTAACTTTCTATGAATTACTTGAAAACAATAAATATTTTTTTTTAAATCTACCACTTTTGAGTTTGTTCGTAATCCAACATTAGCTAAAAAGAATAATAATTTTTGCAGGCGCACTCATATAGAGCGATTAACTCTCAGAGCAAGTTGAACATTACATCATTTTCTTATCCCAGAACACACTCCCTACTTACACAACTTTTCTTTGATCATGGCTGTGTCAAAAGCACATTAAGAAGACCAAAAAGGACATGAAGGAAGTGGGGGCTACAAAATAAGTGTTCCCAAATGTCCACATCCTTCTGTGCTGGTATCACGTCTAGCAGGTAATTATTATTGTAAGAATGTTTTTAAAGAACACTTTTGACATGAATCGTGTTCACTTTTAGGCTAGGATAAAAAGATACACTGAATGACAGCGTTATCTTTCTGCAGGCTGTAAACAAGAAAATAAGTCTGGATCTGGATGATTACATCACATACTGGAAGTACCATAATGTTTTTCTGTCAATACACTTTACAGGATAAAGACTTTGAAGACACTTCAACAACACTGGAGGAAGTGCTTCTGTATCCGTTTGTCCTGGCCTACCTGAGGAAGTACTGGCTTTCTTGTGCCATGAGAATAGCAACACCAAACATCTCACTGAGAGCTATTAAAAGGCATTACTGTCTGTTCCATGGCCATTTTAATTCACGGTGAAAAGCTATCCAAAGCTATCCCAATTTGTAAGTCGCTCTGGATAAGAGCGTCTGCTAAATGACTTAAATGTAAATGTAAATTGATTGTGGACAAATAACAAACCAGTCAGGGTCATATACTGTACCTGCCCACCCCAGTAAAACCCCAAATATAAGGAATTATTCCTCCATTGTTAGGAATTTCTGTTGTCATTCAAGTCTTGTTATTTAAACAAATGATTTAACACTAACATGCTGATCCCTGTCAGTCCTTGTCTTTGAAGTATTGTTTCGTGTATCATCACAGTCTTGGAATACCATATTACTTACTGTATGTTGTAGATTCTTCCTGCGACTAAAATATCAGTTCCTGAAAGGCACAGCCAGCCGGAGATGCGACCATTTCCTGAAACTTCTAACGCGTCAAGTCAATGGAGGATGGACATTATAACTCAATTCTATGTTTGACTGTCAGAATGTGCATTGCGGTGCTCAGTGCTCAGTGCTCAGCTCGTCACTCCCTTATTTGGTGGTCCCATCTGCAGTGCAGACATTCATCTTTCATCAATTTTAATCCTTTGAATCTCATCATTCCATTATTGTTAACATTTTGTCAAATGATCACAATAAGTGGATTGTTTGGTTACTACAAGCAAGGTATTTACACTAGGTAGTTTGGGTCCTGGATGCTGATTGTCTGAAACGTGTGATATTTCAGACAATATACCACGGGTATGACGCAAAAATACTTGTTTACTGTTCTATTTATGTTGGTAACCGGTTTATAATACCAATAAGGCACCTCAGGGGTTTGTGGTATATGGCTGATATAGTCGGAAGTTAGAGATTTCCGAGTTCCCAGTTGTTTTGAACACAGCATTCCTCCATACAATTGAAAGCAACACTAGTGTACATAAATACATCAGCATTGCTAAAAGCACCTAGCTTCTCATCAATTTTCTGAAAATTGGAAATATTCTGATACATTTTTTCATTGCTGAGCTTCCAGCGTGTGCCATATATTTTCTTTATACAAACATTTATTGCTTTTATAAACTACTCAAAGCTAATGTCATGTTTGACAGTCAAAGAATTTTATGTTTCCCTACCTTTTTCGCTCTTCTTAAAAAACAGGGCCATTTATACTCCTGCAATGGTGGTGTCAAAGTCAGAGTCTCTTGACAATGTAGCAGTCAAATTTGTTCTAGGGATATGATTACATTTCATTATAATCATAATTTCAAACAGCACGCTGCCTACTAAGATGGTTGTTTATTTGTTCACGTTTGGAACAATTATCTTCAATGTGCTGATATTGTTTCTCATTTGCACTACCGTTCAAAAGTTTGGGGTCACTTAGAAATTTCCTTTTTTTTTAAGACAATAAAAAATGTTGTCCATTAAAATAACATCAAATTGATCAGAAATACAGTGTAGACATTGTTAATGTTGTAAATGACTATTGTAGCTGGAAACGGCAGATTTTTAATGGAATATCTACAGTTGAAGTCGGTAGTTTACATTCAAAGTGCCTGTTCCATCTCCTCCTGATCTATCTCAGATAAGAAATAACAACAAGACAATCACTGAACCCATGAGACCCTGTATCACTTAGTGGCACGCTGCATCACTTAGTGGCACGCTGCATCACTTAGTGGCACGCTGCATCACTTAGTGGCATGCTTACAGAGCCAAATATAGAGATATGATGTACTGTGTATATGGTGTAGCACACTTCGTGATGGAATCTCAGAACAAACTACTACTCTCCACATTTTCTCCTCCTAACTTCCTGCCAAACTCTCTGGCAACATCCCCATCTCTGTCACCGCCAAAGTTCAAGAAGCCGTTGTTAGTACCAGGAATAGTGACCATTTCATTTTGTGAGAGTGCACGAGTGCAATCCTCTCCAGTGTGTCAGCTTCCAAATGGAGCAGTACGGGAGGAAGATACATCATATCATGGGACAAATCTGCAGGACTACAGTAGAGAAAGTGAATTAAAATGATCAGTTATGACTTTGTATAAATATCATGTAGATGAAAGTTGTAATAATAAGGATATGAATGTGTATGAATCTCATCTTTGCCAATATGTGGCATCATAGTCAGTGTGGCATTGGCTTTATGGTCCAGCAGGTTTTTTACACTAATGCATCTTCGATCCAAAGTACCCAAATACTGCTACCCTGTAGAATAAATATTTGCATCAAACAATAACTGAGGTGTAAACGCATTTTCTGTGTCCTCCTCTACAACTCCAATGCTGCTATGTTCACAGAAGCGGCATAGGCTACAGGGAATGGAGACTTTTGAATATTTTATATCCTTGTCCATTGCCTTCATGTATGTGAAAGTATTTCCTCTTGTATTATTCATTGTGAAACATTTGGTAATAGGGGACGAAGAGAAGGAATTGCCATGCCTCCCTGCACTCGTGTGATGTTGCTTAGAGGGGGAGACTGTTCCTAACATGTTATCCCTGAGGTGTGGACAGGGTAGATATATAGAGGAACATCAAACAGTATTGTATCATGGAAATGCTTTGTAGAGATCCATTAATTAAACTATACTAATGTTTAATGTCAGTGTCTCTACTCAAGCATCTTTTCTGAGTGGAGATTAGATTCTGGATTGTATGTAAATGTTCAATAAATATAAATACAATTAATTGCAGTTTCAGCTAATGTGGTAAAGAAATCATCTTTATTGTGAGGGGATTAGGTGGCGTAAAACCATTCTATTGTCTGCACGCCCATAGAGATGTAATTCTGCTGTTGTAGAGTTGTAAATACCATCCTTAAATTATGTGATCAGTAGCTCAGATCTCTTCCACCTTACTGCATGTGGTAGTCGTGTGAGTGTAATCAGTGGAGCATCCCATGACTGCCTATCCTTGCACGGAGAGTATATGTATTTTCTGAGTGCATGAGATGAGGGAAGGAGAGGAGGGTGGGGGGTTGTGAAGAAAGGCATCTCTGTTTGTAGACCTTCATATCACTGGAAAACTGAACCGCGCCTGACAATATTTACTGTCTGACTGCCCACTGATCAAATCCTGACAATATGTCCTACATGTGATGTGACGTGATTTACATAAACCCCCTGACATCTTGAAGAAGAAGCTGGAAGGAGGTTTACTGCTCAATGGAGGACTGCACAACTTTTGGTAAAATAAAATTATGATCACTTTGCCTGCAGCTCTTGTACATTCTTGAAACATTGCTCAGTGATTGTTGTTGAATGGGATTGAGGAAACAGTAAATCATACTGTACCTATAGCTTGATTGTAGGTAACATAATGGCATGTTTGGTCTTACTACAGCTTATTAGGCTGTGTAGCAAAGCTTTGAATGAATCATACTTGTGTTTTTTGTTGCGATGAAAATACACCAAATTCCCCATTTTCTTATTCCCCACACAGTGACCACAAAGCAGCATTTGCACTTCATGTATCATCATGCAGAGACAGGTGGCTGGATTCTAGAACTATTCAAGGACATATGAACATGACTATCCACTATTTTAATCAAAGTAAGTCCAAAAATGAAAATGTATTTCAATTCCATGATTGTGAAACCAAGCAAATTAGCTTTGATTTCATTATACACAATCAGACTTTATGCACCTGTTTCTGACCTGAAATGCAAGCCAAAAAGCACACTGCTGCTTTACCAAATGGGTGTTCACTGGGAAATTATTGGGACCCCATTTTCCTTCCACATTTGTCTTCACAGTCAGATGTACCATACCAGTGTGAAAGTACACTGAACACAAATATAAACGCAACATGTAAAGTGTTGGTCCCATGTTTCATGAGCTGAAATAAAAGATCCCAGAAATGTTCCATATGCACAAAAAGCTTATTTCTCTCAAAATGTGTGCACACATTTGTTTACAGCCCTTTTAGTGAGCGTTTCTCATTTGCCAAGACAATCTATCCACCTGACAGGTATGGCATTTCAAGAAGCTGATCAAACAGCATATATCATTACAAAGGTGCAACTTGTAATGGGGACAGCAAAAGGCACTCTAAAATGTGCAGTTTTGGCAAACAACACAATGCCACACAGATGTCTCAAATTATGAGGGAGCTGCAATTGTCATGCTAACTGCAGGAATGTCCACCAGAGCTGTTGCCAGATAATTGAATGTTAATTTCTCTAAAGTAAGCCGCCTCCAATATCTTTTTAGAGATTTTGGCAGTACCTCCAACTAGCCTCACAACTGCAGACCACATGTATGGTGTTATGTGGGGGAGCAGTTTGCTGATGTCAACGTTATGAACTGAGTGCCCTATAGTGTCGGTGGGGTTATGGTATGGGCAGGCATAAGCTACAGACAATGATCACGATTGAATTTTTTCGATGGCAATTTGAAGCACAAAAATACCTTGACCAGATCCTGAGGCCTATTGTGAGGTGGATTGTTTAAAGGTGTCTGTGACCAACAGTTGCATATATCTATATTCACAGTTATGTGATAACTATAGATTAGGCACTAATACATTTATTTCAGTTGACTGATTTCCTCATTCGAACTGTAACTCAGTAAAATCAATGAAATTGCTCCATGTTAAGTTTATATTTTTGTTCAGTATATATTTACTTTCTTACAGGTATGGGACACAAGTGGCACACGCAGTTTTTTTATACTACAAAAATGACATGGTAGCCTCTCACGGAGGATATGGCTGATGTTCTCCGCTGGTGCCAACAAGATAGGCCATTGTTCGCTCAATTTAGTTACATATTTTGATAGGCTAACTAAAATACTTATTGGAGTATTTTCATTGTCATCTCTTTACAACAATAGCCAATTACTTTCCAAACAGTTTTTCCACGATTGTATTTTTAAATACTGCGATATGCCTGGCTGGGTCTCTCTGCTTTTCACTGAATATTGTAATTTAACAATCATCTATTTGGTATCTGGAGCGCACGCTTCCCAAATTGCGGGCCCTTCCGAGTTCATGTTATGCCATTTAATAAACCATTTTTTAATCCTCTGTGGCCAAATCATGCTTGCTGGTGTAGTAGGCTATTTTTTATGATTTGTATTTATTTATGTAAAGACAGGAGTAAGCAAATTAGACTATATACTTTTGACAATGCATTTTATTTAGCTTCCCCTCGCCGTATGGACACGGCGCATATGCCTTTTGATGTGGCATAAACAACCAGTCACGATGTTTTCATCAGATTGTCAAACAGTCACAAAGGCGCTTCTGTAGACTACCAGCGCACATTCGTTCACTCCCAAAATAATTTCAGTATCCAAACCCCAACAGTGCGCTGTACACCCGCAATTTGATGAATGGAAAGGGACATCAGTTACAAAACACCTACGTGTAGTGTAATGGCATTCTGCGATTGTCATTAGGCCTACATTTGTAGCCTTAATTGATGCGTTGTTAACGCGCACATCGGTCTCGGCCACTCATCTCCGCATTGTCCGCGAATGTTTCTGCCTCTGCACCTTGACAAAATGCAAGTGTTCTCCTCAAACCACAAAGCAATTTGGAGCGTATACCATCCGGTTTCCAGTAAATTGTCACGTTTATCATGCGGCTGACATACAGTAATGTTAAATAATGGTGTAATCGCCTATAGTTTTCTGGGCATGTTGTATTAATTGTGATAGGCTCACGTTTTACCAGTATGGCGTACCCCCACTATTTATTTTACCGGGACGCCATAACTGACCATACCGCTTTACTTTCATCCCTGCTTAATGCTCTCTTCTGTGGATAGCAGAACCTATTGTTAAACTACTGTACTGTATGTGCAATGTCACAGCATACCCCCTTACAATATAATGCAATAATTGTGTAATTTCAAATCAGATTTTCATTATTGATCCATTTTCCCTCGACCACTAAGCCTTTTGAAATATTGTATTATTAATTCATGGAGTCCCTATTCTGTAATGCTTAGAACTCAGTCATGTGTAACAGGGCCAATCCTTTAAACTATGGAATGCATTCCTGTTAGTGTGTCTGGAATGGCAGAGCCCTGCTGATGACTAAAAGCTTGGCTATGTCTGGTTGGATGATAGTGTGGTTTAATGTCCCATCATGCCCTGCCCACTGGGAACACACTGGTTGAATCAACATTGTTTCCAATTTTCAATTAAATTAGTTGAACCAACATGGGAAATAAGTTGAATTGACATCTGTGCCCAGTGGCTAGTACCATTCTCCCTCAATTTAGATTATGTAAGGCTTTTAGGGGCCAACTGTAGAAGGAGCAATGTTTGCATCATCCTATTACAACAATTTCAACAACATCTATTAATAAATTGTTAGACTAAGAAATTCATATCCTGAATAGATGCTTTACTGAAACATGTTCTTACTAACAACTGCTCACTGTGGGTGTGGCAAGGTAGTGTCTTATGGAGCTGCTACTTGTAGCAACTTTCCCTCAGTTACTCACTCACTTAAAAGGGAGAATGTCCACACTGTCCTCTCCTGAAAGGGTTTAGATCTTATGGGGATTTCAGTTATTTTTGCCTTTTTTAAAGTTCTCACTTCATTCATTTATCTTTAAAGACCTATACTAAATGGAAGCATGTTCCCTCTTTGTACCAATCAGTTTGTTATCATAATGACTATTTCACATGCTCCTAAATGGATACGGTATTGTGCGCTAAACTAATTTAAAGGTTTTAACCAGTCCACACTGGATAAATCAGGAAAAAAAGTAATTGAATAAGAGTTTTATTGTCTTTCACAAGTGTTCACATAATCGCTAAGCATGGTCTCTGAGGACAACTATTACAACGTTAAAACTGGGAAGCCTGGAGCTCTTTTAGCTCAAGTGAAATAGAGATGTCTAAGTTATGTTATGACAAAAGGGGGGTGATGATAATTCCCTTTTCTATTTCAGTGCAGCGCACCTCAGAGCAGTGCATGAAGAAACAAAGGAAAAGCGAGAACAGCGCCATCCACCTCTCCTCTCCAGTGGTGGAGGGCGAAAGGAAGCTTGATGGAAGCAGTTTGACAGTTTATGGTGATGGCCAGAAGGTGAAGGTGGTGTATGAGGTATACCCTGGTGATGTACGCATCATGGAGAATGATGCCCACTCCCAAAGACTGTCCCAGGTCACCAGCAGAGATGGTGGAGGAAAGGTGCCCTCTCCATCGGACGTAGTCACCAACGGCAGGAGACAGAACGACCTACAGGATCAGAATGCTCCAAAGGTCTGTAACGTAATGGTGATTTGTGATGCCTCCAGCAGCCAGCCCTGCTCTGGGCCTGAGGACAACTCAACAGATACACACGAGACTCTAACAGAGACTTCAACTATGACCTTTGTGGATGCACTCACTATTGATGAGTCGGGGGAGACACACAGCCTACTCTGTGTAATGGAGGTACACATTAATAAGGAGTTTGTCCTCATTGATGATGATGATGACGGTGACATGTCCCTAAGAGAGAAGACTGTCACTAACATGTCCATCATGGATGGTAATGCTGCAGACCTGGTCTGTGGCAGACGGCTGTCCATCTCTAATGACACTTACTCTGAGTGTAAAGAGGAGAGTGTGGCCCCGGAACCCACTGCACAAGCAGACACACACACTAAAAAGCAGCCTTGTTGCTTCTGTTCCATTCTATGATCATTCTATCTGTTCCTTTTTATGACAATTTCATCCATTCACACTGTATCAGAGGCAGAGCAGATACTGTAGTAATTTTTAGTTTTTGTAATTTTGTATACATTTTCTATCAATCAACCCCTATTGTCTTCAAAAGCTGCCCACTACTCTGCACAAAATGAGTGTGGTGATGTTAAAATCATGGTTATTTGTCATGTCACTGCACAGTATTTGCATCGATTTTGCATTCTTATTTATAGTGTTGGGTAATACGAAATAAAGGTGCATAGTGAAATCATCAGCATTTCTCTTAGCTACTTAGGACCACTTTGAATGCTTCTTGAATCAAACACTGTGATCTGAATAATAGGTTCTTTACAGAAAGCCTTTGAGTGATCATGTGTTGATTTCCATTTATGTTCTGCTTGCTCTTCTTCACTTTAGATACACTTTTAATACTTGTACTTTATGTACTAATATGTGTCCTTTGTTTACTGTACATTCAATAAACTTATTTTTTTTTTGCATTCCTAAATATTGTAGTCAAATGTCTTGAGAAAAGTCATCTGAAGTAGAGGCCCATGCCTCTTAGTTTGCCTCTTAGTTACAATGTTGTGTTACCATACATTGCATCCTCCTCTGTACAGTATATGTGGAGATACCCTAGTGGAGTGTTTGTTTGCTGGTTTTAGGGACAGGCTGGTGCTTAATCAGGCCTCTCCAGCAGGCACAGTGTGACATGGGCTCACTGGGGGAGTGATAGAGGGAGACCCCCTCTGAGTCCTGGTGGGCTGGGTGATGATAGCAGCATGGTGGACTTATCCCCCCCTCCTACACTACTGTATACTAGACTAACTCGCTCTCACAAACACTGTGGATAAAGTGGATTCAGGAAAAGGTAGGCTGTATAAACAAGTAGGCCTGCCTACAATTTGAAGATTAATTTTCTTAAATTCATTGAATATCACCAATTGTTCATGTCACTCCCATATCTATGTTAATCATTTATACATTGGGCTGCTTACTTACCTAGTTTTAAACTTCTTTAATTCATAATGTTATGTTATGTTATGCCATATATAGTAGCTCTTATTGGCGTACACATCATAACTGTGGAATTTGCTAATGTGTTTTATATGTCTCCCAAAGTGGAGTACATAATCCTTCATATTAGCATCTCCTGCACTGCTAAAATGCTACTACAACCTCTGTGCTGCGTACAAGCCTGTGAATAGAATGTGTCTGACTATATGGTGGAAAGACTACTGTATTTATTTCATTTTTACGTTTGCGTTTTACTAAGAAAAGGCTGTATGTTTTTTATTTAAGTAGTATGTGTTCAGGAAGTGGAAATGTGTCTAATAAGCAATAACACTTTTGTTAATGGATATTTATATTTTGTGTTTTAAGTTATCATTTCAGTTGTACTTGGTGTTATCACTGTTACACACAATACAGAAAAACGGAATATGTCAAAAATGCTGATGATGACAAACCACCATTGCCAACATCACCATTGAGACAGAGCGGTGGTTGGATTTCATTGTGACCTCAGCTAACTCTGATACCCATCTCTCAAGTCTGGTTATCAAATCCGCTCAGCACCGTGGGGTCTGCAAAATGGAAATAAATAAAGATGCGGATAAAAGGATATGTAGAGGAGGTTGGTAAACGGGGCGGAGTCAGACAGGTACAGAATGGCAGGCAGGCTCGTGGTCAGGGCAGACTGAATGGTCAGAACCGGGGACACAGAAAGCAGAGAGATGGGAAAACAAGCTGGTAAGACCTGACAAGACCAGATGAACCGCAACAGACAAACTGTTATGTACTTGAGTGAAGACCCAAAAGCGGTTTTAACAGAAAACAGAGTTCTTTAATGAAAAAACAGGAATGGCATAAATCCTCTTCCAACGTAGTCAATAGAACAAAAGAACGTTAGTATAATGCAGGATGCACCTGCCAGGCAGACTCCGACAGGATAGGACAAGGTGGAAGCAAACGCGACGACAGCTTGCTTCTGGCATCAAAAAACACAAACAAGAATCAGACACTGAAAGTAGCAGGAACAGAGAGAGAAATAGAGACCTAATCAGAGGGGGAAGAGAGAACAGGTGGGAACG
Organism: Oncorhynchus masou masou; assembly: GCF_036934945.1. Lineage (NCBI taxonomy): Eukaryota > Metazoa > Chordata > Actinopteri > Salmoniformes > Salmonidae > Oncorhynchus > Oncorhynchus masou. Next base: position 38,588,318 of record NC_088236.1, on the reverse strand, counting down.
AGTGAAAGAGCTAGTTAGAGGAGATGTAGAACAGCTGAGGAATGAGAGACAGAGAAGGTAACCTAAAAAGACCAGCAGAGAGAGACAGAGTGAAGAGAAAGGACAGGAACAGACATAACAAGACATGACACAAACAGAGAACACATGTATAAATACACTGGGGAAGATGGGCGACACCTGAAGGGGGGTGGAGACAAGCACAAAGACAGGTGAAACAGATCAGGGCGTGACAAGACAGAAAAGATTATTAGGAGATGAAATGTTGAGTTCCTAACAAGTTCAGAAAGCCAAAAGCTAGAGCTCTGTGTAACAATCCGGGTGTCGTGGGTGTGGAGTCAAAGGCAGGAGTCAGAGAGTACAATGCCGTGCTCTTTAATTGCACTAACGTACCACAGGGTGCTAACAGTAATCACGGCCCCAAAACACAGGGAATGACAAAATGACGACTGAAAAATGCACGACTACGAACTAACACGTTCCTCTGATACAGAGCAGAAGGTTACAAAGAATAATCCCGCACAACAACCAGGCGGGCCGGCTGTCTAATAAAGACAAACTAATCATACACACAGGTGCTACCAATAAACATACAAGGAGGGGGAGGAAAGACAATCAGTGGCAGCTAATAGGCCGGTGACGACGACCGCCGAGCGCCACCCGACCGAGAAGGGAAACCACCCTCAGTCGGACTCGTGACACTCTGTGAGACATTCACAGAGATGGGGGCAGACTTTTGATCAAGAGAGACCTTTAGAAAGTAAGTATACAAATATGTATTTTACAGTTATAAGGAATCTTATAGTAAGTAATTTTCTACTTTGAATATACTATATTTAGAAAGCATACAAGTCATTTCAAGCCTTATTCATACAGCTATTCATATTTTCACGTTTGTATCATCTTTGTCCTGTGTACTTGAGCTTGTGTCCTCAAAAGTGACTACACCTCAGCAATTTATAACTATTTTTACCAGAAAAGTGAGATTTTAACCTTTATTGGAGCATGCAACATTACTAGTTATTGTTTATGGCCCTTTCATGATAATGTATTACTTTTGGGGATTACGTAGATTACATTTTCAATTACTGTTCGCTTAATTTAACTGGTTAAATTCTAGAGATTGACTGTGGGGAGCCAGTGTTTATATCCCATGCTAAGATGCTATGGAACCGGACATTGTTGATTGGTACTGTTGTTTATTACCGATGTGTTGAAGGATATCACACCACGAGTTGGAGAGAATACACTTTGGGAGGATATAGAACTTCATGAATGAATGTATTGAAAGACATGTATTTAAACGTACAGTATATTCAAATGCAAAATTGCTAAAATGTGTCATTTCCACTTTGAAATTTCAACCCCTATAGAAGGTCTATTAATTACAATCCACATAATAATTCACATTTCCCTTTGCTGCCAACCCATAAGGTGATTTGGTCATTTGACTGTAGGAAAGGGCTACCAAAAACAAATGTATTTCAGTGAGCAGAGGTAAACTGTGGGGCTCCACTAAACCTTCCCCATACTAACATGTTGTGGGTCAATACAACTGGCCTGGTGAGAGTTATTGAGTATGTATGTAAGGATGGATTATACCAGGAGGGTGGAAATAGTCTCTCAACTTGTACACCATCAGGGTAGTGGGGAATTGTTTCAATAATATGCAAAGTTATATTAACAATATAACCGTGAACCCATTATATTGTGTTAAAGTGCTCACATTCAAATTGATGCTGTGTTGTTTGTCATGTTTGCGCCTACCAATGGAAGAGAGACGTTCAGCACCTAGTACCCTGTACCAGAAGGGGGTAATGTTGTATTGGATAATTGGTTGTATTGAGAGTGTGCGTCCGTGTTGTAAATTCATGTTTAATCATGATCCTGATTATGTTACAACAAAATAATGAAAACTAGTATTTGTATATACTGTATATTGTGATCTAATATTTTATGGTAATTGTCACAGGATCTCCTTTGTATATTTCAATTGATATGACTTCTACCATGTTTTTTACAGCTAAATGCAGACCAGCCCCTGCTCTGGCCAACTCAGAGGAGATGTGGCAGAACACGTGTTGTGTTCCATCGCTGTCTGGAGGGATTCCACAGCTGGAGAGGAAGGAACACCTCTGTGTGTGACATCACCGAGAAGTGGCAGGCTTCTACACTGCAATGCCATTCATGAATCGTAAACCATAGTTCACTTGAAAAACCTTTCAGTATATGGAAGGAATTTGCAAATCAGTGAACTTTTTTATTGACTTTTTAACGTTTTTTAACACGTTGTTTCTCATCTCTTGTGAATACCATAAATCAAGCCTGCCATCAGCGACGGTTGTTTTAATGAAAAATGTTTGCGTTGGAATGCAGACAAGTATGAAGAAGATACAGAACATTACAGAGTAAGTTTATCTGAACAAAGACCATAAACTATACCAAATTGTTTATTAGAAAAAGTGCTCTCTGAACTGCATACACCTATGCATATACCTTGACATAGTTACTTGATCTGTCTACCTGTCTATCACAGGTAGCATTTTCGGGATTCAGGGACAATCCAAGGTCATTCCATGACAGGAGGAAAGCTCCACAGCTCCACTTCAGACCTCCCTGATATCTGCCTGAACCTGCTGCCTGTTACCAGCTATACCATCAGCATTACTGCATTGTGCAGGTTCACTTCCACGGTCACAGCTCACACCAGCCTACAAGGTACACTACAAACAACCTCAACTAATAACAGTTTGATGATTGAATATTTTAAGGTATTATGAGAAATATGAAGCAGAATATTGCTTTTAATATAGACTTTGACATGATATTTAAATGTGTCAATAACTTCTTCTCTTATAGTTCCTCAAACCAAATACATCTTTATAGAGAAGTTGAGGCTCCATTGCCACTGTGGCTACACAGATCAGCTAACACTGTGGACCCAGTTAAATAATTAATATGTTTACCTCTATCCCTCTACCTCACGAAATGCTGATTTAATATCTTGAAATGGACCCAGTGACGCCTGCCACTCTCTATTATGACACAAACACTTTTCTCTTTTGTTCCTGGGTTTACAGTTTCTTCCAGGTGGCACTGGAGGAGACCCGTGTGTTTGACTGCAGCTCTCCTAAGAATCCAGTCTCCTCCAATCAGAGGAAGTCCCATGGACAGTGCGTCACTGCCCAGGTCCATCTGAGGGATGAGGGGAAAGAGATGACCCTAACTGTGGCCGACGGAACCTACTATGATGTCTTCTACAACGCGCCACTACAGAATGGCAGAGACTATTACATCATATCACAAGCTGTCAGTCAATGGGGAGGGGTAAGACCAACTGCTTTGCATTGGAAATAAATTATATGTGGAGTTTATTCATCAAAAAGGAATGACAGTTTTGAAGGTCTTTAACAAAGTTATATTGATTGTTGATCTTATTGAACTCCTGTGCTATTAGTCATACTGTGCCATTTGAACTATTTTCTAGGATTTCAAGCACACTTGTGTTATTTGGGCAAAAGGGAGAGGTTCCCTTTCCTCATCTTTATCCCTTTAGCTTTGTTGTGGTTTAATCAGATTGTTGTAAGATGTTTTCTCTTGTTTGGTAGGTACATCCTCATAACGAAGGCTTCATCCCTTTTTGCTGGAGGATCAATTGGAGTCTTTGCTTTGGTCATTTTTGTGTGTATGCCTATATATGACATGTTCTATATGTGCAATTATTTTTCAGTATATTGATCAAATCTGACTTAATACATCGCCTGCTGAATCTTTTGTATCCCTTTGTCAGGATTTGTAAGAAGACATGACAGTCATCGTGATAACTGACTTTTTCAGATGGGTCACACTTGGTAATGTCAGCATAATGTTCAACAACATCTATCTGTAAAATTGTGACTGTGTAAAAAAGGTGTTGTATTCTTATTTGTGATAACATGCAAGTGAATATGTTTTCAGTGTTTTTAATTGTTCATATAGTTTTATTATCAGCAATATCATAAATAATATGTTCTTAAAATAGCCTACATGCAATAAAATACACAATCTTTACTCTGTCGGTAGCAAAACCTTTTATAATTACATGTATTAATAACAAGTTCAGAATGAAATAGATGCAATACCAGTACTATGAGATGATAAAAACTGAAGGTGAACATTTATATTATGCACAAAATTACAATATTTCATGAAGGAAATATCAATATTCTGTGATCAAACACTTTTCCTCATGAATGTCAAGTCTGTGTTCAATGTCGAATTATCATATCATTGAGCTCAAGGAAGCATACAAATATAATTCTGCGTGAAGGATGGGAGCAGAGATCCTGAGTCGTCACTAGATAACACAGCCACAAAGTCATCATTATGGCTAAACCCCCGGCCATTTCTACAATGTATCTTCTTAGAATCATTCTAACCCTAACTGTAACCCTAATCGTAACCACACTGCGAACCCTACGCCTAACTATAGCCTTAAATGAAGACCAAAAAGCAAATTTATGTAGACAATTTAGACTTTGGGGCTGTGAAACTGACTTTGTGGCTGTATTGTCTAGTGGAAACGGAGATGCTGGGAGAAGGCCGAGTCGTGACGTCATGATTATCTGTCAAGTGAAGGTCACGAGAGCATCGAAAGGTGAGGTGAGACTGAAGTAAAGAAGAGGTTGTTATTTCATTTGTTTTTAGATGAAGGGAGGTCATTGGCGCCGCCATGTAAGTGTCATATAATAACGTAGCTAGCTAGCTATAAGTATTGAACAAAAATGTATGGTTGGTCATATACAACTAACTGTATTCCTGTTTTTTTTTTAGAGAGAGCTTGAGTCCATGTCCAGAGCTTGATAGCTAGCTCAGCTAACCCACATTTGATATGTTTTGGCAGTGAAGATAGCTAACGTTAGCTAGCTAGGTTAGTTAGCCTCTGTGGCCTGGTTGGCTATCCAACATCATACTAGAGAACGAATGTCAATTTAAAAAGAGTTAGCTAACAGAATACTTGTAATATCCTGCTTAATGTACTTCATGAGAATAGTAGATAACTAAATTAGGCATAATTTCTATTACAAAGAAGACATTGGTTTTGTACAACACTATAGTCATTATAATATAGTTAATATCTCTTTAGCAACAAAAACACATGGCTAAAGATCATACAGTAAGCTATTTAGGCCCTGGGTAATGTATTGTACAAAATACAGTACACTATTGGCCAAGTGCTCCCTACTAAGGCCTATATCAGAGGAGTTTATCTTCAACAGGGTGTACTAACTCAAATGAATCACAAGGTGTAGCTAATTTACAGCTACAATAAACTATTAGCTAACAGAACAACATATAGCCTCGTCCAGGGGTTCTCAATTTTGGGGGGACCAGGGATCCCATTTTGTGATAGCAAATTCATCAGGGACCCCCTCATAATCATAATCACACAACAGGAGTGCGATAAAAAATAGTCTACAAGGAGTTTTACTATGACATCTGCAGTGCATGGCTGGATGAACCAAGTCTCGGCCTGGAGAGGAAGTTTTGCATTGTTCAAGCAAATGCTCTACAATTCTACATAGTTTTTCCATGAGGCAAAGCTTTTTGGTTGGTGCCGCTTTAACGCTAATATGCTGCAATTCTACACATTTAGCCATGAGGCAGAGAGACAACTTTAAAGTTGTAAGCCTTAAATTACAGTGCATTGATGTGAAAATAAATACATGTTTTGAGTTAAGAAATGTATAAGTGGTGGAGTAATGTGCCTACCAATATCCCTTTGAGCCTCCCAGGGCCATGTTGCCCAAGGTTAAGAACATAATATTACATTGTATTACACACTTTAAACTTATTTCACAGTTCCTTTGGCCAAAAGTTGTTTCATCTGTTAGTAATATTCATTTTTCATGTATTTTCATTTTGAGGTCTGGCTGCGAACCCCTTGCAGACCCCACTTTGAAAACCCTTGGCTTAGCCTAATATCAGGATTTAAAAGCTACAGTCTGGGAATCTGTTTAGTTGTTTAATTCTCAAAGAATATAGCCTAAGATAGCTACATTTGAGCTATAGTGTCCACCTCAATGTACATATTTTGTACCCCTAAAACTGCAATGTTGGTTAAGGGCTTGTAAGTAAGCATTTCACTGTAAGGTCTACCTACACCTGTTGTATTTGGAGCATGTGACAAGTAAAATTGGATTTGATTTAATACAGGGCAGTTTGCCAGTCCTGTGGAGGTAGAGAAGGGGCTGCACTAACCCACAGAACAATTCCGCTATATTTAATAATCAAACAGGATGAAAACAACTGGTAACGGGACATAGATTATCGCCACATATGGTAGTCATTAGAGTCAAAAGGATCCTAAAGACTTTCATGTTATTTCCCACCTTCCTCTCTCTCTCCCTGGGCCTGGGCTGTTTAAGAGCCTTGAGAACTGAGGCAGCAAAACAACATCACCAAAAATAATCAGGAATAAGACCAAGGCCCTATAGTATGGTACATGAGAATAGAAGATACCAAATACCACATAATTAACCACAACTACAAACCACTAAACCACTACACTACACCCTGTATCTAGGGGGTCTGAACTTTAAGAAAACCACAGGGTGGACCACCGCCAGGTAGTGCTCTGCACAGACACAGCACTGGATCAGGGGACAACCAATCCACATAAAATCCCACATGAAGGATGCCACTTTTCCAGGGATGTTAACTCCCATAACAGTTGTATACATTATCTATGCAGTGGAGGATCTCAGTCATGCTCAACTTGAGGATGAAGATTTCTGCAGCCAACCCAGAGTCAGTCAAAATCAGCCACATCACCCAACCGTTAACAGGAAGGCCAACTACAAAGTAGGAGACTTGGCAAACAGTATACAGTACGTTCGGAAAGTATTCAGACCCTTTGACTTTTTCCACATTTTGTTACGTTACAGCCTTATTCTAAAATGGATTACATTTGTTTTTCCCCCTCATCAATCTAAACACAATTCCCCATAATGACAAAGTAAAAATAGGTTTGTAGAAATGTTTGCAAATTGTTAAAAAAAATGTAAACATTAAAAATATCACATTTAATAAGTATTCAGACCCTTTACTCAGTACTTTGTTGAACCACCTTTGGCAGCGATTACAGCCTCAAGTCCTATTGGGTATGAAGCTACAAGCTTGGCACACCTGTATTTGGGGAGTTTCTCCTATTATTTTCTGCAGATCCTCTCAAGCTGTGTCAGGTTGAGTGGGAAACGTTGCTGCATAGCTATTTTCAGGTCTCTCCAGAGATTTTTGATTGGGTTCATGTCCGGGCTCAAGCTGGGCCACTCAAGGACATTCAGAGACTTGTCCCGAAGCCACACCAGCGTTGTCTTGGCTGTGTGCTTAGTGTCGTTCCCCTGTTGGAAGGTGAACCTAAGCCCCAGTCTGAGGTCCTGAGTGCCCTGGAGCAGGTTTTCATCAATGATCTCTCTGTACTTTGCTCCATTCATCTTTCCCTCGATCCTGACTAGTCTCCCAGTCCCTGCCGCTGAAGAACATCCCCCCAGCATGATGCTGCCACCACCATGCTTCACCGTAGGGATACTGTCAGGTTTCTTCCAGATGTGACTTGGCATCCAGGCCAAAGAGTTCAATCTTCATCAGACCAGAGAGTCTTGTTTCGAATGGTCTGACAGTCTTTAGGTGCCTTTTGGCAAACTCCAAGTGGACTGTCATGTGCCTTTTACTGTGGAGTGGCTTCCGTCTGGCCACTCTACCATAAAGGTCTGATTGGTGGAGTGCTGCAGAGATGGTTGTCCTTCTGGAAGATTTTCTCATCTCCGCAGAGGAACTCTGGAGCTCTGTCAGAGTGACCATCAGGTTCTTGGTCACCTCCCTGACCAAGGCCCTTCTCCCCCGATTGCTCAGTTTGGCCTGGTGGCCAGCTCTAGGAAGAGTCTGGGTGGTGCCACTGTGTTCTTGGAGACCTTCATTGCTGCAGACATTTGTTGGTACCCTGCCCCAGATTTGTGCCTCGACACAATACTGTCTCTGAGCTCTATGGACAATTCCTTCTACCTCACGGCTTGGTTTTTGCTCTGACATGCACTGTCAACTGTGGGACCTTATATAGACAGGTGTCTGCCTTTGGAAATCAGTGGTGTTCATCTCCTCTTTGGTTGTAGTTTGGCTCGTCTGAAAAATACACCTGGGAGTATCTGTGGACATGAAATCAAAATAGTGGTCAGGAATTTCCAGTCTCTGAAATGTGATTTAAATCACATTATACTGTAGGTGAAAAACTCATTACAGCTGGCACACCACCCACGTTGCTTCCTACTGTGTCCCTAACTGAGTTCTCAAAGATTGCCATCAGACATTTTCATTGGATATTGACAACATGAAGCCAAGTACATTCTTAAAATATATGGATGTACTCATTGTGTACCTTCTTTTTAAATAAAATATCTGTCAAATGTACATTAATCTTAATCTTTGAGTTGGAGTGCATTTCACAAGTCAAACAAATGCAAATGTTTTAAGACAAAATACGATAAGGAGCCATGATACAAAATACTCTATTCTGCTCGAATTAATAATTTATTATTTTAAAATTTTTGAAACTCAATCAAACCTGGGCTGATGGAATGCTCTTCTCTTTAGTAGTGATACATTGTTGTTGTTTTCTTTCTTTTTTTTGGTTTACAATCTGTTGTATCTGACACAGTCCAAATACCTGTGTTAGTTTGTGTGTTTATGTTCATGCAGCCACTGGCTCACGTCACCACGTCACACAATACTATAGCTAATAAGTCATGCAAATACAATATGTTAGCGTTACAGGACCAATATCCATAATTTAAGTCTGTTTCTCTAATATGATCAATCTATTAGAGTTATAAAAATTCTGCACAACAAGTGCTACTCAGATCTTGACTCTCTATTCTTGCTCTACTTTTGTTTGTCCCCCTCCAGGTCTGAAGATGGGTGCTCTTTCTCAAGTCATATTTTCTCAGCAGTCAAGTATAGAGCTCTCGACTATTCTTCCGAGGTGAGTTGACTACTTAGGCCTTTCCCCTCTATCTGAAGACTGTGTGTTAGCCAATGATTTATCCCCTGTTTATTATTTTTAGTAAACATAAATTAGTGTTGTATATTGTTACCAAACTTCTTATTTTTTATTGCTTCCATTGCAACAGTCAAACTCAATCGAGTACAGCTAAAGTATTTGAAATTATTTATTCAAGGTATTATTTTCGGCTTTGCTTTGTATCTATAACTGCAGCCATGCTAAAAAAAGTAGTTTACCTTGCCATCTCGTATAAAATTGCTTCATTTGAACCTTGGTCTGATGTTAGATTGCATCGTTGTCTCAATCTATAGGCTTCTACTAGTCTCAAATTAACCATGAACTGGCTGGCCCTGCCAATGCCTTACCATCTGGGTAGCAGTGACCTCTACCCCCACACTGGTAACCCCCCTGAGGTCACCTACAGGAAACCATGGAGCAGAGGTATGTTGAGTTACTCTTTTTAATTACTTATCTACCTGACTACCCAGCAGTTGGCCCTATTCCAAGGTTTTTCAATGTAAATGCTTCAATTAAATATGGGCCAACATAGATTTGTATGATTATGATTATCTATAGGAAGGAGTCGAAACATTTACATTATTGCATCAGCAGTGGTTAGATAAGGACTCATAGGCAAGTTTTTCCTATTCCATGTTTTGACAGGGAATGTGATTTCCAACTGCAAACTGTTTGTCAGTGGATCTGTACTAGATGACTTGGGCATTAAAGGACAACCAACATATTCTCTTGAGAAGTAAACACTTAATTTGAATACATGTATATAGGCTACTGTACATCTACAGTATGTGTGTTGAAAGACAATCCAAATGCTTAAAGTTCAGTTTACACCTGAGAAGTTACTGAAGGATTGTATGCGCTACATGTGACAGGGTTTTCTTATCATGATGTCATTTTTCAGGTTGAGTGTTAGTCTGACCCAGATGAGAGTGGATCTTCTGGAGGTGATACCGAGCTCCAACCCTAACTCGCAGCTTGACTTAGATAGAGATGAAGCAGCGTGGTTCCTGCGAGAGGCTAGGAAGGACAAGGGGCACTTTGTCTGTAATGAATCCTTTAGCAAGAGCACAGGAGAGAAAATGAGCCCAAGACATCAGTGTGATGGTCAGTTCATAACATAATGCTTCAATGCCAATATTCCTACACTGTGTATCAGACAATGTTATTTTCCTGCTATTGGATGAATAACAATGAAGAGGAAAATCCCTTGGAGTTATTTTGAATTACGTATCCAGAGATATCCTCTCCTAAGGTATCTGCTATAAGAAGTGTCTATGTCAGTAGAGGTAAGTTAAAAGAAACAAGTCGCAAAATAACTATGTGGACATGTACTGATATAACCAAAACTGTATTTTCCTCTCAGATCTTGTCATGCCAGAGGAAGTTCTGTTTGCTGATCACTTGCCACAGTTCAGGAAACATCTGCCCTCCATGAAAGCCAAGTTGTCCAGACTGAGGAATCTGCCTGTGTCAGATCCTCTTCTCAGCTCCACTGGAGGCACCCTGTCAGAGGAAGCTATATTCAGGTAGGCAACAGTATTGGGGTCATTTCAGTGAACTCAGTAAGGGAATTGGAATTAAATTCTTAATCATCCTTATAGAAAACCATGGGCAATTTTCAATTCATTAAGGATATTTTAATTCATGGTGGTAATATACAGGTGTCTTTGTTGTGTAGTATTACTTAATGATCCGTTTTTGTTTTGTAAACTATTTAATGTCAATTGGGCTTTCAGGCACTGTGTGGCCTATGAGGTACCCCTTGATGCAGAGACGGAAAGCTCCGAAACCTGTTCAAACACTGACGAGGACTTTAGCAAAGAGTCGTTGTTGAATGAAGAGGTCATTTATTTGTATTATTATTATTATTTTAATGTTTTATTAACAACAAATGCAACAAAAAATAGTCATACTTTGCAACACAGTATGCAAAACAAAGACCATCTTTATACACAGGGTATACACATTTAAAGCTACAATATGTAACTTTTCTGGCAACCCAACTAAATTCACATAGAAATGTGAGTTATAGGTCTGAAGAAGCGGTAGATCTGTTCTATGTGCGCTATTTTTATGCTTCCCGTTCTTAAGTTTCATTTTTGCGTCTTTTCCATAACCAAAAATTTTGTAGTTTCAGCTGTTTGAAGCTGGTGTACAAAGCTAAAAATTAAATATGTTTTGCAGCGGTTTAGATGGTACAATGATACTCTACACTATGACTGCTCGTTTTGTCACATAAACTGAAATTAAGCGACTATTCAAATTTTAGCAACCATGAAATGGTGGAGCGATTTCTGCGTAGTGCATCTTTAAACAAAAATACGTAAGGCTTCACAGGCATTTAGGGTTCGCTGTGCTTTACCATTTTTTACATTTATTCATGCAGCATTTTAAAGTAATTTTCTTGGGTTTTCTTCAGCACTTGCATTTATGTATACAATATTTACCATACATAAAAGAGATTCATTATGTATACTTTGTTCTGATCCAAATCCTGATGATGAAATCAAAGTAATGCATCCTTACCGTCAAGCTGATCCCCAGCACCAGTTGATCTAATAAAGAAAGGCTCAAGATTTGTCCCAAAAAAACCTTAGTACAAATACAATCATAGAGAATGAAGAGATGATCATACAGGACACTGAGTAGGAAGATTATATAACACATCTGTTTAGCAAATAGTTACCAGATTGTATAAATGATTCAATGTTATTCCTTTCTTATAGTCTCTGATGTTACCTGTTGAAATGGACACCTGCACACCCAGGAGGGAAGATTGCCTCCCCTTTTCAAATATTCCTAAACTATTGAATGTTGTACCTGAATTGATAGAGGAGCGAACCTCTTGCCTGGATATGCTCACTAAAGGTGGGGGGGTAACTATATCTAGGAACAGCATTTACCGTGTAGAATGACTGACTGAGGCTAATCACAAAGTCCTGTGTCAGCTGTTTATTTAACCTTTAGCCAGTTAAGTCATTGTTTTATGTTCTTTCTTTCAGCAACTCCCCCAGATGCACTGGAGTCAGTAGACATATCCCAGTTTGAAGTGCCAAGCCTGCCAGTCAATGAATCCCACTGTGAGATTAATGAAATGCTGCTGGATCTCAAGTCATCAGGTACAAAACTATCGCTTTACCATAGATCTTACTTTACTGTAGATCTCCCTTTACTGTAGATCTCACTTTACTGTAGATCTCACTTTACTGTAGTTCTTACTTTATTGTATATTCTCATTATGTGTCAAGAGTCAATAAATCAACAGATTGGCTACATACACTGCACAATGTATTGTTGACATATGGTATAACCAAATCAATGTGTGAATTATTAGAATTTCCACCCCCCTCCTATCAGATCACTTGGTGTTGCCTACTCAGATGGAGATGGACCTACCCCTCACCCCCTCTCCCAAGCCCAACCTGACCCAGCTCTGTCTGGCCTCCTCCCAACTCTCAGCTGAGCAGATCTCTCCACTCTATAGAAAGTAAGTCACCTCTTGACCTTTCACCAGTGTGAGAGTAAGACTAGAGAGATAATACCATGTATTTTTCATATCTGGGGTACATTCCTTGGGCTGTTCTACCACTGCAGATGTGGCTAATTATATCATGATACAGGATCTAGCAACCTGTAATGTTGTTTGTTCTGAGATTCCATCACTAAGTGCGCTGCACCATATACACAGTACATCATATCTCTATATATGGCTCTGTAAGCGTGCCACTAAGTGATGCAGCGTGCCACTAAGTGATGCAGCGAGCCACTAAGTGATGCAGCGAGCCACTAAGTGATGCAGCGTGCCACTAAGTGATGCAGCGTGCCACTAAGTGATGCAGCGTGCCACTAAGTGATGCAGCGAGCCACTAAGTGATGCAGCGAGCCACTAAGTGATGCAGCGAGCCACTAAGTGATGCAGCGAGCCACTAAGTGATGCAGCGTGCCACTAAGTGTTGCAGCGTGCCACTAAGTGATGCAGCGTGCCACTAAGTGATGCAGCGTGCCACTAAGTGATGCAGCGTGCCACTAAGTGATGCAGCGTGCCACTAAGTGATGCAGCGTGCCACTAAGTGATGCAGCGTGCCACTAAGTGATGCAGCGTGCCACTAAGTGATGCAGCGTGCCACTAAGTGACGCAGCGTGCCACTAAGTGACGCAGCGTGCCACTAAGTGACGCAGCGTGCCACTAAGTGACGCAGCGTGCCACTAAGTGGCGCAGCGGGCCACTAAGTGATGCAGCGTGCCACTAAGTGATGCAGGGTCTCATGGGGCCGGTGATTGTCTTGTAGTTATTTTGTGTCTGAGAAAGATCAGGAGGAGATGGAAGAGGCACTTTGGAGGGCGGAGAAGCACCTTGACTTGGTAGTGGGCTTTCTTTTGGCAGGTAAGAGCATAGTACTGTAGTTGGATGAGGTGTGTGACATAACAAGACTTATCACAAATTACAATATGCACTGTTACCAGTTCACAGTTACCTACGTTCCCTCTGTCACACCTCCTTTGCCTGCATTCATGCTGCATTTTGCACATTGCGTTGTTAGCAGCAGTGCATTACTAAGAATACATTTTCTTCTCTTTGCTAAATGCTAACAGAGCCTCAGAAGTCAGAATCCGTTGTGCAGCTCCAGCCTTTGACCGAAGTCTTATTAGGGATTGGTCGGGACAACTCTGTGAGACTCGATGAAGGAATGGAACTATCACTTCTGGGAACAAACTCACCAGAACTTATAGGGATGTATGGGAATGGTTCCTCTGACTTCACTGAGAGTATGATGATCTCAGACCAACCCCACCTTATGGAGACATTGAGCAGTATGATAGAGGACTTCACACTACTATCACCCTGCCAGATGGACAGTAAGTTTGACTGATCTATAAAACTATTGTCCCACTGCAGTATTGCTAGCTACCTGTCTAGGTAACTTTGTAAATTCTTTCAAAGCGTGAAACTTATTTAGGATGTTGTGTTATCTTGTTTTACAGATATATTGAGGGAATCTGTAGATGACTCTGGTAAGTTTAATATCAGGCCGATATATGAATCAGTTTATTACCATATAATATAATAATCACCTTGCTGCCGCTATCTTCCGCAGTGCTTGAAAATACATTGAAAATGTGTATAATATGGCTGCAGCAAAGTTCTGGATCTCGCTCCTCTCTCTGTCCCTAGAGTTGTCAGGCCCACCAAGTGAGATCAAAGGCAGGTCTATCCTGAAGAATGCAACGCCCATGGTTGTGTCGTATCATCAGGAGAGAGAGGGAGCTGGGAACACAGACGTTTCAGCACCAGCTGTTGCCACTTCCCAGGAGAGAGAGAGGACCGGGAATGTGGCTCTCACAGCCCAAGCATCTACTTCTTCCCAAGAGAAAGAGAGATCTGGGACTGTGGTCTTTTCAACGCAGGCTGTTTCAACTTCTCGTGAGAAAGAGAGACCTGGGAGTGTGGCCATCTCAGCAGCACAGGCTACCACCACTACTTATCTGGAGAAGTTAAACCATGCCGTTAGACCTCAGAAGAAGGAGGGTTTACCTCACCAGAGAGCTAATATATCCAAACTCCCAACCCCCAGACCCAGTGTGAGAGACCGTCACATGAGTCTCCCAGTGGCTAAACCTCAGAAGGACTTAGACCCTCTGTCCACTTTCATGATGTTAAGGGCCCAACAGAGAACCTACGTCTCGGTGTCGCCTCAGAACCATACAAGCACCCCAGGTAGAGTATGAAATAGATACAATATGATATTTTACTGTCCATGTTCATGGTAATTCACCATGACAAGCAGTATTCACAGCAACATGGGTTTGTGAGATTATTTTAGGCCCTCTAAGGATTTAACTTATTTAATAAGTAAGTGAGTGATTTTCAGTGGCACAGGTGGAGCAGCAGACACCACAGCCACCTACGACAGAAATGAGGCCTGGCTTTGATGTAAAGCCTGTTGCCTATGCAGTCACAGGAAATTACATCAGAGACCCTGAGGAAGTCATTCAGCCTGTCCCTGAGGACAGACATAACAGCAAAGTCATACATGTCCAAGCCACAGGTACAGTGCAGTACTGTGGTTCACATTGAACTAAATAATCCTACTAAATATGTTCACCTATATTAATAGCTAAATACTGTTACTAAACATTTACATAGCTACAGTATATTGATAACCAAATGCAGACGATGCTGTGAAAACTGATTCCATCGTCCCCTAACCATGAGCAGGTTGGCAATTATTGTGATGACTTATGTACTAGAGGCAGCTCTGCAGAGTGGTCACTAGCTGGCACAGCCACGATGTCCTAAAATATTTTTTAAAACCTAACCTTAACCACACTGCTTACCTTATCCCTAATCCTAACCTTAAATTAAAGACCATTTCATTAATTATTACGATATATAGTCAATTTGGACTTTGCAGCTGGCCAATCTAGAGGATATCACTCAGCTCTGCCTCCAGGACAAGATTCATCCCAATAAACATCAAGCTGCTAACCATGACACACGTCCAATTCTGAGCACAGTTACAGCCGCCTCCCCTCCCTCTGTGCTGCAGAGAGTCAGTTCTGGGCATACAGAGAGCTGCAGGCGTTTGCTCTGCCCTGCCTGTCCAGAGCCAGGGAGTTGGGACTTACCAACACAGCCTGTGGAGACTACAGCACCCTGTACCCGGACCACACACGTTTCCTACTGAAACAGCAGGAGAAGGAGCTCAGCATTCGACAGGGCCAGGGTGAGACACACACACATTTACCAAACACAACCAGTCAGGCATCCATCATGCTTGGACACTGGTGTATATATGTGTTGGCTTATTCTGGTGTGTTCTTCCTTGACTTTCCATTTGTTTAGTAGATTTCTGATAAACCGTGTTTAAGCCACGATTGAAAGAATCAAAGTAAATACAAATTAAGGTAATAATATACTGCAGCCTAGTAATTGAATCTGAATGTCTCATTTTATGGCCTGACATATAGAATAACTTGTTTGATGTTGTGTTGCAGACCCAGAGGCTTTGTTTAACTATGTGGCACTGATACATGTCCTTGTGACAGTGAAGGACCTGCTCTTCAAGTGTGACCTTAGCACTGCAGTGGGTCAGTATACAGGAGTTGAAAATGTCACCTCCTAGCACACTACTATTCAACAATGCTTTT
Source organism: Oncorhynchus masou masou (assembly GCF_036934945.1). NCBI lineage: Eukaryota > Metazoa > Chordata > Actinopteri > Salmoniformes > Salmonidae > Oncorhynchus > Oncorhynchus masou. The sequence continues at coordinate 38,572,117 of NC_088236.1, read as the reverse complement.
AATTGATCGCAAACCACGGTTTTGTCCTCTATACATCTGGAATTCCCCTCTTTTTGGTCCTGTAACAGAGTACCTATCCAAGGCCACAGAGGCCTGCGTGGGGCAGAGTCTGGACAAGCTGGTGAGAAAGCTGGAGATTGTTCTGTATCTCAGTCAGAAAAAACAAGAGCCCAACCCTAAGATACTGGAACTGCAGGAACAGCTGTCCACATGGGTGCAGAGCAAGAGCAAAGGGGTCCAAAACTCCAATGTGAGTTTTCTTTCCTATCAAAATGCATATGGATATGAAAAGAAAAAGTTGCACTTAATTCAACATGAAAGCTAAAAGGCACGATAAGATCTACAGTATGTGAACTTTACCACAAATCCGACTATGTTGTGAAAGTCATCACAATTGATGACTGTAGTATTTCAGAGGTAAATTCGTTTAATATTGTAGGTTCTGGTGATAATAACAATGGACTTGGACTGTGCCATAGCTATGCTCATTAAAGCCCTGAGCCAAGTCACAGGTAAGGAAACTTTCTCGCTTCTCTCAGACTTGACCTAGTATTGTCTAGTTTGTATTACTCAGTAATGCCAATTCCAGCAGACATGGCCTGTTGCGGTGCATTTATCTTACACTTGCTCACATTTTTAAATTTAATAGTCTTATGCAAGATTACTTTACTAATCAGCCCCACCCTATCTGAGTGCGTGTGTGTGTGTGTGTGCGCGTGTGTGTGCGCGTGTGTGTGCGTGTGTGTGTGTGCGTGTGTGTGTGTGTGTCCCAGGTGAGACTGTAGCTGCAGTATATCCTGAGGAGAGTCGAAGTAAGCTGGAGGGTTCGAAAGTTCTAGATAGGCGAGTATCTCCCAAAACTCTATTTATACATACTTCTTTTGTTTATTGGAACTCCTATTGAGAAATTATACTGTCATGCCTTCTCCCTTCTCCCAGCCTGCAGCATAGCTGTTGTGTGGTGGTGTGTAGTCAGCACATGGGAGCAGACTTCCCCTGGGACTGTTTCTCCCTGGTGGTGGAGTACAGCAACACAGAACACTCGCCCTGGGCTGCCATCTGCACAGAGAGGAACATCACACACATCACCTTCCAGACCAGGATACCTAATTCCTCTGGTTTGTATTGAACTCAGCAGGAAGATGATTCTTTTAAATGGTGTTAAATTGCTTCTTGGCCATTTCTCATGAAATTCTAAAATGATCGATCAATTATGATAATCGAATATATTTGTAGTGCCCTTTTTACAACAGCAGTTGTCACAAAGTGCGTATACAGAAACCGAGCCTTAAACCCAAGAGCGCAAGCAATGCAGATGTAAAGGCACTATAATAATCTATTCTCCTTTCACCAATTTCCATTTGTGTGTGCTTGCCTGTCTGTGTTTGTAATAATCCATCAGTGAGTGACCCTGAGTCTTGGTCTCTGGAGCAGAGTGTCCCCTTCGTGTTGTTTGTGACCGAGGGTCTGCTCAGCTGTCCTCTGTTGCTTCAGATACTGGAATCAACGTGGGTCTTCTTTCCACTGAATAATTTGAAGTCACTTCTGAAATCCGTTGACTTTACTGGCCTTATTTCTTGGAGTAGGTTTGAGGATGTGTCTCTTTGTTGCAGGTGTAATATGACTGTATTGGAGAGGAGCCATTCTCAGTCCTTGCAGATGCTTGGAGGGACTCACCACTATGCTGTGATTACAGTAGACGAAAGCACTGCAGTCATCATTCAAGTAGGTCCTCCTGGCCAGTCTCATTGAGGAGAGAGCCATGCTCTGTCTCTTTCGAATGATCTTATCCATTGTTTAGTTGTGTCCCAATAAATGTTCTTCGGAAGAATGTCTCTCCACCAAAATGGACTGTATGCCCATGGCCTTCTCCCTTCATACACTCCCCTTTCTATCCTATTATTACATTGTTGAATACCACATTTCCCAGTTGATACCACTTTTCTATCTGTTTCTGTCTCATATCTAGAAGAACTGTAGGTTAAGACATTATTCTCAAACTGTGCATATGTGTTCTTTGCTCTGGTCTCCCCCATCACCAGGAGCAGGAGGAGCTGTGTCAGGAGCGGGCCTGTGAGAGTCTAGTGATTCGACTGACTGCTCTGTCTCTGCAGTACAGCTGCTGCTGGCTCATCCTTCACTGCCAGCAGGACTCTGGGTTAGTACTCACCATCAACGCACACACATTTCCCACAGAAGACATTTTTGAGTTGTCTTTGTGGTCGTCTCTGTGGGTGTAGGTTGACCAGTGAGGGCTTCAACAACCTGGTGTTGGTCTACTCCTCTCTGGTGCTGTTTGGCCTCAAGACTGAGGACCTGGATGTCAAGGTAAAATACATTTAATATCTCATCAAAATCAACCATGCAAGTCTGATACAACATTTCTATGAATGCCTTGCTGACTTATTTCTCTCAATACCAGGTGCTTATTGTATCAGAAGTGGTGGACATTGCCAAATGGATCTGCCAGATAGCCTTCCATACACTGCTGTCCAGTGACAGAGATCCTCTCAGCTACCTGGACAGAGAGTGGCTTTCTGTGATTTCCTCAAAGGTGACTAGTAACTACTGTAGTCTTACCAAACTGCCTTTTTATCTCTCAGTAGCATGTGGTATTTTCATCCTTTCCACTGCTATTATTATCATTTGGTTCAAGTTATTAATCAACCTACCGGGGTGTTTACAAACACGACAGGAACAAGGTCATCCACATGTGTTGATTCCATTTTTTTTGATACTGTAGAACGTTGTTCTAAAGCTGTACCCATTGGATGCAGTGATCACAATACAGTGGCTATATCAGGGAAGCCAAAGTTCCAAAAGCTGGGCCTAAAATAGTGTATAAGAGATCATACAAAAGATTTAGCTGTGACCCTTATGTGGATGATGTAGACACTGCACTTGATGAATTTATGAAATTGCTTCTTTCAATTATTGATAAGCATGCACCTGTTAAGAAACTCAATGTTAGAACTGTGAGGGCACCATTGATGAGGATATGGAAAAACTGTACGGTTGAAAGTGATGTGGCAAATATGTCTGGCTGCACATCTGACTGGCTGACTTACTGCAAATTGAGAAATTATGTGACTAAACTCAACAAATCGAAGAAGAAACTATATTATGGAGCCAAGACTAATTGTATAAAAAATTTAAATTAAATTATGGGCAGAAAGACAAATTCAACTCCATCTTTCATCAAATCAGATGGTTTATTCATCACAAAACCATTTGATGTTGCCAATTATTTTAATGATTACTTCATTGGCAAAGTGGGCAAACTTAGGCAGGAAATGCCAACAACAAACAGTGAGCCATCATACTCGTGCATAAAAATACAAATAATGAAAAAAAGCATTGCAAGATAGAATTTTGGTTGATTCTTTTTGACTAACCTCCTGGCATTGACAACTTAGATGGAAAGCTACTGAGGATTGTAGCTGACTCTTTAGCCACTCCTATCCGTCATATCTTTAATCTGAGCCTAGAGGAAAGTCTTTGTCCTCAGGCCTGGAGGGAAGCCAAAGTCATTCCGCTACCCAAGAGTGGTAAAGTGGCCTTTACTAGTTCTAACAGCTGACCTATCAGCTTGCTGCCAGCTCTTAGCAAACTGTTGGGAAAAATTGTGTTTGACCAAATACAATGCTATTTCTCTGTAAACAAATTAACAGACTGTCAGCATGCTTATAGAGAAAGGCACTCAACATGTACTGCACTGACACAAATGAATGATGATTGGTTGAAAGAAATTGATATGAAGATTGTGGGACCTGTACTGTTAGATTTCATCACAGCAGTTGATATTATTGACCATTAACTGTTGTTGAGAACTTATGTGCTATGGCTTTTCAACCTCGGCCATATCGTGGATACAGAGCTATCAATCTAATAGAACTCAGAGGGTTTTCTTTAATGGAAGCTTCTATAATGTCAAACATGTAAAGTGTGGTCTATAGCAGGCAGGTCTCTAGGCCCTCTACTTTTTTCTATTTTTACCAATTTTTACCTTCCACTCGCATTAAACAAAGCATGTGTATCCATGTATGCTGATGATTCAACCATATAAGCATCAGAAACCACAGCTAATGAAGTCACCGAAACCCTTAACAGAGTTGCAGTCTGTTTTGGAATGGGTGGCCAGTAGTAAACTTGTCCTGAACATCTCTAAAACTAAGAGCATTGTATTTGGTAGTTCTAAGTTCTAGTCCTCAGCTGAATCTGGTAATGAAGGGTGCAATCCAGAACAAGTTGAGGAGACTAAATGACTTTGTGTTACCTTAGATTGTAAACTGTTATGGTCAAAACATATAGATTCAATGGTTGTGAAAATAGGGAGAGTTTTGTCTGTAATAAAGATAATCTCTGCTTTTATAACACTGCACTCCAAAAAGCAAGTCCTGTAGGCTCCAGTTTTGTCTTATCTTGAATATTGGCCAGTTGTGTGGTTGAGTGCTGCAAGGAAGACCTAGTTAAGCTGCAGCTGGCCCAGAACAGAGCGGCACGTCTTGCTCTTCATTTTAATCAGAGGGCTGATATAAATACTATTCATGCCAGTCTCTCTTGGCTAAGAGTTCTGTAGAGATTGACTGCATCACTTCTTTGTTTTTATGAGAGACATTGTGTTGAAAATTCCAAATAGTTTGCATAGTCAACTTAAACTCATCTCTGACACACACACTTACTCCACCAGACATGCCACCAGGGGTCTTTTCACAGTCCCCAAATTCAAGAAGGCGTACAGTATTATATCGAGCCATTGCAAAAACAGATAAAGCAACACCACACGGCACAACACCTCTCCCCTATTTGACTTAGATAGTTTGTGTGTATGTATTGATATGTAGGTTACGTGTGACATTTTTAAATGGATCTAGTTCTATCCTTGAGCTGTTCTTTTCTATTAATGTTCTGTATTATGTTTCATGTTTTGTGTGGACCCCAGGAAGAGTAGATACTGCTTTTGCAACAGCTAATGGGGATCCTAATACCAAATGAATGTAGTTAATTTCAGAGTGCTGTATAATAGTGCCGATTTCATCATTTAGTTAATTAATGACGGAAGCATACAGTTTACACAGAGGGAATTAGTTGTCCCAGTGGAGGGTCTGTGTGCGTGTGTGCGAATGTGTTTGTATGTGTATATGGATGTACAGTATCAGTCAAAAGTTTGGACACACAAACTAATTCAAGGGTTTTTCTTTATTTTTACTATTTTCTACATTTTGGAATAATAGTGAGGACATCAACACCATGAAATAACACATATGGAATCATGTAGTAATCAAATCAAAATATATTTTATATTTGAGATTCTTCAAATAGCCACCCTTTGCCTTGATGACAGCTTTGCACACTCTTGGCATTCTCTCAACCAGCTCCATGAGGTAGTCACCTGGAATGCATTTCAATTAACAGGTGTGCCTTTGTGGAATTCCATTCCTTCTTAATGCGTTTGAGCCAATCAGTTGTGTTGTGACAAGGTAGAAAATAGTATAAAGAGTATAAAAAATAAAGAAAAACCCTTGAATGAGTAGGTGTGTCCAAACTTTTGACTGGTACTGTGTGTGTGTCTTTTTGCGTGTGTGTACGTGTTTGTTTATTTGGTCTCACCGGCTGCTCTTCCCTTATGTCTTCCCTCCAGGAGGAGAGGTGCCTCTTAAGTTTCCCCTGTGTGAACCCTTTGGTGGCCCAGCTGATGTTGAGTAGGGGCCCCTCTCTCCACTGGCTCCTGGGGGCCTCCCTCTCCCAGCTGCAGGAGCTGCTCCCTGAGGTCCCTTACAAAGTTGTCAAGGTGACCTGGCCAGCCATCTCGTCTCACGAGTTTCCTAGTCTTGTCATACACCTTGCCTTCATTGGGAAGAAAATATGGGGTTGTCTTTTACTTTTTTGTATATTACAATGTAGATGTATGCGTTTTCCATATACTATGGAACATCTGCATCCTCATCATTCCGAACTTTGTCTTCAGTTATGTTTAATCAGCCAAACTCTGTAAAGGTGCTATATTGATACAAACTTGAAATAATTATCTTCCTTCTTATTTCAGCTCTTCAGTGACACCACGTCTCTGTACAAGCTGACTGCGGCTACCTCCTCCACAGAGTCTCACACTGACTTCACTCATCAGAAAGACCACAATAGCCCCACTGAGCCTTGGGCCACAAGCAGAGACAATCAATACACACACACCGACACTCATACAAGCCGCGATCCACACGCCGACTGCAACCGTCACACACACCGCGACCCAGAACCATTCAACTCCATCTGCTTCCTCGCTGGCTCCCCCAGTGCTGAGAGTGTAGCGGGGAGCTTCTATGAAGAAAGCTCTGTCATGACCAAGGAAGATGGTGCAGACTTCCAGGTGGACTTGAATCCCTCCTTTGGCTCCCAGCAGGCCCCTTTTCAGCACACCTGGAGCCACAACCCATGGGAGGTAGAGAAGAGCAATGAGCTGAAGTTTGTAGGCTGGAATAGAGGAGGAGAGGAGTGGACGGGCAGCGCACCCCTGCACCAGGAGTCCTGTGGCTCCCCCAGAAACTACGCGCCAGAAAATCAATTTCTGACGGGCCTCTCATCCTCATTCAGCTACAGCACCAACACACAGAGACCAGCGTACTCCGACAACCAGATGTACTCGTTCTCTACAGTAGGGTACAGTGACCGGCTGCACTACCCTGATGTCAGCCACTACCCCAGCCTGGCCTCGCCTAGAGGAGCTCTGGCATGGGGGGGCAGTAGCAGTGGCAGTCCCAACAGCACTGCCCTGGGGAGGGGAGACATGAGTGTGTCACCTGACTATGGGACCAGTTACAGAACGGGGATGGAGAGGAAGAGGAGAGCAGAAGGCCCAGAGATGGCTGGCACAGGTGAAGACTGAGAGTAACATGTTTAGAGTGCTGAGAAATCAAGTTTGAATTTAAATAGGTTTTTAGAGAACTCCTTTAGTCTTTTGGAAAAGTTCCAATATAGCCTGAAGTGTGAAAAGAACATAATTATTTATGTAAATGTGAGCAATTACAAGATTATTTTGTCCTGTTCATGTATTTCACTCTTCTTATTTCCCCCCAGTTTTAACGCCATTGAAGAGGGGAAAGCTCAGTTATGAGAAGGTGCCAGGCCGAAGTGATGGACAGACAAGACTAAGGTTTTTCTAAAATGTCTCATATTTATGAAGTTGCAAAATAGTAAGAATGACCTGAATGAACAGAAAACTCTCAAGGATAGAATCCTGTCAGTCCCTTGCCCTGTCTACAACTAGTGATATTCAGTATGTAAGAAATACAGGTGCAGTGCCTTCCAGAAAGTATTCATAACCCTTGACTTATTCCACATTTTGTTGTGTTACAGCCTGAATTCAAAATGGATTCCTTTTATTTTGTTTGTCACCCATCTATACACAATACCAGATAATGACAAATAGAAAGCGTGTTTTTAGAAATCTTGGGAGTCAATACTTTGTAGAAGCACCTTTGGCAGCAATTACAGCTGAGTCTTTCTAGGTAAGTCTCTAAGAGCTTTCCACGCCTGGATTGTGCAACATTTGCCCATTTTATTTATTTCAAAATTCTTCTAGATCTGTCAAATTGGTTGTTGGTCATTGCTAGACAACCATTTTCAGGTCTTGCCGTAGATTTAAATCAGAAGTATAACTTGGCCACTCAAGAACATTCAGTTTCTTCTTGGTAAGCAACACCAGTTTATATTTGACCTTGTGTTTTAGGTTATTGTGCTGCTAAAAGGTGAATTCATCTCTCAGTGTCTGGTGGAAAGCAGACTGAACCAGATTTTCCTCTAGGATTTTGCCTGTGCTCCATTCAGTTTCTTTTTTATTCTGAAAAACTCCCCAGTCCTTAACTATTACAAGCAAACACATAACATGATGCAGCCACCACTATGCTTGGAAATATTGAGAGTGCAACTCTTGTAATGTGTTGTATTGGATTTGTCCCAAACATAAGACTTTGTATTTAGGACATAAAGTGAATTGCTTTGCCACGTTTTTTTTTGCAGTATTACTTTAATCACTTGTTGCCAACAGGTTGCATATTTTTTAATATTTGTATTCTGTACAGGCTTCCTTCGTTTCACTCTGTCAAATTGGTTAGTATTGTGTTGTAACTACAATGTTGTTGAGCCATCCTCAGTTTTCTCCTATCATAGCCATTAAACCCTGAGTGATTTCCTTCCTCTCCGGCAACTGTGTTAGGAAAGACGTCTGTATCTTTGTAGTGACTAGGTGGAGTGACTAGGGATGTTCAATGTCTTGCTTTATTTATTTTTTTACCCATCTAACAATAGGTGCCCTTCTTTGCGAAAACCTCCCTGGTCTTTGTAGTTGAATCTGTGGGTGAAATTCACTACTCGACTGAAGAACCTTACAGATAAATTGTATGTGTTGGGTTCAGAGATGAGGTAGTCATTCAAAAATCATGTTAAATGTTATTATTGCACACAGAGTGAGTCCATACAAGTTATTTAGGCTTGCCACAACAAAGGGGTTGAACACTTCTTGACTCAAGACGTTTCAGCTTTTCATTTTAAATGTTTAATTCCACTTTGACATTATGGGGTATTGTGTGTAGGCCAGTGACACAAAATCTCAATTTAATTCATTTAAAATTCAGGCTGTAACATAACAACATTTCTAAAAAGTCAAGGGGTATGAATACTTTCTGAAGGCTCTGTAATATACCATAGGTTCTTGAGTGTTTTATAGGACACTATTAAATGTTCAACTGTTGTTAGGAAAATAATCATACATTTTTGTTTAAGTTTTTTTAATAAAAATGTTGTGAATGTTTTATAAGAAGGATGCGTGTAGACAGTTTTGTGTAATTTTGGCTTTTACAAATTCATATAAAAATATGACGTTAAAGATACTGAAATGTTGTCCTCTATCTTTCTTTGCTTTTGCCAAAATATGTTAAGCATTGTATCAGGACCATGAACAAGACCGGATTAATATTTATGAACTCAAATGAATGTATGTTAGTAATTTCCATGAATTCAAATGTTCACTTAGTGCATATCTAAACATCTTCTGTCTAGTCCAATTCTTTCGTCTTGTGACCTTTCCGTAGCAGTCAACTGTCTCCATGGTTAGTGTTTTTAGCTGTGCCGCAGTGAGAAACAGCAGGTGGACTGGACATCAGGACTGCAATAAAAGCTCCATTCACAAGCATAGCCACTGTATTTACCGACAATAAGGGACTAAGACTATACTGGTCCCAAATACCTCAGTTACAACTTGTAAAAATGCTTTATGTAGTCAGATAGACACTGCATTTCCACTGCCATGTGAATAGTTGCTGAGAGAAACATTTTGCAGGGTTCGAGAGAATTCCAAAAGGAATACTACATATATTCTATTTGGGAGGTGTGTGTGAAATAACCATTGGGAAAGTAATACGTGCTTTGTATTTGTTTTTGCTGGGGATTCAGTTTTATATGGATTGTCCCTGCACTGAAAATAAGGATAGTTTTTTTCTCTGTAATTGACCTGCAATTTAGTCCTTGGCATTCCGACTTGATACATGAATAATTTTACACTCTAAAATTAGTCCGTTTACGTTAGATTAAATACCCAGATACATTATTATTACGAATACTACTTTTACATAGAATAATATTTCCTAATCAGAACATTTTATGAAGGTTCTATTTTTCCAGTTAAAACTGATAGTTCCCCCCCCCACTTCATTTCAGAGCTCAAAAGGTAGTTTTTCATTTAGCACAGAAATCCTCTTATCACTGTCTCTCAGAGTGTGGAGAGAGTGCTTATCTCCACCAGCCAGCAGACTGAAGCCTGCTCCCGCAGGAATGAGCCTCAGACAAAGAGCCCCCGAGGGCATTGATTCCTGCCAGCAGCAAACCTCCTCTGTCCATAAGCTACACACACACACACACACAGACACATACACACCATAAATAACCACCAAGCTAGCCTTTCGTTTCGGTTATATGTCTCTGGCCACATTGCCTTAACAACAAGCCTAACAAAAAGACCAAAAGGGGGTGTTTTTAACGGCAAGCAAAACAAAAGCTGAGGGAGAAAATGATTAAAGAAGTCCAACACGTGGAGGCTAAATCAACGTCAGTGTAATGGTCCAGTAATTGGTCCTGCCTGCCACACTTTGGCCCTGGATTGAATAGGTGACATATTGTGAGAATTAACAGGCTGTTCAAATCTAACCTTCAAAGCAGAATTCTTTCCTAACCACCTCAAAGGTCAGGCTACAACTCTGATTGTTTTATAACACTATGTTCTTCTAGATCCAGTACTTTGATTGGACAGGCTCTCGATGTGAACGTCAGTTGAAAGGAGACGTTAACATTTACTTTTGTAATTGTAGTCTCTGCATAGTTGTTTCTTTAGCTACACTGATGTTTCTTTTTATTCTGATGACACCACTACTGCATGGCTATCTTACTGCATTTGATGTTTATGTAGTTCAATAAGATCTACAATTGAACAAAACTGACTAATGTATTTTTTTCTCACTTCGCCATAGGAGCTTTATGTTGTTTTCTTCAGTGTCGTCAAGCCGAATGGTTCTTTACCCCCACACCACCCTCCGTGACAGGAAAACCAAAGCTAAAGCCGAGCTACAGTCCACAGCTCTTCAGATGAAAGTCCTTTGCTGAGCTAAATTTTATGATCGTGGTCATGGTGAAGTAAATGCTCTGGGAGAGTGCTGGGCAGCGTTCAGCAGGAAAATGTTGTGGAACATTGCAGATAGAAATGTCATGAATAAATCTGACAATGTGATACCTTATTCTACATGTCAGAGAGGCATGTTTATTCTACATAATACATTTCTATCTAAACATTCCACAAAGTTGTGCCCTGGCCCTACTGAATGCGGCCCTGGGGTGTATTCATTAAGTCTTGCAACGTAAACCGTTTACCGTTTATGAACCAAATGGAAGCGAACACAGCAAACAGAACAAAACTGGGAGGGATCTACCTGAATTTGTCCAATAGAAACTCAAGTTTTTGTTGCAAAACAGTTTCTGTTTGGAGTTAAAGGTTTCGTTGCTAAATGTTTTGCAACAGAATCTGCGTAATGAATACACCCCTGGTGTGAGGATGGGGACGTAGGGACTGGCTGGCTGGCTGAAGGGGCCTACTGCCTGCTGTGAGTGCGTCTGCAGACCTGAGGCCGAGTAGAGTGGAGAGAGCAGGGGAGAGGGGAACCCACCATTGCAGGTGCAGCCCCTTGGAAGTGCAGCAAGGCCCATGAATGGCAGCAATTCAGGGCCGGCCCCATTGGGCCTGTTCTCCAGGCCCCAGCGCTAATCCCAGGCCCTAATCGGATTATGTAAATTCCTACTCCACACAGAGAGACTTTTATGGAAGGCTGCGTCTTTGAAACAACACTTGAAGGGTGTAAAAAAGAACATTAACAATTGGTTAAACTAGACGTCGTTTAAAAAAATCTGAAACGGAGGTTGAAAGTGGGAGGCGGAGAGAGAGGGTGTAGGAGAGGTGGGCCGAGGAGGAGGGGTTGTAGAGAGATGGCTTGACTTGCGCTCATGCTTGTGGCTCAGGGAAGGACCAGCCTGCTCGCTCCCCATGCTCCCCCTGTAATTTATGTGTGGCCCCTGGAATGGCTCAACAAGATTACCATAGTCATAACAAAACACGCATTGTTAAACTGTCAATCTGGATATGGTATTTTTACCTTTTGTGGCCCAATCAGGGTGAATTCAGTGGTAGCAGGACTGGTGATATCAAAGTTTTACTGAATGGGTTACCCATGGTTGATGTTTGCGCATAGAAAGGAACAAATGTCCGGAATTGTAAGGGAAGGATCAGGAAGGGAAACGTCTCAGTTTCAGCTCAATAGGAATTTATTTGTAAGCGTAATGTTAGCTTTTAAAAGTCACATCGTTGCGTATTAAAATTCATGAATCATTTAGTGAAATGACTCAACAAAAAGGAGTGGATGATACGAAAGTAAAAGTTTTCCAATATTCTCTGAAATTGTTAAACGTATGATATTACATCAGTGTTCATATGTTTACCGCTAACCTATTGGTCATTTCTTTGTTTACAGACAGAATGGAACACCCAACGGGAAACACAGTGGTCTGCGGCTGGAAACATCACTCTTGAGTTGAACACCACAATGCAGCAGACTGGAGGAGAGGCTCAACGACCGCACACGTCACACAATAGGGGCTCGCCCAGCTATAAAAATGTGAGATGTATGCGCCAGCCTTCCCTCTCTCCATCCCTCCCTCTCACACACAGTCATCAGAGTATGAGAAGGCTGTGACTGACTGGACCTACTACACACAGGACTGGACTACTACATTGGTCTACTGCAGCAGCCAACACTGATGACCTGAGGTACACACTTCTGCTACCTGATACCTCTGTCTGCACGCTACAGCACTTACCAGGTGAGATCAGGGACAATAAGTGGATTTTTTTAGTTTTTTCCTCTGAGGTTTTCCTTTATTGAATTGCAGAATTGTTGGAGTAAAAAATTGTTGGAATGAAAATGTTAAGGAATCTCATGAAAGATGGAGCACATTTTCCGCTTGTGTTTTTTGGTGTACCATTCAGAAATTAATAGTTCAACACAACAGAAGTGTATTTATTTGTATGTACGCTAATCGTGACGAACACACTAGCATCCTCTGTATGCATTGACTGAAGGTCAGACCTTTTCCATAAACATGTATTTTCATGATGGTATTTCTCCTCTTCTGAAGGTGAAACTGAATTCCAATATCAAATGCATTACATTAGTCATACTTAAACTATATTTTACATCTATTTCTTACCATTACGGTGTTAATGCACCATATTTCAGTCATCGTGGAGATTTAGGTGCAATTCAAATGTTATGTGACACCACCATACTGCATTTCTGCCTGGGGTCTGCGCCAGAAATGGCACCCTATTCCCTATACAGTGCACTACTTCTGATTAGACAAAAGTTGTGCACTATAGTGCCGTTTCAGACTAAACTCCAGAGAAAAACATGTCACATAACATTCAAAGAACATTTACTTTTGCCATGGGCTAAGTAGTGCACTATATAGGGAATAGGGTGTAATTCCAGTAGAACAACACCGTGGTAGTTTTGATTCTGTGTAGATTTCTCTCTAAAACACTTCCCTCTCCTCCTCCCTCCAGGAGAGCAGCACGATGACCAAGAAGGTGTTCACCAACACACGGGAGCGCTGGCGGCAGCACAACGTCAACACTGCCTTCACTGAGCTCCGCAAGCTCATCCCCACCCACCCGCCAGAGAAGAAGCTGAGCAAGAACGAGATCCTGCGGCTGGCCATGCGCTACATCAACTTCCTGGTGCAGCTGCTGGAGAGCCAGAGTGGTCAGCCGGCCTCGCACTCCCCAACCGCCCTGCTCACCTTCCTCAGAGGCAACGTGGAACATCTCCACTCCTCCTCCAGGACCTGGGGCCTGGCCAGCGACACTGACGCCCCCTCCCCTGGATCAAGCTGTGACAGTACCGAGGCCTGGTAGTCTGCCTGCTGCAGTTTCCTCTGATGGGTGATCATCATCTACCACTCCCTGGGGTAAAACTGTCTGTCACCATACCCCCACCCATAAACTCCATTTTAGCTCTGCAACACTTGAGGGGGACAGTGTTGGTGGTGATGGCAAGCAGAGGATGTTTGTGTGGTGTTTGTGGGTGATGCCGTCCCTGCTGAAATAAAGAGATGGAGATGGATGTATTTAGCTACACTTGTATGTTTGAAATTATGACGGGATGATGGGAGCCTTGTGAAATGTAATCTGTTATCTGCATGGATGTACCGGTAGCTTGGATGTATCCCCATCTTCATGTCTGACATGTATGTTCATCCTGTCAGTGGTGAAAGATGTCTGCATCAAAAATGTTTCGTTTTGAAATGAGAAATAAGGATGCATTAAGGCCATGAAGGACAATTTAAAGGATTAAGAAATAGAAAATGTCAAGGAATTATTCTTTTTTGGGGGGGGGGCGGGGTAATTTCAGGAAAGATAAAGTCTTGTCCAATTCACCAAGGACTGCAATCCAATTACAGAAGTCTATGGAGATTTGTTTTTTGTGTGCTGAATCTCTGATTCTGACCTTGCCTATTTGCAAAGCACTATTTATTATCAAATCCTGCAATATGACCACATTCCTTGAGTGACACATTGATCTTTATATGTATTGATTACGTACAGAATTGATTGATTATTTATTTGGATGACAGGGAATGAGCTGAAGGATAACACAACTGACAATCCTCTTTGAAATATGTTTCAACTGTAGGACTGTTTTGTATGAACACATAACAGGAATAGTTTTGGTTGTCTGTCCATTCAAGTATTTATCCATCTTGCTCTTTTTGTACAATAGGCATGTCATGTAGCCAAAGATTTTTATTTTACCATCTTTTCTCAAGGCTATTGTGATTAATATGCTTTTTGTAAAATGTTGGTTAATATTGTTATGTTATTTATTGGAACTATTTATTTAATAAATTATTTGTAAATTAATAAAAAAAATACTTTGTTTGAATTTATCAAAAGTAATTAAGTGCCGTCCTCTTATCGTTAAAAGAGGATTCCATTGACACCATGCAACCATTTTTACTGATGTAACAGAAAGTGCCAATCCAGTAAGTCAAGAGTACAGCTGCTCCCTGTGTGTTTGTACTGGTCCATTCTGGATCCCCTAGTCTAGTCAAGCCCTTGTTCCCTCTCAATGGGCCAGTAATGGCCATCCCTCTGATTGTCCACTACAAACACCCTGACCACCGTGTGGACACAGCAACCACCCCTGACCTCTGAACCCTTATCTAGTGTCCGAGGGCAGAGGGAAGGGAAGAGTAAAAGGACAGCTTAACTTGTGCCCTGCAGTCACACAGGTCACCATGCAGTCAAACCCTGACCACTGACCCAACAAGCAGATGTAGTACAAAGTGAAACAGTGAAATGCTTACTTACGGCCCTTCCAAACAATGCAGAGAAAAAAAAAAGATAAATAACACTAGGAATAAATACACAATGAGTACCGAGTCAATATGCTGGGGTACGAGGTTATTGACGTAGATGCACTACATGACCAACATTAATATGGAGTTGGTCCCCCCTTTGCTGCTATAACAGCCTCCACTCTTCTGGGAAGGCTTTCCACTAGATGTAGGAATATTGCTGCGGGAACAAGAGCGTTATTGAGGTCGGGCACTGATGTTGGGCGATTAGGCTTGGCTCGCAGTCAGCGTTCCAATTCATCACGAAGGTGTTTGATGGGTTTGAGGCCAGGGCTCTGCAGGCCAGTCAAGTTCTTCCACACCGATCTCAACAAACCATTTCTGTATGGACCTTGCTTTGTGCACGGGGGCATTGTCATGCTTAAACAGGAAAGGACCGTCCCCAAACTGTTACCAAAGTTGGAAGCACAGAATTGTCTAGAATGTCATTGTATGCTGTAGCATTTAGATTTCCCTTCACGTGAGCTAAAGGACCTAGCCCGAAATATGAAAACAGCCCAAGGCTATTATTCCTCCTCCACCAAACTTTACAGTTGGCACTATGCATTTGGGCAGGTAGGTTGCGGTCTCCTGGCATCTGTCACATGGTGATCTTAGGCTTGTGTGCTGCTGCTCGGCCATGGAAACCCATTTCATGAATCTCCTGAAGAACAGTTTTTGTGCTGACGTTGCTTCCAGAGGCAGTTTGAAACCTCGGGAGTGAGAATAGCAACCGAGGACAGACAATTCTTCACACGCTACGCACTTCAGAACTCCGCGATCCCGTTCTGTCAGCTTGTGTAGCTTACCACTTCAGTAAAGCCATTCTACTGACAATGTTTGTCTATGGAGATGGCATGGCTGTGTGCTCGATTTTATACACCTGTCAGCAGCGGGTATCACTGAAATAGCCGAATCCACTAATTTGAAAGGGTGTCCACATACACTATATATACAAAAGTATGTACAGTGCCTTCAGAAAGTATTCACACCTCTTGACTTTTATTGTCCCCAACACAAGGTGCACCTGTGTAATGATCATGCTGTTTGATCAGCTTCTTAATATGCCACACATGTCAGGTGGATGGATTATCTTGGCAAAGGAGAAATGCTCAATAGCAAGGATGTAAACAAATTTGTGCACAAAATTGGAGAGAAATATGCTTTTTGTGTATATGGAACATTTCTTGGATTTTTTTTTGCTCATGAAACATGGGACCAACACTTTAAATGTTGCGTTTAGATTTTTGTTCAGTGTGGCTTGCTAATTCTCTGTACAGACAATGATTATGACAGCAATTCAGTTCTAACCATACATTCATATTTTGTGGCACTGGCCTTAGACGATTGAAGTTCAATATGTAGCCTCGATGTAGGCCTTGTAGGCTCACGTTAACTAACTAGCTAACTTAGCTTGTTCATTGTTGCCCATGTTAGGAATTTAGGCTAGCCAGCATTTTAGCTAGGTAGCCTATGACAACAAAAACTAAAAGTGTACTTACTGTATGACAGAGCCATAGACCGTTTAGCCAACATGAAAGAGAGGAGGATGACATTGGCATTCAACTAGTCTACAAGTAGGTCACATTGTTTTTTATTTTACTTGTGTGTGCACACACACACACGCACGCACGCACACACACACATGCAGATCAGTACCATGGACAGCAACATGATATTTAGCAGCACTGATTGATCTAAATTGTTTTTTGATATCTAAGTTTGTTTTTGGTGTATTAATCTAATGTATGTAGCCTTGTTGATGTGTTAAACTAATTTCTGTAGCCTTGTTGATGTGTAAATGTTTAAGTTGAAATGTTGCTAGAAAGCGGAGGCAGTGCTCCTGTTGTCTTTGTGCTGACTTGTGGTAACTCCTTGGTTCTAAATCAGTAGTTAAGTACATTATCAAAAATATTACATTGGTTCAATGCTGGTAAAATATTTAACTAACTATTTAGCAGTCTTATGGCTTTGTGTTAGAAGCTATTCTGGGTCCTGTTGGTTCCAGACTTGGTGCATTGGTACCACTTGCCTTGTGGCAGCAGACAGAACAGTCTATGACTTGGGTGGCTGGAGTCTTTGACCATTTTTAGGGCCTTCCTCTGACACTGCCTGTCATAGAGGTCCTGGATAGCAGGGAGCTTGGTCCCAGTGATGTAAGCACAACCCTCTGTAGTGCCTTGCAGTCGGATGACAAGCAGTTGCCGTACTAAGCGGTGATGCAGCCAGTCAAGATGATCTCAATGGTGCAGCTGTTGAACTTTATGAGAATCTGAGGGCTCATGCAACATATTCTGAGGGGGAAGAGGCGTTGTCGTGCCCTCTTCACAATAGTGTTGGTGTGTGGATCATGATAATTCCTTAGTGATGTGGACACCGAGGAACTTAAAGCTCTCAGCCCTCTCCACTACAGCCCCGTTGATGTGGATGGGGCATGATCGGCCCTCTGTTTTCTGTAGTCCACAATCAGCTCCTTTTCCTTGCTGACGTTGAGGGAGAGATTGTTGCCCTGGCACCTCACTGCCAGGTCAGTGACCTCCTCCCTATAGGCACTCTTATTGTCGTCGGTGATCAGGCCAACCACCATTGTGTCGTCACCAAACTTAATATTGGTGTTAGATGTGTGTGCGGCCGCACAGTCGTGGGTGAACAGGGATTACAGGAGGGGACTAAGCACAGGAGGGGAATTTACCTTGTCTGGTAGGCTCGTGTCACTTGGAAGCTCGCAGCTGGGTTTCCCTTTGTTGTCCGTGATAGTTTGCAAGCCCTGCCACGTCCGACGAGCATCAGAGCCGGCGTAGTAGGATTCGATCTTAGTCCTGGTTGACGTTTTGTCTATTCGATGACTCGTCGGAGGTCATAGTGGAATTTTCCGCTTACTGAGGCAAAATGTCACTGAAGTCAGATGCCAGTGTAGGTTACACAGGCTTGGCCATTTCTCTGTCCAATGGTTTAATTTGGATATTTTCCCTTGATATAGATACGCACATCTTAGATTTAATAGACTTGAATTACTGAATTTCCCTGTAGGCTCTCCATCATGGATTACTATATAAGAACTGTGAAATTTGATTTAGAAAAATACATAAACTTACAGCAAAATAAATGTATTGAGAACAAAGGCTTATTTTGTTAAGTAAGTACCAAAAAGTACCCATTGTTACCCCCACTTAATAAGGGCTCCCGAGTGGCGCAGCGGTTTAAAGCACTGCATCTCAGTGCACGAGGCATCACTACAGTCCCTGGTTTGAATCCAGGCTGAATCACATCTGGCCATGATTGGTTCCATAGGGTGGTGCACAATTGTCCCAGCTTTGTCTGGGTATGGCTGTCATTGTAAATAAGAATTTGAAATAAAGGCTCGTTTAAAAAATAATAATAATGTCCTATTAAATACAAAGAAAATACCAGTGGAAACAGTCATGTAAAATAAAGTGCTTCTGATTGGTGAACAAACAGAAACAGAACAAACAGAAAGAAAAGTTTCCTTGGTCCACCATTATGTTGGCCGAGACGTCATCAGCTAAGAAGACGATTACACCCCAAGGTCACAAGTCTACAGCTCTAATCACCTAGCCTGATTAAACCAGCCTAAATGCGGAGCTCACCATTGTGAAACATTTAACCAGGCTACTAATCACCCATTGTCACTGTTTAAAATCTGCCCCGTGTCCTGACTGTGCCAACAGTTTGCAACTACTGAGCTGAAGAGTCAACTGTGAGTTGGTGTAAGGCTTTAGGCCTTTTCTCCACCGCCATTAAACCTGCTAGTGGTGTGTAAACGGAGCAATGTGCAGCTGCTGGACGCAGGCATACAGCCTGTGGGAATGGACAGGCGACTGCTCTTAATCCATTGGGGTACACTAGACTAGAATCCTACTTCATTAGGATGACAGTACCACAGTGCCAACAGGTTTTCTATGCAGTTTTACCCCCCTTAATCCATCTGCAGTTACACAGCATTCCGGTTGTTTACAATGTATATGTATATTACAATATATATACCTCTGTGTCTTTTTGCTGTGCTAGTATTGATATATGGTAGAAAAATTGCACACATGATGCAGTACATGGATTTGTTGTTGCTCAGCAAACTATAGAACTCTTTTAAGGCCAAACAAATGTGACGTTTTCAACACAACACATAGGCCTTCAGTGTAATCATATTAAATCGAAGTATCATTTACTGTGTCATTTATGCACGTGATTCGCAGAAAACATCCAAACACAGTAGACGTTTCTCTGACATTTCTTTCTTCTTCAATGCTAACTCACTAGCTACTGAAAATCAAATCTGTATTCTGCTCATCTTATTCAAGTATATTTGCCTGATTGACTATTCTCTCCCAAGTACAGGGGTAATGGTCTATTGACAGCACATTTCCTTATCTGCGTCTAGCACACTGTCTGAATCTGTTATCACAATGGACCAGATCAGTGCAGGCAAGCCCTCTCACTCCCGGCTGAGGCGCCATGAAAAAGAATTTCTGGAGCTGGGTGCCAACCGATAGGCCCTGAGCTCTTTATCCCCTTAAACCAATTCACACTCTGCATGTTTAAATATTTCAGCACCCCCCTTCTTCCCTATCCCCTCCTTTCCTCCCCCTCTTTTCTTCCTACCCATTGCTCTGGTCTTTCCCCAGCAGCGTCGGCAGGGAGAGGAGGGCAGCCCAATGAAGGATGGATGCAGGTGCAGGCTCATCGAGGGAAGGGGGACCCCATTGTTGGCTGGACAGCACCCTCTCCTCTGGAGCACTTTCTTACAGGGCCTGACACAGACAAACCCACATTCTAATCAGATTATGCAAATGTATACTTCAAAAAGCAACACGCTGTAACCCATACCCAGGCGCTGAGAGGGAGGGAGAGAGAGAGAGAGAGATTGGTGGGAGGGAGAGAGAGAGAGGGGTGAGAGAGGGAGAGAGAGAGAGAGGTTGGTAGGAGGGAGAGAGAGAGAGAGGTTGGTGGGAGGGAGAGAGAGAGAGAGAGGGGTGGGAGAGAGAGAGATAGAGAGAGGGGTGGGAGAGAGAGAGAGAGAGAGAGAGAGAGAGAGGGGGTGGTAGGGAGAGAGAGAGGTGGGTGGGTGGGAGGGAGGGAGGGACAGAGAGAGAGAGAGAGGGAGGGTTGGTAGGGACAGAGAGAGAGCGATAGAGAGAGAGAGAGACAGAGAGGGTTGGAAGGGAGAGAGAGAGGAGTGGGAGGGAGGGAGAGAGAGAGAGAGGAAGAGATTACTAAGGATGGTTAGAAAGAGGAAGGAGAGCAGAGGCAGCCGTTTAGAGAAGAACAACTTATAGTGTATACTGAACGCTCCACGCTAAAAGTTCACTAGACCTTATTAATATAATACCCACGTCCTTCATCATAAAAGTAGCATAGAACCATAAATAGGAAGGCTGACCTTCTTACAGCCAGGCAAATTAACCATTCAAATCCTTATTGTTTTCACAGACACCCCTGGATCCAATGTCAAAAGGAATCTACAATGATAATGTGTGTGTGTGTGTGTGGGGGGGGGGGGGGGCAGAGTGCCGTGTAGGAGATGACATTATTTGCCAGAGAAAACAGCCAGTCACAACACCACAGCTTCCTAAAGGACCCTGACCCTGGAAGAACTCGGTGGCCCCACACTCAAACCAGCTGCCTCATTCACCTGATCACTATACTAGTGCTACATTTCATATTAAAAACAGAGATTAAGTCATCTACAATTAACTATACTATACTGAGTGAGAAGGTTTACTTAGTTTACAAGTGTCTATTCCCAATTATAATAATTGTTTGTCACACACACATAATAGTAACACAAACATTTACAATGATGACTTCCATTCACTTTTACATTCGTTCTACTCTGTTGACTTCCTCTGTTGTTGTTTTTTAACCCTGTTCAGATTTACAATGTCGGCTTTTACTTTTCACCCCCAAAAGACCAGCTGTTGGCTCTTTAATCTGGTGACGTGCGATACACTGAGGGCAACTATGATTCAGAGTTAAAGTTGTTCTGTGGATGTTTGCTTCACTTGAACGACTAGTTTAAAAGGGATTGATTACAGCTGTTAATCATACAGTTATGTATCATAAGGCACATAGACTGTGGAAGCATATTAGTTTGGCCCACTGAAGCCAGTCACTGGATCAACTTCTAGCATCATATCGGACACTGATAGACAGAGGACACAACGTTACCGTGCTGGTGCACTGTGCTTCTCTATACCTGGACCCCACGGAATGCTATTGTTTCAGCTACGAACCCTTTCATTTCTCGGTTTCTGTGGAAGCCTTGGAGGATTTCCTTGAGTTCATACACTTCTCCGTGAACGAGATGGACTACCTGTACTACTAGCAGATCCACTTGAGACTTCATGAATTTATACAAAAATAAATTCAGTTTAACATGCAGATGTTTAACTTTTTGGACTGTTATTTAAGGTAGGAGAGTCATGGGGGAGACTGAAAGTGGTCAAGTACAACCAACTGTTAGCTGACCCCATTTTGCCCGGCGATGAGCTGATGGCTGAGATTCTGGCCATTCCTCTCGTGTAGATCCTGTGTTTCTCTATCGCCCACACCTGGGAGAGGCTCTGTGAGCAGCTTCCCACTCCACCGTCCTGCGTCCCCGGTGCCATGGTGAAATGAAAGGGCAAAGTAAGCTTCCTGTTCTGAATTGTCTGCTCTATGCGTCCCAGGACATTACAATACAGTCTGTGGCCATGATATGGATGACTACTACAGTGAGGCTATGGGTGAGCTCATTTACAATATCATTGGATGAGGTCAATTTGATGATCACACCACAAAACAACCGAGTACAGTGTATTTTTAAAAAAAAGTTTAAATGGATGTTCTAATGCAAATACTACTTATATTCTCCCGATTTGTAGTAATTTGTCATGTCTAATTTTATTGGAGAAATGATTTTATTACTAAGCCAGAGCATGGTGTATGTAACAGGTAGGAAACTGCAGCTGCACTCAATGTGTGTATGGGGTGCATTCCAATACCCTAGCAATGATACCAATAGGTACTCAAGTGCTACGCCCACTGGTGGCGTGTATGTGTATTACGGTTAATACCACATTCCTCCCCTCTTAAATAAGTCCTTTGTTAGGACATACAACATAATACATTCCCTATGCGTATTGCGTTGATGAACTCATTATGAAATGTGAAGTTCCTTTAACTGAAACATTTTCTAAAACGTGTTATGTACTGATCCAAACAAGTCAGTGTAAACAATAGACATGACATCTCACATGTTCCCAATAATTGAATTTTCTTTTCACATGCTTGGCTAGCTGTTATGCATTTAATTATTGAGTCTCATTTACTGTGTGGCTTTTAGTTGTCTTTTAAAAACAATTTATATCAATTTATATCAGTTCTTGTTCAGAGTTAAAGGTTTTTTAAGCAGCTTGGAAGCTCTGCATGCCTCTGTGAACGACGAACACGAGGGGTAGTATTTATTCTCAACGCTCTAAAAGACACCGAAAAGCCACAAATACTCTGATCCAGGCTTTTTCTCTTGGTGAACTGTTTTCCCTGTTTACAGTCTCTGTCTGTGGCACGTGCACCACAGAAGCACTTGGATAGCTAGAGAACAGCCTGTCCTCTGCCACCACAACTGGTAACTCACTTGTTGTTCCTTCCATCTGGAAATAATCAGATCAACATGTCTGCAAACCACTTTACCATCTCCCAAAATTCCCTTGTAAGAGACAGGACCCGTCACTGAGTCTATGAGGTATCAGGTATCCAGGTATCCATTTTGACCTCTGACTGAAATTTATGGTAAGGACAGGGTCCCCCTCTCCAAAACTGCGGCCCTTTGTGAATTTGTCATGGTTCTCTTTCAGTCTGTTTTGTTTTCGTTCAACTTTCCTTTTCAGGTCTGGATAGACTAGGTCCAGTGTGGAGCGGCGTCGACAACATGGTAACATCTCAGCAGGAGAACGTCCTGTTGTGGGTCGAGGTGTTAAGTCTGCAGCTGAACAGAACACGTGACACTTCGCTGCTACGACCCCTTCTGCTGCGCTTTACTTCCTCATTTCTTTGAATGTCTGTACTGCGCATTCCGCCGGGCCATTTGAAGATGGATGAAATGGAGCAGATGGCACAATGCCGTTTCTGGAGAACTCTTGTGTTTCTGTACTCGTGAAACAGGTTGCACTGTCGCTCGCCACCCTCTCAAGTCTCCCCTTTATTGCTAAAACTCTGTCGTAAGCCATCGATAGTAGTGGTGGACGAAGCAAAACTAACAGGACACACATCCATCCATTTTGAATGTGCATCGATGATTATCAGGAACATTTTCCCATGAACGGCCCATGAATGGCCCTGCGTAATCTATATGCCATCTTCTCCAAGGTTTCTCTAGGAAGTCCCAAAGGTGGAGGGAAGCTGTTTAGGCCACCATAAGTAACTCCTAGCCAACCCCAGGGCGACTCTGATGTAGCTGCTGTAGGATCGCCTGGCGTGCTGATAGTGGAATAATCACTCGTGCTCCCCACAAAACACAACCATCCTGTATGCAAAACTCTGTTTTCCTGACTCTGAAATTCAATCCCTTCTGTTTGTTGTGGTCATCCCCTTACCATATATTGTCTAACTCTAGACCGTCCTGTATCTTTACCTGTCCAGGTCCTCACTTGCTCTGCTGTCACGAGGGCCGTGTCTGTCCACAAACATCAGCACTCTGTCCTCTTGAGCTGTTATGATGGCGTGTACGGCAGAGGAAGACGGCTCAAGGCATCTACATTCCCGTGGTACTTTCCTGTCTCGGAAACGAAGACTTATACGCCCTCAACGTCACTGCCCACCTCTGAATCCTCTGAGACACCATCTGTGGACCTGCCTTCATTTCTTTGAAAAGAGACCGTAAAGGTTTATGACCTGTACATGTGGTAAACTTCCTGCCATATACAGGGCATTCGGAAAGTATTCAGACCCCTTGACTTTTTGCACATTCTGTTACGCTGCAGCCTTTTTCAAAAATGTATAAACATGTTCCTCATCAATCTACACACAATACCCCATGATGACAAAGCAAAAACAGGCTTGTAGAAATTTTTGCAAATGTATAAAAAAAAACAAAAAATGAAATATCACATTTACATACGTATTCAGACCCTTCACTCAGTACTTTGTTGAATCACATTTGGCAGTGATTACAGCCTCGAGTCTTCTTGGGTATGACGCTACTAGTTGGGCACACCTGTATTTGGGGAGTTTCTCCCATTCTTCTCTGCAGATTCTCTCAAGCTCTGTCAGGTTAGATGGGGAGCGTCGCTGCACAGCTATTTTCAGGTCTCACCAGAGATGCTAGATCGGGTTCAAGTTCGGGCTCTGGCTGGGCCACTCAAGGACATTCAGAGACTCCTGAGCTGTCTTGACTGTGTGCTTAGGGTCGTTGTCCTGTTGGAAGGTGAAACTTCGCCCCAGTCTGAGGTCCTGAGTGCTCTGGAGCAGGTTGTCATCAAGGATCTTTTCCCCAGTTTCTTCTGGTTCTAGTCCTCCTGGTTTCGGCCCTTGCCTATCCTGACTCCGTTACCCGCCTGCCTGACCACTCTGCCTGTTCTGTCTTCAAGCCTGCCTATCCCCTTGTATTGTTTGGACTCTGATCTGGTTACTGAACCCCTACCTGGCCTGACATCGAGACTGCCCTTCGTCTGGTACTGTTTTGGACTCTGACCCGGTTTATGAACTCTCGCCTGTCCCCGACCTACCTTTTATCTACCCCTTGGATTAATAAATATTGGAGCTCAACCATCTGCTTCCTGTGTCTGCATTTGGGTCTCGCCTTGTGTCCTTATAGTACTTTCCGAATGTACCCCAAACTGTACTGCTAACCCCTCTTTGTCTAGTTGGGAATAGTTATTTTCTGCTGGTTTAAGAAGCCTCCTGCTCTTTCCCCTACTGCCACTTTGTCTCTTTACGCAGCAGTGTCTGAAGAGGTGCAAAAACCTGTTATAATAGTTTAGCAGTCCCAGGTAAACTCAGTCACATTTTTATGAGCAGGTGCGTTCTGGATTGCTTGTACCTTGTCATTGAGTGGATGGATACCCGTGGCGTCCAATCTGTGTCCTAGGAACACTGCCTTATTCCCCATGAAGGTACACTTACTCCGCTTGAGACGTAAGGCCGCAATCTCCTCCCCGTCACCAGCACCTCATCTCTCCTCCCCGTCACCAACACCTCATCTCTCCTCCCCGTCACCAACACCTCATCTCTCCTCCCCGTCACCAACACGTCATCTCTCCTTCCCGTCACCAACACGTCATCTCTCCTCCCCGTCACCAGCACCTCATCTCTCCTCCCCGTCACCAGCACCTCATCTCTCCTCCCCGTCACCAGCACCTCATCTCTCCTCCCCGTCACCAACACCTCATCTCTCCTCCCCGTCACCAGCACCTCATCTCTCCTCCCCGTCACCAACACCTCATCTCTTCTCCCCGTCACCAACACCTCATCTCTCCTCCCCGTCACCAACACCTCATCTCTCCTCCCCGTCACCAGCACCTCATCTCTCCTCCCCGTCACCAGCACCTCATCTCTCCTCCCCGTCACCAGCACCTCATCTCTCCTCCCCGTCACCAACACCTCATCTCTCCTCCCCGTCACCAGCACCTCATCTCTCCTCCCCGTCACCAGCACCTCATCTCTCCTCCCCGTCACCAGCACCTCATCTCTCCTCCCCGTCACCAACACGTCATCTCTCCTCCCCGTCACCAGGACGTCATCCAAGTAAATGGTGACATGTGGAATCCCTTGACATATGCCCTTGATGGTCCTCTGAAAAAAAGCAGGACTGCTGGAGACACCAGAAGGTTAAAGTTTATACATAAACAACCCCTTGTGTGTGTTTACTGTACAATACTTCATCATGTTGCTATGCATGGCTCATGTCTAACTTTGTGAACTTCTGTCCACCAGACAGATTTGCAAATAGATCCTCTGTTTTTGGAATAGGATACTCCTCTAATTTGGATACTCTCTTAACAGTCCATTTTAATTCCCACAGTATTGTTAGGTTTTAAAACAGGCACTGCCAATTCCAAGAATTTGACTGGTTCCATAGTGTCGTCTCTCAAGAGACGGTCAATCTCTGCCACTACCTTTGACTTCATGGTATAAGGCACAGGTCTTGGTTTGTAAAACCTTGGTGTGTCCTCCTCGTCTACATAGATTTTAGTTGGGAAACCTTTCAATGTTCCTCTTGGAACACATTCTCATGCTTTGTAAACACCTCTTCCAATGTGCACCATTGACCCTCATCAATCTGATTTAATGCTCCCCATTCTAACTTCAGTTCTTTTATCCTGCCTCGACCTAGCAGATTCTGATACGACTCCTACGGGCAGCTGAGTCACTGTGTCTCTGTGCTGCACAGTTACATTAGCATTCCTCCTTGCAAAACAGCTCGAGCTCAGTGAGGTTGGATGGAGAGCATTTGTGAACAGCAGTTTTCAGTTCTTTCCACAGATTCTCGATTGGATTCAGGTCTGGACTTTGACTTGGCCATTCTAACACCTGGATATGTTTATTTTTGAACCATTCCATTGTAGATTTTGCTTTATGTTTTGGATCATTGTCTTGTTGGAAGACAAATCTCCGTCCCAGTCTCAGGTCTTTTGCAGACTCCATCAGGTTTTCTTCCAGAATGGTCCTGTATTTGGCTCCATCCATCTTCCCATCAATTTTAACCATCTTCCCTGTCCCTGCTGAAGAAAAGCAGACCCAAACCATGATCCTGCCACCACCATGTTTGACAGTGGGGATGGTGTGTTCAGGGTGATGCGCTGTGTTGCTTTTACGCCAAACATAACGTTTTGCATTGTTGCCAAAAAGTTCAATTTTGGTTTCATCTGACCAGAGCAACTTCTTCCACATGTTTGGTGTGTCTCCCAGGTGGCTTGTGGCAAACTTTAAACAACACTTTTTATGGATATCTTTAAGAAATTGCTTTTTTCTTGCCACTCTTCCATAAAGGCCAGATTTGTGCAATATACAACTGATTGTTGTCCTATGGACAGAGTCTCCCACCTCAGCTGTAGATCTCTGCAGTTCATCCAGAGTGATCATGGGCCTCTTGGCTGCATCTCTGATCAGTCTTCTCCTTGTATGAGCTGAAAGTTTAGAGGGACGGCCAGGTCTTGGTAGATTTGCAGTGGTCTGATACTCCTTCCATTTCAATATTATAGCTTGCACAGTGCTCCTTGGGATGTTTAAAGCTTGGGAAATCTTTTTGTATCCAAATCCGGCTTTAAACTTCTTCACAACAGTATCTCGGACCTGCCTGGTGTGTTCCTTGTTCTTCATGATGCTCTCTGCGCTTTTAACGGACCTCTGAGACTATCACAGTGCAGGTGCATTTATACGGAGGCTTGATTACACACAGGTGGATTGTATTTATCATCATTAGTCATTTAGGTCAAGATTGGATCATTCAGAGATCCTCACTGAACTTCTGGAGGGAGTTTGCTGCACTGAAAGTAAAGGGGCTGAATAATTTTGCACGCCCAATTTTTCAGTTTTTGATTTGTTAAAAAAGTTTGAAATATCCAATAAATGTCGTTCCACTTCATGATTGTGTCCCACTTGTTGTTGATTCTTCACAAAAAAATACAGTTTTATATCTTTATGTTTGAAGCCTGAAATGTGGCAAAAGGTCGCAAAGTTCAAGGGGGCCGAATACTTTCGCAAGGCACTGTATGTATTTATAAAAGCTAGTGAATGAGGCTGAATGAACTGTTTCGCTGCCAGACAAGGCTCCGCTGATAGCCAGGTGTAGTAGTGGTAAGGTGTTGGAACTGCTGTTGGGACTCTGCTGTTGGGCCAGCTTCATGTAGACCCTAACAGTTTGTGGGCACCGTTTGTCACCGTTACAGTGCAATGAATGTATTGTTTAGTGTTATGGCTTTTGCTGGCATGCATCCCCCAATTTTTGGTGTTTGTTTGCCCCAACAAGATTTACATTCTAAAATCGTCACTGCTAGGGGCTAAGAACAATGCGGTGTGAAAAGGCCTCACGAGGAACAAAAGGGCCAAGCACGTGCTGGTTCTGCTTGTTGCTATCCTGATGCTCCTCTTCATCAAAACAGGCCTGTTCTGCATCAGGAGGTTCTGTTAAGTCTAAAAGGAAGAAAGTGACAGGTTCAGTACGCAATATTATTTCCATATTCTTGTACTGTTATTTAACTTGACTCTCTTCCTCGCCAGGGAGAAGTGATGGACACCAAACGACATCAGCATTTTGTGTCTCATATCTGACATTTCTGTGAGATTGCTCAGTTTATTTTAGTTAATGTTTGTGTTCATTCACTTTTTTGAGGAAGTAATAGGCTTCACACAATTTGAACCTGTTCTTTCAAAAGAAGCGTTCATACTTATGGAAATAGTTCATTCTCTGACACTGTTTGAGCTTTTATGTGTCCATTTTGATTATGTAACATCGCATATAACATCTGAAAGTGTTGAGGATTAGTAGATCGCACACTGGGGAGGAGATGCATTGTTCAAATTCTTCATTTTATTTTGGAATTATTGACCCTAATCTCATCAATTGGAAATTGAAATAGTCTTCAGGTGTTCCTTCAATCAACACAGCCACCATCAACATTAATGAGGCTATTTATTGTTAATAAAACCCCATAACAGATTTTTCTTTTACTTTCAATGTATTCTTATTTCCCAATGTTTAGAGTGCATCCCCAAATAATAATTACATTGACAAGAGAGACTGCGGAAGGAGCATAACATGGTAAAAACAAAAAGGAATTCCACCAATTGACATAAAAATTATAACTTCAGTCCCTCTCCAAGCCTACCCACACCATTCGAAGAAAAGACCCAACAAATAACACTTCACCTTTATACATATTAGTGACATTTGAACATCAATATTTGTGATTTCATGAAAAACGTAGGTGGGCGATGACAGTTTTATTCAGGTCACCATCGTTTAGTTTTTCCATCTTTGACCTTCCACAACCTGAGCGGTCACGTCTACTCCCGCTCCTTCTCTCTGGCACTCGATGTCGCCAGTTTATTCATTATTATGCACACCTGCCACAATCGTTACGCGCACATGCGCCTCATGAGACTCACCTGGACTCCGTCACCTTCCTGATTACCTCCCCTATATCTTTCACTCCCTTTGGTTTCCCCCCCCCAGGCGTTATTGATTCTGTTTCTGTGTTTTATGTCTGTACGGTAGTCGTGTTTCTTGTTTTTTTCCATTTATTATTAAATTCACTCCCTGTACTAGCTTCCCGACTCCTAGCATACTCCTTACATGAGCAGGCAGCAGCTTCTGCAGAGTCATGGCCACCCGCTGGAATGGAGCAGAGCAATACCATACACACAGCTACTATAAACCTATAGCGCACATGTACAAAATCTGAAAACCTTGGATTAGGAATGATTCTCAAATTAGTGGATACATGTTTAGGACTTTTGCCTAGAACAAAACACAAAATATGATTATCTCTCAGATTGTCTCAACTGCTTTTACAAGTGTTCTAAGAACACATTTAACGGTAAGCAGTGAATGGACAGAGTTGGGATGGTGAGACACTTCATTAAAAGATTCATGCAACATCTTTCCCTGTTTACACCATGATCAGTTTGACTGTTTAGAAATGTAATGACACACAGGTGATGGGTATTATTCCCATTGCCAGAGACTTGTTTGTTTGACCCTCCACTCTCCTGGATGATCCTCCTCGGGTAGTCTGCTGTCAGGTTGTGGAGCATAATCTTATTCATGAGGCTGAGTTTAGGCCTTGTCCTGGACTAAAAAAAATATGCTCAAAGACAATTCTCATTGGCAGTTGTAATGTTTTTTATTTCAATATTAATCTATACTGTATTGAGAGAAAAAAAGCAACTAGTATTGATAGACTTTCCATATCGGTGCGTATTCACTAATACATAGTTACTATTAATAACTAATGCAGCTGAACTCACCTTAAGTGCACAGAGGTCAGTTTCTAAGCGTTGGCCAATCAGTATAGTCTCTGCGCTTACAAAGCTCAGAAGAGTCTCCTGAACATCCCGTGTGGACGAGCGTGTTCCTTTCACACGAACTTCACTGGTGCCTGAAAACCTGAGCAGAAGAGAGCATTGGTGACTGCGATGCCATCTTTGTTAAAAATGCTGGATAAAATGAATCAGTCTGTCGAGATTCTATATGAATTCTGGAGTGTTATGTGGCCCTTCCTGGTGTTGTAGTCAATGACTTCATTATCAGCTTTCACAAAAGGCATCATAGGTTACCTGCAAACTGGAGTTGACAGAAGTCACTCTAGCCAGCTCCAGACCATGAGTGGTAAAGCACTGAAGGAAGAAAGACTAAATCTATTAGTCATACAGTCAAGAAAATAACTTGACCAGATCACTAGTACGGAAGTGGTGACATCGATGTTCAAAACACACTGACCTAACTTTAATTGGCATGTCATGCAAAAGGTTGCCTATGATTTCCATAATCCAACTGTTTAATCTCACCATTTTTTTAATTTTACCTTTATTTAACCAGGCAAGTCAATTAAGAACAAATTCTTATTTTCAATGAAGGCCTAGGAACAGTGGGTTAACTGCCTGTTCAGGGGCAGAATGACAGATTTGTACCTTGTCAGCTCAGGGATTTGAACTTGCAACCTTTCGGTTACTAGTCCAACACTCTAACCACTAGGCTACCCTACTAACCACTAGGCTACCCTTTTTCACAGTCAACTGAGAACACCTCCAGGCAGCCCGTATCAGAGGCAGGTCGAGGAAGGGTACTGACAGAGGCATCTCGGCTAACTGTGTCATGGGACATGCAGCTGAGGTGGAGAAGTATGTGGGGGATACTATGTTTCCTGACATCTTTGAAAAGTTTTGCGGAAAATAGGTGCTATGCCCTTTTTGTGTTCTTATTGCCTTGAAAACGTGGCATCCAGGAATGACACCCTCACAGCACCTATGGCGTGTTTCCACTCCACCTGGAACTGAAGTAACTCAAACAGGATTACATTTCTAAATTCAGAAATGTGGAACGTAACATCATGTCCTCTCACCCTTTTTCTCAACTCCCTTCCCATTCTGGTAGTTGCACTCCTCCTTGCGAGTGTACTTTCCCACTTGGTTCATAGAGTAAGTGGCCCCACACCGACAGAAAACACTCTTTAAAGCTTCTTTACCCAGAAACAAAAACACACAAGTTGCCAATTTAGAAGTAAAACAGGACTAGCCCTGAATGCAAATACATCATAAAGCTGAAGTATGCCCTATTCTGGCATAATGGGGAATGATGAACAGAGCACGAAGAACAGCCCCATGTTGACTGCCCCACATGTTGACTGCCCCACATGTTGACAGCCCCACAGTCCTGTGTGGCTCAGTCGGTAGAGCATGGCGCTTGCAACGCCAAGCGTCGTGGGTTCGATTCCCGCTGGGGCCACCCATATGTAAAAGTAGTGGCCCCAGCCGACTTGTAAGTCGCTTTGGACAAAAGCGTCTGCTAAATGGGATATATATTGACTACAATACCCAAAGTAGGCCAGTCCTAGGGAAATGAATCATACCACAGCCTATAGGATATACTGCCTATACCAAGCATGTAAAAGGCATGCTTATGACTAAATCTGTCAAATTTCAAGAGGTGCATTTTTACATTTGGTCAGCCCTCAGCAATATACAACTGAACAATGCTTTGCTTCATACTGTACTCGCGGTCAGTGAACATCACTGAAGCCATTTTAGTCCACCTCTACATCTTTACATTTGAACTCACCTTAGCAGGGATGAAGGCAGTAGGCTGAGGTTCTACAGGAACAGGGGAAATGGGTAAAACTGTGACTGGGTATGGACTGGAGTGACTGGAGAACTAACTGAAGTGATGGGCAGAGTATAGCTTCCCTTTGGGAGGATGAAGTGCAGGTTGTTGCCCACCTGGATGTTTGTTCCCACAGGTATCATGTTCACACAGACTAGCAGAGGAAAAACACAAGCAATGACTTTGTACACACAATATCAACATGTTCCAATCTCCAACAGTCCAAGTACCCTGCCCAGTGTGTGAGAGTGTGGGAGTATCAGCCTGTTATGTTGATCCCTCTTCATCTTGTTGGCTTCCTCCAAGAAGATACGGTAGCATTCCTCCATTGCATCACTATCAGATAACTCAATACTCAAGCTCCTCAGAACTCAATAACTTGTTCATTCACTTCGTCTATGGTAAGTGGTTCAAAAGGAGCAGATTATAATTCTATTCCATTAGTTAGCCCATATAACAGCTGGCATTTTGTGATACCCGGGGTAGTGGCTGCTTGCTCTACAAAGTTTGTTGCCGGAACTGGACTAGGCAAGGCACAATCATGCCCTGGAGTTTGGCTTGGTATTTTCTGAAGACATGGCACTGATGATACGCTTTGTACAAGTGACCAGAAGCTCTGTGTTGCTGGCTGCTTATCTCTCTGGGGTCTCAATGACGAATTTATGGGGGGAGGAGATCGAGGGAGGGACTAAAACCTTGGGAGGTAGTGAAGATACATGTCCATATAAGACTTCATTGGGTTGAAGAGGGTTACTGTTCTCAGCACAGTTGAAGGCAAGCTCACTTTCAAGCAATTCAGGCTCTGCCATCAGTAAGTCAACATCCGCATAACCAACGGGATCATTATTGTGAGGTGTCTGTAAAGATGAAGCATCCCTTTTGGGACATTCAAGATCTGTCTCAGTTACTTTCCGCAGTGGCCTCAGCCTCTTGGTAACAAACTATTCTCTCACTTTCACTCCTCAGGTTTTCCAAGCATTTTGACAGGTCATCAAACACACTCAGCACTGGGTTTACCTTCAATTCCCTGACTAGCAGAAACACTAGATATGACAACACTTATAACCTTATCTTTCACAATCTCAGACACTGCAGGTGGGGATATGACTTTGACTACTTAAGGACTAGGAGTGGACACGGGAAGTGGAATAGCAAGTGGAGCATCAGCCACAGCAGGAACAGCAACAGGGTGGAATTCCGCATTGACTTCCTGTGGAGGGTTTGTGGTGGTCTTACAGGGCTTCTGAGCTCGACTCTTCTTCCTGTCGCTCTCCAGAGGTGGAATATCAATGATGAGGACCCCTTCTTCATCAGAGTCGTTAACTAGCTTGTGAGGGAGTGGGCTCTTGAGAAGGTGGCCTAGTTTGGTTCCCCTTACAAACATTCTCTCTCATCCTGTTAACACCTTGCCCACTTAACCCTGTACTTAAAACAACGGCTAGATAACAAAGAAGTGAGAAGGGCTATTATTCCAAATCAATCTTCTGTTCGGAGCTGTCAAACATGTACTTCCTCCTAGAAGGAGAATAGACTGTAGTGGGCTTTCTGTGCGTAAGATTTGGCGCTATTTCCATTCAAATCTTCACCTGCCGTTTCAGATTTGGGAATCGAGACTTTCTTGGACTCTGCTTTGACTGTTAATCTGCACAGTTTGGTCAAGGGATCATCTCCTCTGCTCCTTCTCTACCTCATTCACAGTCTCTATTTCCTTGTTAATCCTCTCCAACTCCAAAAGGCAAGGGTCTTTGTCCTCATTGACCTGTGGGGCTGTAACGATCTTTGTCTTCATCGGATGAGGAGTAGGAAGGATCGGACCAAAACGCAGCGTGGTAAGTGTCCATGATTATTTATTATACCAGAACACAAAAATACAAAATAACGACGTGAATGTAAGAAATGAAAATTGAAACAGTCCTGAAAGGTGAAAACAGGAAACAACTACCCACAAACACCATGTGGGAAAAGGCTACCTAAGTATGGTATTCAATCAGAGACAACGATAGACAGCTGTCTCTGATTGGGAACCATACCAGGCCAAACACATAAAAATAGAAAACATAGAACACAAAACATAGAAGGCCCACCCCAACTCACGCCCTGACCAAACTAAAATAGAGACATAAACAAGGATCTAGGGTCAGGACGTGACAGCTACATCCGCAATAACATCTGCTAAATATGTGCATGCGACCAATAAAATGTGATTTTATGGAATAACTCTCACCTGTCTCTGTGTTTTCCCCCATTCAGAGTCACTGATGTCATTCTGTCCATTTAGTAAAATGTCTGGGATATGTTAAGAATTTCATGGACATCACAGAGATGGTTGAGAGGAGGAAGGAACTGACTCCAGAGTCTGCTCGCTATTCATCATGACAGTGAGTAGCCTTTCTAGCAGCATTCAGACTGGGTACTTACTGTTTATATGGTTCTAGGTATCCATTTGGCTTAATGAAACCAGGATATGGGTTGTGAAACAATCTGTCAGGATATACGTTTCAGGAAGGGTTTGGATTCTTAACCTTTAGTTCCTCAGTGAATATTTTCTTAACTCTATTTCTTGAACTGCATTGTTGGTTTAGGGCCTGTAAGTAAGCATTGTATTCTGCGCATGTGACAAATACATTTGGATTTGATTTGATTTTAGTTAGAAGAAATTAAATGTCTTCATACTAGCAATCAGTTTACGATGATGTGAAATGCAACCAAGGATTGTATATGTTATTATTTTGTTTACCAAAGTCATGGACCACCATGGACTTGGTTGTGGTGGGCTCACACATCACAGCGGAACTGAGAACAGCCATCCAAAGCAAGCACACTGGTGTCAGGCGCCGTCAAGCCAAATCAACAAACCACACTTTTGCCAGAGAGTGTCAGAGAAATCATGGGTAGTCTAAGTGGTTTAGATATACGTTTATATCTAACTTGACTCAATTTAATTTATCCAAATCACTACATGAAGTATTTGAATTTATTATGGATCCCCATTAGGGCTCAAGAAAAATTAAGGCAGTTATACATTTGTAAAAACATGACAGTACATTCACAACAGATTTCACAACATATTATATGTGTAGAGTAGAGCTTATTGATGCTCAATGTAACCCATAGCAGTTATCGCCTCTGTAGCTGTTGTCAAGCCATTCAGGTCTTTACCTTAACCCATTCTGGCCGATTTCAGGAGTTAGTTTAGTATATTTGGATAGGAACAAGCACAAACACATTGAACAAACAATTGTCCTATGCATTGCCCTGTAGTGTTTCCTAACTCACGCTCATTTTCAACACCTATCCCAAGTCGGACTTGAATGGAAACCAAAGCTAAGAAACAAGTGCATAATCAATGTTTAAAATAATAATCACATAAAAAAACATATCTGTACATTATCATAGTTATATCACAAAGCAGATGTCAGTCAACAATTAGACGCACAAAGCAAATCTCATACATGCCCCTAATATATACAACTTGGATGTACAGCGCTCTTAATGGAAGCACTTCATACAGTTCATACATGATTGCAATATTGGAGCAGTTGCAACCAGCTGTTGTTGTTTCTTTTGAATGTATTGACATGTTCCCGCAGTTTATGTTCTTCTGATAAAGTGTTCCATGCATGTGTCTCCTCGGTAAGAGGACTGCCCTACGGTAAATTTATATAGATGGACCTTGCAGTTTCCCTTGGTGCACCCCCTGGTGGACATTCCAGGCCATTGCAGCTTCTGTATGTGTTTGGTCAGGGATTCAGTGGCAATACCATTGAGACACTTAAACACAAGCTTCACATTTGCAAATCTGATTAAGTTTTTAACAGCTCAGTACATTGTACTTTTTCAGGATGTAACAGTGATGGTACCCGTGCATGTTTTTGCACCAATATTTTCAGCGCACACTTATAGAGTGACTCTTAGGGTCTCAGCACTGTCTGGCTGGCCTGGAACCAGGATGTTAAACAGAGTGACATGCGAGAGAACTCCATTGCATGTAAGAATAAAAAAGGCACTGTCAAGACACAGACAAGGTCTTCCTTAGTCTGAAACAGTAGAAGCTTGCTTTGATAGTCCTACTGATCTTTTTAGCATGTTTGTCCAACTTCATATTTTACCTCTGTGACTTGTTTGTCTTTTCTTTGATACGGACAGAGAGCGACTTTGTCACTGGCAGCTTCCTTGTTGAGAAACAGATTGAGACTGTTTACTTTACATTCAGTCAGACAGAGTTCAACCAGGTGGCCACTGAGTCCAGGTGTTTTGTCAAATGTTTATTGACATCAGCACAGGTTTTATCAGACACATAGACACATAGAACAGTGTCATCAGCGTACATTTGAAGGCCGGCACTTACTGGCTCTATGTCATCATACTGGCTCTATATTTCCTCTGTTATCATACTGGCTGTATATCTCCTCTATTTCATCATACTGGCTGTATATCTCCTCTATGTCATCATACTGGCTGTATATCTCCTCTATTTTATCATACTGGCTGTATATCTCCTATGTTATCATACTGGCTGTATATCTCCTCTCTGTCATCATACTGGCTCTATATCTCCTCTATGTCATCATACTGGCTGTATATCTCCTCTATGTCATCATACTGGCTGCATATCTCCTCTATGTCATCATACTGGCTGCATATCTCCTATGTCATCATACTGGCTGTATATCTACTATGTCATCATACTGGCTGTATATCTCCTCTATGTCATCATACTAGCTGTATATCTCCTATGTCATCATACTGGCTGTATATCTCCTCTATGTCATCATACTGTCTGCATATCTCCTATGTCATCATACTAGCTGTATATCTCCTATGTCATCACATTGGCTGTATATCTCCTCTATATACTTAGAGTTATCTTCAGTGGCTGGACTGCATTCTGGGCTCGGTGCTATCACGTTTCAGGAGAAGACCCAGATGCAGACAGTGTCATAGTAACAAAAGTGTATTACTAGGGCAGGAAAAACGACAGGTCAAGGGCAGGCAGAGGTCAGTAATCCAGATCGGAGTCCATAAGGTACACAACGGCAGGAAGTCTCGGGGTCAGTGCAGGCAGACATCAATAATCCAGGGTGGTGTGACAAGGTACAGAACGGCAGGCGGGCTCAGGGCAGGCAGAACGATCAAAACCGGGAAACCAGGAACTAGAAAAAGACAGGAGCAAGGGGAAAACCCCTGGTAGGCTTGACAAACAAAACGAACTGGCAACAAACAAACAGAACACAGGTATAAATACACTGGGGATAATGGGGAAGATGGGTGACACCTGGAGGGGGTAGAGACAAGCACAAGGACCGGTGAAACAGACCAGGGTGTGACAGGCGCAGGGTATTGTGCCGGTCCATCTTGACACTGTCCATTGCCCTGTCCAGAGTAAAATATTTTGACCCAGTGTGGATCGATCTTTGCAGAGTGGGGTATGGGCTTGCTTCAATGTAAACAAAGCAATCTCCATTGGAACAGTTAATTAGTTGGTTCTGACATAGAATCATGCGTTTCATCACTTTCCCCACAGATTTGCAGCCTGCTTTAGTTAGAAACTAATTCAGCCAGCTCTTTGGTTGTCTTAGGTCTCTCTTTATGTAGTGTTGTGGTGTCTCTCTTGTCGTGATGTGTGTTTTGTACTATATTTTATTTTTAATTTTTAATCCCAGCCCCTGTCCATGCAGGAGGCTTTTTGCCTTCTGGTAGGCTGTCATTGTAAATAAGAATTTGTTCTTAACTGACTTGCCTAGTTAAATAAATAAAGGTAACTTGGACTGAGTCCTGATTGGCCATGCATGACTTCAGACTGAAAGGGTTGTTTTCCTCGAACACTACATGCTTTCCACAGACAGATATTCCTCTAATTGGAGTTTTGCCCTTGCTTCCTTTTATGTAGATGGATACACCAGAGTGCTCTAGCTCTCTGTACTGACCTAAGGTGGCCTGGGTGGATTTCCTGGGTGAGGCTATGGTAGAGCTCTTCTTCTTTCAGAGGGTTAGCTGTGGCCTCCTCCCTTGTAAGGATTTCTCTCTCCAAAATGAAGATAGGAAGAACAGTTTCCCTTGACGTGTTGCACCTGGCAAATGTACTGCAAGCCTCCTTTTCTTTACCATTTTCCTTGATGCTGCTTGATGTGCCTTCATGCACTCGGCCATGTTGACTGGTTCTGATTTCCCTATATTATGTCAAAAATCACAACAAATGCTTTCTATCATCACAAAAATACTTATCTAAGATTGTCGGGAGTAATGGAGTGAATTTAATTTCCGCTGTATAAACATTGGATGGTTGATTTTGTACTATATATTCACTAGGCCACCAGACTGCTAAGAGATTTCAGGCCCTGGGATTGATTAGTGTGCAGGACTTGCAGCTCTTCCCATTGGCTGACCTGGTGAGGGAGTTCAGAGCCTCCAACGCTCATCGTCTCCAGAATCTAGCCTTGGACATAGATGACACTCCAGTCACCCCACTGAAAACTAAAATCTGATAAATGAAAGGACCTTGTGATTTAAACCGTTTTCAGCTAACACTGATACAGTGCACATATTGATATGTCTTTCTGTCTTTTGTCTCCATATCTTCGTAATATCCCAGTCTTTTAGCGATGAAGACTCCCTTCATGAAAAAGTCCTCAACCAAAGATTTGTTGAGTAGCCTTCTACACAGTTATTCATAAGGTTTGAACTGCAAGGTGCAGAAACAGCTAAGTCTGTAAGTAGTGTTTCTGCATTAAGTTTAACTTCAGAATGCTGTCTTGGTTTCAGGATGCATAAAGATGGCAGGCAGGCTCTGACACTTCGACTCACCATCAGGCGCTACTCAGCAACCAACAAACGGTTCAGCCGGGAGAGCAGGCAGTGACCATCCTCAACCACATTGAGCAGAAGATCAGCTCTGGTATTGTCAAATAATTCTCACACAAATAAGGAGTATATTTTGTCTGTACGTCATTACGATTTGAAAATGGACTACCAATGGCTTTGGTAAATATGCAGTAACTATTGATTAGAACCTGCTGTAAATCTACATTTTAATAGTACATTAATTTCTAAGGTTGGATTTCACAGATCTTAAATGGTAGATCAGTTACTGTACATTTAGCAACTTATCCCACTTAAATCTGCTGTGTTGTCCATCAGGCGACAGTGATGCCTTGGCACAGCTGGTCACCATGGCCATGAAGCTCTTCCACACCAGCACAGGCTTCCACCTCACCCTCCTCAACATGTGCTTCAGTAACATGCAGGCCAGGTGTGCTGCTGTCAGCAAGGCATGCATCTGTGCCTTCTTCACACACAGATC
The DNA here is from genome assembly GCF_036934945.1 of Oncorhynchus masou masou. Taxonomy (NCBI): domain Eukaryota; kingdom Metazoa; phylum Chordata; class Actinopteri; order Salmoniformes; family Salmonidae; genus Oncorhynchus; species Oncorhynchus masou. Next base: position 38,533,016 of record NC_088236.1, on the reverse strand, counting down.
TCTTGAGAAAACCCAGGCCTCCTATGTGTCAGGTAAGACATCTGGATTTCACCCATAAGATATCAACTAATATCTCTGTCTCAGGCCTTACCCCTGCAATATGCACTCCCTAAGGGTCATCTTTGGAATTGTAAAAATGTGCATAATTTCTCTCTCTCTCCATCTGCTATAAGATGATCCGTCTCAAAGTGTGCTTGGTAACCTCACAGTGCAGGCTGGATCTGATGTTGAAGGTAGGACAGAGTGGTTGACTGGTCAGGATGCATCACAGGGGATACCAGACACACCTTCCAACCTTAGCATAGCCCTGAGGCCTCCCATCAGCAGCCAAGGTTGGGTGAGAGCTGCGTAGGTGGAACAGTAGATGATAAAAGGACCAACAGTCCTGGTTTGACAGATTTTCCTGGATTGCCCCCAAACATTGATCCTGAGGTGTTCAGACTCCTGCCTGGTGACATCCAGAAAGAATTATTATCACCTGCCTACCCGAGACCGTCCAGGGCCACCTCAGCCGGAGCCAGCAGACAGCCCACTCATCTCACAACCATCTTTCAGAACAGCCTGCCTCTCTCTCTCAGCCTGTTCCATGCAATCTAAATGACTCATTTCACAGCACTCCCAGAGACCATAAATAAACTGCCAAGGGCTTTGACAGACAGCCCAACGCACCAACAACCAACAAACACAAGGAACTCACAGTCACCTCCTTGCAGTCTTCACTCACAGACCGCTTGGAGGAGGGAAACTCCTCTACAGGCCTTGTGTCACAAAGGCAGTCGGCTGACTGTGGATTTCCAGATATTCATACAGATACACTATACAGTTAATTCGGAACGTATTCAGACTCCTTGAATTTTTCCACATTTTGTTAATGTTCAGCCTTATTCTAAAATGGATTAAATAGTTTATTACCTCTTCAATCTACACACAATACCACATATCAACAAAGCAAATGTATAAAATAAAAAAAAACGGAAATATCACATTTACATAAGTATTCGGACCCTTTACTCAATACTTTGTTGAAGCACCTTTGGCAGCGATTACAGCCATGAGTCTTCTTGGGTATGACGCTACAAGCTTGGCTGTGTGCTTAGAGTCGTTGTCCTGTTGGAAAGTGAACCTTCGCCCCCAGTCTGAGGACCTGAGCACTCTGGAGCAGGTTTTCATCAAGGATCTCTCTGTACTTTGCTCCTTTCATCTTTCCATCCATCCTGACTAGTCTCCCAGTCCCTGCCGCTGAAAAACATCCCCACAACATGATGCTGCCACGTCATAGGATGGCACCTTTCCAACTAGTCAGTTCGTCAAATGTTTGCCCTGCTAGAGCTGCCCCGGTAAACTGTAAGTGCTGTTATTGTGAAGTAGAAACATCTAGGAGCAACAACGGGTGGGCCGTGAAGTGGTAGGCCACACAAGCTCACAGAACAAGACCCCCGAGGGCTGAAGCATGTAAAAATCATCTGTCCTCGGTTGCAACACTCAGTTCCAAACTGCCTCTCGAAGCAACGTTAGCACAATAACTTTTCGTCAGGAGATTGATGGGTTTCTATGTCCGAGCAGCCACACAAAAGCCTAAGATCACCATTCGCAATGCTACGCATCGGCTAGAGTGATGTAATGCTTGCCGCCATTGGACTCTGGAACAGTGGAAACGCGTTCTTCCCCTCCCTCTGCCTTCAGACACTAGATAAGGGTTCAGAGGTCAGGGGTTGTCTCTGTGTCCACACGGTGGTCAGGGTGTTTGTAGTGGACAATCAGAGGGATGGCCATTACTGGCCCATTGAGAGGGAACAAGGGCTTGACTAGACTAGGGGATCCAGAATGGACCAGTACAAACACACAGGGAGCAGCTGTACTCTTGACTTACGGGATTAGCACTTTCTGTTACATCAGTAAAAATGGTTGCATGGTGTCAATGGAATCCTCTTTTAACGATAAGAGGACGGCACTTAATTACTTTTGATAAATTCAAACAAAGTATATATTTTTTAATTGACAAATAATTTATTAGATAAATAGTTGCTATAAATAACATATTAGCAACATAATATTAACCAACATTTTACAAAAAGCATATTAATCACAATAGCCTTGAGAAAAGATGGTAAAATAAAAATCTTTGGCTACATGACATGCCTATTGTACAAAAAGAGCAAGATGGATAAATCAACAAAAACTATTCCTGTTATGTTTTCAGTCCTACAATTGAAACATATTTCACACTTCACCATCTGGCAGTCGGAAGAACAAATCTGTGTTTGGTGGATGACAGGAGAACGTTACCTGCCCAAATGTATGGTGCCAACTGTAAGGTTTGGTGAAGGATGAATAAAGGTCTGGGGCTGTTTTTCATGGTTCGGACTAGGCCACTTAGTTCCAGTGAAGAGAAATCTTAACACTACAGCATACAATGACATTCTAGACAAGTCTATAGTTCCAAATTTGTGGCAACAGTTTGGGGAAGGCCCTTTCCTGTTTCAGCATGAAAATGACCCCGTGCACAAAGCGAAGTCCATACAGAAATAGTTTGTCGAGATCAGCATGGAAGAATTTGACTGGCCTGCACAGAGCCCTGACCTCAACCCCATCAAACACCTTTGGGATGAATTGGAACCCCGACTGCGGGCCTCATCGCCCAACATCAGTGTCCGACCTCACTAATGCTCCAACATCTTGTGGCTGAATGGAAGTCCCCACAGAAATGCTCCAACATCTAGTGGAAAGCATTCCCAAAAGAGTGGAGGCTGTTATAGCAGTAAAGGGGGGGACCAACTCCATATTAATGCCCATGATTTTGGAACGAGATGTTCAATGAGCAGGTGTCCACTGACTTTTAGTATGTAGTCTAGACCTGGTATAAAAATGATGTAGAAACGGTGTGTGACACAATAGAAGTTACCCCCACATGCCTCCCCACAAGTTGACCTCAAGATGATGTCCTAACGCATTAGAAAGGGAAAAACTCAGTTTAGAGTATTAGCCAACTTGTTGAGATTCCAGAGGAATAAGAGGGAGAATTGACTTTTAGAGGTGTTTACAAAGCTCCCAGTTTGCTGAGTTCCATTGAAATCCACATAAGCACACATTATTTGTAGACAGGGCCGCAATCCAGTTATTAAAGAGCTTTTTTCCCCCCTGAGAAATACCAGAAAACACAAGGTCTGTGAACACTGCACTCTGTGGTTATTTTTTTAGCTGGAAACTCCTCCCTTATAGCATGTGAGAGGGGGAAAGGTTCAGGCAATAGCTATGTGTTTGCCAAGGACTGGTTGAGCTCCCTGAATGGAAGTTGGCAGTACCTCTGGCTAAATCGGTAAGATTGAATTTATTTATTGTTTTTCTCCAATCTTGGTAGAGTGAAGTTCATGCATTTTGTAGCAGCATCATTGAGTGGCATATTGGTTTACTCATCTCCAGGCATTTCATCAGGCATTATATTGTCTGTCACACTGTATTTTCGGGGGCATTATAGTTGGCCTACATTTGCTGAAAAAGCATTTTGAGACGTTCCTTATGTGCACAATGGACATTTATCTTCAAGAGAATATGCATACAGATTAGTTTGTTCTATGGATAACTTGCACATTCTCTGCATACAAAATAAATATTGTCCAATGTCTTAAATATTTCGGGCATCACAGACACATGCCATTGAAAGAATTTAATCAGGCCTACTTTTGCTCATCTTTCAATAAAGACACCAGACAACTGAGCAGAAATATCATATTGATAATCCACACTGGAAATGAGTCAGCATTTCATTTTGGCATCTCATTCCTTTTTCAGTGCCTAAGGAATCTGAGACAGGCCATTTCCAAGTATGATTGGAAATAAAACATTTTAAATAAACTACAAGGTTGTGCTTTTAGACTGTTCCCAACACAATAATGGATCGATTGAAGTCCGTGACGGTAATGATGTGAAAATGTCAACATCCCTTTTGATATTTTCTTCCACTTGATCGTCATACACATACTACAAGATGCTTTGTCATGCTATTACTCAAATAAAGAGTTACCGGTGTAACTGAATGAGCTACAGGAGCCCAAGCTCTTTCTGCCCTCTTTGTATTCTGTCTCTGTACCATTTGAGAGTGTACTGTATGTAGACAATGAATAGAAGCCACATGTTTAGAGCTTTCCTGCAGCTCACACAGGACAGCCACTTGACCGCTCATGTGAAAGCTGGGTCGAGTCATGTGCCTGCTCTGCTCTGATCGGCTTTTAATGACTCGAGTTGTGACGGTCTACGAAGCCCCTGTGATCATGAACCCACTGACTGGGAATTTCAGCTGTGTGTTAGGCCAATATTTGCCTCTTTGTTCAATCCTTTTAGGGCACTTTGTAGTATACTGGCTATATTTACAGTACTTACAATGAAATTTACAATAGCCTATATCTGTATGACAGTTTCAAAGTATATTAGTTAAGGGCACGAATCAAGCCAGCAATGTCTTCTGGGAGACCTGTATTCAATTTTCTGAAGTCCTGGCAAAGTAATAGTAATTCCGCTGTATTAATTGTTGCTGTATTAATTGTAAGTGTGGTGAATGTACCACCATTCACAGTAATGTCTGTAATGTCAGTTATGGCTATATTTGCGAGTAAGATGTGACTATAATAGCCTACAGTACTTTGGTTTCATATTTTCGGGCAGGTTTGGCACGAGGCTGCACAATGACGACTGATTGGGATTACGACTACCTGATCAAGCTCTTGTCGTTAGGGGACTCTGGAGTGGGGAAGACCACTTTCCTCTACAGGTACACCGACAACAAGTTCAACCGCAAGTTCACCACCACAGTGGGAATAGACTTCAGGGAAAAGAGAGTGGTGAGTCGTGCTGCTTTACTTGTGTGCAGCCCATGACATTCCTTCCAAACACATCATTCATGTTCAGTCATCCTTGCTCCACACCAGCTTCCAATGATAATGTGGTTATACAAATCCAAATGTTGAATATTGGATGGAATAGTAGGGGATCAACTCACAATAAAAAATAGAACATTTGTTGAAAACATATTCCAGAGCCAAAGAGCATGGCTTTGGTCCCAGCTCTTGAGATGACACTTCTTCTACAACTGTCTTGTGTCTCCAGACGTATTTGGGGACTGGCTCTAATGGAACAACAGAGAAGACTTTTAAAGTGCATCTACAGCTCTGGGACACAGCAGGGCAAGAGAGGTAGGCCACAACAAGCAGACAGTACATGTGATATCGGAACTGTCCTTCTCTGCAAGTCTGTCACATTTCACGGTATTTGCCGTTTTTCTAGGAGTATAATGTATTTAGAAATTCAAAGGCAATTTTGTATCATTGTAAGATGAGCATTTTCAATGGTATAATCCATATCCTTAACGTTACCAGTGTTCGAACATTGTTGTAATTGTATAAATTCCAGGTTCAGAAGTCTCACTACAGCCTTCTTCAGAGACGCAATGGGCTTCCTTCTTATGTTTGATCTGACCAATCAGCAGAGTTTTCTGAATGTCAGGAACTGGATGAGTATGTCTCAGCACACGTATCTCCCAAAGCACTTAGATCAATGTCAGCCTATTGTCAGTTTGAATCATCCATTTAGTAGAGGATGTAAGTACAATACCACATTGATAGTGTATTTTACGTTGTATTTGGCATTTTAGTAAATGATCTCAATCTAGCAGGGTAGGTTACTGTTTGTGATACAAATACTAACTTACATATCCATCAATAACTGGAATTTGATTACCTCTTGTTGTGATTGTTCAGGTCAGCTACAGGCAAATGCCTATTGTGACAGTCCAGACATAGTCTTAGTTGGCACCAAAGCAGACCTCAAAGACCTGAGAGATGTACAAGGAAAACAAGCCAGGGACCTGGCGGACAGATATTGGTAAGTGAGATGGATACCTGCTTGCTCAGGACAAAGTTCTGCTACCTCTGCGAAATGTGATCTGACCATTGGCACGGCTCTCTTCTCCAGCGAACCTCCATGAACTGAGGGTGTTTGAGTTCATAGTTTTAGCACAACTGTAAAGCATTCGTACCGATCTAGAGCGAATGCTCCAAACAGAAGGAGTACTATTGTACTCCTTCTGTTAATTCACCAGGAGGTTGAGTCAGTTAGCTACTACCATCCACTCTATAGAGCCTCTTCAGCATCTTTAAAAGCCCAGTACAATCAAACATGTGGTTTCCTGTGTTTTATATGTATTTCCACACTGAGATTAGAATAATACTGTGAAATTGTGAAAATTATTATAATGGCCTTTTAGTGTAAAAGCTGTTTGAAAATACTGGCTGAAATTTCAGCCTGTTTAGGTGGGATGGAGATTTGGTAAATGAGTTAATAGACCAATAAGAAAGAGAGTTCCAAACCTCTCTGCCAATAACGGCTAGTGAAATTTCCCCCCCTACCAGACCGTCTGAGAAATTTCTCTTTGCTAAGAAGATATTTTTGCTTATTTCTGACCATTTAAATTAAAAACAATCACAGTAATGTGCTTAATTGTTACCCAGAATTGATTTGATATTAAGATTACAAATGGCTGCATTAGACCATTAAAATAAGTATGACCCTATTAGAAATAAATCACAATTCAACTGAACGTTGTGGCCTTCAACCATTCATTAATAATCACTATAATCAGTATAGTGTTCAGGTTAATAAGTCCCTCCCTTTCTCCCTAGTGTACCCTATTTTGAGACGAGTAGTGCCACAGGGGATGAGGTAGACCAGGCAGTGACCACTCTGCTGGACCTGGTGATGAGGCGCATGGAGCAGAACACAGAGGGGCCTGTATCAGAGGCTGCCAATGGGAGCGCAGTCATTAACAAAGTGGCCGAAACCTCCACCAGCAGGAAGTGTGACTGTTAGGATGTCAGCCACATTTCATGGACATGTGGTTGGCTACATTCAGAACGAAGGACCATTCATTCTAATGTGTAACTATTGCATCATAGGAGTTTTATTATATTGGAAAAGTTCAATTATCCCATACAGTATTTTAAGGATGTGTATTATCCTCTTATGTAATAATGTGTGTTTATTTTTGGATTGATAACTGCTGCACTGGATATTTATTCCCAACCTGGTCAGTATTATTTTCAGTCTGTACTTGTGATGTATGTTATTGACCAGAAACAAGCAACATAACACACAATCCAGTTTTATAACATTGTAAAATGATTAAAAAGTAAATGAAAGCACCATGTGTAGATCTCAAGCCAATATTTGTAATATGACTAGGCTTTGTGTGATTCTAAATGGTTAAATACTAATCAAACCTGTTTGAAGAAGAGTCGTATGTAAAAAGTATGTTCCTTTTTTATTTGACACATTGAGGCGTCGATGGAAGGAAAATGCAGGCACATACATTTATAATTGACAATATATAATCCAAAACTGATTATGCAACAACTCATTCACAGTCATGGTTACATTTCTTATATATGAATGAGAAAATCTATTATTGTGTTACAAACATAGATAGCAAAGTGCATTACAGGATCCATGAGTTCTACTGTATACGACAAAGAGCACATTTGGTACTTAAGCTTGATTATTACTGGAACAAAATTGTCATGCACATTTAAGAAAGTATAGAAAATGTTTAGAGGTCATAAGTACTGACAGAAAGAAAATATTAAATTGTATTAAAACCTAAGTCTTAAGAATAAATGCTGTCATTTTAAACACAATTAATGTCAGTTTTACCAATAATTGCCTTTTGACATGAAAATGACTGGCTGCTTTGATGACTTATCAGTTTGTTCTTATCAAATAAATACATGCAAGCACAAACTTGGGGTGATTTTCAATCCGGGATTCTGTTAGTACCTTTCCTTTTGAACACAAACGCGTCTGCACACACATTGGACATTTTGCTCTAAGGAAATGTGGGGAAGCATACATTCTCTTCATTTATGTGAGTAGTACTGTAGTTTTCTTTGGAGATGATCAGTACATGGAAGCATTTAAAGGAGGACATTCATAGAGGCATTATAATTCAACAACAGAGCCCATTAGACAAGACACAAAAGGCAAATATACCACACAACTACCCAAGTGTTTTCTATGTCAGGAAATCATTTGACAACACATCAAATAAAAAACATAAATTGAATGAAATATATTGTTGTACATTGGTTGCCATACTTAAGCCAACATTTTAAATCACATCACATTCAGATGAATGAGTATCTCTTGTTTAATGGGCTTTCTTTGGTGTATTTACTTTTAAGAAATAAACATTAGTGAAAATATTAATCTAATTTAATCTAAAATCGAATCTACGCGACCAGGGTATGGACTAAGAGTAAACTACTACCTAACAAATTAATGGCACATTCGTATCATATATTTGTGTCATAATAATGACAGACAGTACTATGATGGGAAAAAAAACGGTCTGTTCTAAAATACATGAGCATGACACCCATGGTCGATGTAATACTGACTAACTTGTCTTTTAAAAGTACCAATAATCAATCTGGTTCATGAGCATAGTAAATCTGAACTTATAAGAAAAATGTTTTAAGGTAAATTCCAAAGATTTTCTACCCCTGCTCATAAGGGCAATCCCATATCTTGTGCATGACATGTACACTATGACGAAACCCTCTGTCTAATAAATACAGCCAACTTGTTGTGTTTTCACCAACCTCACCTCCTTCCCAATGTGAGCATGTGCTGTGAGTCATCATGTGGCTATCATATGGTACCGTTTGAGCAAAGTCAATGTACAGACATCAATGGTTAAATCCTGAAAGCTACAGTACCAATCCATACCCAATCCTCTAACATAGTGGAGCTTGACTCGATACAGTATATGTTTCATGTAACACTTTGTTGAGGAGAGTAAATATAATCTAGAGATATAAAAATAAAGTTACATTAGTTTTTTAATTGTCAGAAAGGTAAAACAAAGAATTTTGGTCCCAGTTGTTTGATAGGAATTTCTGCCTTAAAACAGCTTTCATACAATGTTTCTGGTGCTGTTTAAATTAGAATATCAGCACAAATAATTTGTTAGTTTCTTACATGCAGTGTCATTCAATATTGTATCATGCTCTTTGTACAAGGTGCTACAATTATTCAACAAAACTTAACTTCTCTGGATTATGTCTCAAAAGTCAAAGTAATGTATACACCGAGTGTACAAAACATTATGAATACCTTCTCTTTCCATAACATAGACTGAACAGGTGAAAGCTACGATCCTTTATGGATTTCACTTGTCAAATCCACTTCAATCAGATCAGTGTAGAGGAAGGGGAGGAGACAGGTTAACGAAAGATTTGTAAGCCTTGAGACAATATTAGGAAAGTGTTCTTAAAGTTTTGTACACACAGTGAATGTAGTGGGAAGCAGCAAAACCCTGTGTTGACACATGGGTCATAACATGAGTTCTGTGTTCAGTGTTTGACTAAAACCAAAAAAATGCTGCTACGGGTATATGCACCCCACAAGGTAAAGACTGGTTGGTGAAATTCCTTTTCCCTTTAGCAACATGGTGTTCAATGGTATTTTGAAAATAGATAAGAGTTGAAGTCGTATGAAACTAAAAACAAAATTCTGACACTTTTTCTGAATGTTTTGTTCAATTACTAAAGAAAAATTCTTAAAGCGGGATGATAACAACAATATATATACTTTAAAGTGTACTGTAACTAAGCTCAGTCTATGGCTTGGTGTTGGAATGTAGATTATTCATTCGCAAATGTAAATATTACCAGAGCGATCACCAGAATCTCAGTGAAATAGTGGGACTGTGGCTATCGCTACAGTATCTTTATCGAAATAGGGCAGCAATTATATACATTAAGGGGCATTGTAAACAAATCTCACTGCTACAGTAGTTAGCAGTGCAGTGTGCTGGCTGGGCCCATTGGCTGTCTGCTGGCACCTGTGGTACTTCACTGTATGCTGAAAAGGGATGGAAACTAGACAATGTGTCTGCTTGCACCTCAGTGGGAGCATTTGCATCTGATAAAAAAAATAAAAACATTCCTTCTCTTAAATCCTTCCCTGAGACTAAGCAGTGATATCAAAAGAACAATCAAATCCCTTTGAAATAAGGCTATAGCCTAATAATAATTATGCCCCCCACCTCACCCCTACATTCTGGAAAAAACTTTCGTTTGGAAATAGTGATTATTTTTCATAAAATGTATGTGTGTTGTATTGATCTATTTATCCCAATAATTATGATAGCAATGCAAATAATGTCATGTGAAATATTGTATGGTAAGTACTATGATAGTGTGACATAATATATTCAGCATCATAATGACATCAACCAGTAATCCACATTTGAAATACTGTGCCATGTTCCTCGCAACCTAAAGTGTGAATTACATACCCTATGACGAAGCTGAAAGGCAAGATGCAGTGGTGGTATGATGGTGTGTTTCTGGAGTGAAAGAGTAATACATCTTACTACTAAATCATGCATTGTCTGCTTCGAGTCGCAAAATATGTTATGTGAGCGCAAGGTCAGCTGCTGTGTTGGAGCTCCACCAAATGAATTTCTTGACGCACTGTCACCCAGGCTGGAATGTCTAAGAACAGTGTGAAAGGCTCAGCTTGGTCACACCTTCTCCATGCATCTTGTAAAGCAGCTTAAACTCACTGGGCAGCTGGTGGGTCTCCTGCCACTTGGTGGTAAACTTGGTTCCTTTCTTGTCGTAGTAGTGGTAGGGCAGCTCCTTGCCTGTGTTGGGATCCCAGCCGAAGGGCCAGAAGCCATACAGATGGATCTCCTCACACATGGCCGAGGCCAGAGTGTACATGAGGATACCAGTGCTGAGTCGCTTCGGGGACAGGTTCTTGGTCTTCCAATATCTATGGGGGAAAAGTAAACACTTTTTTTGGACAATGAAGTGTTCGACAGATGGCAAAAAAGACAGTCAGAAAAAATCATAAGGAATAAAGTTTTGAAGTGTCTGTCCTATATCTAAGCGATATAAGAAAGCTTAGGAAATGTTTTAGCTTTTTTTGGCACAAAACTACCTCCATACTTCCATTCGTGTTACCTTCAGACAATTCCCATGACACTTGTGTGTGTCATAGAGCAAAACAGAAAGCCCCCCCTTTCCATAGTGGGGTCCTATTAGTTTCTTAAGCCAAACTGTTTGGACGCTACAGATGTTTTCATGAAAAGATCGATCTTCTGTATGTCTCATGGGCTGACAAACACAGCTGTAGCTCGGCCACTTTCCGGATATGTCTAGCTTAAACTGACAGATTTTGATGGAGTTTTTTATTATGTTACTTAGATAGACTCTTAAAAATAACCCAATTCGTTATTTTGATTAACTCAGCACTGGGTAAATATTGGACAGAACCCATGGTGGGTTATTTTGACCCAGCCAGTTGGTTTGCGTGAATAACCCAACAAGTTGGGATGTTAGGATTACCCAAACATGGGTTAATTTAACCATCAGTTGGGTTTTCTTTCATGATGGGTTGACAAAGCAGCAGGTCTTTTTTTAATGTAATCCTTATTCTTTTCAGGAGGTATGGCTTATTAAGGATGTAGCGTTCAGATAGTTATTCTTGGTCACCCATGAGAGTAAATGTCATGCCTGTTCATTTGTTCTGTTCTATTGTATCACATGTTAAGATTGTACAGTGTAATTTTAAATGTTCCTTAAATATTTTTGGATATTAACATTATTAATTACATATTGTAATAAAGTGGTAGCTATCTCAACACTGGAACTTGCATAGGTTCTTCAAGATGGAATCCGCAGTAGTGGGGAACAGTGCCAGTGGCCACCCCACCACCAATGTTTTTATTTTAATTTTTAGATTGGAGGAGCGTTGCACAGCATGATAAAACAAAAATCATATTGTGCTCTTCTATCTCGCATCCAATTTAAAAAAAACGTATTTGCTGTTGTAATATCACAAACGAATTTGGCTGTTTCACCATTAAGGACTCCAGCTTTAAAGGTCCAATGCAGACACTTTTATCTCAATATCTAATCATTTCTAGGTGTCAGTTAAGTACCTTACTGTGATTGTTTTCAACAAAAAATAAAATACAAATAAAAGCTTCCTCGCAAAGACTCTAGCAAGAATTGTGCTAGGCCTGTCTGGGAGTGGTCTGAGTTGGGAGGGTAAAACACAAAACTAGAGGTCAACCGATTATGATTTTTCAACACCGATACCGGTACCGATTATTGTAGGACCAAAAAAGCCGATACCGATTAATCGGACAATTTATTTATTTGAAATAATGACAATTATCACAATACTGAATGACCACTTATTTTAACTTAATATAATACATCAATAAAATCAATTTAGCCTCAAGTAAATAATGAAACATGTTCAATTTGGTTTAAATAATGCAAAAACAAAGTGTTGGAGAAGAAAGTAAAAGTGCAGTATGTGCCATGTAAGAAAGCTAACGTTTCAGTTCCTTCCTCAGAACATGAGAACATATGAAAGCTGGTGGTTCCTTTTAACATGAGTCTTCAATATTCCCAGGTAAGAAGTTTTAGGTTGTAGTTATTGTATGAATTATAGGACTATTGCCCTCTATACCATTTGCATTTCATTAAACTTTGACTATTGGATGTTCTTATAGGCACTTTAGTATTGCCAGTGTAACAGTATAGCTTCCGTCCCTCTCCTCGCTCCTACCCTGGGCTCGAACCAGCAACACTATGACAAATAGCGCGCGCTAACTAGCTAGCCATTTCACTTCGGTTACACGAGCCTCATCTCAGGAGTTGTTAGGCTTGAAGTCATAAACATCGCAATGCTTGACACACAACGAAGAGCTGCTGGCAAAACTCACGAATGTGCTGTTTGAATTAATGTTTATGTAGCCGATGTGAAATGGCTAGCTAGTTAGCGGTGGTGCGCGCCAGTGGTGTTTCAATCGGTTACGTCACTTGCTCTGAGACCTTGAAGTAGTGGTTCCCCTTGCTCTGCAAGGGACGCAGCTTTTGTGGGGCGATGGGTAACAATGCTTTGAGGTTGACTGTTGATGTGTGCAGAGCGTCCCTGGTTCGCGCCCAGGTCGGGGTGATGGGACGGCCGTAAAGTCAATACTGTTACATTTACGCGGCTGGTTCTGCCTATCACCGCTCAGTCAGACACTTGTATGCTCAGTCAGATTATATGCAACGCAGGACACGCTAGATAATATCTAGTAATATCATCAACCATGTGTAGTTAACTAGTGATTATGATTGATTGCTTTTTATGAGATAAGTTTAATACTAGCTAGCAACTTACCTTGGCTTACTGCATTCGCGTAACAGGCAGTCTCCTTGTGGAGTGCAACGAGAGAGAGGCAGGTCATTATTGCGTTGGACTAGTTAACTGTAAGGTTGCAAGATTGGATCCCCCGAGCTGACAAGGTGAAAATCTGTTGTACTGCCCCTGAACAAGGCAGTTAACCCACCGTACCTAGGCCGTCATTGAAAATAAGAATGTGTTCTTAACTGACTTGCCTAGTTAAATAAAGGCATATAAAAATTTTTTAAAAAATCTAATAAAAAAATTGGCAAATCGGCGCCCCAAAATACAGATTTCCGATTGTTATGAAAACTTGAAATCGGCCCTAATTAATTGGCCATTGTCACGACTTCTACCGAAGTCGTTGCCTCTCATTGTTCGGGCGGTGCTCGGTGTTCGACGTCACCGGTCTTCTAGCCATCATTGATCCATTTTTCATTTTCCATTGGTTTTGTCTTGTCTTCCCACACACCTGTTTTCAATCCCATTCATTACCTGTTGTGTATTTAACCCTCTGTTTCCCCTCAGGTTTTTGTCAGAGATTGTTTATTGTCAGTGTAGTGTTTGTTGTATAGGTGCGCGACGGGTCTTCGTACCCATATTTGTTTATATTCATTTTTTCTATTTAGTGTTATGGAGCATGTTACTTGGACATTATTCAAAGACTCCATTTTACACTCCGTTTGACTCTCCTGCGCCTGACTTCCCTGCCACCTATCCACATATCTCTGACAGATTCTCTGACCCTATAATTATGAAGTCAGCAGGAGAGGACACTACGCTCATGGAGGTGGAGGAACGCGTTCGGGAACAAGCGGAAGAGATCGACTGTTTAAGATCCTTCCATGTTATCAGAATTCCACCGTCTCCATCCAGATCGGTTTGTAACTCTCTTTCTTATTGGTCTATTAACTAATTTCCTGCCCGGTGATGTGACCAGGCAGGCCAAAACTCCATCCCACCAGGCGGTCTTTGCAAAGTGCTCTTACACAAAAAGGAAATTATCATATTTTTCAACAGTTTCACAGTATTATTCCTAACTCATAGTGTGGAAATATATATAAAATACAGGAAATATCACATTTTTGATTGCACTGGGACTTTAAGGAACACAAAACCTCTGTAAGCCTTCTGTGAGCCTCATAAAAGCTTCAAACTGCCAGTGTTCAACCTTAACATGCAGAAATAATATAACAGAACAGATTGACAGGAATGACATTTACTTTCACAGGTGGCTATCTGAAAGCCACGCCCCTACTAAACCACGCCTGCAGTCTATTTCAATAACCCAGCATCAATAACCCAGCATTAAAACCCAACCTTGCTCTTTTAAAAGAAAACAACCTAAGGGACCCATTGCCTACAACCCAGCAGTTGGGTCATTTTTTGTGTGTACAGTATGTAGGAACAATGGTGTCTGAAAGTGAGAACAAAACCACCAATGACAGTTCTGATTCCCAGAACTCTGGCACAATAAACTCAGTCTCTCCATACTCACTTGTTGACATCCTGCATGATGTTTCCAGGCCAGGCCAGCTCGATTTTCAGCTGCCCCTTGTGCTCAACAAAGAAGTCCACCAGGGTCCGTGTGACGGTGGCCGAGGTGTGGAGGAAAAATGCAGGGATCCACAAAATGGCCCCCTCCAGCTTCTTCAGGTTGAGGAAGAAGTTGTTGCGGTCCTGGATGGTCAAAAGGTTGTTGTAGTACCTCTCCAGGATGCTGGGGTTAAAGGTGGTGAGGTTGGTCTTCCGGCCCACATCCTTGTAGTAGGAGTCAGTAGGGGCGAAGTTGCAGCGGAAGATAAAGTCGGCACTGTCGATCTCTGGCCCACAATGACTACCAGTCAGGATCCCACTGTTACCCACCACGGCACACACGTTGTAGTGCTTGTTCTGGATGGGTGAAGCATCAGGAAGCAGTGACTTCAGGTTGTTGCTTATAGAGAAGACATACTTGTGACTGGAGTAGTCGAAGTGCATCAGCTGGCCGACGCGCACACCATTCTTGGTGAGGGAGAAGTTGTTGGCCACATCAATGTAATGGAAGATCTCTTTCCTGAAAAGTTGTAAACAGATCAAAATATCAGCTCACAGCTGCTGTTTCAACAAATTGCAATGTTGCAATGTAGCCAACTGCAAACGACAAATAAACTGAAATGTTCTACTAAACACATAAACAGTATTCTGTTTAAACCGAATAATAATAATAATACCTTTGCTGATAAAATGCTGTCCTATTGAATTTCCATTTGGAGGGTTTCCCTTGCAGCTCCTCGTTCAGAGCATTGGTTAACGGGATGAAGGATGGGTCCAGGAAATTCATGGCAAACTGTGACCTGAGAAGAAAAGGGTTTTCCTTAGTAAAGAGCTATTCATATTGTCAGCATTGTTGTCAGCATGTCCAAGCCAACTCATAGCATGCATTCATGTGTGGGCTTGTAACAGTATAGGCACAATAACATCTAGCAGCACCTTGGACTGTCAAGTGTGTGTATACTGGTGGCGAAGTCAGATGCAGGAGAGCAGAGTGTTGTGAACAGGCGCACACTTTATTCAGGCTGGAGTGAACAAACAGACGGACGCAAACTGCGTCAAAACCTCCTGCAAAAAGGCAAAAGTGTAACGCGCGAAAAAACACTCACCAAAGCTAATGTACCAAATGAACATACAGTGCAAAAGCACGGAACATGGAAACATAGCCTGGCGCGTCACAATAACCACATAACAATAAACAATATATATTAGATATATATTTGGGGGGGGGGCAAATACCTACTGTCGATGATTCAGTTGAAATGTCATTAAACATTTAATGTAAGGCTAATTAATTGAGGCAGGGGTTTGCATTAGAGTTAGGCTACTTCCGCTTGCAGAAGTATTATTATTTATTTTGATTATTTATTCAGGTCCTGTTTCCTCTAATACAGTTGGACATATAATGCCATAGCCTACAGAACAATGTAGACATATACAATCATAAAGATTACGTTGGAAAAAAATTGTACCGCTTGCGCCTTGTCAGAATGAAATATATCACATATTATCGGACCATTTCAGGATTTTTACATGCGTCATATCAAAATAAAAAATGATGAGCTTCCAAATCTTGGTTTAGCTTACTCACCGAAATCCTGCGTGGAACATTATCCGTGGTCCTCCCATATTGTCATTTTTTGTGGAAGAGAAGATGCTGTCCTTTCTAATGGACACATAACTTATTAAGGATAAAATGAGAAGAGCAACCATCAATATGACCAGACCCAGCGCGTTTGCGATGCGGACCATCTTGGAGCGTTTTCATTCCTTGAAGAATAGCGATGGAAATGTGCCAGCCTTCATCACCTCGATTCTAGATGTTGATTTTGGCTATACATATTCGTATTATGACACAAAATAAACATGCTTTCCAATGTAAAATGGACGGCAAATATGCAATGTGGTTGAAATGGCAGTTAGCGATTTGTCTTCGTGCACTCACATCATCCCTGCTGCCTTGCCATGCCTTCGCGCTGAACTGAATTATCTCCAGGCAGCCAGATTAATACCATTAGGGCGATGCATCTGAATTTCACGTCAATGTATCAATCCAGCAAAATTCTCACCGGTCTCGGCTACGCAACCTCTCCCCATTAAATCATTTCACATATTCCGGTGCAAATGGAGAAGTGTTTGTTGAGCCCAGATGAAAATTCGACTAAAAGTGTCATGACTGTATTACACCTCCTTGGTTTAGAGATGGGAGCAATAAACTTAATGTGTTATGCATACCATCGAATATTACTTGCTGACTGTACAAAATACTGAATCACATAATATTTGGCAAATGTGGAAGCCTTATCAGCATCTGAATAAGGGATGTCCCTACGAATACTAAAGTACATCTCATTAACAGTAGAATATCAGTTTAAAGGTCCAATGCAGCCGGTTTTTTTACGACAACAAATCATTTCTGAGTAAAAATTAAGTACTTTACTGTGATTGTTTTCAATTGAAATGGTCAAAAATAAACAAAAATAGCTTCTCAGCAAAGAGCAATTTCTCAAGCAATAATTTCCTTCAACTGTCTGCGCATGGTCTGAGAGGGAAGGGGGAAAATAACTGTTATTGGCAGAGAGGATTGGTCTTTAACTAATTTACTGCAGGCAGGCCAAAACTCCATGCACCAAAACAGGCTGACATTTTCAAACAGCTCTTACACTGAGAGGGCATTATCATGTTCATAGTATTATTCCATCTTCATGGTGTGGAAATATATACAGTGCATTCGGAAAGTATTCAGACCCCTTGACTTTTTCCAAATTTTATTACGATACAGCCAGAACGAAAACCAAGCCATGAGGTCGAAGGAATTGGCCCTAGAATTCCGAGACACAGATCTATAGAAGGGTACCAAAACATTTCTGCCGCATTGAAGGTCCCCAAGAACACAGTGGCCTCCATCATTCTTAAATGGAAGAAGTTTGGAAGCACCAAAACTCTTCCTAGGGCTGGCCGCCTGGCCAAAATGAGCAATTGGTAGAGAAGGGCCTTGGTCAGGGAGGTGACCAAGAACCCAATGGTCACTCTGACATGGCTCCAGAGTTCCTCTGTGGAGATGGGAGAAACATCCAGGACAACCATCTCTGCAGCACTCCACCGATCAGGCCTTTATGGTAGAGTGGCCAGATGGAAGCCACAAAAGGCACTTAAAGGAATCTCAGACCATGAGAAACAAAATTCTCTGGTCTGATGAAACCAAGATTGAACTCTTTGGCCTGAATGTCAAGTGTCACGTCTGGAGGAAACCTGACACCATCCCTACGGTGAAGCATGATGGTGGCAACATCATGCTGGGGGGGATGTTTTTCGGTGGCACGGACTGGGAGACTAGTCAGGATCGAAGGAAAGATGAACGGAGCAAAGTACAGAGAGATCCTTGATGAAAACCTGCTCCAGAGTGCTGAGGACCTCAGACTAGGGCGAAGGATCACCGTCCAAAAGGACAAGGACACTAAGCACACATCCAAGACAACGCAGGAGTGGCTTCAGGACAAGTCTCTGAATTTCCTTGAGTAGCCAAGCCAGATCCCGGACTAGAACCCAAGCGAACATCTCTGGAGGGACCTGAAAATAGCTGTGGAGCGACGCTCCCCATCCAACCTGACAGAGCATGAGAGGATCTGCCGAGAGGAATGGGAGAAACTCCCTAAATACAGGTGTGCCCAAGAAGACTCAAAGCTGTAATCGCTGCAAAGGTGCTTCAACAAAGTACTAAGTAAAGGGTCTGAATAATTACGTAAATGTGATATTTAATTCTATTTTATTTATTTATAAATGTGCAAAACAAATTTAAAAAAAACTTTTTCTTTGTCATTATGGGGTATTGTGTCTAGATTGATAAGGGGGAAAAACAACTCAATCCATTTTAGAATAAGGCTGTAACATAACAAAATGTGGAAAAAGTCAAGGGGTCTGAATACTTTCCGAATGCACTGTATAAAGTACTTTAAAATCATTGACTGCACTGGGCCTTAACAATAATAGGGAAAACACAACAGGGTTTAAAAATTGTAATCCTTTTATTTGCAGGGTTCTTTTTTCCAAGCAAACATGGTTTGTTTATAACAACATGTTGATATACAGTAACATAAAATGGCTTATTCACAAAGAATGATAACACATTCACTTTTTTAAAATAATTTCTTATACAAGTTATGTAAATGTGTTATTCATTTACATATAAATATTTTGCACGTGTACTGAATCAACAATCACCATCATTCTCTAACAGAATCCCATTGACATACTTCCATACAAGTCACCATTAATAGCATACTGTATCGTCCTGCATATAATCTCACAAACACATTACAATAACATGGTGAATTGGCAACTACTACTTGAATACTATTCTATAAAACCGGTAAAACTTGCACAATGTACCGATGTTGGGTATTTCCCATTGATTGAACAGTTAGTGTGTGGGACGGACATCCTAGGTAGAAAATTATTTTGCCATTGTGCTTAAAGAGATAGTACACCCAAATGACATACTGTATTGGTTTCCTTACCCTGTCTATTGACAAGGCTTGACAGCAATCCATTTTTGGTTTAGCATCCCTAGCACATGCTAAAGTTTTAGCATTTGTGGAACAAATCTAATGTTGTATTTTTCATGCAAAATGTTCAACACATCTAGAAGTGACTTTGTTGAGCTTCATAATCAATTTGAGATACTTTTGTATGATTTGGTGTAGATGTGCAAAAACACCTAATACCAATGACTTGAATGGGATTTGTACCACAAATGCTAAAATGTTAGCATGTGGAAACAGTGCCAGGGAAACTAAACCAAAGCATGGATTGCTGTCATACCTTGTGCATAGACTGCTTATTACACAACAGGTAAGGAAACATGTGTCATTTTAAATTTGGATGAACAAACCCTTTAATGACAACTGGAATGTGTCAAGTTTTGACTTAGATTGACACCAGGAACATATTTAAAAAGGCATTTTAAGATCTTATTGCCAGTCAGCTGCCAAGATATTGCAATTTAAATTCCACTAAGATCTATCTAAAATCATAACAAAAAAATGTAAAACTGGATTGGATTAACACAGGCACTTGGTAGGTCCTGTCATTCAGTATTTCCAGAATACATACATATGTAGCAGAGGTGGTATGTTGAATACGCTCCCGTGATCAGTAAACTTACTTTGGACCGGAAGATTTGTTAGCTTCCACACCTAGGCTTTAGCTCAGAGGTCTAACAAGTCGCACAGGCAGCTTGAGTTAGATACCCATCTGCCACACATTCTGTATAGTAATTAACATAAATGTTTTACGAACGACAAGGAAAGTTACATTTAGGGAAAAGTTACAGTTAGCACCCTGGTTACACACACAATCCCTATCGAGAATTGAAGCTCATCAAAAAGAGAGGAGTATCATTTTCTGCCCTGGTTGCAAAACTCTGAGGGGAAGAAGGCTCCCTCTGCGTCACTGCCAGGAGAGCCGCACAGGCTGTCCTCTTCACAGCTCATATCCTCACAGGAATCCTCACTAAATATATGCAGGGGAGAACAGATGTAATCATTACCATCTTCAGATTAGTGAGTTAACTTTTCTTTCTTCCCTGAAACATCATAGCAATGTAGAAGTTATGTGGTGCATTACTCTGCAGTACAATTCAATAATGAGCCTTCATGTTCACACACAGTAGCTCTAATGTAGTCAAATGTTATTAAACAGTGAGATGCATTAAAAGGGGCTGTTTGTTTACCTCTCACTTTCATCCCAGCTGCCCTCTGGAATAGTCGGCAGTTCAGGGACACTGAAGTGATTAGCGTGCAAATTTTGGGCGGTTCGTCTGGACACGATCCACACCAGTTTTTTGTTGTCTGGTTTGTTACATTCACTTGAGCGGTACTCAGTCATGCATTTGGCCACGAGTCCCCTCCAGTAGAGTAACTCACTGTCAACAATCTGTGAAGGGAACAGGAAACATTTGAGAAGCTGGCGGAAGACATAAATAAATATAAATAAAGAGAGTAGTCATCCAAGCCAGAAGGTGCTAGTTTCATGTAGCATGTTGTCAGATGACTTCACTTGTTCAGTGCCAGGGTAAAGTATAATGCCAGTGTCAGCCTCAGTGGGTCTTTGTATTCTAACAATATAATAACTGTCATTGGTCACAACACCGTCATATCTAACTGAGGGCTATGTAAGTAAACTGTATAATACCTTTAAGTGCCTTTGGAGTTCTTGGACAATTTCCAACATGGCAAGAGACTGGAGGGCATCAAATTCCTGAGTAATGACAGACAGTGCCAGCACCGATGGCTGAAGAAAAAAAATGAAAAAACGTATCAGTCCTACAACTCAAAGTTAACATTCTTGTCATTTAAAAGTGTATTGGCCTGAGAATAATTCTTACTTTTGCTTTAGAGAAAATAAGCTGGCATAAGCAGGCTTTTAGCTGGGCTTCCAGTCTTTCAATGCTTGGGATCTCCCCCCTTAAAATAAAGGGAACTCTCATGTGATCCTCATGTCAACTGATCATTAGGATATCAACTTTACAGCTTCTAGCCATTGGAAAAATACATCACTGATGGCATAACGCGAAAAGTGATCAATTGAGAAACAAAGTGCTCACCTTTCTGATGTAAGTGATACAATGACAGCATGGTATAAGTGTAAAAAGGTTAAGGCTGTGATGGCTTTGAGCTCCAAGTTGAGTTTTTCAGAGATGATCTTCTCCATTCGGCTGAGGTCAGACACAGTGAACTTGCTTTGGCTGATGCGGATGAGTTCATGGGTGGGTGAGATGTTGCACTCGTCCTCAACCATTTTGGCAGCAATATGGAGACAGGAGACTCCAATACAGGGCACGTGCTTAGGTTGGACCTGTGAACATGCCATTATAGTGATACACTAGTCAGCATTAATGGGCTACTTCTGCAGAGTTCGATTATAATTAAAAACTAAATAAAAAGCATGCAAATTTACACAACGTAAACAACAACACAGGTATCTAACAATAAAGAAAATGCATACAATTTGCAATTATGTAGAATATTCAGTGTGACCACATCACAAAACAAATATCTTTAAAATACACACCTTCATAATGGCTAAGAACCTATCCAGTAGATTGACAGCTAGGACAAATGTCTGGGTGCTGAAACCAAAGAAACTGGCCAGGCTCCACAGGTCTTCAACTTTGGCATTTCTGCATTTTGCAGAGACTCCATTGTGATTCTGAAAAATGAATGTTAAACACCACAACAATACATCAAAATAGCACATCAAAACACTACTGAAAGGTAAGTACAGTATATTGAACTGGGTCACTGGGATAGCAATACCTACCTCTGCTGCAGACTCCATTATATTGAGGCCAGTTTCCCTTGGTAAAAAGTCTGCTTCTTGAGCAATGTATGACTTTAGCTCTTTGACAAGCCAACATGTTTCATTGTCAAGGTCTTGAAGATCCTGCATCCTGAAAAAACACATTTTGTTGTGATTAGATCCAAAACAAATAAACTGTAACATTTCCCTCAGAGAAAGGGGGACTGTTTTACCCCACCCACAGGGTATCAAAATGTCAATGGCAGCCACCCATAATCATAGCTAGCTAGATTGCTAGCAATGTTTTACAATAGGCCCAATACAATTCTTGAAAACGAAAAGCATAGCATTATTGATAATTAAAACAGTGACAAGGAAAGGTTTCTCAGTTGTAAAAATAAAAACAACAGCTAAACACAAGAGAAAATAATCGGCAATAATATTTTGTTCAGATCAGATTTTGGATCCATGATATAACACTTAAGCATGACCACCTGTCAACATGTGCCTTTGAAATGCTTGGAATTGGTCATTTCAGGTCAATGTGAAAATGCCATCATCTGAAAAGGTTCAGTTATCTGATTTAAGTCACAATTTCACACATCTCTGAGCTCACATGCTCGATATTGTACAGTTGAGAACACAATCAGAACTCAATTTCACTTTTTACATTTGATCCAGCTATTTCAGTCAGGACATCTTCTGTTGCTGGGATTTTAAAATATTTTCCCCTTTTCACTTGCCCTGCGCCATGAAGCTGTCGGCAGTAGGTCAGATTTATGCAGCAGAATAGAGCTCGCCAGTGTGTAGTCCTGAAAAACGGAAATTAAATCTCTGGTTCGTTCAACCATTCCTATGGGGGAAATTTATGGGGAAAGACTGGGTTTTTGGGATAAACGCCAAAAATAAGGTATGAGGTTAACACAGGCTCAGAAGATCTTATACGTTTTGTTCTATGAGATAACATCAGTCAGTTAACATGACCTTTATGAATTATGAAGTATAATTTTGATTACATAAACGCTTCAAAATTCACAAAAAGTTACATTAGATGATGAAGATGATGATCACGTAGAACAAAACGTATAAGATCTCTGAAGCCTGTGTTTACCACAGACCTTATTTATCACAGCTTTTAGCCAACAAGCGAAAGTTAAGTCTGTTGCATGCTTCCCAGTCAAAACAGTTTTTTCGGGCTGTTCGAGCACACACATTTTTTTCTTGAGGCAAGTCGAAGTTCGGCAATAGTGTGCAACTGCAACTGTCTACCAGTCGCCCCCGCCTCCCGCTAGCACAGCGGGCGAGAGGCTTGGACAGCACCGTGTGCTAGCTAACTTGCTAGTTAGCGACACCTGGGGCGAAAGACGCCATCTGCCCGTGTGTGCTAGCTACCATTGTCGACCGCCCAGTAAACAATGGACCTGATCGGACAGCTCAGAGCTTCTGCTCTTTTCTGTCCATAAGAAACAAATGGATTGGTGGAAGAGGCAGGGCAGGGCAGGGCAGGCCAGGAGCAAGGAAGGAAGGTGTGGTCAAGCAAGGCATCCCCTGAGGCTAGATGCCCTAACGTTTTTATAATTGTCGGCCGCGTCTCTTCTGTGGGTTTTATCAGCGGTCGGCATCCAACGTCATAGTGCATTACTGCCACCTATTGTGTTCCTGCCCCTCCCGTCTATGTACAGGAGATGCAGGAATGTCCCAAATTGCGGGACGCAGTTGCACTCTTCTCATATTCTGTAGCCGAAGCCTACACCCCTTCTTCGGTGATTGGTCAACAGTACTACTCCTAGTAGGTGTGGGAACATGAAGAATGTGTTGTCATTCGACGAGACGGCTAGTTTTCATGCACCAAACATCTTAGCGAGATGTAAAATTGCGTGACTAAGACCTCTTCGGCAAAAACTTCCAAATTAATGACAGATTTCTTGATTTATCTTAGATTAATTCTTATTATTTTGAGGAAGTGTTTCTGGTTATGTTGTTGCTACAGTGGTTCAAGAGGAACAAACATTAATATTGATGCTTTTTCAAATATTTCAAGTGAAGGTCTTTAGGAATTATGCGAGCACAGACGGTTGCTGTTAACTAAACATGACACAACGATTAGGTTCCAGTTTAACAATGTTTAATTCATCGTATTTCCACAGTACATAGTTGCCATTGCACTCAGGCCAGACCCATCTCCAGTGAGACTCTTGCGCAGGTGTAGCCGATGTGAAATGGCTAGCTAATTAGCGGTGGTGCGCGCTACTGGCGTTTCAGTCGGTGACGTCGCTCTGAGACCTTGAAGTAGTGGTTCCCCTTGTTCTACAAGGGCCGCGGCTTTTGTGGAGTGATGGCTAACGATGTTTCGAGGGTGACTGTTGACGTGTGCAGAGCGTCCCTGGTTCGCGCCCAGGTCGGGGAGAGGGGACGGACGTAAAGTCTATACTGTTACACAGGCGTACTAAAAACAGAATGATAGCAGCATAATGACAGAAATATAGGGATACTTAACAGTTGCTTCGCCTTGCCAAGTTCTGATAGGAGCGAATGGAACCTATGAATGCGCACGCCTTAAGCCTTCGTTAGTGCCTACAAAAATACGCCATTACGATTGCTCTTAATGTTTTTCATTTAACTAGCTAACCGTAATAAAATCACTTCAAACGTCACTGCTGTCTACAATTATCTTTATTTAGGGACAGTGCTACAGTGGTAAGAGTATTTGAGATTGAGAAAAAGATTTAAAGGAATTTTGCCAGGAGAAGTCACATGGATATCCTTGGTTAGCTAGCTTAGACACATTAGGGCTAGCTAATGTTTGCTAGGTAACCGTTTGTTCAGAGTACATATATAATTATTTATTTTTCAGGGTACATTTAGCATAAAGGGTCTAGCTATAATATTTGATCCGAAATATAGCTATATTATTTTCATGTTGTAGTTAGTCACGTTTTGGTGGTTAGCTAATGTTAGTATTAGCTGTTTAAAATGGCAGCCTCATCAAGTTGATAGGGAATTCACTGACTGCTAACTAACAACTACATCATATCTCATTATCTGCATATAAGTGATCATTATTGACAAACGTTTATTCCCCACATATTCTCACGTCAGTATCATTAGTTTTCATTTCTGATCCAGAAAAGGACTCATAAATCTTAGCAGACTAAACTCAACTCCTCAATTTGAAATGGAGTTGAGCAGTGTCTTAGGTGGGTGGACTGGAGCACCAATGTCACATAAAATGTCATTAAAAAAAACAACTTATTTCAGCAACCAAAGAATAGCACACAATTACACAGAACAATCTTGTGTGTAATTGTGGGCTATTTGGGTGCTGAAATCAGTAGCTAGTTTAAAAAAAAAGTGAAGTCGCCGCTCAACTTTATTGTAAATGCTGGAGTTAATCAGCTAACAAAAGCCAAATCTGTAACTTGTGTCGCTTTCAGTATTATTCTTTTAATTTTGACCTGAAATTATGTCCTCAAATGATGTTATGGACAGAAATGACATATTCACCAAAATGTAGAAATAACAGCCAAATGCAGTGATTGACAAAACTGCTGATAAGGCTTATTTAATGAAACCTAAATTAACATTATTATTATATTATGTTTTATGGTTTACATGGAGACCTTTGCCTGCCATCTTTAACATTATTTCTTAAGGTATCCTACAAAATATTATTGATAGTAGAATGGATATATTGAAAAGCAAGCAGTCTCGTCTCATAGGCGGGGCACAATTGGCCCAGTGTCGTCTGGGTTAGGGTTTGGCCGGGGTAGGCCGTGATTGTAAATAAGAATTTGTTCTTAACTGACTTGCCTAGTTAAAAAAATGTTAAATAAAAAACATTGAATGATTACTATATTATTTAGCTTGCTGCTAACGTTAGCTGGAAAAAAACGGTCGTATATAGGTCACGTATATAGGTGACATTAGGTGACATTATTTTTGACGCAATTAATTAACGTTAATAATCTTTAATGAAAAACGATCCCATGTATCTCAAAATTACATGCTAAGAGTATACAGTATACCAGCTGCAAAGCAAAAAGGGTCAACAAGCTAGGCTAGCTAATGTGAGCTAAGTTTGCTAACAAGACAGAGTCATTTCGTACCTTGCCAAACGCTTGAAACAAGACGAATTTGTGCACATATCAAATCAGTATTCACATTTCCATTTCGATTATGTTTGCTATAACGTAAATTAACACTATGTTTCCTAAATGGTAATCTAATGTAATGTTGGTGTTGATAATGTCCGTCTTGAAATAAATACAACAACGCTTGAACCACAGAACAATGAGAGATATTTCGACGAATGTATAAATGTGAAGCTTCCGCTTGGCGTTTCCAATCACTACCAAATATGATAGTGAGAGGAAGCACAGTGGCCGGTAGTGGGAGAAGATGGACCAAGATAGATTTTGTCCGACATTCTGCACATTTTCTCATCGATTACACATTTGATCTCAAAAAGGTTTTATGTTCTTAAAACTATAATATGTTATGAACAGAGTGGACTAAGTTTTGTAGACGTTACCCTTTGCCACATAAAAATAAATCGCGTTGTTTAGAAGGAGTGCAACGGCGTATGTCGGTATTGTACACGCGCACTGCACGGAGTAGGCGTTTCCGAACAAAACATACAAATACTTGCTAGAACTTACCAATAGGATCTCGCTAGCTTTGGCTTGGCTCTGCCCACGTCCTTGCTTGTCCTGCCCACTATGACTCATTTGTCCCCATTGGAAACAATAGGCTGTGGTCTATCTTGGGTTAATTATAACATCTTTGCGGATTCAACGACTGTCGTTGTCTCGTAAACTACAACATCCATCGGGCACCGGTGGATGACAACAGGTTCTACGACCCTTTAATATTTTGTATTTAACAGTAAAGTAAAACATCTTTCTGTTCGTTCTTGAGATAGTATCTATAAAGTCAGGAACAAGTTTGGGGAGTTAGCTAGCTAACGTTTCTAAAATCCACCAACTCTGTAGAAAGCACGAAATCAACGGTTTCCATGGCGAGCGATTAAGCTTCCCTAACGTTATAACGTTAGTAGTTACTTGTAGCTGCAGGCGCTTGTGGATTTGCACATGCTATCTCACAAGGCTAGATACCTAACCAACTGATAATGTCATCTGTATCTCAAAATTCCATACCTAAAGATAGTGATTTATCTATCCATAAATCGTCTGATTTTTTTGATGATGGATTATTGCACGAGATTTCAACAACAACAAGTAAGTCAATTAACCTGACTAGCTAGTTATAACGTCGTTAGCTAGCAACGCTTATTTGTCATAGTGCTGGTCCCTGGCGCCATCCGCAGTGGCAGTACTGAGCCACCCTCTTTGGCTATCTAATTAAGATAACTACCCCTACCTTACAGGTACAAATGACACCAGTACTGCCCCTAAAAGGTACAAGAATCTGGATGAGTTGAGGTAATTTTTCCACTGAGTTTCTCTAGCTAGATAACACGTTACCTGTTAACTGCCCTACCTCCTTTTTCAAAACACTGGCGTTAGCTACCTACCTGTATTTAAAAACAGTCTGCCTTTTGCACCATGAACCGTTATCCATTTGGAAGCGAATTTGTTAGGTTGGCTTTCTTTACAGTGAGGAGCTCAACAGACGAACCAAGGAGACCCAAATGCTGCAAGAAGAGGTGGAACATGCAACTAAAATTACCATGGAGAAAATGGGACGCACATTTCCCAGCAGCTCACCCTCACAAATAAATGACTTTCCCATTTTTATGGGTGAGTATGAGGTTTTCTTGTGTCATTAATAAAAATATAGCCATTGCAAAGCGTATACACTAGCTAGCTAGTACTAGCTCTATACAGTAACACGTCAAAATATGACACTAACCTATTTTGAATTCTGGAGCTACCTGTAGTACTTTGCTGTGATACGTTTTCCCTATTGCCCCCTTTTTTATTTCTTTTTATTTATTTATTTTTAAAGATGGTTCATCGGAGGAGAACTCAGAAGTGCTGTCTCCATACCGACCGTCTTTGATCCAGCCTCTTACATATGACCATGATGGCCTGGATCTGATGGTGGTCAGAAGTGGTGTAACCTTCCCCGGGAAAGATGTTTTGGAAAATGTAATAGAGGACTACTCTCAGCAGGTGTCGGAGCTCCAAAAGCAGCTGAGTGAGGTTAGTCTGAGATGGAGGACTATTTATTTTCCTTTCCTGCTGAGAGTTGTTGATATAATCTGGTTGAAGGAGGCCTCCTGAACTAAGTTATTCGATTCAAGAGCCATGCAATTCTGTGCCACAGAGTTGCCATTGATTGCAGCACATTTGCTAATACTTTTCCAGATGTGTGCTTTTCATGAACAGCAGAAGTTCAAATTGCGTCAGTCCATCATCAAGCTGCAGACAAAGTTGCACGAGGTCCAGACTGAGAAAGATGCCCTGACTGATCTAAGGTAATTCATGCTAAAACCCTTGCAATGTAGGCCATTTGTACTGTATACCTTTGGACAGATCTCAGCTCATTTTAACTGTAAAAGTAAGGAAGTAAAGGATATAAGTTGCGTGAATGTTAATTGTTTTGTCCCTCAGAATGAAAGAGAGCAGAAAACAGGCAGATGTAATGGGGAAAATGCATGCAATAATCAGAGCGCTGCAAATCAATAAACAGACAGGGGACCAGAGGCTACTGGAGGCTGAGGAGGAAGCAAAGTCACAAAGCAGTAAAGCAGAGTCAATGGAGCGTACACTACAGGAGGTTCACTCCACACTGTTGGCTTATGAGAAACGGTGTAGAAACTATTTGTACTCCAACCATGACGCACTGGGAGTTGCGGTGCAGAAAGTATTACAGGACTTGGAGCATGAGAATCGCAATCTGAGAGAAAGATTCCTGCTGGTAATACAATCAGTCTTGTGTTTTATGCCACTCTAAACACTTTTGTCAAAGGTTTGACGTGTTGTTCTTGATATTGTATCTTTCTATTCCAAACTCATTGTGCCAGGTGGAAGAGCAGATGGAGACTCAAGAACAGAAATGCCAAGATAAAGCAGAGATACGGTTGAAGGAGCAAAGGGAAAGGTACTTTTTCATTAACTTTTGACAATTCTTGCCTCAGTCACTTGGGTTACCTGGGATTAGTCATTCATTCACTTCTCTGATTTAAAAAAAAAACTGTAAGTTATGTTTACGACAAGTTCCTTGAGGTGACATGTCAAGTTGCCTTGCTTGGCTTGCTTTCCAGACTAGAGCAGCTTATTACCAGTCATGACCAGGAGGTGGCGATATTGACTGAGAAATTGAGCAGCTCCAGAAGCAGTGCCTCCAGCTTGTCTGTCCAGGTGGAATTGCTACAGTGAGAGACGTTAATTAACTCGCAATACAATATCTACACATTCCCTGAGTTGAATTAAATTTAAAGCTCTCTTTCCCCCGCAAATTAATTATATCACCTATATTTTAATTTAGTTGTAAAACATCAGTCTTATCTTTCAGAAAGTGTCCAAAAACATGCATTTATTTCCTTCTGACCAGAAAACAAGGTGAGAGTCAGGCTTCAGTGCACCAGTCTCAGGTCAAGGACTTGGAGTCAGCTTTCTCCATCCTGCGCTCCGATCTACTGGATGGCCAGCGGATCCATGAAGACAAGGTAATGGCTACATATCTCTATTGTGTTTTAAATGATTAGAATAATGATAGTGGCCTTGGCCTATTCAAACAGAAGTTTAGGGTGTAGACATTGTAACACAGGAGGTTGGTGGCACCTTAACTGGGGTAGAAGGGCTCGTGGCAATGGCTAGAGCGGAATAAGTGGAGTGGTATCAAACACATGGTTTCTATGTGTTTGATGCCATTCCATTAGTGGCGTTCCAGCCATTATTATGAGCTGTCCTCCCCTCAGCAGCCTCCACTGCATTGTGAAGGTTCTGAAGGTTTGGGTTGTCATGATGTTGTGTGCCAGGTGAGTGCTCTGGAGAAGCAGTTGGCTGAGGCCCAGTCCCAGGTGGAGGAGGCCCAGAGAGGGAGAGACGGATCTCTCCAGCAGGCAGAGGAGCTGGACTCTCAGCTCTGCCAGCTCACGGTAAGACAGCCCAGCCTCAGACATAAACAGGGAGGATACAGCCATAGTGTGCTCCCTGCTGCTGTGGAAAAAGCACATTGCACATTTTTTATATTCCAACAAGCCTACATCTATCAATGTATTTGATATATAAATGGTAAAGTGGCTTTGATAAAAAAAATGTTTTGAATAAATCCAAACGTATGAACACAAACTGCGATGAGTAAGAGTGTGTACTGTGTTACGTGTGGGGTCAGTCAGAGCTCCGGCAGGTCCGTGAGGAGTTGGCCCTTGAGAAGGAGGAGACCAAACAGCTGTGGGAGTGGGACACTGGTCACAGTGTGACCAGCGACGGGCTGCGCAGGGAGCTGGAGGAGCGACGCCTGGGGGTGCAGCAGCTGGAGGTTCTGGTGGGATCTCTCAAAGATGACTGCCAGGCACAGATGGAGGCTCAGGTGAGAATTAAATGAAAAGCCTTGAGCTGTTTGTTTAAATGTTGTTTTTTTTTAAATGAAAAATGAAACCAAGGCCTTAGTTGTCAAATACTTATTGTTTTGTATCTCCTCTGCCAGTTGTTAGGCGAGAAGCATCAATGGGAGCAGCAGGAGGAGCTGGCTGTGCTGCGAGGGGAGCTGAAACTGACCACAGACCAGCTAAACAGGGCCAGGGACGAGGAGCTGAGACTGCAGGCCCTACAGGGGGACCGGGACGAGGCGCTGAAGAGGGTCCAGGCGCTGCTGGAGGAGAGGGACAGAGAGCTGCAGCTGAGGCAACAGGAGGCGCAGCAGGGCCGGGCCAGGCTGGAGGAGGCCCAGGGCCACTGCCAGGCCCTCAGGGCAGAGACTGAGGTGCTGAGGCTCAAGCTGGAGGACCGGGAGAAGATGGTGAACCTGCTGCGGCTGCAGCTGGAGAGCACCACCCAGATGACCGTACAGCATGGACGTAGCATTGACTCCCTGCATGACGAGAAGAGCCGCCTCAGCAACCAGCTCAGTGAGCACAAGCTGGAGATCCAACAGCTAAGGGTTGGTTTGTTAGTTAGCTAGCTAGAGTTAGTTGACTACTTAGTTTTGATCATAGTTTATTTGCATCATCCTACTTTCATTTCATGGTTGGTCATTTCCTCCACCTCTGGGCAAGAGGTCATACAGGCTGCTAAAGGGAATCCTCATTTAACACCAATAATTGTTCCTTGTCTTGGATTATAATACTCCAATGTTTTCTTTTTGGGTGTGTTTTCAAAGCTATCCTACCAATAATGTTCAAACCCTGCTGTGTCCCACCCTGTACAGACAGACTTGGAGCAGCGTGAGGAGTGTTTGGCAGTGCTGGAGAAGGAGAGGCGAGTGCAGCAGGCTGGCCTGTCCGAACAGAGCCACTGTGCCAAGGAGCTAAAGCTGGAGAAACAGAAGCTCACCGCTGAGCTAGAGATGCAACGCATGCAACTGGTCACCCTCACAGGTACACTAGCTGTCATTATAGATGGCTTTCATATGAGAATATTCCCCGTGCACAGATAAAATGACGTACCCACTCTGTCAGTTCTTTCATCAGCAGGATAATGTTGTGGTTATCCGTCTTGAGGCCGGCCTTCTAATCAACATAAACGATTGTGTTGACGTCGTGTCCTTGATTTAGCCAATTAAATGTTTTACTCCTGTGACCAAACCGTTATTTGTTGACGTTTCTCTATGAATTATGATCTTTATTAATTCTGTAATATTGAAGACCTTTCAATGATTAGATATAACGGCATCCATTTCTCCAGTCTTTGGGGTAATACAGGTCTTTAGTGGCAAAAGGCAAGAATAATGATGAAGTTGCTACACTGTGTTGGAAAAACACTTCAGCATGTACTGTATGTGTTTCATGTTCATCAAGCCTTTATTGTGCTTTGTGTGTGTGTGTGTGTGTGTGTGTGTGTGAGTGTGTGTGTCCATCTGTCTGTTGTCCAGAGGAGCATGAGGAGTTGAAGAGGCTCCACAGCAGTAAGAGTGAGGAGCAGGAGGGTGTGGTGGTGAGTCTCAAAGCCCAGCTGAAGACCACCCGGGCTGAGATGGACCAGGCCAGGAGGGCCCTAGAGGGGGTGGACGGACACGGTCAGCACTGCACATCTGACAAACATCACGGAGAACATTTATAGTATAGTAGAGAATTTTGTGTTTGTATGATTATGGGAAATATACACTGTGTATAGGCATGAGGTTTTTACTTGAGAGAACTGACTATTGAAACGGATGAGTAAAGAGCTCTGGAAGAAATCATTTTTAAAATCCCAACCAACATATTTACAGACTAACCCATCTTTCCCAGTACACTACCATTTTACTATTTGATTTTCAATATATACATCTGTTTTACTGTGGTGTCTTAACGATGGTCTGAACCTCTCTATTTGTACCATTTCTATTGAGATTGCCCCCGAAAATAAATTGTTTATCTAAGAGTATAATCATATTTTCCATTGTTTGATCGTGGTTCTTCAGATCTCCTAACAGTACTGTTTGTAGGTCCACACAGACATTGTGACTTAACAACCAGTCCTGGACCTGACACCAAAAGTGAGCCCCCGAAGGACAAAACCAAAAGAGATGATCTATTGGTTCTGTTTCCTAGTGGCAGAGTCTGTTCAATGCCCCAATATATTGAGCCTTTTTTTTGTGGCGAGAATTTTATATAATAATTTTAATTGAAAACAACGGATTTTGATGTGTCAATTTGTTTTCTCTATCAGTTCATAAACCCAATGCCTTGGTATAGTTGTCAAACCTCTCGACCTTAAGTAAAACTGATACATTTTACAATTTATACTAGTCATTTTAAGCCATGCATGGATTTTCTTTGGAGGCAGGCCAACAAATTCATTCCTTTCTCTTTTGAGCAATTGCCTCTTCCATTTTTGTGGTAGAGCTGCGACGAGTTTGTTATACGTTTGTATTGGGCATACACCTTTGTTAATAGTTTGTATGACAATTTGGGTGTAAATATAATTTCAGTAATAATGTATTAATTAATTTTCCCCCTCCATTGAGTAGACAGAAAGAGATGAGAGTAGATGAACCTTGATTGACTCGTCCTCTCTGACCTGCATCCCCTTTTCTGTCCAGGCCTGAAGGTTGCCATGGGAATGCAGAAGCAGATAAAAACTAAGCGAGACCAGATCCACTCTCTCCAGGGCCGAATCCAACTACTGGAGGAAACCATAGACAAACTGAGCCAGGTAGGAACACCTGACAGTCTGCTTTAGGGATCCATGATGCAAAACTCTAAATTCTGAGTTAATCCCCATTCTCTCACTATTACACGTGCCCTGGCTTCCACACAGAAAAAAAGGCCTGTGTCCTTAATTATGTAGGGATTTTAAACAACAAGGGATTCTCTTGTTTACTTAAATGTATAATAATCTGCCATTCAATATGGTCTCTCTCTTCCCAGGAAAAGCATTACCAGAGTCTGGAGAGTAAGCGTCAGGTCCAGGAGCTGGCCTCAGTCACAGAGGAGAAGAGACAGATGGCAACTGAGTTGGAGACCGTCCGTTCCCTGGAGAGACTGCTCAGGGAGAAAGTGGCCAAACTGGAGGCGACCCTACACAAGGTGGTGTGGCACTACCTTGTATGTAAATTCGCTTCATCACACAGTATGAAATATATATATATATATATATATATATATATATATATATATATATATATATATATATGCTTTGACTGACCCCCTTTTTTTTTTTACACTTGCTACGTTCCTCAGATGTCTGGGAGTGTTATTGACTGTCAAGACTTCATCCAGTTGCAAGAGCAGGCGTTTGTGCGGCTGAAGCTGCAGCATGCTCAGGTACAGTTCAGTAAGACGGGTGTCCATTTGCCTCTATAGAGGTCTAATGCATATGATGTCTTGTTGTTTTCTGTCTCTACCTTTTCTACTGTGTGCTTTTTCAAGTGCTGTGTCTTTTCAGCAGGAGCTGCAGGGTCAAAACCTGCGAGACACAGGGAATGCTCAGCGTTCTTCCCCTACAAGCCCAACAGCCCGGAATGCACTAACCTCAACCCAGCACCGCTCTAACTGCCTGCTAGAGGTAAATCAATACAGAAATCTCCTACAAAATGGCTCCAATCCTCCCAGGGCCTTGCTTTATCGCTGTTTATTCAGCTGTGGAAAACAAAGATACAAGCTCAGCACATCTGACTTCCCCAAAATTAAAAACACACCCTGATTGCATTCCTGTGGTAGCACGACAGACTCGCTCATCAACCGTTTGACTTGACTCGGACGGATTTAAGCCAATTTATTCAAAGCATGGAGGGATTCCAGATAGTAAACAAAAGATTTATGTGTTGAATATACTGTAATCCTTATTGGTATTGGCCATAATGGTATTTTACGCAGCACCTCTTCACCCCTCTTGCAGTTGAAGTCGCAGCGGCTGCTGGAAAGCCCCACTATGGAGCTGCGTTCTCTAGTCAAAGAGCTGCGACGTGTG
This sequence comes from Oncorhynchus masou masou, assembly GCF_036934945.1. NCBI lineage: Eukaryota > Metazoa > Chordata > Actinopteri > Salmoniformes > Salmonidae > Oncorhynchus > Oncorhynchus masou. The sequence goes on along the minus strand of NC_088236.1, from coordinate 38,498,424 downwards.
ATTTCTGAGAACCCCGGACCACACACCAGCATTATCAAAAGGACGTCTGCTCCAGAGAGAGTGCACAGGACCACCCTGTAAGTCTGTCCTCATCTATTAGAGATCACGTGACCATTAGAGGTCATGATGTTACTAGTTTTCACCCCACATTTTATAGTGTGCGCCAATCTGTTTATTTCACAACCACGAGTGACCTTTTACGCAAATGTTTACAAAGATTGTGTTCTATTTGGTTCTCATTCAACCCATTAACTAAAATAATGTGGAGCCTCTTTTTTAAACGTAATGAAGTCACCAATTGTTTTACAAACAATGCCAAAACGACAAAGGGGACCTATAGCAGGTAAGAGCATGTATCCTTGAACCTCTTGTGTCTGACTGCCTGAGCATGGCAGTTGGCAACCGGCCCCTACCTGTGTCTTGGCTTTTCTACTCCTCACGCCTTCTATGCACACATGCGTGTGCAGTGTCTGTGGCATCGTTCTAATGCATGTTTGTGTATGCAATATGTGTAGTGGTGTGCCTCACCTCCTTAGGACAACTGATCTGGATGAGCGGAATTTAAACAGCACCTTCTCAAGCGAGAGTGAGTTTGTCTTTGTTGGTACGACCAACCACTTATACACAGTTAACAAAGCATGTGCTTAATTTCCCTTATTTCACACATTTCGTATCACTCTTCGAGTCTCCTTTATCATCCCTATGGTCCTCTCAAATGTAATATGATTAAGGAACACACTATTTTGATCAGTTAATCTTTCCTCCACTTTAGACATCGTTTGCTATTTCTACAGGCCGGGACTTCTCTTTTGTTGCATCTCTGCCTTGCTACACATCGTCACCTCGAGCCATGGCACTGGGCCACACGTCCCCTGTACACTCACTCCTGACTACTGACCACAGCCCCACGCATCTACAACCGAGCAGGCCTCTGCCTCAGGCAGGAAGCCCTGTTGCAGACATGTGCACCTGTAAGTCCAACTGCCTTCAGTGTTATTACACCTCTGTTGTGTAACCAATGTGGGAGATGACCGAGTCCTTCTTTGCACCAGTTAAATGGGCTTGAAGTTCCTCTGTTACTACAGTATGTCGTCATAATAATGGTTGAATTTCTGAACTCTAATCTGTTGACCTTTTGAGTGCGTTTACTTGTGGTTTCACTTGAAATGTTTGTCCAGTGGCCAATCCGCATGCTGAGTTGACAGGACACACATGCAAGCACTTGCAAGGAAAACTGGACAGCCTTCAAAACATGGTGGATGACTTGCAGATGAAGAACCAAGGTTTGTTGAGCCAAGACACTGTTTTTTGAGTTCATATGACTGTTGTGCAGTGGTCGGTGACTGACATCCGTGCTAAAGAACTGAATCTGTATTTAGTGTTGAAATAGCCTAGATACCAATGTTGTCCACACTCAACAGTTGTGAGAATCCAGACTTATGTCTGTCCTTCCCTGCCTCGTGTAGCAGACAAATATTTTAATAGGAATGTAATCAGAAAAAAGAGGATATTGGCTTGGGTAGGTCAATTTCATGATTGTATAAATAGATGGTTTATAGCTGACAACGTCACAAACGATGCACACGCTTCAATGGGGCAGAAGTCCGTGACTTGTTGTGATTCTGGATGGCCAGATAGCTACCAACAATGACAAGAACCTGCCATGTGGGGAATCACAATTGGCTTGTTTCATCTTATTCTTGATACCATGTTTTGACTGATTTCATGTCAATGCTAATATGGATAAAAATTCACAAGCTAGCTAACCAATGTATCAATGTTTTTGTGAGACAATAAGTGCTCGCTCATTGTGCAAATGTATTTATGTTTTTAATAAACATTGGAGACAAAATATAGTTGACATGTTATCAACAATCTAAGTCAACCTGTCTGTTTTGCCCCATTGTTGAACATGCATCGCTTTTGTTGCTAAACAACCAACCCGTAAATGTAAAACATAAAATAAATGTCAGAAAAACATTAATTCCTAATTAATCCGGAGAAATTCCATTTGCTGTTTGTCCGATAAACTGGATTGTCCTAAAGGTGGAATTTGACATGAAAACTCACTTTTTGTGGGAAACTTATTTTTTTACTCTCTACAGACATGTCCTCTATGATAAAGGGTCAAGAGAGGAGATTGATGTTCAAAGACAAAGGGAGGCTTTATAACAAGCAAGGCTCTGGGTGAATTTCCACATGTGTAACAAAAATAAACTTGTATTTAAATGAAGGCACTCTGATTATTGTGAATTGTCTTTTATTATTAATTGAAATTGCCAATGTCCATGGCATGTTACTTTCAACACAGCAAGATTGGCACTAAATATGATGACAGAAGGATAAACAATCTCTTTTTGTTCATAAAATATGTCATTTATTCAAGGTAACTGAGGATGATCTGTGATGTACATGCATTGACAGACTGTCAATGTTTTCTAATCATGATCTGGAAACGTGAAAAATTAAGATCCACTTTTTCTTTTTTACCAGCATAGTGTCTTATTCTTGTGTACTATTGTGAAACTGACCTACATAATGCCTATTGAAACATGCCTGAAGGACCAATTTCCCTTTCTGTGTTGAAGCAGAGCCTGCTGCATCTGGCCTTGATCAATTGTCTCGCTCCTCTTCTGCAAAGAGAAGATTCAGAAACTGAAAAATAGAAAAGTCCCAAGTTAAAAAGTCAAGCAATCTGTATATAATATATTTTTTTAAATCTAATAATAATCTGCCATTCAATATGGTCTCTCTCTTCCCAGGAAAAGCATTATGCCTGTGCTGGGAAGCACTCACTATGTAAACGTGAAGCAATGTTGTCATACCCTACCCTCAGCCCCGTGCTGATGATGAACGCTTGAGTCCCATGCATCTAATATAATTTCAGATAATTTTAACTGAAACGTCAAGGGGGATTGATGGTCTCTCAAAATCAATTGTCTCATAAATACCCACAAAGAACAAGGACGAGTTATACCAAAGACCCACCATTTCACTTGGTTCTGGTGGAAACTCAATGTCCTCAGGGATGATATTGGGGTCTCGTAATGGTTCATCAGCATCTCTTTACTTCCATGTTTTAGCATCTACGAACCATGCTCCATATTTGGGGCTTTTAGTTCCTGGTTTGCTCTGTTGAACATAAGCATTAATATATATATATATATATATACAGTGCCTTGCGAAAGTATTCGGCCCCCTTGAACTTTGCGACCTTTTGCCACATTTCAGGCTTCAAACAAAGATATAAAACTGTATTTTTTTGTGGAGAATCAACAACAAGTGGGACACAATCATGAAGTGGAACGACATTTATTGGATATTTCAAACTTTTTTAACAAATCAAAAACTGAAAAATTGGGCGTGCAAAATTATTCAGCCCCCTTAAGTTAATACTTTGTAGCGCCACCTTTTGCTGCGATTACAGCTGTAAGTCGCTATCAGTTTTGCACATCGAGAGACTGACTTTTTTCCCATTCCTCCTTGCAAAACAGCTCGAGCTCAGTGAGGTTGGATGGAGAGCATTTGTGAACAGCAGTTTTCAGTTCTTTCCACAGATTCTCGATTGGATTCAGGTCTGGACTTTGACTTGGCCATTCTAACACCTGGATATGTTTATTTTTGAACCATTCCATTGTAGATTTTGCTTTGTTTTGGATCATTGTCTTGTTGGAAGACAAATCTCCGTCCCAGTCTCAGGTCTTTTGCAGACTCCATCAGGTTGGCTCCATCCATCGTCCCATCAATTTTAACCATCTTCCCTGTCCATGCTGAAGAAAAGCAGGCCCAAACCATGATGCTGCCACCACCATGTTTGACAGTGGGTATGGTGTGTTCAGGGTGATGCGCTGTGCTGCTTTTACGCCAAACATAACGTTTTGCATTGTTGCCAAAAAGTTCAATTTTGGTTTAATCTGACCAGAGCACCTTCTTCCACATGTTTGGTGTGTCTCCCAGGTGGCTTGTGGCAAACTTTAAACGACACTTTTTATGGATATCTTTAAGAAATGGCTTTCTTCTTGCCACTCTTCCATAAAGGCCAGATTTGTGCAATATACGACTGATTGTTGTCCTATGGACAGAGTCTCCCACCTCAGCTGTAGATCTCTGCAGTTCATCCAGAGTGATAATGGGCCTCTTGGCTGCATCTCTGATCAGTCTTCTCCTTGTATGAGCTGAAAGTTTAGAGGGACGGCCAGGTCTTGGTAGATTTGCAGTGGTCTGATACTCCTTCCATTTCAATATTATCGCTTGCACAGTGCTCCTTGGGATGTTTAAAGCTTGGGAAATATTTTTGTATCCAAATCCGGCTTTAAACTTCTTCACAACAGTATCTCGGACCTGCCTGGTGTGTTCCTTGTTCTTCTGCGCTTTTAACGGACCTCTGAGACTATCACAGTGCAGGTGCATTTATACGGAGACTTGATTACACACAGGTGGATTGTATTTATTATCATTAGTCATTTTGGTCAACATTGGATCATTCAGAGATCCTCACTGAACTTCTGGAGAGAGTTTGCTGCACTGAAAGTAAAGGGGCTGAATAATTTTGCACGCCCAATTTTTCAGTTTTTGATTTGTTAAAAAGTTTGAAATATCCAATAAATGTCGTTCCACTTCATGATTGTGTCCCACTTGTTGTTGATTCTTCACAAAAAAATACAGTTTTATATCTTTATGTTTGAAGCCTGAAATGTGGCAAAAGGTCGCAAATTTCAAGGGGGCCGAATACTTTCGCAAGGCACTGTGTGTATATATATATATATATATATGTGTATATATGTATATATATATATATATGTATATACATATATATATACACATATATATATACACATATACATACACATATATATACACATATACATGTGTATATATATATATATGTATATGTGTATATATATATGTGTATATATGTATATATATATATATATATATGTATATACATATATATATACACATATATATACACATATATATATATATATATATATATATATATATATATATACATATATACATATACACATATATATATACATATATATATATACACATATATATACACATATACATATATATATATATATATACGTATATATATGTGTATGTATATGTGTATATATATATGTGTATATATATATATATATGTGTATATGTATGTATGTATGTATGTATGTATGTATGTATGTATGTATATATATATATATATATATGTATGTATATGTATATATATATATATATATATGTATATATATATGTATGTGTGTATATGTTTTTTTTTTACATAGGCATGAAACAAGAAAAAAAATACAGACTGCTATATTGGTCTGCTAATACAGGACTCGTAAAGGCCCAGTGCACTATTTCAGTGAAGAAAATTAATAGATTTTTCAGGGGGTGCTGCAACACCCTCAGAACCCCTACTTCCTGTGTTTATGTACGCAGTCCTCCTCACCTTCTTTATGGTCATGGCAGGTTTGTGTTTGCTGTGCTTACCAATGAGGCGACCCAGTCACAGAAAAGCTTGACTTTCTTGTGGTCCTCCTCTTGAGATGTGGAACACAGTCGTTTGACATTGATTATCTGGTCTTCCTTGGCACTGATCTGTTTTGCTTGCAGCTCTTTGGGCAGGAATCGTCCATCCTTTAGCAAAGAAAAGAAAAGGTTTAACAGCACAGACTGTTGGCTCCATATCCTACATCACCAGTACTTATACCAGTAGATCAGGGCCGGCTCGAGCCTTTTGGGGACCTGTCATGCCAAATAGTGTCCCCTCTGCGGGACATTATTTGGCATGACGGGCCCTAAGTGAGTTTTGGTTGAGGGGGCCTCCACCTCACGGCAAAACATTTTCATGGCCCCATTTTCCTGCAATTTTACACATTTTGCAATGACTTATGCCATGTTGATATGATATCTGAGTGAGAATGACTAACAAGTGACAATGACTAAAGGTCAGGGCACATGCCCTGCATGTCCGGTTGATTTTCGGCAATGATTACTACACATTAAGATAGATGGCAAGACTAATCTTACTCTCAATAGTAAGTTGAGATCCCGACAGTTCTTTTTGGTCAGGGGCCTGTCATGGTAAATAATACCTGCCAAAGAGTGTCCCCCACTGCATCACAATGGGATTCCCACTGTGACGCAGGGGGGACACTTTGGCAGGTGGACACTATTTGGCATGACAGGTCCCCTTGTGGCCGGGCGCCCTAAGCAATCGCTTATGTCGCTTATGCCAGGAACCGGTCCTGCACTAGATGTACAGCTTATACCCTAGTAATGAAGAGTTTGCCCCAAAACAAACTTCTCTGGAAATGACATTGCAGTGACAGATGGTCCCTCTCTCACTTCCTCCTCTGACTCGGATTCCTGTATGATGGTTTCACACAGCTCAGTGCAGTCGTCTGGTGAAGTCACTGCAGAAGCTCTGTTCACACACATATCCGGCCCCAGGACACAACCTGATCAAACAACTATCAGATGAAGGACAAACCGTAAGTAGTACATTCAATTGTGTTGTTACAAGTAAGCAAAACAAAGTCATGCCGTAACAACAGCGTAAGAGTTGATTACTTTTATAATTCAGAATTGTCTGTGCGTGGACCATCTGATGTATATTTTAGGGTCTGGTTTCTCAGACAGATTAAGCATTCTGTTGGACTAAAACCCTTTCAGTGTGTTTGGAAAGATGCCCTTTATGTCTTATTGCAAAAAGGAGGAGGCATCTTTTATCTTCAATGTGATGACATGGCTAATTAGTCTTGTTATCTACCTGCCACTCACCTCTGGGGGTATGCCATGCTCTTAATGTGGGTACAGAGCCAGAGGGTGCTGTTTGAGTTTGTGCTCCACTGCAGCCACATGCTCCCTGTGTGCCTGCTGCAGTGCATTCTGCTTAGAGAAGCAAGCCTGCTATTTTGAGAAGCACTTCCTTTTGTGTTTTATCAGAGAAAGATGTAGGACATCCCAACTACAGAACCATCCAATGATGGGATTTATAAATGAATTATCTGGGCTCACAAAATAACTGATCTCCAGAAATAACTTTTGGAATGCTCAAATTCAGAGCTAGCCATTAAAAAAGTATGGTCCGCAGATCTAACAATCTGTACAACCCTTTAACTGGAACAGAATATTGCATCCCGTAATCCGAACCATCAATTTATAACTTTTACATTTGTTCACAGACTGTATTTAACACCAAGGAAACGTTTTACGATGAAATTGGCCCCATCTCCCAACTGTTCACTGTGTCCCTACATCAGGTAGGCACATTCCTTCATATGTGGGAGTGCCCTGCAGTTAAACGCTTCAATGCTTTGTATCTACTATGTTACTTAACGATGAAAGCCCATTTGAATATCTCAATACATTTTTCCTTGTCCCTGTGGGGTAAAAGCTAAACGGTGATGACTTTCACATTGCCCACATTTGGAAGCTCCAGCGAGAGTGGGTTGTGGAAGGTCTTCAATTATTTGTCAATTAAACACATTTTTATTTGTAACCTTAATTTACGGCCTACCCCGGTCAAACCATCCCCTAACCCGTACAACGCTGGGCCAACTAAGTCAATTAAACATGTGACAAAATATGTCAGCCAGATATTAAAGTATGACTGTAATCACTATAACAAATGCAACACAGTGCTGTCTTTTAACGTTAGCAAGCTAAAGTGGGAGTGGCTAAGGATTTAACCGTAAATTTAGCCCAAAGGCCGTCAGCTGGCGATATTGAGTCAGATTATCAGTCATATTGGTCAAATGAAACGACGCCATGTCGCCATCTGCCGGCCTATGGGCTACCGTTAACTCTAATGGTCGACTGTCAACATTTGGACCAACGTTGACCATTAAATCCTGAGGTAGTCCCACAATAGCTAGCGACAATCTTTAGCTAACGTTTGTGTGAGAGATGTAACGGGCAAGCTAGCAGCACATCCACATTACCAAGGGTAGGCAGGCAGCATCTTTCTGATCTCCGTTGGTCCATTTAAAAAAATGTTTTATCAGTCTTTACGTATCCTTGTTTTGTCAAATGCCCATGTATTGAACAGTAAACGAGTCTTGCCCTTCGAACCTTTAATAATTCCAGTATCGAAAGTTTGTTCGTTATGCGGATACTAAGGTAACGGTGTTTGGGCGCTAAATCGGCAGTTCTTATGCGATGTCACAAATATAAATCCAGAGACCCTTAATTTGGTTATTTAGTTATATTTACATATGTACATTGTTTATTTAGCCCATATTTAAATATGGACTGTGCACTCAAATGTTGTACACCATGATTGACAATACATTCAACCGTAACACGTACAAAATAAGAGCAAAATCATCACATACAGCCTTACTGTTTTGACCACTAGATTGTGGTACTTATTTTTTATTATTCTGACAAAAGAATGCTTACTACTGGGCACAGATGTCAATTCAACATTATTCCACGTTGGTTCAAAGTCATTTCATTGACATTATGTTGAAACAACGTTTGTACAACCACTGTGTGCCCAGTGGGAAAAGAAAGGATTGTTTAACATTGTAAGTTTGGCCTGTCGTGTACTTTGGGTCTTCAGAGTTTTCATTCCTTCTTGCGCCATGTATTCCTCCTGCTGTGTCACAGGACTGAGGTCAACACTGTTGAACAACATCACAACCTCTTGAATGACAAATCCTCAGTGTCATCAGCATCCGATTCCATCAACAAGGCACCATTTGTTAGGCCAGTGAAATTCCACTTCATGGATTTATGGACTGTGGAAGACCCAGTCTTTAGTAAATGCCTCTGACAGCATTTTGACCTTGTCGGCCAACTGTGAAACAGCTTAGGCCTGTTGGAGCTGTCACAGAAAGGTTATGAACTTTGTTTCAGCCAGACTACCAGAACAGGGTGGTGCGGTCTGCACAACGCATCACCGGGGGCAAACTACCTGCCCTCCAGGATAGCCACAGCACCTGATGTCACAGGAAGACCAAAAAGAACATCAACCACCCGAACCACTGTCTGTTTACCCCTCTACCATCCAGAAGGTGAGATCAGTACAGGTGCATCAAAGCTGGGACCGTGAGACTGAAAAACAGCTTCTATCTCAAGGCCATCAGACTGTTAAACAGCCATCACTTGCACAGAGGCTGCTGCCTATGTACAAACTTGAAATCATTGGCCACTTTAATAAATGGAACACCAGTCACTTTAGTAATGTTTACATATCTTACATTACTCATCTCATATGTATAGGTATTCTATACTATCTATTGCATTTTATACTATGCCGCTCTGACATTGCTCATCCATATATTTATATATTTTTATTCCGTTCCTTTACTTAGATTTATGTGTATTAGGTATTTGTTGTGGAATTGTTAGATATTGCTGCACTGTCGGAACTAGGAGCACAAGCATTTCGCTGCACTCACAATAACATTTGCTAACCGTGTGTATGTGACCAATACGATTTTTATTTTATTTTATTTTATATATTTGAACTTCTTTGGCAAATATGTCCTCTTGGCTCCAGGACCATCTCACAAGGAGTTTTCCCTTTGACAAAGCCTGCCTACTTTCCTTGACATCTTTAGGTTATTGTACCATCTTCCATCATACCATCACGTTACTGTCCTCTGAGAAATGTGGTATGTGGTTCAGAACACTTGATAATAAATAGACCTTACCAAGACTGTACTGTATACAGTATATGAAAGGACTAGAAAAAGTATTAACGTATTCAAAATATGAAAATAAGTTTGAAATGGGCTTGTTTGAACCCTGAGGTTTGTTAACCGTCACTGTCAGATTTTAAGGTTTTGAAGAGGTGTAAAATAAATTCTCCCTATGTTGTAATCTCAAGCATTTCTAGTTGGGAAACGATTTCATCACTTGTGTCATGGATTTATATTGACTGCAATATGACACGTTTGGAAGTTGTGATCACCTGGATGATGCCTCCAAATAGTTGCGTTGACCATGGTCTGACTCTCCCTGGAGCCTTGCCATTTGGCAGATCCATAAGAGAAGTAAATATTTGGGATCGAAAAGGATCTCAGGATTATTTCTCCGACATACTCCCAAAAAACAAACACTATTTACATGTACAAACTTTGGCACTGTGACACGTGACATACTTGAATTTCAAAGTTGGATTGTAAAGGTGGAGTTGTCAGTGTACTTTAACATTAGTACTCCTTGCATGATGTAAACTTTGTAACTAACTTAAGTGGGTGTGTGTGGAAATATTATTCTATGGCTAATCATATTTTGTAATATATTCCATTGTATATCTTGTTCCATTTGATGTTGTGTGTTGACAATCGAGTGTGCATTTCCAAAAATGTCCCAACAACTTGGGAACCAAAGCAACAGGACAACATTAGTTTTTTTCTTTATAATCATCTGCAATTCGTAGATTCCAGAAATCTGCAGAGAAGTAAAACAATAAAAAAAAGGTGAGGTACTGTCAGGCTTTTCCTCAAATTGTGTGCAATAAGATGAAGATATAAGACATTTCTGTTTTGTATTTTATTTACATTTTTATAATCTGCAATTAGTGGATTTTCATTTCTGTTTACACTTCAAAAGTTGCATTGCATCCTCTTAGTCTTGTTGCAAAGTTTCCACTCAAAGTTGGGAATACGAGGACCACATCTACATTTGAAGTCGGAAGTTTACACCTTAACCAAATATTTCAAAATAAATAAAATATGAAATAAATCATTCTCTCTACTATTATTCTGACATTTCACATTCTTAAAATAAAGTGGTGATCCTAACTGACCTAAGACAGGGAATTTTTACTCTGATTAAATGTCAGGAATTGTGAAAACTGAGTTTAGATGTATTTGGCTAAGGTGTATGTAAACTTCCGACTTCAACTGTAGAAGTGCTGGGACATTATCATTCAATTGCATTTGACATCTCATGTTTTGTCTGAGAAAAGCTTCACGGTTGTGCTACAGGTACTGCCTCCAAAGTGCAAACCAAGCGCTATGGGCACACTTTCTTGCTTCTAGGACAGGAACTTGTGAGAAAACAATGAATGATATGTGGGGAAAACAGATACCCAGACAGGTTAGATTAGAAGAATTTATTCAAAATGATTTACCTTCTAATTAAAAGTCTCCTTGTCCTGGTATGTATGAATGGTTGCCTTATTTGCACACTGGACCCTTTTAGAGTGCACAAAGGATATGTCCCTTGCACCCAAAAGCTTTTGTTCCCAATATGATCAAATAGTGTTGTGTGTATGGGCTGTCAATTTTTATTTATTTAACTAGCCAAGTCAGTTAAGAACAAATTCTTACTTACAATTGACGGCCTACCCCGGCCAATCCCTAATCCAGATGATGCTGGGCCAATTGTGTGACTCCCAATCACAGCCAGTTGTGATACAGCCAGGAATCAAACCAGGGTCTGTTGTTATGCCTCTAGCACTGAGGTGCAGTGCCTTAGACCACTGCGCTACTCGGGATCCCCTCTTAGGAGCATCTACAAATAAAATCAGTTTTCGCTTCACTAACCAAACCGTTTTTCCCCCCAGAAACAATGTTGCTGCATTACTTGCCTCTTATCATTCTTCCCTGATGATTTGCTTCCAGTATTTTTTCGCTTCTCTTGTTTGAACAGATGCCACCCCCCTCCAGCATGGCCCGATTGTTATAGTACTTACTTATTAGTACATTGAAGTAACACTTTAGTAACATTTCAGAGTACACCCAAGTAAGTTCCTTTTTGTTAACAAGCAACATCTAATAATATGATGTATAACTTTTCCCATGGACTATAATCAATGGGCATCTTTTGTCTGAATACAGGAAAGGGCATGCAACAACCTTTTGCATGCCATTCCCTGTATTCAGACAAAAGATGCCCATTGATTATAGTCCATGGGAAAAGTTATACATCATATTAGCTCAGTCTGTAGCCTCCAATACTGTTCAAACAGCATTTTAGCAGGATGTAACCTATTGGCAAACCAAATTACAATGAAGTCATGGTGATAGTGAAAATGTGGGATCCTGAGTGGCGCAGCGGTCTAAGGCACAGCATCTCAGTGCCAGAGGTGTCACTACAGACCCCGGTTCAATTCCAGGCTGTAGAACAACCGTCCGTGACTGGGAGTCCCACAGGACGGTACACAATTGGCAAAGGTTTGGCCGGGGTAGGCCGTCTTTGTAAATAAGAATTTGTTGTTAACTGATTTCCCGAGATATAAATATTTATATTTTTAAATAGTCAATGGGAAACAGATTACATTTTAGGAGCCGGTCTACTTGTGAAACTTATATTAGTTTGGTGCTGGATTTTACCTCATTGTAAAATAAGAGTGGCTGACTGTTTTGCCAAAAATAATTTCAGGGCAGATATGCAAAGTGTTGGCAGTCTTTAGGGCCAACACCCAATGACTGTTCTTTATAAATATTTGCCTAATGTTCCAGGCCACGAAAATAAGAGACTTTATTGGCCGACTTGTCCATTTCCCTATGCATAACCTATTATCTGACCGCTAATTCACTCCATGGAAGTTCTGTGTAAATACATGTCCTTGAGTCAAGCAGCAGGTGTTATCTTTAAATAAGGATGGATGCTCACAATGTGCTCTAAATGCACCCGTGTTCTATTACACCCAACTGTCCATCACAAGTTGTGAATGACACATAATCCAAAAGGTTGTTTGAAAAATGTCCCTGAAACCACGTATGGTGGCAATGAGCTTGAGCTATGACACCCTGGCATCCAGTCTCAACATGGCGTGAACTGTTTCTGAAGGTTAACTTGTGTGACTGTGAAACAAATTAACCTAAAAACTTGATAACTGTCCCCTATAGAATACTGGTTCTCTGCTATGCAAGGCCCTCCTATGCAAGGGTTCCAAAATTGGGGAGCGTTGTCCAACTTTTTTTTGTTGCTTTGGGGAGGGTTGTATGTTTTTTGGGGGGGGGTCACAGAGGAGGGTAGTGCATTTTTTACCTGGTTTAAATTCACTCCGCAGGTACAATATAATTGCTTCCATCCTAGCCAAATTTCCTCATCTGCTTGTTTGCCCCTCCCCTATATCAAGCTGTTTTGTTACTTTCCTTATGCACTACGCTTTTCTCCGCACAACATTTTACTATACCACAGGTCTACCAGTCTAACTGTCTATCCTTCCATCTCATTTGTCCAGATCTGCAATAGGCTAACTAGCAATCATATCACACATAAAATCATTCAAAGCTGCATACATTTTCAATATGAATCCACAAGAACAAATAGCAATAGCTGAGAGGCAGCGGAGAGGCCAGATGCATTCTTACAATGGCGCTGGAGGGGGTGGCTGCCATTTTATGGGCTCCTAACCAACTGTGCTATTTTGTGTGTTTTTTCACATTGTTCTTAACTTATTTTGTAAATAATGTTGCTGCTACCGTCTCTTATGACCGAAAAGAGCTTCTGGATATAAGAACAGGGATTACTCACCTCTAACTGGACAAAGTTTTTTTTTAATGAGTCCGACGTGAAGGATATAAAAACCGATGCTGGCACTAAGATCATACTCAACGAGCTGTTTAAGGCCATAAGCAAGCAAGAAAATGCTCATCCAGAAGTGGCGCCCCTAGTGGCCGGGTCACTTTAATGGAGGCAAATTTGACCTCATTTCTACCAGCATGTCACATGTGCAACCAGAGGAAAGAAACTTGAGACCACCTTGACTCCACACACAGAGACACATATAAAGTTCGCCCTCGCCCTCCATTTGGCAAATCTGACCATAATTCGATCTTCCTGATTCCTGCTTCCTACGCAAAAACTAAAGCAGGAAGTACCAGTGACTCGCTCAATACGGAAGTGGTCAGTCAAAGCGGATACTATGCTACAGGACTGTTTTGCTAGCACAGACTGGGAAATGTTCCAATCACTGCCTACAATAATAAGTGCATCGACGACGTCATCCCCACAGTGACTATACATACATATGCCAACCAGAAGCCATGAATTACAGGCAACATCCACACCGAGCTAAAGGCTAAAGCTGCCGCTTTCAAGGAGCGACACATTAATCCAGACGCTTATAAGAAATCCTGCTATACCATCAGATGAACCATCAAACAGGCAAAGCTTCAATACAGGAATAAGATTGAACCCTACCACACCGGCTCCGACGCTCATTGGATGTGGCAGGGCTTGCAAACTATTACAGACTACAAAGGGAAACCCATCCACGAGCTGCACAGTGACGTGAGACTATCAGACGAGCTAAATGCCTTTTAGGCAACCTTCGAGTCAATCAACACTGAAGCATGCATGAGAGCACCAGCTGTTCCGGACGACTGTTTGATCACACTATCTGTAGCTGATGAGAAAGATCTTTAAACAGGTCAACATTCACAAGGCCGCGGGACCAGACATTACCAGGACATGTTCTCAGAGCATGTGCGGACCAACTGGCAAGTGTCTTCACTGACATTTTCAACCTCTCCCTGACTGAGTCTGTAATAGCTACATGTTTCAAGCAGACAACCATAGTCCCTGTGCCCAAGAAGCGAAAGTAACCTGCCTAAATGACTACTGCCCCGTAGCACTCACGTTGGTAGCCATGAAGTGCTTTGAAAGGCTGGTCATGGCTCACATCAACACCATCAGCCCAGAAACCCTAGACCCACTCCAATTCGCTTACCGCCCCAACAGATCCACAGATGGCGCAATCTCAATCGGACTCCACACTGCCCTTTCCCACTTGGACAAAAGGAACACCTATGTGTTCCTTTTGTTCATTGACTACAGCTCAGCGTTCAACACCATAGTGCCCACAAAGCTCATCACTAAGCTTAGGACCCTGGGACTAAACACCTCCCTCTGCAACTAGATCCTGGACTTCCTGATGGGCCGCCACCCAGGTGGTAAGGGTAGGCAACAACACGTCTGCCACGCTGATCCTCAACACGGGGGCCCTTCAGGGGTGCGTGCTTAGTCACCCCCTGTACTCCCTGTTCACCCACGACTGCGTGGCCAAGCATGACCCCAACACCATCATTAAGTTTGCTGACGACACAACAGTGGTAGGCCTGATCACCGACAATGATGAAACAGCCTATAGGGAGGTCAGACACGTGGCAGTGTGGTGCCAGGACAACAACCTCTCCCTCAATGTGAGCAAGACAAAGGAGCTTATCGTGGACTACAGGAAAAGAGGGACCAAACACTCCCCCATTAACATCAGCGGGGCTGTAATGGAGCGGGGTTGAGAGTTTCAAGTTCCTTGGTGCTCACTTCATCAACAAACTATCATGGAGCAAATACACCAAGACAGTCGTAAAGAGGGTACGACAACACCTTTTCCCCTTCAGGAGAGTGAACAGATTTGGCATGGGTCCCCAGATCCTCAAAAAGTTATACAGCTGCACCATCAAGAGCATCCTGACCAGTTGCATCACCGCCTGGTATAGCAACTGCTCGGCATTCGACCATAAGGCGCTATAGAGGGTAGTGCGTACGGCCTAGTCCATCACTGGGGCCAAGCTTCCTGCCATCAAGGACCTATATACTAGGCAGTGTCAGAGAAAGACCTTAAAAATTGTCAAAGACTCCAGTCACCCAAGTCATAAACTGTTCTCTCTGCTACTGGATGGCAAGCGGTACCAGGGCGCCAAGTGTAGATCCAAAAGGCTAATTAACAGCTTCTACCCCCAAACCATAAGACTGCTGAACAATTAATCAAATGAGCACGTTTGTCCAAAATATAATTCCAGCAGTCTCAAAATGGCTTGACATTAACTAGGTTTACATCCAACCTTTTGGTACATGTCGGATTAAAAATGTCCCGACATCTTGGGAAAGCATGCTGTTAATTAGGCTACAAATTAAATAAATTAAGATGAACTTCACAGTGTGGTGAAAGTGCACGGTGATGAGCTTGATGCTCCTTTCAATAAATATCAAGGGTCTTATTCTGCTGACATGATGATCAATGCTTGGCTGCCATTTGACAAATCAAAATAATCTTGTACTTTTGTCCATAATAATATCATTGTATATTGTAGGCTATACCCGCACTGTATCTGCAAACTGTTGGCTGGAGCGCACGTGCCAATACCCGAGTGGGCACATTTGCTATACCTATACAACATTTGTCGTGACAAAATCAATTGTAGGCCTAGAGTTGAAAAAAGTCAATTAGATGGAAACACAACTCTAATGGGAAAATGTGCATATTGTTTTTAATTCAGATTTTAGAATATTCACATGAAAATCTGTAGCCAATGGGATGAACACCTAGCTATAGACATCCTAAAGACTCTGGCAAGTGCATTAGTCCAGTTTCACTGTGATTAGGCCTGCACATCATGGTTCACCAGCAGCCCCAAACATCTAATGAATAAGCTACCAGCCAAACAAGCTTGTAGAAATTGTGTTTAAACTCCCCCCTCACACTCATCTGGAGGTCAAGCATTTGTTGTCTCTGTAATGTGTCTATATCTATCTACAGTTGAAGTCGGAAGTTTAAATACACTTAGGTTGGAGTCATTAAAACTTGTTTTTCAACTACTCCACAAATTTCTTGTTTAACAAACTATAGTTTTGGGAAGTCCGTTAGGACATCTACTTTGTGCATGACACAAGTAATTTTTCCAATTGTTTACAGACAGATTATATCACTTATAATTCACTGTATCACAATTCCAGTGGGTCAGAGGTTTACATACACTAAGTTGACTTTGCCTTGTAACAGCTTGGAAAATTCCAGAAAATTATGTCATGACTTTAGAAGCTTCTGATAGGCTAATTGACGTCATTTGAGTCAATTGGAGGTGCACCTGTGGATGTATTTCAAGGCTAACCTTCAAACTCAGTGCCTCTTTGCTTGACATGGGAAAATCAAAAGAAATCAGACAAGACCTCAGAAAAAAAATAATTCTCTCTATTATTATTCTGACATTTCACATTCTTAGGATCACCACTTTATTTTAACTGACCTAAAACAGGGAATTTTTACTTGGATTAAATGTCAGGAATTGTGAAAAACTGAGTGTAAATGTATTTGGCTCAGGTGTATGTAAACTTCTGACTTCAACTGTATGTAATTGTATATGTATTTATGTAAAAAAAATAGGGACCACAATGCAATCCAGCAAATAAAATTAATAAATCAATCCAGACTGTGCAGAAGGCCATTTGATGAATGGAAGGACACATTATTGCAAAACACCAAACAGTTGAATGACATTCAGACATTGTCATGCCAAGCCTTTGATGCTGGGTAGGCCTACAAGGTAGGGAGGGATGTATTTTCGGTTTGTCAAGATTTACATAGTCTTTTTATAGTGGTGTTGAAAACGCAAACCATGATATTGAAGTGCCTGAAGTAGGTATGCTTTGTTTATTGGTTGTGTGATGCATTGGCACAGAAAGCTGTTGGTGGAAAATTTGTTGCATGTTTTTTAAAATATATTCATAAATATGGAATCAAATGTTGAAAATTTGATTTCCCCCCTTGCGAATCATTGTCTGCAGCCGGCTCTGACCGTAGTGTAATGAAACAGGCAGGGAGAGTGAGCTCGTCCATGGTGGTAGGTGAACCCTCAACCTTCTGGCTCGTAACCCTGCGTGGCATTGACTTTTCCACAAAAACATGCTGAAGTGGCAAAGTCGATATCCCCATTTATAAACATAGGGCTTCTATAGTTACTGTTATTTTTTGTTGTAAACACTATTTTGCTATAATTCTATGAGGGGAGAGGGTGTGCAATTTATTTTACAGAACAAGGGAAGGGTCGTGAAAATATTGTTTACATTGGGGAGGAGTGCACTATACAGTATAGACATACACTACCATTCAAAAGTTTGGGGTTACTTAGAAATGTCCTTGTTTTTGAAAGAAAAGCATTTTTTTGTCCCTTAAAATCATATCAAATTGATCCGAAATACAGTGTAGACATTATTAATGTTGTAAATGACTATTGCAGCTGGAAAAACAGACAGCTCACAAGTCCTCAACTGGCAACTTCATGAAATAGTGCCCGCAAAACACCATTCTCAACGGTGAAGGTGCAACTCCGGAAAGCTGGCCTTCTAGGCAGAGTTGCAAAGAAAAAGCCATATCTCAGACTGGCCAATAAAACTAAAAGACTAAGATGGGCAAAAGAACACAGACACTAGACAAAGGAACTCTGCCTAGAAGGCCAGCATCCCAGAGTCGTCTCTTCACTGTTGACGTTGAGACAGGTGTTTTGCAGGTACTATTTAATGAAGCTGCCAGTTGAGGACTTGTGAAGTGTCTGTTTCTCAAACTAGACACTAATGTACTTGTCCTCTTCCTCAGTTGTGCACCGGGACCTCCCAATCCTCTTTCTATTCTGGTTAGAGCAAATTTGCACAGTTCTGTGAAGGGAGTAGTACACAGCATTGTATGAGATCTTCAGTTACTTGACAATTTCTCACATGGAGTAGCCTTCATTTCTCAGAACGAGAATAGACTGATGAGTTTCAGAAAAAAGGTATTTGTTTCTGGCCATTTTGAGCCTGTAATTGAACCTGCTGATGCTCCAGACACTCAACTAAAGAAGGCCAGTTTTATTGCTTCTTTAATAAGCACAACAGTTTTCAGCTGTGCGAACATGATTGCAAAAGTGTTTTCTAATGATCAATTAGCCTTTTAAAATGATAAACTTGGATTAGCTAACACAACGTGCCTTTGGAACACAGGAGTGATAGGCTACAGAGGCCAATTATCAGCAACTATGTAGATATTCCATTTTAAAAAATCTGCTGTTTCCAGCTACAACAGTCATTTACAACATTAACAATGTCTACACTGTATTTCAGATCAATTTTCTTTTCTTTTAATGGATAGAAAATGTGCTTATCTTTCAAAAACAAGGACATTTCTAAGTGACCCCAAACTTTTGAACGGTAATGTAAATGTATCTGCATTTTGTCATTTAGTGCAGAGGCAATAATCAATGGGAAGCATAGTACAGATTGTACAGATTTAACAAGGGAGAACCAGATGATAACTATTTGCTGAAGGTAGGAATTATTGCAAGATATGTGTCTGTACTTATTTAGCATTTTCTCTTTCCCTCTCGACATTAGCTTGACTGAGTAGTCTGGAGAATTTCCAGTCAGCTCTCTGAGCACATCTGATACACTTTGCATTCCCCCTTTAAACGAGCCCCGCCCCGAAATCAGTCGATCAAATTCTGCAACAACTCAACCTCGTCTGTCCAATCATAACCCAATGGGGGTGGTCTTAGGATGGTGGTCCGGGTGGTTGTTAGCCAATAGGATTTACTGCTCAGTGAACTAACGGTTCACGTCAACTATCGTTGGTTCTCTGAACAAGACATTATTCATGTTTATGTTGTAGTTATTTAAAGAGACACGATGAGGTGATATAGCGGAATTTACTTTGAGAAGTAACAGTCGGTTACTCCTAAACATGTATGAAGGCAGTATCGTGTATACATTCATTTGGCTAACTCCTTAATTCAGATGCACTGTTTTTTTTTATTTATATGTTTCATAGTGTCGCAATAGTATATGCCACCCTGCTAAGCAGTGGCTTTAGTAGGCCTAGGCTACACTCAACACTCCGTTTATAAAGTTAGCTGGTGATATGTGAATGAGCATGCGACGCCAATTCATTCACAAGCTCCCTTCAGCACATTCACGTTGTTAGCCTCACTACTTCATAATATTAATTGCAGTTTCATATGAAAGTGAACTGGTATAAAATTGTCAGAATCTTAAGTTTACTTTAAAATCATTGCATGGTTGAACGTATCCAAATACAAATCATTAGCCAACTACATAGAGAAAATCAACGGCAAACATATCGAACGTGTTTTAGTTTGTGCTGTCTTATTATGGTGCTTTAAAGTAAAACACTGAACTCAGCCACACGGAAAGCACGCTACATTTTAACATCATATACCGTCATTGATTTTAACACACCCACCGCCCACCAGAGACCAAAACGACGCCTTGTTCGAGTTAATTTGAATCTGGTAAGGAGGGAGTGGAGGTCTTCCGCCCGTCCTCTGCACTGTGAGCTGCTATTTCTCCCGCTGCCTCAGAACAACACAGTCGATTTCCGTTAGGCACCGACTGTATGGGCAGAATAACAGTTTTTTTGACAGCACTAAGTAGAAGTATTTCTTATTATCGAAGACAGTTTGCGAGTAGATCGCTACATATCAACGAGCAATTTTATATTCGTTTCAAGCGTTGTCTGTAGTGAGCATGAGGCAAAGTGAGAAATAGCAGCTATCTTCGAGGAAAGAAAGTCAAAATAAAGATCAGAACATACAGACAGTATTATCGTTAGTGTTATAAATAATTTCAAATTTGCCAAATTAGCTAGTTTGATAGCTGGCCAGCATCATGACTCGGAGATCATGTGCAATTTACGCTACTGGGATTCTCTGCGCCCATCTACTGATAGTGGGCATCGCATTGGTCGTGGCTCAAGTCTTCCAAACAATGATTTACAATCGTCTTAAAAAGGTGAGTTGTAACTTTTTCCCACTTCAAACATGCATTTTATAGTTTTTTTGATGTTTGGTGGCTTTAACTTGTTAACGTCTGTTGTCTTTGCACTGAACAGCAGACGGTGAGTCACATTTCCCATCCCTTCTCGTTACTAGTTTTCAACCTGGGCTCAGGAGTAGACGTAACATAGTAAACGTGGCTTTATGGGAGTTGATCATTATTTGTGATATGTTATGAATTACAATTTGTACGATGTGTTACGGATTGCATTTCGTACAATATGGTAGACATTGCAATTCGTACATGTTGCGAATTTGCAAAAATGTATATGTTACAAATTCTAGTTTGTTGTGGGTAATGTTCACTAGGTGGCAAGGTGGTTAACTAGGCTAGGGGTTAGGAGTTTGGTTAAAGGGTTAGAGGATGGGTTAGCTCCCATTCCAAGTAGTTGCAAAGTAGCTAAAAAGTAGTAAAGTTGTTCGTGATAAGATGCGAACGCGCAACCTTTGGGTTGCTAGACATTGAAGTTATACCTTCTGTCTTATGTAACCATACCAAATGTAACACATCATACAAATTTCAGTGTCCCGGTTTACTATGTTACGTATAGTCTGAGACCAGGCTGGAGCTTTAAATGTGATGTTTGCTAGCTAGCTACAGCATTGAGTTCACTCAATCCCCATTTCCAGTCATTTGCCCACCCAACATGGGCCAGTGCAATATACCATGCATTCCAAGGTCAGCAATTTATGTGCTGCATTTTTTTTTTACCACCAACCAGTGATGGTTTTTGTGGTAGGATCGCAACATTTTATCATTCATAAATCTGCAACATTGATTCAAACCTCTTGAACAGCTCTGCATGGTAACTCAGTGTATTGTAGTAGCCTATGGATGGAATCTCTGGCAGATTTACAATGCGGGGTATGCTCATGTCACAGTGCGTCGTGGTAAGACCATCACCATGGATGGGTGCTCTCAGAGCAAGCAACCTGCTTTATTCCATCAGTACAATAAACCCACTATAAATACATTTTTAAATCATACTTAGCCAAGCTTTATTATACACGATACAGATTATTTGAATTAGAACTGCTGCACCTTCAACTGCAGTGTATTCATCTTATCTACATGTGTGTCTCACAATATAATTGATTTGGGATTTAAAGTTTTATATGAGCTTCCCAAGTGGCTTATTGGGTTTATCAGTCAGGGGTTGTAGTAGGGTAGGAATCCCGTCAGAGGAGGGCAGGGAGGCGTGTGCGTGCGTGCGCATTGGTGGGGGGAAGGGAGAGAGCTCGTGAAGGCTCGGAGTCAAGCTTCCTTTTGGAATACTTTGCATTTCATTCTTCACCGTCTTTGCTGACAAGGTTGAATACCACACTATAAAAGAATCTCCCCCAAAAATGTCCTAGAGATCTGAACAGGTTCAATTTATTTTTCTGAAACTGCGAACCTCAGCAGAAATGTCAAACTGGTAGGGAGAGTATACAGACACAAACAGCCCAATGTTCCCTGCCACAGTTTAATTGCTGTTAAATTCGCGTCTGTGTTTATTTCGGATATGGTAGTGTCATCCTAGACCTAGAATACATAACATCAAGAAATGAAACAAACAAAAAAATATCAAATATCAGCCTACCAGGCGCTTTACGTTCAATAGACTGCCCGAGTATGTGGACATTGACCGGTGACTGAAAAGATAAATGAGAAATAAGAAATAAAGAAGTTCTGTCCAACTTCCCAGTATCCTACCTAGAGGACTTCTGGTAAAAGGTTGTGGATGGGAGAGGAGTGTTTAATTAATTCACGTATGGAATCTGACGGACTCCTTGGCCTGGAGGCAGGATATTTTTTTGGTCAAACAGCAGTCATCTGTTAACTTGTTGTTTCAGCCCTGGCCTGATCTAGGTCGAGAGGACTGCTCTTCCAGGAAGAAACCCTCTGCCGCTCCTCAAACTATATTTTGGAGGGTAGAGTAAAAAAAACTTCACAACAAATTCATGGGTGACAAACCTGTTTACTTTAATTCAAACAGGTTTCTTTCATAATTCATAGATGGGGGGAGAAAACCAGAGAGAAATATGGCACTGAATGTAATTTCATATTAACAGTTATCTAACCACAAACTAAAATATATGCAGGAGTTAAGTTTTAATTTATTTGTGAGTGACCCTAACAGTTGTTATGCTTTCATGTCCTTACCACTCATCATGTGACCCACCCCCACCCACCAACTACATGCACATAGTGAGTTTGATTTATGATAAGATTGATAAACCGCAACCCTCTGTCCCTGCTTGCTTGTGAGATCAAGGCTTTAAGCATTTCTAAGAGATAAATGATGTAGACATGATGTCTATGGAAGCCTTTAGGTGGCCTTCCTTTTTCAAGGTTGGTAAACACAAGAATTCTTCTAATCTAGACCTTGGTTTTAGTTAAAATGTTGTATACACAGAAACGGTCACTCTTGAATTGTATCTGTTTTAAAAGGGACTCAGTTTAATCTAGAAAACAGAACAAACTTCACTGATTGCAAAATTTGGAAACTTGGTAGAACACTGCTGATGACTGAATCGCGTGTTAGTGTTTCCCTCACACTCTCATATCCTGTACGCAATCAGTGTTTGGCTTTAAACGCATTCAATCCAACACACAGCATTGGAATAGCTGGCTTACTTTGGCTTTACTTTTTAATTCACACCATTCAGGTGACTCAAATGATCTTGTAAAATAAAAGGAAATGTCTTCAAAGTATCAAATAGGCTTTTTGTTGCTTGTTCCTAAATAACTTGGATATTTTTTCTTTAATGCGAAGCGATATTTGACTCTATAGCAATCATAATTTGCTGTACAGCATTGATTATTCAATTAGAGTTGATTCACATTCAAGGCTCTAAAGTGCGACCATGTTGGTTACATATGCTCCGAATGCCCCCGAGATGTTTTATTTTGGGAGTACCAGTGAAAGCCCCCCCAAGATAAAAAATTGTTGTAATGATAGGCTTCACTGTGCAGTTGTTTCCGAGTGACCTAGAGAGAAAAAAACCGTGAGTGCAGATTTGTTCAGACAAAAGCCTAGATTTTAAAGACTGCATGTATTTCTTGTAACTTTCTGAAGAGGTAATGGCTTGGGAATGCCTCTGTTGACCACTTTGTGTAGCCTGTCAGCAATGCTGAAACAGTCATTTCTAAAGGCTTTCTCATAAAACATAAATTAAATGTTAATTGCAAAGTCGGCTTACCTTTTTGAATGATTATATCATTAAGATCTGTATCAATCGGGTCGTATTTTGTTTTGCAAAGTCTGCTATTGCGCATGCAGTACAGAAACACTGCCAGCCAAACACCAGCCTCTTGAGGTGTGCAATTGAAATTTAAAGGGCAACAATACCCTCCAAAATATGATTTTTTTTTTCACTTCCCTAGACCTCAAGTGTTCTTCATGGGCATTTGTTTACACCTTGTCCAGTAATGTTACCTCATTAGCTAGCTTTTGTACCTAACAACCTGGTTACTTTACCAGTATATCTGAACATTTGGCAGCACAGAAGGAAAGCAAAAAGGATAGCTTCTTTAGAAGATTAATGACAATACCATTGAATGAATGACAGAGCTGATGTCGTCACTCAAACTTTACCCTCTTAACATCAGTGTAGAATTGTCAATGTAATGCATCTCAATAGGTTGCTCTTTTACACTGTGTAGAAATGTGATATTCCACAAATGACTTTAATTTCAATGACCTGTTTTTGTATCAACATTTTAGCTTTTTATAGTAAACAAATGTTTTTACAGGGTTAAATATTAGTTTCTAGAGCACAACGTTTGCTTAAAAAGTAGCTAGAATTTATATAGACCAAATATGCTACATACAGTGCATTCGGGAAGTATTCAGACCCCTTGACCTTTTACACATTTTGTTATGATACAGCCTTGTTCTAAAATGGGTTATAGTTTTTTCCCCTAATCAATCTACACATACTACCCCATAATGACTAAGCGAAAACAGATTAAGATTTTGTTTGCAAATACTTAATTACATAAGTATTCAGACCCTTTGCTATAAGATTTGAAATTGAGCTTGGGTGCAACCTGTTTGCATGGATCATCTTTGAGATGTTACTACAACTTGATTGGAGTCCACCTGTGGTAAATTTAATTGATTGGACATGATTTGGAAAGGCACACACCTATCCATATAAGGTCTCACAGTTGACACTGCATGTCAGAGGAAAAACCAAGCCATGAGTTCGAAAGAATTGTCCGTAGAGCTCCGAGACAGGATTGTGTCGAGGCACAGATCTTGGGAAGGGTACCAAAAAATGTCTCCAGTATAGAAGGTCACCAAGCACACAGTGACCTCCATAATTATTAAATTAAAAAAGTTTAGAACCGCCAAGAGTCTTCCTAGAGCTGACCGCCCGGCCAAATTGAGCAATCGGGGGAGAAGAGCCTTGGTCAGCGAGGTGACCAAAAACCTGATGGTCACTCTGACAGAGCTCCAGAGTTCCTCTGTGGAGATGGGAAAACCTTCCAGAAGGACAACCAGCTCTGCAGCACTCCACCACTCTACCAATCAGGCATTTTATGGTACAGTGAGTGGCCAAACGGAAGCCACTCCTCAGTAAAAGGCACATGACAGCCCGCTTGGAGTTTGCCAAAAGGCACCTAAAGGACTCTCAGACCACGAGAAACAAGATTTTCTGGTCTGATGAAACCAAGATTGAACTTGTTGGTTTAAATCTCAAGCATCACTTCTTAAAGAAACCTGGCATCATCCCTACGGTGAAGCATGGTGGTGGCAGCATCATGCTGTGGGGATGTTTTTCAGCAGCAGGGACGGGGAAACTAGTCAGGAGATCCTTGACGAAAACCTTCTCCAGAGCGTTCAGGACCTCAGACTGGGGTGAAGGTTCACCTTCCAATAGGACAACAACCCTAAGCACACAGCCAAGACAACACAGAAGTAGCTTCGGGACAAGTCTCTGAATGTCCTTGAGTGGCCCAGCCAGAGCCCAGATTTGAACCCGATCAAACTTGTCTGGAGAGAACAGAAAATAGCTGTGCAGCGACACTCCCCAACCAACCTGACAGAGCTTGAGAGGATCTGCAGAGAAGAATGGAGGAAACTCTTCAAATACAGGTGTGCCAAGCTTGTAGCGTCATACCCAATAGGGCTTGAGTCTGTAATCGCTGCCAAAGGCATCAACAAATTACTGAGTAAAGGGTCTGAATACTTATATAAATGTAATATTTCATTTAAAAAAAAAATGTATACGTTTGTAAATCTTTCTAAAAACTTGTTTTTGCTTTATTTTTATGGGGTGTTGTGTGTAAATTGATGGGGGTGGATGGGGGGGGGACAAATTAGTTACTTTAAAAATAAGGCTCGAACGTAACTAAATGTGGAAAAAGTCAAGGGGTTGTACTTAGTGAGGCGCCGATACCGATATCCAATATTTTCCTTGCCAAAAAAACAATACCGATAACTAATATTTAAAAAATGTTGCGGCCTTTTAAGCATTCTAGTAGAGTTAAATAGTTAGCCCACACATGGATGCAGCGGTCTAAGGCACTGCATTTCGGTGCAAGAGGCGTCACTACAGTTCCTGGTTCAAATCCAGGCTGTATCACATCCGGCCATGATTGGGAATCCCATAGGGCGGCGGACAATTGTTCTATTGTCGTACGGGCCGTCATTGTAAGTAAGAATTTGTTCTTAACTGATTTGGCTAGTTAAATAAAGGTTACACACACACCACACTGACCAAAAAGTTATTTTGTTGGCATTTACTTATGCCCCTTTACCAGTAAAATACAATCAAAACCTATTTATTTCACTTACTTGCTGTGCTGTTTCGTTGTTAATTTGTTCAGTTGTTTCATTCTCATACCAGGATAACTATGGAACGCCGTTTGGGTCTTTGTGTGTGTCAAAAAGATATAGATGTCAAATAACACTATTTGACCAATTAGCACCTGAATATGACTGCACGTCAAGTAATAATTTAACGCGTTCATTAAGTTTTTACGTAGTTTTTTACACATTGATTACACTATCACTTGTATTTCATATGTCACAACGATTCATCGATATGTATGCTATGATGCTGATAAAGTTGCAAACAATGTTCTTACCCAAAAACATAGCAAAACGACTGTTTCAGTAGCTATAGTTAGCTCGCTAACTATATAGCTAGGTGTCGTCATCTAAAATAACCCTGATTTAGAAGACAATTCTTATTTGATTAATGGTTGTCTGACCCATCTATGTGAAGCTAGCCACAATAAGTATTAGCCGCAATAGTGGACTTTGCAGTTAGACTTCAAAATAAATCTATGACATAATTCTACTATTTGTATTCTTTTGCAAAATTGTCATTGACATACTTTTAGTTTGAAGGCAAACCGCAAATTCCATTATTGTGCCTAACCCTTATTGTGACTCGCTTCACAACACAACCCAGTCCGGTCGAGCCTCACTAGCCAGATGAAGCAATCTGGCTAATTGTAACGTTAGCTTTGGGCAACAGGGTTAAGTAGCTGGCTATTTCTTTTCATTAAATTAAGTTACATTTCAATAGGCGAACAACAAGTGGCAACCTAGTTAATGCTTACTCACAAGGATTCCTAAATCATTGATAAGAATAGTGAAAATGACTGCAGTTTCTACTGATCATTGATTTCAGGCTGGTTGTATTGGTGCTAGCTAGGTACCAAGCTAAAGCTAGCTACCACAGAAGTTGTGGTCAAACAAATTATGTTTTATTACCAGGGCGATATTGTAAATGCGTAATTCGTGGCCGGTGTTGGCTTGATTGCTGACTTTTTTTGTACAGCTTTGACTGCTACTGTATCTTTTTTGACACCAAAGACCCAAATGGCGTTCCATAGTATGTATGTCTTGAAGCTAATAGCAGTGACACTTTTACTGTGTAACTCCGGTAGGGCAACATCCTGAAAAATAGCGCACTTGGTAGTGTGTACCGGTGCTTGACCAGTCGGCGAAAGCCAACATCACCCACGACAGAGAACGGTTGATTGTCAAGGGCAATGAATTCCATTATCTTGGCATTAATGGATTTTGCCTTTAAGTTGTCTCGCTGAAAAATTATTACTCTTTCAAATGACTGCTCGACTTGTTGACTGCTTGATCCACACAGCAGACATTGTGGGCTCGGTTAAGAATGCTGTGCTGCACGTGTAGCGCAACATTTTACCCGCCGTCGTTACGTCATGTACCTACGCTATATAGGAATGCACAGTTGCTTTAACATCGGTTTTAACATCGACGTTAAACTAGACGTCGCGGCGATACCGATGTTGCCATTTTTAGCTCGTATCAGCCGATTCCGATATGTTCACCAATATATCGTGCATCCCTAGTTGTGCTCCTAACTTTTTATTAGAACCCTGTTTACAAGACTTGTGCTGGAAACTAGCCTATTTCACTGCTGCAATATGCCCGCTCGAAGTTATGATCATGTTTAAAAACTGACTGGAGTCTAAATGAAGTAATAGGCTTCTGTTTTGCCCCTGAGGAGTAAGCCCCACAGTTCAATGCTCTAGCTAGGGTGTTCTGACCTTTGGCCCAGTTGTATAGTGTGTGTTTCTCAGAATGTGTGTGTGTATGAGCCAAAATACTGTTCTAACATTTAAGACTCCATAGGGAGTATGCACCTCCATTGTAATGAGTCATTCTACCGTCTTATATCATGGTTGCACAAAAGTCTTGACAGGAAACCAGAGTTTTTGTGCATCCCTGTTGGGCCACACCTTAAAATAAACATCCTCTTTCAATCACCGAGCTTTGCTGAGCTTCTCTGAGACTTCAGCTGAGTGAGCTGTGTGAATGGTAAAGGCCTTTCCCAAGTACACCTCACTTTACTCAGAGGACAGAGAAAGCAATCAGGAACCCTTTACATAAAGGACGGGGGAAGTGAGACATTTCTCACTTGAAGTTAGTAATACCGATATCTCTTTACGGTAGGCCCTATTGGCGTCGACTACTTACCAGTATTTTATGGATCAACAGACAGCTTAACAGTAATTTGCTCTTCAGATTTGACAACCATGTTTCAACACGCTTCATTCATTCATTCATTCAAAGTGTTGAATGTCACTGCGTTAGTTTTAATTACAGTTGAATTACCTTGTTGAAGCTACTGTCTTTTCTAGTCCAGGCATGATGGCTAACTTTAACCACTTTCCTGTATTCAGAAGATGACTAATAGGACAGTGATGCTAGTCCATATTGTCTATTCAGACTGTCATGCTGCCACTATGGTGGGTAGTAATTTAGGCTTTTTGAAGATTGTCCTGAGCAAAATGCAAATATCTTTCTCATCCTGCTGAAGTCGACAGACTCCCCCTGGGCGGTTTTCACTCAGGTTTTCTGCTTGTACTGACAGTTATTCAGCTGTGAAGGACCTTTCCCCCTTACCCTGTTTTGGTGTGCGGGCATAGGGTGTACACTACATTAATTGCAGTGTGTGCTCTCTGCTGGCATAACCTGAAGGATTGTTGGTGGATGATGCTGCCGCAATCAAAAATGTAATTGCTTGAAATATCCTTAGTTTAGAAATGAATGAAATGGTTTTAAATTGCATTTTTAGGTAAATAGCTTTCTATCCCTCCGGAATGTACTACTGTAAACAAATTATGCTTGGCGATATCATTGTTGTTTTGGTCTGTCCTCCATCATTAACTGTATTTCGCTCTCTTTTTGTTGTTGTTGTAGGAATTGACCTTGACTGAGGCGAGCCGAGTATTTGAGTCGTGGAAGAACCCACCGCCTCCAGTCTACATGGAGTATTACTTCTTCAACGTGACCAACCCCGAAGTGTTCTTAGCAGGGGGCAAGGCAGCTGTCACCCAGATTGGACCTTACACTTACAGGTAGGTTGACAACACACTCACTGCTCTCCTTTCAAATGAGATGGCCTCAGTTCACAAAGGGCTTGAGCTCAACACTCGTAACCCAGACTTCAGTGGAACTCCTATATCGATACCAATGAAAGGTTATTGCTAATATTTGTTTTTCGTGTGTATATCTCAAGTTCAGATTCGGTCCACTATGTATTTGTTTTATGATCTGTTTGTTTGATCATGGGAAGCTGGCGATGCAGGTCTTGGGAAAGTCATATGGGGGAGGGGGGAGGATATTTGTTTGGAATGACAACCTTTCTACTCACACCTTTCCATAACAGGGAATACAGACCCAGGGAAAATGTAACTTTCCTCGAAAACGGAACCAAGGTTTATGCCCTGAACCCCAAAAGCTTTGTCTTCGTCCCAGAGAAGTCCCGGGGTAATCCAGAGGTCGACATTCTGAGGACAGTCAACATCCCAGCTGTGGTGAGTTAGTGTGTGTGTCTCTTGGTCTCTGCTTGTTACCTCTACATACTTGTAGTCTTCACATATGCACTTTATCTTAGCTGCCATGGACATGGTGTATCTGCAATACAGTGTGTTGGGCTGCAGATGAACTTGTGGTTAAGAGCATTGGGTCAGTAACTGAAAGGTCGCTGGTTCGAATCCCGAGCCAACTCGGTAAAACAAATCTGCTGGTGTGCCCTTGAGCAAGGCTCCGGGGACGCATTCAATAATGGCTGATCCCTGGCCATGACCCCACTCTCCGAGGGGGTCTTCAAGGGGAGAGTGGGATATGCAAAAAACACATTTCCAATTCACACTTGTACGTATGTGAAATAGGACAAATGTAAGCACCCGCCTAATCATTATTATAAACTATGGTGCAGCGCCTTTCTAAGAACACATAGAAACATGAGGGTGTGAATCATTCCACAGCTGTTTTGTTTTGGTCAACTTTAACCTTCGAGAGTTTCAGTACAGCCACTATAACAATGTACTGACATTCCTTTACTGCTGAAGTATCAATCTCATTCCACTGAGGGCCGAGTGTTTGCGGGTTTTCGCTCCTCCCTTGTACTTAATTGGTGAATTAAGGTCACTAATTAGAAAGGAACTCCCCTCACCAGGATGTTTAGGGCTTAATTTAAAGGAAAAAATAAAAACCAGACATGCGGGCCTCCATGAAATTTTGATAACCCTGCTTTACTGCATCATTCCAGTAGACTTTCCAAGCATTATGCTAAACGCCGTATTATGAAATCATGGTGACTTGTTCCTATAAGCTTGTTACTTTATCACAGACACTTTTGTGGACTTCATCCAATTTCCAATGACCAGACCAGATGGCAACAAAAGCTATGGACTTACAAATGTTGCTGATGGTTGTGTTGCATAGTGCCTATGATCTCTAACCCCCTCTCTCTCTCTCTGTTTCCTCCCCTCTCCCTGGGCAGGCGGTGATGAACGAGCTGAACTCCTACTCTTTCCTGCTGCGCACCTTCGTCTCCATGTGGATGAACTCCATCGGTGTGGAAATCTTCATGACCCGTACCGTTCACGAGGTGCTATGGGGCTTCAAGGACCCCCTGCTCTCCAAAATCCACGCCATGAAGCCAGAGGTGGACGAGATGTTTGGACTGATGTGGAAGGTAAAGCACTGTTTGTATTCAGTAAAAACCTTGAAATACTGTAATAAACCATATGGTCACTCAGATTACAGTTCAGAGCTGGTCCTTGTTAATCCAGTCATCCACAAAAAGTATAGTAGCCTTGCTAATGGCCGGTCTTAAAATTGTGATTTTAATAGAAGTGTTGACATTGCTCGATAAATCCTGTAGTCATCGGACCTGACGGCTGTTGGTAGAGATTGAGAGACTGGGATGAGGTATTGTGGGGTCATCACATGATGAGAGTGAAAATGACAATATGCTGAGGAAGCTTGCTTAGTTCCTCTTTTTCTGGGGCTTTGGAGACTTGTGTCTGCTATTCTGCCTCATGCAATAAAAAGCAAATAGTCCGATTTTAATAAACAAGTTCAGTGCATTATTTGGAAAATCCCAGAAAGAAGTAGACGGGTAGAATTTTACCTGTACCTAAACTTTCAAATCTCAATCTCAACTGTCAAAGCGTCTATCTGGAAGGGACTTCTTATTGTTAGTTTGGCACTCTTACGGAGTCTTAATTTTGCCCATTAGGGTTGGGCGCTATCCATATTATCATACTGTCATCGTTTCTGTACCATACCGGGGTATTACTGGAAGTGCACACAAAACAATTTAGGCAATGGGGATCTTGATCCAGGAGGGGATTGAATGCCTCTGCTGTAACCAATAAGCTTGATCTGGACATCTAGCCACTTAGCTAGCAAGTTAGCAAACCAAATGCAAAACTGGAGCCCTGAGCTGGATATATTTTATCCCGCAGCAAACCCCCCGCCTCTGTTTTTTAAATGGTATTGAAAAGCATACCCTCCGTATTTAGAAATACCCCAGTATAAACGGTACATCGCCCAAACTTACTCCCTAGAAAACTGTATTATGAGAAAGAGAAAACAGAACTGTATGGGCAGGCTACAGTAATAGTGGTATTTTTATTTGAGCCTCTAGAGCACAATATTCCCTGTCAGTACATTTCCAACAACGACAACCAGCCACTTTAAACACAGGAATTACTTCCCAATTCACTTAACAGCATTAAAGGAAGATGTTCTAAATTTAACTCTGCTTGTTTGTCTGTTTCTAATTCTGTACCTGTCTGCTGTTCCCCTGTTTGTTGGATGTATTTGTTTTGATATGACTGTCTCTCTGAACTATTGTTGCTCTCTCTGTCCTCCCAGAAAAATGGAACTGACGAAGGAGAGTTTGTGTTCCTGACTGGCGAACGGGACTATATGGAATATGGCAGAATAGACACCTGGAACGGGCTGACGTAGGGACCCTTTTCCTCTGTTTTTCTGTTGTGATTAATGGATAACGAGTTTCTCATGTCATAATTTAGCTATTTGGTCCTTGCCCCGGCCATTGGGTTTACTCATTGAAC
The DNA here is from genome assembly GCF_036934945.1 of Oncorhynchus masou masou. Taxonomy (NCBI): domain Eukaryota; kingdom Metazoa; phylum Chordata; class Actinopteri; order Salmoniformes; family Salmonidae; genus Oncorhynchus; species Oncorhynchus masou. Next base: position 38,466,042 of record NC_088236.1, on the reverse strand, counting down.
AGGGATGACTTGGTATCTGTCCTATTCAAAGTCCAGGGTTATTCCCAGTTGCTCCCTGTCATGACAGAGCAGATTGCAAAATGTTATGTTTAATGGCTTCCAGGCAGTTTAAATGGAATCAATATTTGGTTCCGTTATGTTAGAATAACCTTATGTAGACAAATGCGTCCTCTTGATGTCTAACATTTCCCCTACCTTTCCCCTATCAACAGTGAAATGTCGTGGTGGTCCTCTAACCAGAGCAACATGATAAACGGCACGGATGGCAGTGTGTTCCACCCTCTGTTGTCCAGGAAAGAGCTGCTGTACATCTTCGCTGCTGACCTCTGCAGGTACTTCACAGTCATATCTCCAAATCTTCTATTATCGGTAGTCTATGATTTGTTTACAGTCAAAGTAGCAAGTACAAAGAGGGGCCGTGGTTTAGGTGACAACCAGGGATTCTTGGAGACGACGGACTCGTATCCCTATCAGACTGATAAACCACTTCTAGAAGACGTCACGCCCTGATCATGGTAAACAAGTGTGAGCTGAGCATGGCCTAAGCAACACCACGATGCGTGAGGAGAAACTGGGAAAACGGCACATGATATGAAAAGGAAGCTTTGACTCAGTCAAAACAGTTGCACTTTATCTTCTCATAGTTAGCCACTGCTCAGAACGGTATGTGACACATTTGAGACCTCACACTCTTCTCTGGAAATGACATGTAGAACTGAATGAAGAGTTTCAAATTCCTGCCATAATGCTGATATAATGAGAAAGTCCTACGACACGTCTTGTGTCCATATCCTTATTCCCACTTCTCCCTGTGTTCTAGGTCTATCCACCTGGCTTATGTTGAGGATGTGGAAGTGAAGGGCATTCCAGCCTACCGCTTTGCCCCTCCACATGATGTCCTGCAGAGTCCTAAGGAGAACCCTACCAACGCCGGCTTCTGTGTGCCAGCTGGGGACTGCCTTGGCACCGGGGTGCTTAAAGTCAGTGTTTGCCGAGAAGGTACGAGACGGTTCGTCACCCTGTTGGAACCCTGGTTTGCATAACAAAGCTTTCGCCCCCCCACTTACCCACTGTTTGAGTTGACTAACAACAACAACCTATTGTTTTGGACTGAAAAGAATACCCCAGTCGATCCAGTTCTAGCTGCGCTTCCAGCTGCAGTAAATATCAGAAATTTCCCATGTTTGACTATCCAGATTTTATAATGGTGTAGATGGTGAATGATTAACTCTGGATGAGGGCTATAAAACACTTGAATTGCCTGCATAGCTGTGGACTTCAGGGTTAGGATACGGCTAATCTCTAAATGATTTCCTCTCCTAAAACAATCCATGTACAAACACATGGCATATAAATGCCCTGCTGTAACCCTTAATTCTCGTGGGGAGATGCATTTTTAAGTCCTGTACTGTATGTGAGTTAAACATCCGCATTCACGGTGTGGTGCAGCAGAGAAAGTTCAACAGTGTGGATGCTGTTATAACTGAGTCATCTCCGGGCCTAGAAGTGAACTACGGCCCTTGTTAATTCCTTTTGTCAGTTTGAATTCCGTTTGTCAGATATTGCAGTTTTGAGTCGTTTCCATATTCCTTAGTGAGGGTTGTTAACTCACTCAAGTTGTGCCACATAATAAAATGGAGCACATTCTATTGTGTCTCTGAGGTAGTACCTTGTGGAACTTCAGAATGGTCATTATGACCTCAAAGGAATGGTTTTTCTCTTGGGTTATGAAAAACAGCCATGATTTCACTGTGCCTGCTTATCAGAACCTGTCCGGTATGGGCTGCCTTTCCAATGGCTTATCAGAACCTGTCCGGTATGGGCTGCCTTTCCAATGGCTTATCAGAACCTGTCCGGTATGGGCTGCCTTTCCAATGGCTTATCAGAACCTGTCCGGTATGGGCTGCCTTTCCAATGGCAAGGAAGAACTCTACACATATTTTTGCTATCTGTTCCGCTGTCTCTGTGCTTGGGTTATAATACCAGATAGCACACATTAGCAATATCTCACATCTGTCCATGATATTTCCTTTTAAGACCCCCAATTTTCAAACATTTGACTTTGTTTTGCTTAATGCTCCCTGATGGCAGTCCAGGATAAGGATATAGGTTAGTTGATCATATTGGTTGCTCGTGTTTTATTTTTGTCTCTTTAAGGTCCAATACAGCAGTTTCTCAATGTCAAATAATTTCTGGGTAACAATTAAGTACATAACTGTGATTTGTTTTCAATTAAAATGGTAAAAAAATAAAAATAAAAAATAGCCTCTTGGCAAAGAGCAATATCTCAAGCAAGAATTTTGCTAGGACCGTCTGGTAGTGGTCTGAGTGGGGAGAAGAAAAAAAAAGGTGCTGTTATTGGTAGAGGTTTGGAACTCTCTTATTGGTCTGTTAACAAATTTAGCACCTGGTGATGTCATCAGGCAGGCCAAAATTCCATCCAACAAAAACAGGCTGAAATTTCAGGTGCTCTTTTCAAGACAGCTCTTACACTAAAGGGCATTATCATAGTTTTCACAATTTCATAGTATTATTCCAACCTCAGAGTGGAGATGTATATAAAACACAGACAATTTGACTGCACTGGGCCTTTAAATCATGTTTTACCCCCATCTCCTTCCTCTTGTCCATAGGTGCCCCTATCGTGGTGTCATTCCCTCACTTCTATCAGGCCGATGCCATGTACATTAATGCTGTTGAAGGACTGAGCCCCAACAAAGAGGAGCATGAGACTTACCTTGACCTTAATCCAGTATGAACAAACATTTTATCTAACATGTTTGTATGTATGTATGTCATGAGGCCAATATGTGGGATTTGTTATGGGCCCCTAAACTCGGTGGCCAGTTTATTAGGTACACCCATCTAGTATCGGGTCGGACCCCTCTTTAGCCACGAAGGGATGCACCTGGTCAGCAACAATGTTCAGATGCACTGTGGCGTTCAAACTTTGCTCAATTGGTATCAAGGGACCGAACATGTGCCAGGAGAACACACCCCACACCAACCCCACCAGTCTGTACCGTTGACACTAGGCAGGATGGGGCCACGGACTCACGCTGCTTACGCCAAATCCTGACTCTGCCATCAACATGACACAACAGGAACTGGGATTTGTGTTCCTATTTGGCCCGCCTGTTAGCTTACACGATTCTTGCCATTCTCCTTCGACCTCGCTCATCAACAAGCTGTTTTTGACCACAGGACTGCTGCTGACTGGATGTGTTTTGCTTGTTGCACCATTCTCGGTAAACCCAAGACACTGTCGTGTGTGAAAATCCCAAGAGGCCGTCCGTTTCTGAGATACTGGAACTGGCGCACCTGGCACCGACGACCATACTACGCTCAGTCACCTAGGTTACTCGTTTTGCCCATTCTAACGTTCAATCGAAACAGTAACTGAATGCTTGTTTGCCTGCTTTATATAGCAAACCACGGCCATGTGACTCACTGTGTAGGAGCGAACCATTTTCATGAACTGGTTGGTGTACCTAATAAACTGGCCACAGTGTGAGACTATAAACAGTATAATCTGATTATAAATAGACCGTATTTATTAGCCATGTGACATTTTTTGCATTTGTGTGTTTTATGAAGTACCAGTGGATTATTAAAATAAACTGTCTCCATATCGGAAAGGACAAGATGTAACTGCATTTTAAAGAATATTTTATTTTGTATTTCTAGACCACTGGGGTCCCCATCCGTGCCTGCAAGAGAGCCCAGCTCAATATCATTTTGAACAGAGTTCCAGGCTTTCCGTAAGTAAAGACCAGAACAGTTTTACACACTTTGAAGCCTGCTCTTTTCCCACTCGATTCATATGAAGGATGAGAAGACCCATTGTTGAACCTTGTCCTCATTACATTTTCTCTTCCTCAGAAAAACCAAACATCTAAACGTAACAATTTTCCCTATCATGTTTGTCAATGAGGTAAGACATATCTCCTCCCTCTCTCTCTCTCTCTCCATTATTTTGTGAAATTCAGTCGGCCTCAGGTGCAGCCTAGGAATGTCAAATAAAGTTTCAAAATTTTGCCAGAGAAAATCCTTTATTACTGGTCTATTATTAAGACTAGTTAATAACTGGTTTGCAGCATCTCACACCAGTTAATTAAATAGTAAAGACTGGTTGATAACCGCAGTGTCCTCCCCCAGACGGCCACTATCGACGATGACTCTGCTACCCAGATGAGGACCCTGCTGCTCATCGTGACCCTGGTGTCTAACTTCCCTCTGCTCATCGTGGGCATGGGCGCCATCCTGCTCGTAGTCTTCGTCCTCCTGGTCTGCAGGTCTCGCCAGAAGAAGGTAAGACCTCCCCTCTACCCCTGCACTTACTCCCAGGACACCCCAAACAAGAATATTCATTAGGTTCTTCTGAAATATAGTGTAAATTGTACATTTTTAATTTACAATTAGGCACTTCACTCACAATGTCAGTTGTGGTGAAGGATTCCATAAGTGGTTATTAGTCTATAGTGGTGCAATGTCACAACAAAGGTTTAATGTTAGCTTTGTTCAATGTTTATCTGTTTATAGTTTTATACTTATACTAGTTTTATACTTCTATATTAGCATCACTGGTCTGGTGACTGGGGGTAACCTCCAACTACTTACATGATAAAACTCACATGGTCAGCATGTCCTACCTCCTGTAATGTCTGTATCAAATGTTATTCCGGCTGGCCTTTCTAACAATTGAAACCACTGAGGTCAGAAGAGGAAGTATACATCTGAATTGAGCAGTTCCTTGTTGGCAGACAAGTCACAATGATGACAGTCTACAGTGACGTACAGGCACTGAACTCTAGTAATCCTGTAGGTTAGCCAGTGTACTTTCAACACTTATCTGTGTTTGTCTTGGTTAGTAGTTCTGACCCCTTGTGCATGACCCCATTCCCCACCCATCAGTCATGACTCGGATAAGAGTTAGCTTAGTATCTTCCCCACGTGGTTCAACAAAACAGATATCGGCCTGCCGGCATGTTCATGCTGAGGAACAAAGTAGGAGTTCACATCACAGACAGAATTGGTATTTTAAAGTATTCAGATAAAGCTTGTTTTATCAAATAAAGCTATTGTAAAGAACTGTATAGATAACGTATTATGATAAAACATTTCTGTAACCCCCCCTTTTTTCCTTTCTGTTTTAGAATGAAGTAAAACGTATTGATTTTACTGAAGCTTTTCATTCTTTTACTGTAAGTCTTAATTTCGCTTCATTTGCTATTTTCTTTGAGCTGTTAGCAATTCTTGCGTGTTGCTTATAATTTAAAATAATCTTCAGGGATTATTTTTACACAAGTATGTGGACACCTGTTCGTCGAACATCTCATTACAAAATCATGGTCATTTATATGGAGTTGGTTTCCCCCCCCCCCTTTGCTGCCATAAAACAGCCTCCATTCTTCTGGGAAGCCTTTTCACTGTTGGAACATTGCTGCGGGGACTTCCATTCAGCCACGAGCATTAGTGAGGTCGAGCACTGATGTTGGGTGATTAGGCCTGGCTCACATTCGGCATTCCAATTCATCCCAAAAGTGTTCCGTGGGGTTGAGGTCAGGGCTCTGCATGCCAGTCAAGTTATTCCACACCGATCTCGACAAACCATTTCTGAATGGACCTCGCTTTGTGCACGGGGGTGTTGTCATGCTGAAACAGGAAAGGGCCTTCCCCAAACTGTTACCACAAGGTTGGAAGCACAGAATCGTCTAGAATGTCATTGTAGCATTAAGATTTCCCTTCACTGGAACTAAGGGGCCCGAACCCTGAAACAGTCCCAGACCATTATTCCTCCTCCATCAAACTTTACAGTTGGCACTATGCATTGGGGCAGCTAGTTTTCTCATGGCATCTGCCGAACCCAGATTTGTCCGTTGGACTGCCAGATGGTGAAGCGTGATTCATCACTCCAGAGAACGTGTTTCCTCTGCTCCAGAGTCCAATGGCGGCGAGCTTTACACCACGCCAGCCAGCACTTGGCATTGCTCATGGTGATCGTAGGCTTGTGTGAGGCTGCTCGGCCATGGAAACTAATTTGAAGCTCCCGACTAACAGTTCTTGTGCTGATGTTGCTTCCGAAGGCAGTTAGGAACTGTGTAGTGGGTGTTGCAATCGAGGACAGACAATTTTTGCGCGCTATGTTTCCACTTCACAATAACAGCATTTACAGTTGACCGGGGCAGCTCCAGCAGGGCAGAAATTTGACGAACTGACTTGTTGGAAAGGTGGCATCCTATGACGGTGCCACGTTGAAAGTCACTGAGCTCTTCAGTTAGCCCATTCTACTGCTAATGTTTGCCTATGGAGGTTTGCATGGCTGTGTGCTCAATTTGATACACCTGTCAGCAACGGGTGAGGCTGACTTAGCTGAATCCACAAATTTGAGGGGGTGTCCACATGCTTTGTGTGTGTGTGTATATACTGAACAAAAATATAAACGCAACGCAATGTAAAGTGTTGGTTCCATTCATGAGCTGAAATAAAAGATAACAAAAATTGTTTATATTTAGCATTTATAATTTTAAGTATATATGCATGCATGCATACACTGAACAAAAATATAATTGCAACATGCAACAATTTCAAGTTGTTACAGATCATATAAGGAAATCAGTCAATTTAAATAATTTCATAAGGCCCTAATATGGATTTCACATGACGGTCTACAGATGCATCTGTTGATCAGAGTACTTAAAAAATGTAAAAGTTAGGGGTGTGGATCAGAAAACCAGTCAGTGTCTGGTATGACCACCATTTTGCTTCATGCAGCGCGACACATCTCCTTCGCATAGAGTTGCTCAGGCTGTTAATTGTGGCCTGTGGAATATTGTCCCACTCCTCTTCAATGTCTGTGCCAAGATGACATGTATGTTGGCCATGGAAGGACTGTGATGGTTTCAGTTTCCAGGAATTGTCTACAGATCTTTGCAACATGGGGCCGTGCATTATCATGCTGAAACATGTGATGATGGTGGATGAATGGCATGACAATGAGCCTCAGGATCTCGTCGTGGTATCGCTGTGCATTCAAATTGCCATTGATTAAATGCAGTTGTGTTCGTTGTCGATAGCTTAAGCTTGCCCGTACCATAACACCACTATGGGCCACTCTGTTCACACCGTTGACATCAGCAAACCGCTCACCCACACAACAACATACACGTGGTCTATGGTTGTGAGGCTGGTTGGACATACTGCCAAATTCTCTAAAATGACATTGGAGGCGGTTTATGATAGAAAAATTTACATTCAATTCTCTGGCAACAGCTCTGGTGGACATTCCTGCAGTCAGAATGCCAATTGCACACTCCCTCAACTTCAGACACCTATGGCATTGTGTTGTGTGACACAACTATACATTTTAGAGCTGCCTTTTATTGTCCCCAGCACAAGCTGCACCTGTGTAATAATGCTGTTTAATCAGCTTCTTGATATGCCACACCTGTCAGGTGGATGGATTATCTTGGCAAAGGAGAAATGCTAATTAACAGCGACGTAAACAAATTTGAGCACAACATTTGAGAGAAAGCTTTTTGTGCGTATGGAACATTTCTGGGATCTTTTATTTCAGCTCATGAAACATGGGACCAACACTACATGTTGCATTTATGTTTTTGTTCAGTGTATATCTATCTCATTCCTGCTTCATATTATTTGTTCTTTTAAGTTGAAAAATATTTTGTTGGTTTGTACAGTGACATTAATTCATGATATATCCACAATTAGTTTATTCTATAACATTGCATTAAACATTTCATTTTCATGTGTAAAATATTTCCAATTTAGTTGTAAATATATAACTGGTTGTTTTCATGGTGGGATTATTATGACCTTTTACAAAATGTTTTTCCCTCTTCAGACGGCAAAAGACGACACTGCCTACACTCAAGTCAGCGATAAACCAGAGGTTGAACCATCAGAAAACAACCACACCAACCAGCCAATGAGGAACGGCTCCTACATCGCCATGTCTCCTGTGGAGGCTCAGAAGTGTTGATGGAGGCTGCAGTGTGTGGGGCAGGTGGGGCAGCCTGGGCGCGGTATTATAGCCAAGGCAGGGTTTTGCAGTGCGGACATGGGTTTTCACTTTTGGGGACTGTCCTACTCTCCTGCTGAGCATGGCCTTTCTTCCTGCCATAGTGCAAAACAACATCTCCGGTCTACTACTAATGTCACTTGTCTTTTTTCTGTCGAGCTCACCGCTGATTTCATGACGCAACACTAGTTATCTCAGCCAGGACAATAGGTTTTGTGAGTATTTTCTGCACTTTGAATTAGAATATTAGTCCGTATTCTCAATGATTAACAACCACTGAGCAACCACTATCAGCCTTCCAACAGGGCGCGAAGAGCACTGACTGACCGTAGTATTTACTTGAACAATGAAGATCAGAAGGTCCTCTAACATTTCTTTGTAACGGTGTTTGTGAGGTTACCTCCAAAACAAGCCAACAGATTAAAACCTTTGCTCCTTAAGTTAAATAGTATGACCAGTACTATTCCCTCCCTCCCTGTAACTGAGTTTTCAGTGACTCAGAATGTGGGTTTGCTAACAAAACTGTGTACTTCCTTACCATATCCGTTTTGTAGAAAAAAAACTAAAGAAGGGAAAAAAAAGAAAAAAAGAAATGAACTGAGCCAAACTATTCATATTATGTTGAGCAATCAGTCAGGTCACATACCCAAGTTGTCATCAAACAGAATTTGTGACTGTGTGTTCATGTCTTACACTGTAGTGTCCTGTTTTGATTGGACTATGGGTTACTTTTTCTTGATGCAGGCACTGTGTAGTATGACAACTGAGAGATTTAGCTTTTTTTTTAAGTCTTTTTTTTTTTTTACATTGACATTTTTGGAAGCCTTTTTGAAGACATGTCAAAGTCCTCAGAAGATAAGACATTAGTAGATAGTTGCTTTTCCCATTATGTGGTGTTAGGGGATTGTACCTATAGCCGAAGTAGATATACCATAAACCTTCATCTAATATTCAAAATGGAAGAAAAACCTACATTACAAGGGAGACTTGAACCTACTTTCTGCCTTACAATTGTTCAGTGTGTTGATTCTTCATGTGGATATGGTAAAAAGCTGGATATCTTAGTTGTACATGCGTAATGGGGAAATGTTAGGCTACCTCTGACCTAATCCAGCAAGTAGTCAAAGGTGTGCCTAAAACACTTTTTAATTTTAAGTGTCGACCCACGTTGTGGGTCTGCACTGATACTTAGAATAAGCACAATTTGGATTGCTAATACAGTCCTCATAAGGGAACAGGTCTTCACATAGACTGTACCCTGCTAGAAGCAGATTATAGTACTTATATTTACAGTTTTGTTTTTTAACACTGCATTGTTGGGAAAGGGCTCGTAAGTAGGCGTTTCACTGTAATACAACACCTGTTGTATTTGGGGCATGTCACATGTGCCAAATGGGCTTGTATACGATTTGTTTTGAAGACCGATGGGTGCCCTGTAAAGAAAACAACTAAGTTCTAGAATAAACGGTCAGGCCCTGCACACTGCTTCTGCTGTGCATGTTATGTCGAACAGAGTCAACTGGCTAGCCAAGGAGCTTCAGGTATTCTGACAAACATGACACTTGAATCACTATTTGTCTTACTGTATGTTTTGATGTGGTGTTTTTTGTTGCTGTCGTTGGTCATTAGTCTCTGTGTCGTGTCAAGGCTTTTGGCAGTCGCTTCTGGAAAAAAATGTACTAAGTTCATAATACTGTCAACTTCAAAATGTGATTCCTGCACTTTCCAAAAAAATAACTTGCCCTGTATTTTTTGGGCTTATGTAAAATGCAATGGTCCTTCGGTGTATTTCAGTGGTTTGACCCAGGGTTGTTTTTCATTGGTTCCTGAGGTGTAATTCTAGATGGACACTTGCTTTTAGGTAGATAAAGAAATAATATGTTTTTATCTATTATTGCTGCAATTAATTACCATAACCTATGGGCTTGTATTTTTCTGTGGAGAAACCATCCATGCTCATATTCTGTTTAGGGTTGTTCCAACAGAAACTGATATCAACTCTTCTGAATTGTTAAGTCTGGTCTGTGAGCTCCTTAAATGTTTAAGAATATTTGAGCATAGGATACAATGCCCAAAACGTGCTGTCATTTACTGGAATTAGCAGATAACTATAGATAGCAAAATTGTAACATCAAGTATAATGGTTTTTAACCCCACTTATGTTAACTGATGAGGACTTGACCTCACTTGTCATTGTGGCAGACAGTGGCTGAAGAATTGTCCATATTGAGAATTTTGTTTCTGTGGATGATGGCTTGGGTTGTTAAAACTGGAAACTATTTCTGGAGGTCTAGATGGATACTCTAGTAAACAAATGAAGGAGAGTTGTTCAAGTATTAGTTTGTTTGGTTGTGCCAGTAAGGATGTCCGTCCGACATGGCTTTGGGCTGTACTATGATAAACTGGTTCTGATTTTTTTTTTTTATATATATATATATATATCATGATTTATATATCAAGAACCAATTCACAATAGGCCTTTTCAGTTTGAAACCTACTGTACTTATCAGGCAATTATTGCATTGTGCAAAGCATGGCTGTACTTGTATAATCATCACAGTATATCATACTATCCTTTTTTTGTGACTTGAACATATAAGACCTTGAACCAGAGCCATGTGTGTGTTGTATGCTTAACAGTGCGCATGCATGCGCACACACACACACACACACACACCTACCTGAGACATTATCTGACTGACTCGTCCCATTCACCTTTGTACCCAATCATCCATGTCCATTCGCTCCTCTGTGCGTGACCAAAGATAACCTACATGGATCTGTTCCAGCTTGTGTCTCCTTTCCTCCGAGATAACGGTTGTGCAGCCGCCTACCTAATAGTAATTGCACCATATACCTTTTATACAGTGCACTATTTTAGGCCAGGGCCCAAAGGGCTCTGGTCAAAAGCAGTGCACGGTTTAGGGAATAGGGTGCCATTTCAGATGCAAGCCATCGAAAACAGTGCCAGGATCCAATTGCAGTGTATTTACAACAGTGTTTGAGTTGTCTTTTCCCAACAAGACAAAAAAAAGTTGTTTTTTTTAGAATTCCATAACTATTGTTAATATCAAGAGACTGGGGCGATCTGTATTGCTTGTTATGCACAAATGCTGCTCTAATGTGCGGGAGAAAAAAATACGTTTTATGTATTGACACAATATATATAACAATATAATGTTATGTAAAAATACATTTTATTAAATGTTTTTTTTAATCTGACACAATTTATGTATCCATATGTTCAATGTTGTCTTTGTTTTTCTGAATTCTGTTTTTTTTTTTTTGGTCCTGTTTTCATTTCCTTATTTTTTTTCTGTTTAGTAATATTCAACTTGGTCATCAAGCACATTTCAGTTGAACATTGAATTGGTCGTTGGTCGTGTGTGTGTTGGATGATAAGCTTATGTAGACATTTTTGTAAAGCCAATGTACTGTTTTGTCAAACTGGAGTGATTTTTAATTGGAAGGCTGATAATGTGTATGCATGTGGAGGTAGCTTGCCTTAGTGCCTGGATGGGTACATGGGTCGTGTACAAGCAGATTGCCTTAGTGCCTGGATGGGTACATGGGTTGTGTACAAGCAGATTGCCTTAGTGCCTGGATGGGTACACGGGTCGTGTACAAGCAATCTAACCCATAGATGAATGAAGCCCTCCTTCATGGAAAAACAACGGTAATACAATCCTTTTATTTCCTTAAATTGCTTTCAAGTAACCAATTTAGTTACGCAGTGTGGCAACTGTATATATTTTTCACATTTCATTTTGTGTACATTTCTAAAGATCTCAGTCACCATCTAACATACATTTTAATGTTACTTCTGAGTTTAAGTTTTTTGCTGCTGAAAATGACAATCGTCATGTTGGGTGAAAAACTATTTCAAATGTAATATACATTAGTTTTGATAATTTACACTGCACAAATGTTTATACAATGCTTTTGTAAACATTTTTAGTGTATTTGCCAAAAAAAAATAAAGTAGCAAAGAATACAGTTGATGGCTGTGTTTTGCTTTTAACAACGATACCAACATTACCATTAAATACTGTTTTAACTTTTACTTCTTTCAGTTATTGAGGATTTAGGAGAGCTTTGTGCAGCTTATCCTAACTATAAGAAATGGTCACAAACTATAGCTTTAACTTATCAAAATAGTGCTATTTTCTTCCTTAGTAACACCTTGCAAAACTGTTCCAGCTTTCCCAAAAATGTTGGGTTTTCCAGAAATCCCAGTTAAAATATTCCTGGAATTGGGAGCAAATAAGCAGGAAATCTGATATCCTTCCATCAGGATTTCTGGAAAACCAGGGAATTTAATGGGGTTGTCACTGAGAATAGGGTCGGCGGGCAGGCTGTGCCATGTGTGTTACCTCTGTAGAAGTCAGCCACCACCCCCACAGGCCCTTATATGGATTCTGGGAAACAAAGGAACACAGTAGTTTCAAAACATAAAAAACCTTGCCTTGCTTCCAGCATAGAATAATGCTGTTTGTCCCTCTTCTAACATGACCTCAGGCTCAGAATTTCTATAGGCCATCCTATTCTTCCTACATACATTGAAAATGGACACTTATGGCATGGTTTTCCATCTCCATATCCTCTACCATAGTTGTTTTGAAAATGCACATACCACCATGCTGAATTTCAGGCATGTTTGGGCACTGTCTGCAATGCCTGGGTGTAAGCTTATCTTTTTTTAGTGTTCTCATGTCCTTTTATTCCTGTTGAGCTTAGTAATTCAAATGTAGGAATTCAATGAACATCAATCTTTTTTTCTTCAGAAATCATACATGCAAGCAATAAAACAATATTGATTAATCACGAAAGGCTCATGCAGGAGGAGTGTAGGGCAAATTGTGCACTTCTACCAATGGTTGTATCTGAAGTCTTATGGTCCCCTTTCCTGACGGCTGATATGAATGAACATGACAGGTGAAAGAGGTGTGGCCTATCAGTAATAATTAAGGAAAGGAAGTAATAGAGTACTGAAACTGTCTTCTGTCTGATTGGATATATCTGCGTGAACACGTAGTGTATGTGCGCCATCTGGTGGTTACTAGTAAAGAGCTCAGTATTCACATCTTAAAAAAAAAAAAAAATGTAAATGCATTGCGCGGCTTGCAGTGTTTCTTATATACTAATACCAATGTTTTCCTTTTGGATGTTTGACATTTTATTTGATTGTATTGTTATGATATTATGATCAAATACTTGCAACTATTGATCTCCAGTGCCTGTATTCTATTGTACCTCTAAAAAGAAACTCATTGTTGCTTCAAACTTACTTTTTTTGAAATGATTTTCAGAACTTCCATTGTTACATTACCAAGTTTGCTATCATCAAGATTTTATGTGTGATATACACACACACACACACACACACACACACAAATAAAATACAGAAACACTACCTGATATTCTTGGATTCATTACCCATACGTACACAAGCTTAGCATGTTTGGTTAAAAATATTAATTCAAAGTAATGTCACTTATGTTTACATCCAGTGCATTCCCAATGTTACCTTCCGATATGTCATAACATTCCAGCATCAACAGCAACTTACAGTAATTACAAGTGAATCAAACATCTGGCAAAGTTAAAGGTTGCCCAAAAATTGCATTTTTAAAGATTGTTTCTTTATGATGGAAGGAATTATGGGTCTTTAGTAAAAGTTAAGACAATTACAGTGATGGGTGCAAACATTTGGAGGGGCAGGTTCAGCGTCGTCCTCCTGGAGTTGTGTTTATACAGTAAACCAGAGGGTGACACTGAGCTGGAGTTCCGCTCTTGTGAGAAAGGACCGATGTCCCCATGGAGATATAATCCTACTGCAACATCCAGTGAACCGGTGTCCGTTGGTAATGTCCGTACACTAATAAGAGTCACTAAATTGATGGCTTTCCCCGCTTTATCACTAAAGCACCAATAAGTTAGTCCAGATGTATTTATGGGAGTCTGGCATCAATTGGATTTTTGAACGTTTAAAATGATGCGCAAGTTACTCTGCTTGGAATGACGGCGACGTGTATATTGCTCATTGGCCTCTGCATGTGGACTAAATGAATGCAAACCACATCCCTCTGTGGTGTCTTCTTGAACATCAACCTATGATGAACATGACATCCATCCATCCCTTTCACCACCAAGGAGATGAATGGGCTTCTATTCACCTTCTAGCCTGTAACACTCCAGTGTCTCAATGTGCGTCAACGATCAAAGCAGCTTGTTGATTTGTTCTCGATTCCTAGTCCCTGAGGTAATGAACAAGCAGTCTCTTCCATTCTCTCTCATATATATATATATATATTACTCCCACTAGTAGTAGTTCCTGGGGTGTATTGGGTCTTGAGTGTCTGCTTTTTTCACTTATTCCCACTACTCCCTCATATTGGGGTACCCCTCCAGCCCCACTGCGCCCTCATATATATTGTGGTCCCCCTCCAGCCCCACTATTCCCTCCATATTGGGGGCCCCCTCCAGTTTTGTCAGGTCAGTGGTGGTCCCCATGAAGCTCCCCTATCCAACCGGCTCTTATTGTCAGTCAGCAGGAAGGCCTCCTTGAACTCATCAGTGTTGCCTTCCTGATTGGTATCTATGGTGATGGACAGGTCCGAGATGGCCTCGTCAGTGATCTCCATCTTTAAGTAGGCACTCAGCAGCTCCCACATCTGACAGAAGCCCTCCATCGTGATAAACCCTGGAGGAAATAGGGGCAGAGAGCTGAGTAGGGAGGGAGAAGCAGGAGAAAGGTGGGAGAATGAGAGCCAGTGGGAGGAGGGGAGAGATGGGTAGTAGGAATGGCTTCAGTTGGCTGGATGTGTAGGAGATCAGTGTAGGAGATCAGCATTTCATGGCTACAGACGTGAGTGCTATGGGTCGGTAGTCATTTAGGCAGGTTACCTTAGTGTTCTTGGGCACAGGGGCTATGGTGGTCTGCTTGAAACATGTTGGTATTATAGATTCAGACAGAGGTTGAAAATGTTAGTGAAGACACTTGCTCGGTGTACACGTCCTGGTAATCCGTCTGGTACTGTGGCCTTGTGAATGTTGACCTGTTTAAAGGTCTTACTCACATCGGTTGCGGATAGTGTGATTACACAGTCATCCGGAACAACTGATGCTCTCATGCAGTGTTGCTTTCCTCAAAGCGAGCATAGAAGTTATTCAGTTCGTTGGCTCGTGTCACTGGGCAGCTCTCGGCTGTGTTTCTCTTTGTAGTCTGTAATAGTTTGCAAGCCCTGCCATATCCGATGAGTGTCAGAGCCGGTGTAGTACGATTCGATCTTAGTCCTGTATTGAAGCGTTGCCTGTTTGAGGGTTCATCGGAGGGCATAGCGGGATTTCTTATTAGCGTCCGGGTTAGAGTCCCGCTCCTTGAAAGCAGCAGCTCTACCCTTTAGCTCAGTGCAAATGTTGCCTGTTACTCATGGCTTCTGGTTGGGGTATGTACGTACAGTCACTGTGGAGATGACGTCCTCGATGCACTTATTGATAAAGCCAGTGACTGATGCCATCTGAGGAATCCCGGAACATATTCCAGTCTGTGATAGCAAAATAGTCCGGTAGTTTAGCATCTGCTTAATCTGACCACTTTTATATTGACCGAGTCACTGGTGCTTTTTGCTTGTAAGCAGGAATCCGGAGGATAGAACTATGGTCAGATTTGCCAAATGGAGAGCGAGCTTTGTATGCGTCTTTGTGTGTGGAGTAAAGGTGGTCTAGAATTTTTCCCTTTGGTTGCACATTTGACATGCTGATTGAAATTAGGTCAAATTTATTTAAGTTTCCCTGCATTAAAGTCCCCAGCCACTAGGAGCGGCGCCTCTGGATGAGCGTTTTCCTGTTTGCTTATGGCGGTATACAGCTCATTGAGCCTCTCTGAGGTCATTAAAGATCCCATGACACTTATCGTAAGAGTAGGGGTGTTAACCCCAGTGTCCTGGCTAAATTCCCAATCTGGCCCTCAAACCATCACGGTCACCTAATAATCCCCAGTTTACAATTGGCTCATTAATCCCCCTCCTCTCCCCTGTAACTATTCCCCAGGTCGTTGCTGCAAATGAGAACGTGTTCTCAGTCAACTTACCTGGTAAAATTACGGATAAATAAAAATAAATAAAAAAATTGAGGGCTGTTTAGTGCCAGCATCATTCTGTGGTGGTGGTAGACAGCTACAAAAAATACAGGTGAAGGTAGATAGCGTGGTCTACAGCTTATCATGAGATACTCTACCTCAGCAAAACCTCAAGACTTCTATAGATATCGTGCACCAGCTGTTGTTTACATATGCATAGACCCCCGCCCCGTGTCTTACCAGAGGTTGTTGTTCTATCCTGCCAATAGGGTGTATAACCCGCAAGCTGTATGTTCTTAATGTCGTCGTTCAGCCACGACTCGGTGAAACATAAGATATTACAATTTTTAATGTCCAGTTGGTAGGATATACATGCTTTTAGTTCGTCCCATTTATTTCCAGCGATTTGAACGTTAGCTAGCAGGATGGAAGGCAAAGGCAGATTGGCCACTCGTCGCCTGATCCTCACAAGGCACCCTGATCTTTTTTCGCAAAATCTCCTTTTCCTTCTCCAGCGAATGACGGGTATCTGGGCCTGGTCGGTGTCTGTAGTATATCCCTCCTGTCCAACTCATTGAAGAAAAACTCTTAGTCTAATGTGAGGTGAGTAATCGCAATTCTAATGTCCATAAACTCTTTTCGGTCAGAAATTGGTGCAGTACAAAACAAGTTACGAACAACTCAAAAAAAAAAAAAATTTGCATGGTTGGTAAAGAGCCGATAAGATGGCAGCCATCCCCTCCGGCGCCATCTTTACTCAGTAGGGTCAATATGGAAGTTACATGATAGATTTAACATGCCATTACAACCATATTTGGCTTTTTATGGAGAGTTCCCAGAACTACTCCTGGTAGTCCAACATGCCCCCCCCCCCGGTGGTCTCCGTTGACCAGACCGGAGAGCAGCATCCTCCAGGACAGGCCTAGACGCAGCACATTTTCTACCACCGTGGCAGAGTCATTCAGAGACACCTGCCCTGTGTTGGGAGGAGGGAATTGCTTCATGTTTTAGTCTGTTTATTTCTTATGAAATATGAGCACAAACCGGTGTTGGTTGGATTAACCCACATAAACTCTTAATCCTTTGGAATAATATTTGATCATGGCTATACTGAGGTTATGACACCTGTTTTGTCAATCTCTTGAAAGGCACTGACGAGGTCCGACTTGTGTGAAAACAACTGTTCCAGCAGGACATTGAGGGCTGAATGTTCCTACCTTCCGCACACTGTAAGCCAGACAGGGAGAACAGATCAAACTTTTTCCTTGTCCACTGAATAATCTAAATACTTTGTTCATGCATAATCTTGTTAACATGTATGCATGCGTAGTTGTGTACAAGCTATTGTCTAATCCTCAATACAAAGAGACCAAAGCGTTCTCTCGTGTAGTGCCATATCAATCTTTATATAATTACAGTCTTGGATGTGAAATATCACAGCGCAACATTCTCAGGGAAACTGTTAGATAATGTAGTTTTCCATTGTCTGTTGCATCTGACTTTTTCCTCAGGGTGAGTTCTCGAAGTCATACTGCTAGCCTGATACTGAATCAAGTAAGGCACAAGGCCTGGTCCCAGTTTCATGTTGGCCCCCCTGTTGCTTGCCATGACAAGTCAGTGGGCGTATTAGCATTATGGGCATAAAGAGATTTAGCTTTTAAAATACCTCATTACCAAGGCCAGGAGGTTCTTCCTGGCTACATACTGTAACCTGACCAGGGCCCATATCCACAGTTTCTCAGAGTAGGAGTGTTGATCTTGGATCAGTTTTGCCTTTTCGATCATAATGAGTAATATTATATGGACAGATCCTAGATCAGCGCTCCTACTCTGAGATACCGACCCAGGACAAACTCTGAGCCAATGTTATAGCTTATAACGAGGGTCTAGAATCTTTCATGAGCCGGTCACATGGCCAGGAAAAACTCTTGGGCTCGGCTCAGAGTAGTGCTGATCTGATATCAGTTTTGCCTTTTAGATCATAATGAATGAAGATTATTTTGACAGATGGGAAGAGATACAAGATCCACACTCCGACTTTGAGACACTTTTTGAATATGGGCCATGGTCTTACCCATCCTATGTAAACCCGTAGACATCTGAAGCCTGGCTGTTCTCACCCTGTGGTTGTGGCAGGCCATCCTGCTTGCACTCATGGGAGCGGCTGATGAGCTGCATGTTGTGTCTGTTGAGGAAGACCCGGGTGACATCTGGCCCCCAGGAGCAGCCTCCTCCCCACACCTCGCTGGGCACGCAGCCATTCTGAGGCATGGGGTCATTCCACAGCAGGTCCAGGATCTAATATTTTTAGTAGCATTTTTTTTCAGATCCAAAGACTTTACAATAGGGAATTATAAGAAAACAAATACAACATTAAACAAATGACTGGTATATGGATATAAGGGGATATAGAGAAGACCATGTCTGCATCTCAAATGGCACTCTATTCCCTAAATAGTACACTAGTTTTAGCCAATGCTTATACCCTATCCACATCGACGGAACAGTAGTGGTGAAGGTGGAAAGTTTTAAGTTCCTCGGCGTACACATCACAGACAAACTGATTTGGTCCACCCACACAGACAGCGTGATGAAGGTGCCGAGGCAGCGCCTCTTCAACCTCAGGAGGCTGAAGAAATTTGGCTTGTCACCAAAAATACTCACAAACCTTTACAGATGCACAATCGAGAACATCCTGTCGGGCTGTATCACCGCCTGGTACGGCAGCTGCTCAGCCCACAACCGTAAGGCTCTCCAGAGGGTAGTGAGGTCTGCACAACGCATCACCGGGGGCAAACTACCTGCCCTCCAGGACACCTACACTACCCGATGTCTCAGGAAGGCCAATAATATCATCAAGGACAACAACCACCCGAGCCACTGCCTGTTCACCCCGCTATCATCCAGAAGGCGAGGTCAGTACAGGTGCATCAAAGCAAGGACCGAGAAACTGAAAAACAGCTTCTATATTAAGGTCATCAGACTGTTAAACAGCCATCACTAACATTGAGTGGCTGCTGCCAACAAACTCATTCATCTCTAGCCACTTTAATAATTAAAAATTGGATGTAATAAATGTATCACTAGCCACTTTAAATAATGCCACTCTTTATAATGTTTACATACCCTACATTACTCATCTCATATGTATATACTGTATTCTTTACCATCTACTACATCTTGCCTATGCCACATGGCCATCGCTCATCCATATATTTTTACGTACATATTCTTATTCATCCCTTTACACTTGTGTGTATAAGGTAGTTGTTGTGAAATTGTTAGATTACTTGTTAGATATTACTGCACGGTCGGAACTAGAAGCACAAGCATTTCGCTACACTCGCAATAACACCTGTTAACCATGTGTATGTGACAAATTACATTTGATTTGATATATCATATGAGAATATACTGAACTCTGAAAACACTATTGGCGGATTCAGTCGACTAACTCTTGTACTGTAAAATCCCTTTCATACACAGACCAAGATCCCACGAATGTACCACGCCTGCTTCTTTTTGCCTGCTTCTTGGTATATCTGAAAGAGGTAGGGGTAACAGCAAATTCCTCCAACAGGAAAGTTTGCCATTCTTGTAAATCATTTGTAAATGATTAACTTGTGATGTGTTCATTTTCTAGTTATATGTTGAATAAAAAGTAGGCTAGAGTTAAAAGCAATAACGTTGGCAGATATGTTCTGGTAATTATATGAGCTGGCTAGCCAGCCACACTGAACAAAAATATAAACGCGACATGCAACAATTTCAAAGATTTTACTGAGTTACAGTTCATGAAAGGAAATCAGTCAAATCTATGGAGTTCACATGACTGGGAATACAGATATGCATCTGTAGGACACAGATACCTTTTAAAGAAAAAAAAGGTAGGGGCGTAGATCAGAAAACCAGTCTGGTGTTTCCTTTTTGATACTGTCGCAAAGCTAACTAAAAAGCAGCATTCCCCAAGAGATGATGACTTTCACTTTAGCAGTGATAAATTCATGAACTTCTTTGAGGAAAAAATTATGATTATTAGAAAGCAAATTACAGACTCCTCTTTAAATCTGCGTATTCCTTCAAAGCTCAGTTGTCCTGAGTCTGCACAACTCTGCCTGGACCTAGGATCAAGAGAGACGCTCAAGTGTTTTAGTACTATATCTCTTGACACAATGATGAAAATAATCATGGCCTCTAAAACTTCAAGCTGCATACTGGACCCTATTCCAACTAAACTACTGAAAGAGCTGCTTCCTGTGCTTGGCCCTCCTATGTTGAACATAATAAACGGCTCTCAATCCACCGGATGTGTACCAAACTCACTAAAAGTGGCAGTAATAAAGCCTCTCTTGAAAAAGCCAAACCTTGACCCAGAAAATATAAAAAACTATCGGCCAATATCGAATCTTCCATTCCTCTCAAAAATCTTAGAAAACGCTGTTGCGCAGCAACTCACTGCCTTCCTGAAGACAAACAATGTATACGAAATGCTTCAGTCTGGTTTTAGACCCCATCATAGCACTGAGACGGCACTTGTGAAGGTGGTAAATGACATTTTAATGGCATCGGACCGAGGCTCTGCATCTGTCCTCGTGCTCCTAGACCTTAGTGCTGCTTTTGATACCATCGATCACCACATTCTTTTGGAGAGATTGGAAACCCAAATTGGTCTACACGGACAAGTTCTGGCCTGGTTTAGATCTTATCTGTCGGAAAGATATCAGTTTGTCTCTGTGAATGGTTTGTCCTCTGACAAATCAACTGTAAATGTCGGTGTTCCTCAAGGTTCCGTTTTAGGACCACTATTGTTTTCACTATATATTTTACCTCTTGGGGATGTTATTCGAAAACATAATGTTAACTTTCACTGCTATGCAGATGACACACAGCTGTACATTTCAATGAAACATGGTGAAGCACCAAAATTGCCCTTGCTAGAAGCATGTGTTTCAGACATAAGGAAGTGGATGGCTGCAAACTTTCTACTTTTAAACTCGGACAAAACAGAGATGCTTGTTCTAGGTCCCAAGAAACAAAGAGATCTTCTGTTGAATCTGACAATTAATCTTGTACAGTTGTCTCAAATAAAACTGTGAAGGACCTCGGCGTTACTCTGGACCCTGATCTCTCTTTTGAAGAACATATCAAGACCATTTCAAGGACAGCTTTTTTCCATCTACGTAACATTGCAAAAATCAGAAACTTTCTGTCCAAAAATGATGCAGAAAAATTAATCCATGCTTTTGTCACTTCTAGGTTAGACTACTGCAATGCTCTACTTTCCGGCTACCCGGATAAAGCACTAAATAAACTTCAGTTAGTGCTAAATACGGCTGCTAGAATCCTGACTAGAACCAAAAAATTTGATCATATTACTCCAGTGCTAGCCTCCCTACACTGGCTTCCTGTCAAAGCAAGGGCTGATTTCAAGGTTTTACTGCTAACCTACAAAGCATTACATGGGCTTGCTCCTACCTATCTCTCTGATTTGGTCCTGCCGTACATACCTACACGTACGCTACGGTCACAAGACGCAGGCCTCCTAATTGTCCCTAGAATTTCTAAGCAAACAGCTGGAGGCAGGGCTTTCTCCTATAGAGCTCCATTTTTATGGAACGGTCTGCCTACCCATGTCAGAGACGCAAACTCTGTCTCAACCTTTAAGTCTTTACTGAAGACTCATCTCTTCAGTGGGTCATATGATTGAGTGTAGTCTGGCCCAGGAGTGGGAAGGTGAACGGAAAGGCTCTGGAGCAACGAACCACCCTTGCTGTCTCTGCCTGGCTGGTTCCCCTCTTTCCACTGGGATTCTCTGCCTCTAACCCTATTACAGGGGCTGAGTCACTGGCTTACTGGGGCTCTCTCATGCCGTCCCTGGAAGGGGTGCGTCACCTGAGTGGGTTGATTCGCTGATGTGGTAATCCTGTCTGGGTTGCCCCCCCCTTGGGTTGTGCCATGGCGGAGATCTTTGCGGGCTATACTCAGCTTTGTCTCAGGATGGTAAGTTGGTGGTTGAAGATATCCCTCTAGTGGTGTGGGGGCTGTGCTTTGGCAAAGTGGGTGGGGTTATATCCTTCCTGTTTGGCCCTGTCCGGGGGTGTCCTCGGATGGGGCCACAGTGTCTCCTGACCCCTCCTGTCTCAGCCTCCAGTATTTATGCTGCAGTAGTTTATGTGTCGGGGGGCTGGGGTCAGTTTGTTATATCTGGAGTACTTCTCCTGTCAAATTCGGTGTCCTGTGTGAATCTAAGTGTGCATTCTCTAATTCTCTCCTTCTCTCTCTCGGAGGACCTGAGCCCTAGGACCATGCCCCAGGACTACCTGACATGATGACTCCTTGCTGTCCCCAGTCCACCTGGCCGTGCTGCTGCTCCAGTTTCAACTGTTCTGCCTTATTATTATTCGACCATGCTGGTCATTTATGAACATTTGAACATCTTGGCCATGTTCTGTTATAATCTCTACCCGGCACAGCCAGGAGAGGACTGGCCACCCCACATAGCCTGGTTCCTCTCTAGGTTTCTTCCTTAGGTTTTGGCCTTTCAAGGGAGTTTTTCCTAACCACCGTGCTTCTACACCTGCATTGCTTGCTGTTTGGGGTTTTAGGCTGGGTTATTGTACAGCACTTTGAGATATCAGCTGATGTACGAAGGGCTATATAAATAAATTTGATTTGATTTGGTGTGACCATAATTTTCCTCATGCAGCATGACGCATCTCCTTTGCATCTTAAACCTGCTCAATGGGTGACATGTCTGCTGAGTATGCAGGCCATGGAAGAACTGGGACCTTTTCAGCTTCCAGGAATTGTCTACAGATCCTTGCAATATGGGGCTGTGCATTATCATGCTGAAACATGAGGTGATGGCGGCGGATGAATGGCACGACAATGGGCCTCAGGATCTCGACACAATTGCATTCAAATTGCCATCGATGAAATCCAATTGTGTTCATTGTCCTTAGCTTATGCCTGCCCGTACCAATACCCCACCACCACCATGGGGCACTCTGTTCACAACATTGACATCAGCAAACCGCCATCTGCTTAGTACAGTTGAAAGAAGGATTCCTCCATGAAGAGCACACTTCTCTAGTGTGCCAATGGCCATCAAAGGTGAACATCTGCCCACTGAAGTCGATTTCAACACCAAACTACAGTCAGGTCAAGACCCTGGCGAGCACGCAGGTGATCTTCCCTGACAGTTTGTGCAGAAATTCTTTGGTTGTGCAAACCCACAGTTTCATCAGTTATCTGGATGGCTGGTCTCAGACAATCCCGCAGGTGAAGATGCTGGATGTAGAGGTTCTGGGCTGCCATGGTTACCTGTGGTCTGCGGTAGTGAGGTCGGTTGGCTGTCCTGCCAAATTCTCTAAAACAATATTAGAGGCGGCTTATGGTAGAGAATTGAACATTCAATTCTCTGGCAACAGCTCTGGTGGACATTCATGCAGTCAGGATGCTAATTGAGTTTATTTTATTTTTACAGGGACAGTGCACATTAATCAACGTTTCAGTAAAAGTGCCGATTTTTAGCCAGCCGGCTAATTTTCAACCGCAGTCCCTGGGCAGGTTATTAAAACAATTACAATATAGACAATCAATGAGTATTGAGCACACGCAGAGCAACATAGGACCAGCAAGATATATCATACAGACAGGGCAACATAGGACAAGCAAGACGTAGCATACGGACAGAGCAACATAGAACAAAAAGCAGCAAGACAAAATTCATAAAAGCAACAAAGTGTTTCCACACCTCACAAGCTACAGACAACAGACAACATGGAAAGCAGCAATACACAGCTAGGGATTATGTTCACAAATCTGATTGACCTTTAGCCATGTCTTTATGCATTTTGTGAACGTGTGATATGTGGTGCAGTTATTTGTGTCTGATGGCAGGGATTTCCAGACATGGGAAACTCTCACAGAGAAAGCGGATTTACTAAAGGTGCTTTTCCTTAAGGGAACTATACAGTCACCTCTCATGGCAGACCTTGTGGATCTGCTGCCATATGTTTGGGTTTTCTGTTTAACAAAAATACTGAGTGGAGGGGGAGCCAGGCCATTTAGGATCTTGAATACAAAACCTGCGTCGGTGTATTGCACAAGATTTCCCAACTCAGGAGCTCATGCTTTCTGAGGATGTAACAGTGATGATGGCTATTGGGCTTCCTATCAAGCACTTTGAGAGCCTGTTTGTAGACAGACTGAATAGGTTTTAATGTTGTACAGCAAGTTTGGGCCCAACTAGTCAAGCAGTATGTTAAGTGGGGGAGTATCATAGATTTTAAATACAGTTTTGCTACCTCTGTAGTCAAACAATTTTGTATAAATCGGAAATTAGCTAGGTTGAATTTGGTTATTTGAATTACCTTTTTCACATGCTTTTTAAAAGAGAGGTTGGAATCAAGTATGATGCCAATGTACTTAAAATCAGATACCACCTGGAGCTTCTCCCCTGACACAATGACACCTGGCTCAGTAGCATCTGTTGCCCTCTTTGTGAAGAACATGCAGTTTTATTCACACTGAGATGCAAACACGAGTCACTGAGCCACTTTGTAACCTGGACCACTACAGTAGTGAGTTCTTGTGCAGCTTGTTGTTTGCTCTTTGCATGCACATATATCACTGTATCATCTGCATACATTTGAACTTCAGACCCAGTACAGACAGAAGGCAGATCATTAATGTACAGGCTGAACAGGAGGGGCCCCAGTATTGACCCTTGGGGCATGCCCACATCATAGCTAAGAGTGGGCGACAGTTCATTGCTCAATCTGACACACTGAGTTCTGCCTTCAAGGTATGATTTCATCTCAAGGCATCGGGGGAAAAGTTGAACTTGGACAATTTTGTGATGAGAATCTCATGGTTAACAGTATCAAATGCCTTCCTTAGGTCCAGAAACCCAG
The DNA here is from genome assembly GCF_036934945.1 of Oncorhynchus masou masou. Classification (NCBI taxonomy): domain Eukaryota; kingdom Metazoa; phylum Chordata; class Actinopteri; order Salmoniformes; family Salmonidae; genus Oncorhynchus; species Oncorhynchus masou. The sequence goes on along the minus strand of NC_088236.1, from coordinate 38,441,003 downwards.
CCCCAATAACGCCTTTGTCCATTTTGGACTTCACATTTTCCATAAGGAAGCAGTTGGTCGTTTCTGTGGAGTGTTTCGCTCTGTAACACTCCACAGTGTTACACTCCTGCATGGAGTGTAATGTGAAGGGGCTGTTGTTGAGGTGGGCAATCAGTTGTTCTGTTAAACACTTTTCAACAACCTTTGACACCACAGGTAGCATACTAATGGGCCTGTAGTTACTCACGTCAGCAGGGTCGCCTGATGTAAAGATGGCCGTTATTATGACCGACTTCCATACCCTTGGAAACACCCCGAGACCAATAGATGTGTTGGTGACTGATTTTTATGAATAATGAATCAATTATGTATACATTTATCTTAGAACTTTAACTAAACAGAATACTACTCTGTTACTGTATGAATGTATGAATCTTATTATAATCATAATACTGAATATAATGTGTGTAGTTTTAGTCAAGAATTAGAACAATGACTTTCTGTTCCTTGTTAGAAACAAATGGAGCTATCGTCAGACCGGCTGGAATACTGTGTTCCTTACAGGACATTCTGTCCCTACCCAGGGAGGGGCGAGACCTTGGGCTTGTAATAGATTGTTTAACAGGTGACAGACAATGTGAGAAGGCTTGTGAACTATATTGCCATTGTATCTGAGAGGAGGAGGGACATTTATGATGAAATGTGAGGTATATAAACCAATGTACATGGCATTATGACCAGAGCTCTCGAGAATAAATGCTATTGGCTAATTTTGGTGGCTGGTCTCTGTCCATTTTATGCAAATAAGTACCTTACAAATTTTTAGAAACGGACAGAGTGTTTTAATTGAATTGGTTAATGAACACATAATAACTGACCTTAGTAATGGGGCCAATGAGTGACTCTTTGTAGTTTTTAAGAAAGGTAGAGTCCAGCCAAACACATCTTTGGTTTTAGAGTTCTTTAGTGAGCTAATCACCTTTGACATAGAAACCTCCCTTATGATGAAGACAGGTTGAATGACATTCATTAGCACTGAGCCCATGAAACAAGTGGAGGGGTTATGTGTTGGTACCCTGACAGAGTCAATAAAGTAGGAATTGAAGGCTATTGCTATTTCGACTGCATCCTGTGTTAGATTGTTATTCACCATGATGTCTAGTCTTTTTGCAGTGTTACTATGGTCTTTCCCTGTTAACTTTTTTAGATTCTCCCAGATCAATTTAGAATTTCCCTTTGCTTCACCAATTATGTTAATAAAAAAGTTTGCCTTGGCCTGTCTGATTTATTTCATCACCTTATTCCTCAACATGGTAAACCTGCATCTGTCATGCTCTAACTTGGATCTTAGGGCTATTTTCAGAGCATAATCTCGTTCTTTCATCAATATCCAGATTTCTCCATTTAGCCAAGAAAGAGTGCTCTTTTGGCCAGGTTTGGATCTGATTTTCTTTAGGAAACCATTTATTGTAGTCTGGATTGTGGATAGAAAAACCTGACTATCAGCTTCCATGTCTGTATAGGACAAGAGATCATTCCAGTTAATTCCCTTAATAGTGTTTTCAAAATAGTTGAATTCACTCTTAGGTATTCTTAGTTGATCTGGCATTCTAACAGTAGAGAGGTTAAACCTTAAACTGATCAAAAAACACACTTTTGGTGGAAGGTGGCCTATACATTCCAATAAGGGTAAAAGACATTTGGGGAGACAGTGTAACGTTCAGGCCAATACATTTTAGTTCATTATCACATGACCACTCAATTTGTTTACATCGAATATGTTCTTTAATGTAAATCATCACACCCCCTCCTCTTCCTTCAGTCCTGTCTCTCCTGAAAACATTGTAGCCAGGCACAATCAAAGCAGCATATGGGGAGTTTTTATGGAGCCGTGTCTCTGAGAGGCAGAGGAAGTCAAGGTTGGAGTCTGAGTAGATGTTGAATTTGATCACTTTTTGGAATGACACTACAAATGTTGAAGTGCCCCCCCTAGTAAGTCCCTTGGGCTTCGCTTGTGGGTCCCAGGTGACTCGAGAGTGATTGACACATAGAAAAAAAAAAGTTTAATTTGATGTGTTAAGCTGTTTTGATTAGGGTCAGTTCGGTAGCGCAATGAACAATCCGTCCTGCCTGCACTGGATGCGGGGAACTAATTAAAACAGCTTGCGTACCAGAAGCAGAGACAGGGATATGTTTGAAGAGTCAAAGTCTATCCTTGAGTCGAGAGAAACCATGGGACCATAGCATTCATCCACTTCCACAGCGGCGACGATCAGTGGACGAGGCCATTATTCAGAACATTATGGTATGCTGTGTGCTGTTCGCTCCCGTGGAACGGTGAACCAATGTGCTTGGTGTTGATCTTCTCCGGCAGTAGATTTGTGTCATCCCAGCAAGGGCGCACTGAGATGATCAGTAGAGCAGCTACATAACTGACAATCATGGCAGAGTACCGGAGATTAAACATATAATTGGGCTTTAACTCTTTGCACGAGTTGCTTAGCTGGGGTCGGCGTACACCTGATGTTTTAGATAAAATAACAGCATTCGTATGAGATGCGGCACCTGCTGCACCACCCTGTCTTCCGTCCACCAATATTATTGCACGCTCCCTCAAAACTTGAGACATCTGTCGCATAAAACTGCACATTTTAGAGTGGCCTTTTATTGTCCCCAGCACAAAGTGCACCTGTGTCAAATTTTGCAGGTAAATTAATTAACACTCCATTGTTTAACATCTCCCAAATTTGAAATTCAAACAGCACCCCATGGTTTAACAATCCCCCCCCAGTTAAGCTTGAAGGACTTCCCACATATGCTGAGCACTTGTTGGCTGCTTTTCCTTCACACTGCGGTCCAACTCATCCCAAACCATCTCAATTGGGTTGAGGTCAGGTGATTGTGGAGGCCAGGTCATCTGATGCAGCACTCCATCACTCTGCTTCTTTGTCAAATAACTCTTACACAGCCTGGGAGGTGTGTTATGGCTCATTGTCCTTTTGAAAAACAAATGATAGTCCACTAAGCGCAAACCAGATGGGATGGCGTATCGCTACAGATTTCTGTGGAAGCCATGCTGGTTAAGTGTGCCTTGAATTCTAAATAAATCATAGACAGTGTCACCAGCACCATCACACCTCCTCCTCCATGCTTCACGGTGGAAACCACACATGCAGAGATCATTCGTTCACCTACTCTGTGTCTCACAAAGACACGGCGGTTGAAACAAAAAATCTCAAATGTGGACTCATCAGACCAAAGGACAGATTCCCACCGGTCTAATATCCATTGTGTTTCTTGGCCCAAGCAAGTCTCTTCTTCTTACTGGTGTCCTTTAGTAGTGGTTTCTTTGTAGCAATTTGACTGTGAAAGCCTGATTCACGCAGTCTCCTCTGAACAGTTGATATATATGTTACTTTGAAGCATTTATTTGGGCTGCAATCTGAGGTGCAGTTAACTCTAATGAACTTATCCTTTCAAAGTTCTTGAAATGTTCCAGATTGACTGACCTGCATGTCTTAAAGTAATAATGGACTGTTATTTCTCTTTGCTTAATTCAGTGGTTCTTGCCATATTATGGACTTGGTCTTTTACCAAATAGGGCTAGCTTCTGTATACCACCCCAAACTTGTCACAACACAACTGATTGGCTCAAACAGGGAAGGAAATTCCACAAATTAACTTTTAACAAGGCACACCTGTTAATTGAAATGCATTCCAGGTGACTACCTCATGCAGCTGGTTGAGAGAATGCCAAGAGTGTGTAAAGCGGACTGTCATACAGTACTCACTTCTAGTTTTTGTTGTCCTAGGCTACCTGGCAAAAACGTCTGCTCGCTAGCCTAACTTCCTTCCATGGGCAACGATGAGCCAGCTAGTTAACAACAGCCTACTAGCCTAGATCTAGCTACATATTGAACTTCCATCCTCTCAAGCCAGGGGCACAATGTGTGAATTTATGGTTGGATCAGAATCACCATTGTGATCATTGGCCAGTACGGAGAAGTCCAAATCCCTATCTCCATCCATGGCTAATTCATAAAACGTCCAATTTTTGCTAGCTAACAGTAGCCACCGGAGGATAACGACACAACGAGATGCAGCAATCAAAACAAATTCTCTCAATGATGTTTGGCTTTTGATGTTAAACTGGTTTCCTTTACACTTTTTGGTGCGCCAGGACCATTCACAGTTTAGCTCAACGCTGATTGGCTATTATTTTTTATTTATTTTTTATCAAGGGTTGTCAAGTGTTCACTCGTTTTCCTTGCATTCAATGCTAAGGGTGGAGACAATGCCATAATCTTTTTGACCAGACAGCATCGGATAGGTGAGCTACGCATAGAGAGACAGAGGGGCAGTGTTTCGCTCACTCAAATGCTTTCTCCTGTGAGATACAGTCGTGGCCAAAAGTTGAGATGACACAAATATTAATTTTCACAAAGTCTGCTGCCTCAGTTTGTATGATGGCAATTTGCATATACTCCAGAATGTTATGATGAGTGATCAGATGAATTGCAATTAATTGCAAAGTCCGCCATGCAAATGAACTGAATCCCCCACTAAATATCCACTGCATTTCAGCCCTGCCACAAAAGGACCAGCTGACATCATGTCAGTGATTCTCTCGTTAACACAGGTGTGAGTGTTGACGAGGACAAAGCTGGAGATCACTCTGTCATGCTGATTGAGGTCGAATAACAGACTGGAAGCTTCAAAATGAGGGTGGTGCTTGGAATCATTGTTCTTCTTCTGTCAAGCATGGTTACCTTCAAGGAAACATGTGCCATCATCATTGCTTTGCACAAAAAGGGCTTCACAGGCAAGGATATTGCTGCCAGTAAGATTGCACCTAAATCAACCATTTATTGGATCATCAAGAATTTCAAGGAGAGTGGTTCAATTGTTGTGAAGAAGGCTTCAGGGCGCCCAAGAAAGTCCAGTAAGCACCAGGACCGTTGATTCAGCTGTGGGATAGGGGCACCACCAGTACAGAGCTTTCTCAGGAATGGCAGCAGGCAAGTGTGAGTGCATCTGCACGCACAGTGAGGCAAAGACTTTTGGAGGACGGCCTGGTGTCAAGAAGGGCAGCAAAGAAGCCACTTCTCTCCAGGAAAAACATCAGGGACAGACTGATATTCTGCAAAAGGTACAGGGATTGGACTGCTGAGGACTGGGGTAAAAGTCATTTTCTCTGATGATTTTCTCCTTCCGATTGTTTGGGGCATCCGGAAAAAAGCTTGTCCGGAGAAGACAAGGTGAGCGCTACCATCAGTCCTGTGTCATGCCAACAGTAAAGCATCCTGAAACTATTCATGTGTGGGGTTCTGACAAACTCCAAGCATTGATTATGCAAGAATGGGCTGCCATCAGTCAGGATGTTGCCCAGAATTTAATTGACAGCATGCCAGGGCAGATTGCAGAGGTCTTGAAAAGAAGGGTCAACACTGAAAATATTCACTCATGAAGTTCACTGATCAACTTCATGTATTTGTCCATAAAAGCCTTTGACACTTATGAAATGCTTGTAATTATACTTCAGTATTCCATAGTAACAACTGACAAAAATATCTAAAGACAGTGAGGCAGCAGACTTTGTGAAAATGTATATTTGTGTCATTCTCAAAACGTTTGGCCACGACTGTACATTCAGACTTGTGGATTGAAGGAAAATTATGAAAGACAGAGAGACGAAAGATAAATTGTTTCTTTCTTGGTAAATGTTTTGGGGAAGCCTGGCTTCCCTTGGCATCCATGAATACATTCCACTGAGAGGCTTATGTTGTTTTGGACTGTTTAAAATATTTGATGTTATTGTTGCAAACACAATTATTTTGACAGTCTGGGAGTAAAAGTATAACTGGTTACCTTATAAAGTGGTGGAATTTTCTTTGTAATATTTTTTATTTTCAACACTTCAATTAGCTGTGCTTTTATGATATAACCTCTGTGTGGTATTGTATTTGTTAGGCTTGTGTTCCACACACTATCAAAACCAGTTTATTTTACAAAGATTATGACTGGGGCTTTTTTTATTGCTAATTTGAAGGCTACTGGGTCAATATTTATTTCAAAATACACACACTAATTACACATTTCTTCAATGTGATGCATAGAGTATTCATTGTTATGTATGGTCTATTGAAGGCAATTAGCTATGCTGGTATGATTTGTTAATGATGTTACAAAGTGTGAATTGACGGGTCTGGCTAGGTTCACCAAGTGTCCAGTAGAGGGTGCAGCTACTCCAGGAATCCACTGAGGTGAAGCTTAGCCTCCTGGCTTCACTTCTCATGAAGCCAATGCAATAAAAACAAAAACACTAATCTGATCAAGCTTTCCTGTCAATTCAATTCTGGTCTGTATCGGCAAGTATCCCCCGCAAATGACATGTTAAAAAAGACAAACACGTGAAGCTATACAATCAAAACAGTGATGAACCTGTGTATGTTGCAAAATGTGTTGTTTACTCAGCTAATGTTGCTAGCATGCTAATAGTAATCGTTTTGCTGATGCTAGCCACCATAGTAACTGATCTTGTTATTTGGGCTAGCTAGCCCAATAATATATATCCGAGGACTGCAGTAACTACTGTTAAGGGTTGCGTCAATCGAATCTGGTATCAGGATAAATATGACACTGAGTCACCGATTGTATACTATGTACTTTATATTAGCTAAGCAATAAGTGGTAAATGCAATTTTCGTATATACGGGTCCGCTGTAACACCACGCAGGGTAGAACAGAGAACTGGCCAACACACCAACGGTATCTTCTTTAATACTCTGACAGAAGTAGTTCCTGTTCTTGAATGCATGCTATGTTTTTGATTAATGAAATGATCTGGAGTTACTAGTTTCAAATATAAAGATATGAATAACCTACTTTAAAGATGCAGATGTTAGGTTGATTTGTTTCTCCCATTGCAATGTACTTTGAAACTGACATGCTGATGTAATCATCAGTCAATGATGTTTTGAGCAGAGAAAATAGCAGTGTGTTATTGCAGCTGTAGAGACCAGATGTTTACCCATGCTGAAGACATATCTATATCATCCTGTTCCAAGCACACTGAACACAGAATACTGCTTTCAGGTATGTGTTTTTGTACAAGCTTAGCTTATATTCATGGTTTTATTATGGTTTTCATTGTCATACTCAAATATTAGATGCATAGCTTCAGAGTAGTGGAAACAATGAGAGACAATTGTTGCCCTTTTCTGCACAGCAAAGTTGATCCGCTGGGCACACACTGGTTGAATCAATTTTATAATTTCAATTAAATTACGTTGAATCAACGCGGAATAGATGTTGAATTAACGTCTGTGCCCAGTGGTGAATGTCATGTAGGCCACTGTATGAAAAAAAATCTAAGGAGTAATGGTCCCCTTATTCACTTGTTGCAGGTGCCGATGGGAACCACTTTTAGACAAAGCAGTTCCTGTGGGGGGTCTGAACCTGCAAAGAGAGCCTCGGATGGAGGGGGCTGGACTGGCCTCACCAAGGGAGAAGTGGACAGCTGTGTTCGCAACCCAACACAGTGTTGTGTCTTTGGCTATGCTGGATTAAGTGATATGACATGCTATTCTATAAAATAACATTACCTGATTAAGCTAATCAGGTAAATAATTAACTAGAAAGTTGGGGCACCATGAAAGGTGTTTATAGAGCTGTTATCTTCCGAATAAACTCTTAAAGACCTAGTAATCTTTTACATCAGTAGCAGTTAATATTTAATCGTCATTTTATTTAGTCTCATCTGAGTGTTGTACATTCTGGGTTATCTTCACGAACCCTGGCTAACAAGTTTAATCTGCAATACAACATTTTGTTTAATTACTTATTTACTAAATAATCACATATACACAGAATGTATCATACATAGATTACAAATGTCATAAAGGAAAATGTCCCTAGCGGACGGAACATATACGACGACTGGTTACACAAAGAGAGGGGTTTGGGTTAGAATGAAAGAGCGGGAAGACTGAGGAGCAAAAAAGGTTATGCATTTTAAATAACCGCCCATTTGAAAAAGGAGAATACAATAAGTATTTACTCTGAGCTGCGCTTCAGTAGCTTGTTTGTAGGTGGCAGGCCGGGTGGTCCAGCATGGAGCTCTGAAGACTGTCTAGTGGTGAACTGGAGCATGGTAGAATGCATACTCTGTCCATCCTCTCCTAGACCACGTTTAGCGGGGTTGGAGGGGGTAGCACTTCTTTAGTGAATAAGAGTTCAAAGTTCATACCAAGTTGCCATACTTTAAGCTCATGCTATATTCTGCCTGGCATAGTCAAAATTCATCAATTTTCTGTAGGTGGCCTTTGTCCTTTCAACGTGGGGTCCGCACATCCTTGGAACAGGAAGTTACATTTGTCAATGGGTTCATATAGTGGTGAAATAAGTGTGTTTCATAGCTTGTACAACCCATGTCTGTTCACGTCCGAGTGATAAACCGTTCTCATTTAAGAAGCTAAAATTAAATTTAATCTTTCCACAAATAGTTTCATATTTAAACTGCACAACAATTCCATGTGAATCTGATAACTAGAATGTGTCGACTTTCCAAGATACAGTTTGTCGTCCTATCATCAGTAATGTCTCAGATGCCAACCGAACTGACATTAAGTACCAACGCATATTTTCAACTGGTTGGATTACCGAAATTTGGTTCAGTTTCCCACCTTTTGATGTCTCCAGAATCTTTGTTAACCAAGGGCTTTTCAATAGTCACATCGGTAGAGTAGAGGGAAAATGGGGGAAAGTATTTATGGGGGTCATAAACCTCCCCCGACAGACCAATGTCATGACAACAGTGACTCAGACAACATCTCAGATCTTCATACAAGGTTTGTGTCACATGATCATTTTCCATTTTTACAACAAATAATTACAATCGTGGACAAATAAGTAGTTTATCAGGTCCGACAAACCTTAGAAGCACGGTTTCCAACATTTGGAGTGACTCTGGTCTGTCGCTCTCGGCTAGACCTGGGCTGGGAGAACTGGATCTACCCAGAGAGTTTTCCCCGTCACCCAGTGTGCAGCCTGCACCCCAAAGCTGGACCCCACAGGCCCACGGTGGGGTGCACACCTTTCCCCACAGGACTCCCTTCCAGAGGTAATGCATGGAACCCTGGCCTCTCAACCAAGAATGTCAAAACTGCACTAAAAACATTGAAACTTCATCACACTGCAATAGCGTTGAAGTGGTAACAGTTGGCATATGATTAAGTTTAAAAATCAAATGCAATGTTACACACATCTTGTAGCAAATGCAACACCCTGCTACACTCAACTTCTCATGGAGTTTAAGAGGTATGTGACTGTAGGCACAGGTAAGGATGACAAAGGCAGAGAATATTACCTTTTACAGGGAATGTATTTCCTTAAGGTAAAATGTGGGAAAAAGGGGCTGGACGGAACCAAAGCAAAATAAAGTAAAAGTTAGAGTACCCTCGCCTACCCACCTAAACTCCACCTGGCGCGCTAACCAAAATAATAATAATAATAATAATAATAAGTATGGGGTGGTCCGCCCATGTCTTACCTAGTGTGCATAGACAGAATACCTACTACGGGTATATGTATGCCCACGGGCCTCTTGCCTACACTCCCAAGGTGCCTTCCCCTTCCCCCCTGGGAACAAATGAAACAGAACAATACAAACTTAAAGTGAATCATTTCAATAATCAAAAACACTGTCCTTTTGGCATACACATACCTCAACAGGAGCAGTTACAAAACCCTTTACAGAAACTTATACAGGACATACAAAGAAGCTCTCTCTCCTAACAAAGGAACACTGCTTTATCCAGCTGCAGAAGGAGTTTGTAATTGCCGACAGCTGTATCCCCTAATGAGAGGGCGGGATCAGAGCTCCAATCTGCAATGGGGCCGACCAATGAGCTGCTTGTGGGAATCCAGGAAGCCATCCTGAAACATATACACACACACACAAACAAACCCAAAACAGCACAGAAACTGGGGAACGTAACATACACGTTTTGCAAACACAATGTATATGTGCGGCTATTCCACCTGATTCCATAGAAGTGGCTACCTGTGCTTTGTCTGAACAAAGTGATAAAATAGAATGTGTTATGCATCTCTCAGTACAAGGTCACAGGTTTAAGGGTTAGTACCTTGTTCATCTAATTGGTTCTCACATTTGTTCAGCCAGGAAATGGTAGACTCAAGCAGACAGAGCAGACGTCTTAACAACCAAATATGATTTAAGGGTAAAATTAGGACACTACTGCGACCATCCTGCCTCTTTTTTTTTTTTTTTTTACCACAACTCAGATATTGCGCTTTCTTAAATTTTTTGTTTTCTTCTCCCTTTCTTCTCCCTGAACAAATGTGCTACTGGACATACCTGATTACTTCATTGTATTACTATAGTCTTTCATTTCAGATGATCAGCCTCTCTAAGAAGCATAATGATGTCAATATACTGTATGGGTTTATTGGTCGCATACACAGATTTGCAGATGTTATTGCAGGTGCAGCGATTTGCTTGTGTTTCTAGCTGCAACAGTGCAGTAATACCTAGCAATAATTATATGGGAAAAAAACAATACACACGGTAATCCAGAAAAATTATAAAGTTGAAATTAAGAAATATCAGAACGAGCAACGTCAGAGATCGGAATATATATATACATATTTACATACATATAATGGTGTGTAAAGACATTATGGACAGTGTATGAATAGAAAAAGTGTGTACAGCAGTAGGTATATAGGATGAACCTTGACTAGAATACAGTACATACATATAAATTGGGTAAAACAGTATGTAATATAATTAAAGTGACCAGTGTTCAGTGACTATGTACATAGGGCAGCAGTCTCTAAGGTAGAGTACCGGGTGGTATCTGGCTAGAACAGTGACTCAGGTTCAGGGCAGGGTACTGGGCGGAGGCCGGCTAGTGGTGACTGTTTAACAGTCTGATATGGCCTGGACATAGAAGCTGTTTCTCAGTCTCTAGATTCCAGCTTTAATGCACCTGTACTGTCTCCACCATCTAGATGGTAGCGGGGTGAACAGGCAGTGGCTCGGGCAGGTGAGGTCCTTGATGATCTTCTTGGCCTTCCTGTGACACCAGGTGCTGTAGATGTCCTGGAGGGCAGGCAGTGTGCTCCTGGTGAACAAGGAGTACAGGAGGGGGTTGAGCACACACCCCTGCCTCCTGTGTTGAGGATCAGCGTGGCAGAGGTGTTGTAGCCTAACTTCACCACTCGGGGTTGGCCCGTCAGGAAGTCCAGGACCCAGTTGCACAGGGAGGGGTTCAGAGCCAGGGCCCTGAGTACTACGGGGCGATAGTCATTTAGTTCAGTTACCTTCGCTTTCTTGGGTAAAGGAACAATGGTGGATATCTTAAAGCATGTTGGAACAACAGACTGGGAAATGGAGAGATTGAAAAGTTTACAAACATATTCAAACTGTGATCTGATGGTTACTTACAGTTCAGTGACCTTTCCTTTTTTAGGTTTCCTGCTGCAAACCTGTATCCCGATAACTGGTGCCAGGTTTTACCTGGATGACTTCAACACACTAGTCATCTCCTCTGTGTAACGGTTTCTTCCAACTCCTCCTCTGACAAAGAGGTGGAACAAGGATCGGACCAAAATGCAGCGTGGTTCGTTAGATACATCTTTAATGATGAAGAAAACACGAACAATACAAAACAACAAACGTCGAAAACCGAAACAGCCCTGACTGGTGCAACAAACACAGAGACAGGAACAATCACCCACAAACACACATTGAAACCCAGGCTACCTAAATATGGTTCCCAATCAGAGACAATGACTAACACCTGCCTCTGATTGAGAACCATATCAGGCCAGACATAGAAATAGACAAACAAGACATCCAACATAGAATGCCCACTCAGATCACACCCTGACTAACCAAAACATAGATACATAAAAATAAACTATGGTCAGGGTATGACAGTACCCCCCCCCCCCCAAGGTGCGGACTCCGGCCGCAAAACCTGAACCTATCGGGGAGGGTCTGGATAGGCATCTGTCCGCGTTGGCGGCTCCGGTGCTGGACGTGGCCCCCACTTCACCGTAGTCCTCCCTCACCGTGTCCGCTTCCGTGACCTCCTAGCCACGGCAACCCTACTAAATAACATGGGACAGAGGGGCAGCTCGGGACAGAGGGGCAGCTCGGGACAGAGGGGCAGCTCGGGACTGAGGGGCAGCTCGGGACTGAGGGGCAGCTCAGCACTGAGGGGCAGCTCAGCACTGAGAGGAAGCCCAGTACTGAGAGGAAGCCCAGTACTGAGAGGAAGCTCAGCCAGGTAGTTGAATCCAGCAGATCCTGGCTGGCTGGCAGTTCTGGCAGATCCTGGCTGACTGACGGATCTGGAAGAGTCTGGTTGACTGGCGGATCTGGAAGAGTCTGGTTGACTAGCAGATATGGAAGAATCTGGTTGACTGGCAGATCTGGAAGAGTCTGGCTGACTGGCAGATCTGGAAGAGTCTGGCTGACTGGCAGATCTGGAAGAGTCTGGCAGATCTGGAAGAGTCTGGTTGACTGGCAGATCTGGAAGAGTCTGGTTGACTGGCAGATCTGGAAGAGTCTGGTTGACTAGCAGATCTGGAAGAGTCTGGTTGACTGGCAGATCTGAAAGAGTCTGGTTGACTGGCAGATCTTGAAGAGTCTGGTTGTCTGGCAGATCTGGAAGAGTCTGGTTGACTGGCAGATCTGGAAGAGTCTGGTTGACTGGCAGATCTGGAAGAGTCTGGCTGACTGGCAGATCTGGAAGATCCTGGCTGACTGGCAGATCTGGAAGAGTCTGGTTGACTGGCAGATCTGGAAGAGTCTGGTTGACTGGCAGATCTGGAAGAGTCTGGCTGACTGGCAGATCTGGAAGATCCTGGCTGACTGGCAGATCTGGAAGAGTCTGGTTGACTGGCAGATCTGGAAGAGTCTGGTTGACTGGCAGATCTGGAAGAGTCTGGCTGACTGGTGGATCCTGGCAGACTGACGGCTCTGGCTGCTCCATGCTGACTGACAACTCTGGCTGCTTCATGCTGACTGGCGGCTCTGGCTGCTCCATGCTGACTGGCGACTCTGGCTGCTCCATGCTGACTGACAGCTCTGGCGGCTTCTTGCAGACTGGCAGCTCTGGCTGCTCCATGCAGACTAGCAGCTCTGGCAGCTCCTTGCAGACTGGCAGCTCCTTGCAGACTGACAGCTCCTTGCAGACTGGCAGCTCCTTGCAGACTAGCAGCTCCTTGCAGACTGGCAGCTCCTTGCAGACTGGCAGCTCCATGCAGACTGGCAGCTCCATGCAGACTGGCATCTCCGGCTGCTCCATGCAGACTGACAGCTCTGGCTGCTCCATGCAGACTGACAGCTCTGGCTGCTCCATGCAGACTGGCAGCTCTGGCTGCGCTAAACGGACAGGAGACTCCGGCAACGCTGTAGAGGCGGAAGGCTCTGGTAGCGCTAAACAGGCGGGAGACTCCGGCAGTGCAGGAGAGGAGGAAGGCTCCGGCAGCGCTGGAGAGGCGAGGCGCACTGTAGGCCTGATGCGTGGTGCTGGCACTGGTGGTACTGGGCCGAGGACACACACAGGAAGCCCGGTGCGGGGAGCTGCCACCGGGGGGCTGGGGTGTGGAGGTGGTACTGGGTAGACCGGACCGTGCAGGCGCACTGGAGCTCTTGACCACCGAGCCTGCCCAACCTTACCTGGTTGAATACTCCCGGTCGCTCTGCCAGTGCGGCATGGTGGAATAGCCCGCACTGGGTTATGCAGGCGAAACGGGGATACCGAGCGTAAGGCTGGTGCCATGTAAGCCGGCCCAAGGAGACGCACTGGGGACCAGATGCGTAGAGCCGGCTTCATGGCATTTGGCTCGACGCTCAATCTAACCCGGCTGATACGCGGAGCTGGAATAGAACGCTCTGGGCTATGCACCCGCACTGGAGACACCGTGTGCACCACAGCATAACATGGTGCCTGCCCGGTCTCTCAAGCCCCCCGGTAAGCACAGGGAGTTTGCGCAGGTCTCCTACCTGGCGTAGCCATACTCCCTGTTAGCCCCCTCCCAAGAAATTTTGGGGGCTGACTCTCGGGCTTCCAACCACGCCGCCGTGCTGCCTCTTCAAACCAGCGCCTCTCCGCTTTCTTCGCCTCCAGTTCTTCCTTGGGACGGCGATATTCTCCAGGCTGTGCCCAGGGTCCTTTTCCGTCCAATATCTCCTCCCAAGTCCAGAAGTCCTGTGATCGCTGCTCCTGTGGCTCCTGCCTGTTGACACGCTGCTTGGTCCGTTTGTGGTGGGTGATTCTGTAACGGGTTTCTTCCAACTCCTCCTCTGACAAAGAGGTGGAACAAGGATCGGACCAAAATGCAGTGTGGTTCGTTAGATATATCTTTAATGATGAAGAAAACACAAACAATACAAAGCAACAAACGTCGAAAACCGAAACAGCCCTGACTGGTGCAACAAACACAGAGACAGGAACAATCACCCACAAACACACAGGTTTCAGGCTGAAACCCAGGCTACCTAAATATGGTTCCCAATCAGAGACAATGACTAACACCTGCCTCTGATTGAGAACCATATCAGGCCAGACATAGAAATAGACAAACAAGACATCCAACATAGAATGCCCACTCAGATCACACCCTGACCAACCAAAACATAGAAACATAGAAATAAACTATGGTCAGGGTGTGACACTCTGTGTATCTGACACAGGACTACAGCTGGACACCACAGATCAACCCCCATCATCCTACTTACTAAACATGTCCATTCTCCAAGTATTCAATACTGTGGTATGTAAACGTTCTGTAAATAGGACCTACTTCATTGTGTATGGTCCTGCTCACATAACTGACGTTGCAAATGAAAACATAGGGTTACTTTGAATGAGGTGTTACTTTTAATGTCTATTGTTGCTGATCAAGTTTTGGGGGATTTCTTATAACTATAATCACCATATTATTATTCATGGAATAGACCTACTTTATTGTATAGTTATTGGGGCTGACATGCAAAGCATCATTGTGGTTGTGTCAAAATAGCTTCATTATATTGTGTAAAAAGTATTTTATCCTGTGTAAGGTTGTATCCTTCATGTACCTAAATACAGTGCATTCAGAAAGTATTCAGACCCCTTGATTCTTTCTACATTTGTTTTACATTGCATCCTTATTCTAAAACTGATTAAATCGTTTTTTCCCTCATCAATCTACACGCAATACCCTACAATGACAAAGCAAAAACAGGTTTTTAGACATTGTTTCAAATGTATTCCAAATATAAAAACAGATATATCACATTTACATAAGATTTCAGGCCCTTTACTCAGTACTTTGTTGAAGCACGTTTGGCAGCGATTACAGCTTTGCGTCTTCTTGGGTATGAAGCTACATGTTTGGCACACCTGTATTTGGGGAGTTTCTCCCATTCTTCTCTGCAATTCCTCTCAAGCTCTGTCAGGTTGGATGGGGAGCTTCGCTGCACAGCTATTTTCTGGTCTCGCCAGAGATGTTCGGCCGGGTTCAAGTCCGGGTTCTGGCTGGGCCACTCAAGGACATTCAGGACATTGTGTGCTTAGGGATGTTGTTCCGTTGGAAGGTGAACCTTCGCCCCCAGTCTGAGGTCATGAGCACTCTGGAGCAGGATTTCATCAAGGATCTCTCTGTACTTTGTTCTGTTCATATTTCCCTTGATCCTGACTGGTCTCCCATTCTCCACAGCATGATGCTGCTACCACCATGCTTCATAGTAGGTACAGTGTCAGGTTTCCTCCAGATGTGACGCTTGGCATTCAGGCCAAAGTGTTCAATCTTGGTTTCATCAGACCAGAGAATATTGTGCTTTAGGTGCCTTTTGGCAAACTCATGCCTTCTGGTTGCAAATTAAGGCTACACAGCAATGGGTTTACCATGCTGTTTCCTTTACTGCTAGCATGGGTTTGGTAGCACTCAGTTTTTCATACATTTTTTATTCAAGTGCCATTTTAGGTCTCTTCCTACAGTTTCTATGGTAGTGTTGCAATAGTGCCTGATTTCAGATCTAATTTTGGGTTAGACAGTTGGCTCGGAGTACGGGTTTACTACAGACGCTACCTTTCCGTATACCTTTGGGGAGACTTTCGGACTAGTAGTCCACAGTTCATAGTTTTTTTACTTTACGGATAATAATTGGTGAATCTTTAGTGGGCCTCAACCTCATAGACCTAGCGTCAGCATGTAACACACTAGGCCACATATGTCAGAGTCAAGGCCTGCGGGCCACATCCGGCCCGCGAGAAGGTTTTTTACGGCCCCTGGGATGATCTTGATTTATTATTAGAACCGGCCCGCAGACCGCAGCAAGCCGGCAGCCCGCAGATCTTTTACACGCACCAATACTACATTTCCCACAATGCAACGGTGACGCACCGAGCAGTAGGCTGCTTCATTTCAATATTTATTGGCACAGCAGTCGTCAGCATCACAGTAAAATTAACTTTCAGATACCCATCAAAAATGGCAAAACGGAAGGTGGACACTGAGAACCGGGGTTTCAAACAAGGTGGGAGTCGGAGTATATGTTCACGGAGGTAGCTGGAAAACCTGTGTGTCTTCTGTGTGGAGAAAGTGTGGCGGTACTGAAAGAGTATAATCTGAGACGACATTATGAAACGAAACACGCGGACAAAAACAAGAATATGGACATGGAACAAAGGCTACAAAAGGCAGAGGAATTAAAACGAGGCCTCAAATCTCGACAGGCTCTGTTCAAAAAAGCCAAATCACAAGGCCAGGCTGCTGTCAAGGCCAGTTTTATTTTGGCAGAAGAGATCGCTAAATCAGCCCGGCCATTTACGGAGGGGGATTTCATCAAAAACTGCATGATTAAAGTTTGTGACGAAGTTTGCCCAGAAAAAGGCAACTCTTTTTAAATGTGAGTCTGAGCAGAAACACCATTGCCGAGAGAGTAGACCAGTTGTCCATCAATCTAAAAGAGCAGCTTGTGAAAAAGGGAAAAGATTTCATTGCATATTCCTTGGCTGTGGATGAGAGCACCGACATTTCTGACATTGCCCAGTTGTCAATTTTCATCCGCGGAGTGGACTCCAGCCTAAGCGTGACAGAGGAGTTTTTGGCTTTACGTCCTATGCATGGCACAACTACGGGGCATGATTTGTATGAAGAGGTGTCAAGATGTGTAAATGAGATGGAGCTGCCTTGGGAAAAACTCGTGGGTTTGACAACCGACGGAGCACCTGCGATGTGTGGACACAGGAGCGGACTGGTGGCGAAGATACGGGAAAAGATGCAAGAGGAAAACGCGACAGGTGAGCTGACAGCTTATCATTGTATCATACACCAGGAAGCGTTGTGCGGTAAAGCCTTGAAAATGGAGCATGTAATGAGCATCATCACGCACACAGTTAACTTTATCAGAGCCAAAGGTTTGAATCACCGCCAGTTCAAGGCATTTCTGACGGAGTTAGAAACGGAGCATGGTGATTTGCCTTATCACACAGAGGTGTGATGGCTAAGCCAGGGAAAGGTGCTTCAAAGATGTTTCGAGCTTCGTGAGGAGATTTGTCTGTTCTTGGACAGCAAAGGGAAAGACACAACACAACTCCGAGACGAAATGTTTCTGTGTGAAATGGCTTTTCTGTGTGACATTACGAGTCATCTGAATGCAATGAACTTGCAGCTGCAGGGTCGGGATCATGTCATCTCTGATATGTACAGTACAGTGAAGGCATTTAAAACCAAACTGACTCTGTGGGAGACGCAGATGCGGAAAGAAAATTTGAGCCACTTTCCCAGCTGCCAGACCATGAAAGAGAAGCTCTCTACCAGTGCGTTCCCGAGCGCACAGTTGGCTGATAAAATAGGTATGCTTGCCGCTGACTTTCGACGCCGATTTGCTGACTTTGAAGCACAAAAAAGCAGGTTGGAACTGCTCGGTAACCCATTTGCTGTTGACGTGGAAAGCTCACCACCAAACCTCCAAATGGAGTTGATTGACCTCCAATGCAATGATGCACTGAGGGCAAAATATGCGGCAGTGGGTGCTGCGGAGTTCGCCCGTTTCCTCCCCGACACAATGCCCCAGCTGCGCATCCAGGCTGCTCAAACGTTGTCTATGTTTGGCAGCACATACCTGTGTGAACAACTTTTTTCTTTGATGAACCTGAACAAAACATCACACAGAAGTCGACTTACTGCTGAACACCTCCACTCAATTCTGAGGATTTCCTCAGCTCAGAGCCTTACCCCGAACATTGATGAACTTGTGGAAAAGATGGGACACCACCAAGTATCACCCTCAACCTCAAACAAGTGAACATTACTGTGCAATCACATATTTAGAGTTTTTACTCAGTTCAAGTTTAAAAGTTAAAGTTTAATATTTGTTTTCACTGCATGTTACTTCTCCTTAAACAAAGTGTTGTTTTTGATTAATAGATTTTTGCACTTTATTTTATTGTATTTCAATCCAATTATATTTAAAAAATATTTCAGTTGAGTGGATGATAGAAAATTGCTATTATTGTTTTTTTCTTTGAAGTAAATTTAGCCCACTTTTGCTAAAATAGAAAATATAGGCTACTGATGGTGCCTTGAATACCGGTTTCTTTCATTTAATGTTCATGTTATGGGGATTTTTATATAAAGGAAATTTGTCTTTTGTGTCTGTTGAAAATTAAAGATTACTGACAGAGCCATAAGAAAATATTGCTTTATTTATCTGATCATATTGGAATATATTTGTTAGGTTTTCAGTAGGTTCAATTAGGTTCACTAGACTATATGCGTCATTTAAAAATTTTTCAATGAACATTCGAACAGTCCGGCCCTCGGCTTGTAGCTAAATTTTTTATTTGGCCCTCCGTCCATTTGACTTTGACACCCCTGCACTAGGCGAATCACATGAGTCAGGCACTACTATGCTGAGTTGCATCCTCATGTGCCATCTTTTCCCGTTATATCCAATCAGCACAACTGTTCATTGCAACACAATGTTTAATCTCTCCACTAAGCTACTTGCTATGACCTATTTTCCAGTATATGCTCACAGCTTCAGACAAGTGTGCAAAGCCATCATCAAGGCAAAGGGTGGCTACTTTGAAGAATCTAAAATATAAAGTGATTTGTTTTACACTTTTTTGGTTACTACATGATTCCATATGTGTGATTTCATAGTTTTGATGTCTTCACTATTATTCTATAATGTAGAAAATAGGCCAAACTTTTGACTGGTACTGTATATATTTCTCACACTGACTGACTCACCCAGTTCTCCCCCGGATATGGAGAAGTCTCTGTCCAAAATGACTCACTTCTGGACCCTCTGGGCGTTGGAGTTGGCCTTAGCTCTATGCCCTCCTGGATGGCCTTGTAAACAGCTGGCTCCTTACTGGCTATAATCTCAGAGGCCTTGGTTTCCATGACACCACGCTGCTGGCAGAACGCCAAGGCCTCTGGGGTCAGCTCATCTGTCGTATAACCGTTGTCGTCGACTACACACTATGGAGGGAGAGTGGGGCCAAAGGTTAGGAGTGATCCAGGAGTCTTTCTGAACAGAGCCTGGTTCCAGATCTGTTTGTGCTGTATAATTCTATTTGAATTGCTTAATAATTCTAAAGAAATAATTATAATTATTATTATAAAATAATTATAATTATAAAGTATGCCAATGAACATAGGAGTTGGCATTACAGTCCACAACTAATGTTTGAGGTCTTGAGCCTGGTTCCAGATCTGTTTGTGCTGTATAATTCTATTTGAATTGCTTAATAATTCTAAAGCAATAATTCTAAAGTATGCCAATGAACATAGGAGTTGGCAATACAGTCCACATCTAATGTTTGAGGCCTTACTTTGAGTGTGAGCATCATAGAGAGGAATTTGAGCTTGTCTCTGAGCAACATGGCGTTGCTGATGATGGCAGTCTCTGCTTTCACTGCATCCTCAATGGGCACTGGTGGAATATTCTCTCCTCCTGCTGTTATGATCAGCTCTGCAGGACAAGATATGTCATACTCAGCTAGATATTTAGATCATAGATCTACATGATGTTCAATGATGATTATCTTGTATATCCAGGCTCAAGGTAGGAGTTACCCTTAGGCACAGACTTAGGATCAGGGGAAGGTACACAAAATTGACCTTAGATCAGTGTCTTGAGGAAACAGCGTCTTTCTCACATCAACACCCAACACTGGCAGCCATGTTGTGCAATGGCTATATACAATACTGTACATCTAGAAAACAAACTAGAAATAAGTACTATACCCTTTATGCTCCCTGTGATGAACAGGATGTTGTCCTTTTCGTGCTTGCCCAGGTCTCCAGAGTGCAGCCAGCCCTCCTGGTCCAAGGCCTCATGACGCCCCCAGAAACAGATCTCACCATTCCCATCCTCGTCTGGCTTGTCCAACTTTATCTGGCAGCCATTTATCACCTTTCCACAGCTGAGGACAACATCAAGATATTCTTTGTTGTTGACAGTTTTCTGTCAACTCTTTCTACGGTGAGACCACAAAGCAAGAATGTATTAAATGTCACTTTTATATCTGATGGCTTATCGGTATCAATTCATGTTTTGCTATCACAATGCTAGCTTTGTCAACTACAAATTAATGAATGTGAACAGTCATTAAAAATTGTCAGTGGACATCCTAGTTTTCCAGTTGCTGACCTCATGATCTTGAAGTTATTCTCCCAGGAGATGGTGTGAGGGCCGGTGCTTTCACTCATCCCATACAGCTCATACAAGGGGAGGCGAAGGCTCATGAAATACTCCAGGGTCTCCATAGTGATGGGTGCGGCCCCTGTTAAGCAGTTCCTGCAGCGGTCCAGGCCCATGGCCCAGTGAACCTTCTTAAAAACCAGGTTGTTTGCCAGCATGAAGCTCCAGGGCAACAATATTTGTATTTGTTTAACACTTTTTTAGATTCCATATGTTTTATTTCATAGTGTTGATGTCTTCACTATTATTCTACAATGTAGAAAATAGTACAAATAAAGAAAAACCCTTAAATGAGTAGGTGTATCCAAACTTTTGACTGATACTGTAATCATCCAGAAAACAGTCGCTTTCAAAATATTGATTTAATTGCTTATTGAGGTAAAACAGAATACAATATGGAATTTTATTGAATCGTTTGGGGTAAGCCTCATCCTCGAGGAACGCTGGCTTTGAGGGGCATTTCTTGGAGACAAGGCCTACCCCAAACTATTCATTAAAATTACGTATTGTTTTCTGTCTCTGTTGTCATTCAGTTAAGCTTGTACTCACTTAAACTCGGGTTGTAAACAAACTTCTGCAATTCAGGTTTAGGCTACAGAATCAAAATTCATTCAGATAATTCTGATGCTTGTCTATTTTACATTTTGAGACCAATGTTATAAACCCAACTTTTGGAGAAAATTAGGCTACTAGAACTTCTGTAAATGGGTCATTCTACAAAAATGTCACGGGTTTAATATATTGTAGAACATTATCTGTACCATGAAACTGGCTTGTACCTGAGTCTTGGTTTAGTGACATATTTTGAGTTTTAAAAAAAAGGATCTCCCACATTAAATGTTAAAATGCAAAAGCAAATATTAGCATTATTTAGTGGATTACATAAAGGCCCAATGCAGACGTTATCTCAGTATCAAATCATTTCTGGGTAACAATCAAGTAATTTACTGCGTTTGTTCACAGTCAAAAATAAACAAATTCCCAGCTAGCACAATGTTCTGAGAACCATGTTTCTTAGAGCTTAGTGAGAGCTTGGTTTTCCTATGATTATTTTGCATTCAACCTTCCCACAATGTTCTGGGAAAGGTATAGGATACCCAGCTAGCACATAACATTCTGAGAACCATGTTTCTAAGATGGGAATTTCAGTACCTCAGCATAAGGTTTTCTACAGGTTTCATCATGGTTTTATTTAAAGTCATGTTCTCAGAACATTAAGAGAACTTTCCATATAGACCACAAGAAAACAGTAAGGTTCAAAGAACGTTCTATGAATGTTATTTAAAAACATACATTCTGTTCTCAGCGTCAACAAAACTCAGGTTCAGGTGTGTTGGCCGTGCCCACTAATTGGCCACATCTGATCTTAATGAGTGCTTGTTTCCTTTGAAATGGGGTCTATTTGAATAGACTAAAATGAACAGCTTTGGTGCAGTGGACTAATTCCAAATGATAGAAAACAGATCGTAGGTTTGACTTAAACTGATGCTGTGGCACATCTACATATTATTTATTTTTGCACGTTTAATGTTTAAGCAGACTCATTTTCATGTGTCCTATCTGTGCTTGGAGTTCAAAACAGTTAACCCAAAATAAGCTAGCAGTGTTACTAAAAGTCGTATTGGAACATAAAAAAACATATAAACTCAGTAATAAAGAAACGTCTCTTTTTCAGGACCTTGTCTTCAAAGACAATTCGTAAAATCCAAATAACTTCACAGATCTTCATTGCAAAGGGTTTAAACACTGTTTCCCCATGCTTGTTCAATGAACCTTAAACAATTAATGAACATGCACCTGTGGAACAGTCGTTAAGATACTAACAGCTTACAGACAGTAGGCAATTAAGGTCACAGTTATGAAAATTTAAGACACTAAAGAGGCCTTTCTACTGACTCAAAACCACCAAAAGAAAGATTCCCAGGGCCCCTGCTCATCAGCGGGAACGTGCCTTATGCAAGCTGCAAGGAGGCATGAGGACTGCAGATGTGGCCAGGGCAATAAATTGCAATGTCTATACTGTGAGATTCCCAAGACAGCGCTACAGGGAGACAGGACGGACAGCTGATCGTACTCACAGTGGCAGACCACGTGTAACAACACCTGCGCAGGATCGGTACATCCGAACATCACACCTGCGGGACAGGTACAGGATGGCAACAACTGCCTAAGTTACACAAGGAATGCACAATCCCTCCATCAGTGCTCAGACTGAGAAAGGCTGGACTGAGGGATTGTAGGCCTGTTGTAAGGCAGGTCCTCACCAGACATCACCGGCAACAACATCGTACATGGGCACAAACCCACCGTTGCTGGACCAGACAGGACTGGCAAAAAGCGCTGTTCACTGACGAGTCGCGGTGAGTCGGTTGTCTCGCCAGCGGTGATGGTCGGATTTGTGTTTATCGTCGAAGGTATGAGTGTTACTCCGAGGCCTATACTCTGGATTGATTTGGAGGTGGAGGGTCCGTCATGGTCTGGGGCGGTGTGTCACAGCATCATCGGACCGAGCTTGTTGTCATTGCAGGCAATCTAAATGCTGTGCTTTACAGGGAAGACATCCTCCTCACTCATGTGCTACCCTCCCTGCAGGCTCATCCTGATATGACCCTCCAGCATGACAATGCCACCAGCCATACTGCTCGTTTTGTGCGTGATGTCCTGCAAGTCAGGAATGTCAGTGTTCTGCCATGGCCAGCGAAGAGCCCGGATCTCAATCGCATTGAGCACGTCTGGGAGCTGTTGGACCAGAGGGTGAGGGCTAGGGCCATTTCCCCGAGAAATGTCCGGGAACTTGCAGGTGCCTTGGTGGAAGAGTGGGGTAACATCTCACAGCAAGAACTGTCAAATCTGGTGCAGTCCATGAGTAGGAGATGCACTACAGTACTTAATGCAGCTGGTGGCCACACCAGATACTGACTGTTACGTTTGATTTTGACCCCCTTTGTTCAGGGATACATTATTCAATTTTTGTTAGTCACGTCTGTGGAACCTGTTCAGTTTATGTTTCAGTTGAGTCTTGTTCTGTTCATACAAATATTTACACATGTTAAGTTTGCTGAAAATAAATGCAGTAGAGAGAGAACGTTTCTTTTTTTTCTGAGTTTAGTTGCCCTGTACGTAACTCCTCAAACATGCTCCAGCTGCTACTAACTGCTAATCAGCTTCCACACCTGTACTCACTCTCCTTAATCACCACTACCACCCTACTTAAACCTGACCAAACAAGTCATTTCATCATCTCAGCCTAATGACATCTGCATGATGATGAACCACACCATACCATACCGAGTCAACCCCTCCAGTTCCTTCATCTGCACCCCTTGGCTTCGTACGGTCCATTCTCATGTCCCCACTGAATCCTTGTTCTCACATCCATCCATTTCCTCAATAAATATTCTAAACCCATTTCAAGTATGGTCCTTAAACTTGTGAAATTCATTTTTATTTATTTTGCAAAGTGTCATGCTGTTTTTGGATCCACTGGACAGACAGGGCAGTATCTGGTGAACCAGGCTCTACAGCAGGGTCACTGTCATTGTCGGGAACCCAGGGACATTGACAGTGCAACATGAGAAATTAAAGGCAAATAAAGTAAAGAGCTGTTACTCTAGTTACTAGTTACTCCATGTTACCTAAATGTATTTACGCTGGATTCAACCAAATGTTTCAATGTTTTAATTCACACAATTAATAAATGTGTGATGTGGAGATGTGCAGCATAGATGGTTTATTTGACCCTATAAAGACAAAAGCTACATATGGGTTAGCAAACATTTAAAATGGTAGAATGAGTCATTGAAGGTATAGGGCTAGGGTGTCAAACATACGAATCAATCAATCCAAAACTGTCATAAATGATTGTTACAAAAATAAAGTTGCACACTCTAAATATGTTCCCAACAATTTAATGGGTATAACCACGCAGTGCCTTCTTCAGATTTATAATTATTTTAATACAGTTTAGTTACTTTAGTCAGCACCTCTTCAAAAAAATGGATGTGCATCGGTATATTATTCTTAATTGGATCAGTGATTGTTGCCACATGGGGGCATTACAGTATCATCAACTGTAACTAATGTGTGTGTATAACTTTTTCATATGGTGTAAAAAGAAATGATCCATTTCGTAGTTATTCATTAATGATAGTCAGATATTATTGATTCAATGATTAATTGAATACTGTAATACGTAAACACATTTTGAACATAATAATGAACCCATGTTAACCGAAGTAGGTCAGCATTCTGCTGTGTGTCGTTGACAATGGGTTCCCGGTGCAGGTGTGAATGTTGGCCAATAAGGAGCTCACTGCTCTCTCGATGGTGCAGGTGTGAATGTTGGCCAATAAGGAGCTCACTGCTCTCTCGATGGTGCAGGTGTGAATGTTGGCCAATAAGGAGCTCACTGCTCTCTCGATGGTGCAGGTGTGAATGTTGGCCAATAAGGAGCTCACTGCTCTCTCAATGGTGCAGGTGTGAATGTTGGCCAATAAGGAGCTCACTGCTCTCTCGATGGTGCAGGTGTGAATGTTGGCCAATAAGGAGCTCACTGCTCTCTCGATGGTGCAGGTGAGAATGTTGGCCAATAAGGAGCTCACTGCTCTCTCGATGGATCATTTGATTGACCCATTACATAAAATCATCTCTTTGGGGATTAGGCTTATATTCAACCTCAGAAATGGCAGTTGCCTATCTTGCTGTAAGCACATAAGGGATTTAACTTCGTACAATCAGTATGCAGCCATCAGCCATCTTTCCCCACAAATAAAATGCAAAATGACTTTGACCAGTCGTTGATTTGATCAATTTGTCTGTTAAAATGTTGTTTGACAATTGGCCATATTCTCTTTGTCCTACATTGGCCTTGACGCCTCATAAACTACAAGGACACTGCGTTGAAACCAAACGTGAGAACAGCAGTCAGTCTGGTTGACCAGGCTAGTGGCCTGGAGGGCTTTGAGAGGACATTCCTTCAAATCTCAACTGGCCCTTGCTGTCTGTCATTCACACCACTGACAGTCGTTACCCCCTAAGCTTTTCTTCCCACTGTAGTTAGGTTCTGAAAGGAGAGGATAGGTGTAAACTATATATGAATAGAAAAAAATCGTGAAGCTTACTTTCAATTGCCCCTCCCTGTTGCACACAAGAAATGTTCATTTCCACTGACACAAGGGGATTTAT
This sequence comes from Oncorhynchus masou masou, assembly GCF_036934945.1. Lineage (NCBI taxonomy): Eukaryota > Metazoa > Chordata > Actinopteri > Salmoniformes > Salmonidae > Oncorhynchus > Oncorhynchus masou. The sequence continues at coordinate 38,415,100 of NC_088236.1, read as the reverse complement.
GGCTGATTTAAGGTGAAATCGCCAACCCTGTTTGCCAACCCTGTTACTTTATTTGGTACTTAAAAGGCACTTACTATAGTCATTTTTTTCTTGAGGTGGCAAAACTTGTTTATATTAAGTTGATCATGTGCTCTATATGAAATAATTTTAAAATGAGGTGAAATCAAGTTTCTTTTCACAAAGTTACACATCTCAAAAGGCACCAAATTGGTGGAATAACCTATATATTACTTACCTACCCAATCCGGTTGAATCTTTGAGGGGAAAAGTGGTCATTTTAAAAACTAGTGATAATTTGATGGTAATTCTAGTGTTAAGAATGTGAGACCTATTTGTGTGGAACCTCCACGTTTATGGCTTCAGTTCTTAGAATTAGAAACTTTGCCGTGGGTTCCTGTAGTTTGGTGACATCAATAGGTTCAGATACAGTACCCGAAGAAGACCAACCAGTTGTTGGTGTCACTGTTTGCAAATACGGTGCATTCAGAAAGTATTCAGACTCCTTGACTTTTTACAAATTTTGTTACAATACAGCCTTATTCTAAAATGGATGAAATTGCTCATTTTTATCCCCTCAATCCACACACAATAACCCATAACGACAAAACAAAAACAGGTTTTTAGAATTTACATAAGTATTCAGAGCCTTTACTCAGTACTTTGTTGAAGCAACTTTGTCAGGTATTACAGACTTGAGTCTTCTTCAAGCTACGGGGTGGCAGGTAGCCTAGTGATTAGAGCATTGGGACATTATTTGAAAGGTTGCTGGATCGAATCCCTGAGCTGACAAGTTGAAAATCTGTCATTCTGTCCCTGAACAAGGCAGTTAAGCCACTGTTCCCCAGTAGGCGGTCATTGTAAATAAGAATTTGTTCTTCACTGACTTGCCTAGTTAAAGTTAAATTAAAATGTAAAAAATTAAATCCTTGATGAAAACCTGCTCCAGAGCGCTGTCGTGTCTTTACTATCATTAAACGGAAGATTAATCTTTATCAAATGACTCTCTGTAATTATTATTACACAATTAAACTGATTAATCATGTAACTGTAATTAACTAGGAAGTCGGGGCACCAAGGAAAATATTCAGATTACAAAGTTAGAATTTTCCTAATAAAACTTTTCAGATATTTTCATATCTGATCAATAGTCTTCTGATTAATTAATTCTTCTTTACCTCACGTTAGTCTCCTCATTCAATCTGCACAAATCCAGTCTTAACTATGAGTCATCCATACATCAATTGTCTTAAAATAATTTATTTACTAACTAAGTAATTCACAAAAATGCATAAACAAACAGTAGATAGTTACAAGGAAATGATAACAGAGTTTCCCTAATGGGATAAACCGGCAACGTTACTTGGTGTACAAAAGGGGAGTGAGGGTCAGCTGAGAAGTCACTACAGAGTTGATAATTATAACAATTAAAACGCTAATCCTTTGCACATGAACGCTCACTCATTCGGGAACAATTGCAATCAATATATATATTTACGCTCAGTGTGTCGTCGGGGTCTCTGTTAAAAAATGTGTTTCTGTTGGAGAGTGTCCATTCTCTCTCTCTCTCTGTCGTGGTTAGAATGGATAGTTCAGAGCGACATTCATTCATGTCGTTATGGATAGATGTTTCGGCGGTTGTCGGTCTTTGCGTTCAATGTTACCGAATTCCCAGCTGCAGACTAGTAATCAATATCAAAGACTTGTTCTTATTCTGTCGGTATCGATAGTCTAAGAGTTTAACCACGTGCTATGGTTAAAAGACTCAGCCATCTACTCAAACCTTGGCCCTCTCGTTATCGAGGTAAGCTGGTCTGCAACCTTTATCCTCTCGTAACTGAGGGAAATATGTTTTGTTGAGAAATTCTCAAAGTGGGGTTTTTATTCGGAACATCGACAAGGTGTCATGTCTTGTTATGTCTGTTCCTGTCCTTTCTCTTCATTCTCTCTCTCTGCTGGTCTTTTTAGGTTACCTTCTCTGTCTCTCATTCCTCAGCTGTTCTACATCTGCCCTAACTAGCTCATTCTCTCTTTCCCCACCTGTTCTCTCTTCCCCCTCTGATTAGGTCTCTATTTCTCTCTCTGTTCCTGCTACTTTCAGTGTCTGATTCTTGTTTGTGTTTTTTGATGCCAGAAGCAAGCTGTCGTCTCGTTTGCTTCCACCTTGTCCTGTCCTGTCGGAGTCTGCCTGGCAGGAGCAATCCTGCACTTTACTAACGTTCTTTTTGTTCCGCTGTCAACGTTGGAAGAGGATTTATGCCATTCCTGTATTTTCATTAAAGAACTCTGTTTTCTGTTAAAACCGCTTTTGGGTCTTCACTCAAGTTCATAACAGAAGAATCAGACCAAGAATGGACCCAGCGGCTCCGGACCCTTTTCACTCCGCCGTCGAGATCCAGGGAGCGATGCTAGGCAGACACGAGGAGGAATTGTCTGCTGCTCAACATGCCGTTGAGACCCTGGCCGTCCAAGTCTCCGACCTCACAAGACAGGTTCACCAACTCCACCTCGATCCACCGCCCACTTCCAGGGTTTCCGAGTCTCCGGAGCCCAGGATCAACAACCCGCCGTGTTACTCTGGGGAGCCCACTGAGTGCCGCTCATTCCTCACTCAGTGTGATGTGGTGTTCTCTCTCCAGCCCAACACTTACTCCAGGAGCGCAGCCCGCATCGCCTACGTCAATTCTCTCCTTACCGGACGGGCGCGTGAGTGGGGCACGGCAGTCTGGGAGGCGAGGGCTGAGTGTATTAACCAGTATCAGGACTTTAAGGAGGAGATGATACGGGTTTTTGACCGTTCTGTTTTTGGCGAGGAGGCTTCCAGGGCCCTGTCTTCCCTATGTCAGGGGAATAGATCCATAACGGATTATTCTATTGAGTTTCGCACTCTCGCTGCCTCTAGTGACTGGAACGAGCCGGCTTTGCTCGCTCGTTTTCTGGAGGGTCTCCACGTCGAGGTTAAGGATGAGATCCTCTCCCGGGAGGTTCCTTCCAGTCTGGACTCCTTAATAGCTCTCGCTATTCGCATAGAGCGACGGTTTGATCTTCGTCGCCGAGCTCGTGGAAAGGAGCTCGCGTTCTCCGTTGCTCCCCTCTCCACATCACTGCCACCTGCCGCATCACTGCCACCCTCCTCCGCCGGCTCGGATGCTGAGCCTATGCAGCTGGGGGTATTCGCATCTCGGCCAAGGAGAGGGAACGGAGAATCACCAATCGCCTCTGTCTCTACTGCGGCTCCGCTGGTCATTTTGTCACCTCATGTCCAGTAAAAGCCAGAGCTCATCAGTAAGAGGAGGGCTACTGGTGAGCGCAACTACTCAGGCCTCTCCTTCTGGATCACGCACTACCTTTCCGGTCCATCTCCGCTGGCCCGGTTCATCTGCTTCCTGCAGTGCCTTGATAGACTCTGGGGCGGAGGGCTGTTTTATGGACGAGACCTGGGCTCGGGAACATGACATTCCTCTCAGACTGTTAGGGGAGCCCACGGCCTTGTTCGCTTTAGATGGTAGTTCTCTCCCCAAGATTCAGCGTGAGACGCTGCCTTTAACCCTCACTGTCTCTGGTAATCATAGCGAAACCATTTCTTTTTTAATTTTTCGTTCACCTTTTACACCTGTTGTTTTGGGTCATCCCTGGCTAGTGCGCCATAACCCTTCTATTAATTGGTCTAGTAATACTATCCTATCCTGGAATGTTTCTTGTCATGTAACCTGTTTAATGTCTGCTATCCCTCCTGTTTCCTCTGTCTCTACTTCACAGGAGGAGCCTGGCGATTTGACAGGGGTGCCGGAGGAGTATCACGATCTGCGCACGGTGTTCAGTCGTTCCAAGGCCACTTCTCTCCCTCCACACCGGTCGTATGACTGTAGTATTGATCTCCTTCCGGGAACTACTCCCCCGGGGTAGATTATACTCTCTGTCGGCTCCCGAACGTAAGGCTCTCGAGGATTATTTGTCGGTTTCGCTCAACGCCGGTACCATTGTCTCCTCCTCCTCTCCCGCCGGAGCGGGGTTCTTTTTGTTCAGAAGAAGGACGGGTCCCTGCGCCCATGCGTGGATTATCGAGGGCTGAATGACATAACTGTTAAGAATCGTTATCCGCTTCCTCTTATGTCTTCAGCCTTCGAGATCCTGCAGGGAGCCAGGTTTTTCACCAAATTGGACCTTCGTAACGCCTACCATCTCGTGCGCATCAGGGAGGGGACGAGTGGAAGACGGCGTTTAACACTCCGTTAGGGCACTTTGAATACCGGGTTCTTCCTTTCGGCCTCGTTAACGCTCCAGCTGTCTTTCAGGCACTAGTTAACGACGTCCTGAGAGACATGCTGAACATTTTTGTTTTCGTTTACATGGATGATATCCTGATTTTTTCTCCGTCTCTCTCGATTCATGTTCAGCACGTGCGACGCGTCCTCCAGCGCCTTTTGGAGAACTGTCTTTATGTGAAGGCTGAGAAGTGCATTTTTCATGCCGCCTCTGTCCCTTTTCTCGGTTCCGTTATTTCCGCTGAGGGCATTAAGATGGATCCCGCTAAGGTCCAGGCTGTCATTGATTGGCCCGTTCCTAAGTCACGCGTCGAGCTGCAGCGCTTTCTGGGCTTCGCTAATTTCTACCGTCGTTTCATCCGTAATTTCGGTCAGGTGGCAGCTCCTCTCACAGCCCTTACTTCTGTTAAGACGTGCTTTAAGTGGTCCGTTTCCGCCCAGGGAGCTTTTGATCTTCTTAAGAATCGTTTTACATCCGCACCTATTCTTGTTACACCTGACATCTCTAGACAGTTTGTTGTTGAGGTTGACGCGTCAGAGGTGGGCGTGGGAGCCATTCTTTCTCAGCGCTCTCTCTCTGACGGTAAGGTCCATCCTTGCGCGTTTTCTCTCATCGCTTATCGCCGTCAGAACGTAACTATGATGTTGGTAATCGCGAACTGCTCGCCATCCGCTTAGCCCTAGGCGAATGGCGACAGTGGTTGGAGGGGCGACCGTTCCTTTTGTCGTTTGGACTGACCATAGGAACCTTGAGTACATCCGTTCAGCCAAACGACTTAATGCGCGTCAGGCTCGTTGGGCTCTGTTTTTCGCTCGTTTCGAGTTTGTTATTTCTTATCGTCCGGGCTCAAAAACACCAAACCTGATGCTTTATCTCGTCTCTTCAGTTCTTCTGAGGTCTCCACCGACCCCGATGGGATTCTCCCTGAGGGGCGCGTTGTCGGGTTGACTGTCTGGGGAATTGAGAGGCAGGTAAAGCAAGCACTCGCTCACACTCCGTCGCCGCGAGCTTGTCCTAGGAACCTTCTGTTCGTTCCCGTTCCTACTCGTCCGGCCGTTCTTCAGTGGGCCCACTCTGCCAAGTTAGCCGGCCACCCCGGCGTTCGGGGTACGCTCGCTTCCATTCGCCAGCGTTTCTGGTGGCCCACTCGGGAACGTGACGCGCGTCGATTTGTCGCCGCTTGTTCGGTCTGCGCGCAGACTAAATCTGGGAACTCTCCTCCTGCCGGCCGTCTCAGACCGCTTCCCATTCCCTCTCGACCGTGGTCTCACATCGCTTTAGATTTTATCACCGGACTGCCTTCATCAGCGGGAAGACAGTTATTCTTACGGTTGTCGATAGATTCTCTAAGGCGGCTCATTTCATTCCTCTCGATAAGCTCCCTTCTGCTAAGGAGACGGCTCAGATCATTATCGAGAATGTTTTCCGAATTCATGGCCTTCCGTCTGACGTCGTTTCCGACAGAGGCCCGCAGTTCACGTCTCAATTTTGGAGGGAGTTTTGCCGTTTGATTGGGGCTTCCGTCAGTCTCTCGTCCGGCTTTCATCCCCAGTCTAACGGTCAAGCCGAACGGGCCAATCAGACTGTTGGTCGCATTTACGCAGTCTTTCTTTTCGTAACCCTGCGTCTTGGTCAGAACAGCTCCCCTGGGCAGAGTACGCCCACAACTCGCTTCCCTCGTCTGCTACCGGTCTATCCCCTTTTCAGTGTAGCCTCGGGTACCAGCCTCCGCTGTTCTCATCTCAGCTCGCCGAGTCCTGCGTCCCCTCCGCTCAGGCTTTTGTCCAGCGTTGCGAGCGCACCTGGAAGGGGGTCAGGTCGGCACTTTGCCGTAATAGGTCGCAGACTGTGAGGGCCGCTAATAAGCGTAGGACCAAGAGTCCTAGATATTGTTGCGGTCAGAGAGTATGGCTCTCCACTCAGAACCTTCCCCTTAAGACAGCTTCTCGCAAGTTGGCCCCGCGGTTCATTGGTCCGTTCCGTATTTCCCAGGTCATTAATCCTGTCGCAGTGCGACTTCTTCTCCCGCGCTATCTTCGTCGCGTTCACCCGGTCTTCCATGTCTCCTGTGTTAAGCCCGTTCTTCGCGCCCCGCTCGTCCCTCCCCCCCATCCTTGTCGAGGGCGCACCCATCTACAGGGTTCGTAAGATTTTGGACATGCGCCCTCGGGGCCGTGGTCATCAGTACCTAGTGGATTGGGAGGGGTACGGTCCTGAGGAGAGGAGTTGGGTTCCCTCTCGGGACGTGCTGGACCGTTCGCTGATCGATGATTTCCACCGTTGCCGCCAGGTTTCCTCCTCGAGTGCGCCAGGAGGCGCTCGGTGAGTGGGGGGGGGTACTGTCATGTCTTGTTATGTCTGTTCCTGTCCTTTCTCTTCATTCTCTCTCTCTGCTGGTCTTTTTAGGTTACCTTCTCTGTCTCTCATTCCTCAGCTGTTCTACATCTGCCCTAACTAGCTCATTCTCTCTTTCCCCACCTGTTCTCTCTTCCCCCTCTGATTAGGTCTCTATTTCTCTCTCTGTTCCTGCTACTTTCAGTGTCTGATTCTTGTTTGTGTTTTTTGATGCCAGAAGCAAGCTGTCGTCTCGTTTGCTTCCACCTTGTCCTGTCCTGTCGGAGTCTGCCTGGCAGGAGCAATCCTGCACTTTACTAACGTTCTTTTTGTTCCGCTGTCAACGTTGGAAGAGGATTTATGCCATTCCTGTATTTTCATTAAAGAACTCTGTTTTCTGTTAAAACCGCTTTTGGGTCTTCACTCAAGTTCATAACACAAGGACTGTCTCATGACGCCTGGTCCTGTCTGTGCCCCTGGGGGCGTGCCAAGGACTTAGTGAAACTTTTTAGGAAATTGGAGTTTCCTTCATTAAAGAGTTCGAAATCACATTACACAATTTTACAAACAGTATCATCCTCACTCATTCATCTTATACAACAATTAGATGTAAACCTCATATCTGAGGCTATTATATGAACAGAGTTATGGTAATGTCTCCCATGAGGTTCACAAAATTGTACCAAACGGACCAGTTCATGGCTGGATTCTTAACCAATCTTTTATACTTTCTCCAGAACATAAATGTTGTTCGGTTCTCCAGTTCTGTGAGGTGGAAGAAATTCCTTTGTTCTCTATGAAAATTCACTCCGTCTCTATACTGTGGCCATGAGGAGATAATCTCCTCCAGGAACTTACGACCTCTCTCTGACCACAGCAGCCTGGGTGTAGGAGACAGGGAGAGGGGGTGGGGCTTGCTGTACCCAAAGAGGGCAACGTCATGACAGCGCTCAGGACCTCAGACTGGGGGTGAAGGTTCACCACCCAACAGGACAATGACCTTAATCACACAGTCAAGACAACGCAGAAGTGACTTCAGGACAAGTCTCTGGATGTCCTTGAGTGGCCCAGCCAGAGCCCAGACTTGAACCCGATCGAACATCTCTGGAGAGACCTGAAAATAGTTGTGTAACGACACACCCCATCTAACCTGACAGAGCTTGAGAGGATCTGCAGAGAAGAATGGGAGAAACTCCCCAAATACAGGTGTGCCTAGCTTGTATTTAGCTTGTAATTTGATTTAACCTTTATTTAACTAGGCAAGTCAGTTAAAAAAAATCTTATTTAAATGACGGCCTAGGAACAGTGGGTTTACTGCCTTGTTAACAGTGGGTTAACTGCCTTGGCATAACAACATAATTTCACCTTGTCAGCTCAGGGATTCAATCTAGCAACCTTTTGGTTACTGGCCCAACGCTCTAACCACTATTCTACCTGCCACCCCAGGATCTCTCTGTACTTTGCTCCTTTCATCTTTCCCTCGATTCTGACTAGTCTCACAGTCCCTGCCGCTGAAAAAAAATCCCACAGCATGATGCTGCCACCACCGCCCTTCACCATGGTGCCAGGTTTCCTCCAGACCTGACGTTTGGCATTCAGGCCAAAGAGTTCAATCTTGGTTTCATCAGACCAGAGAATCTTGTTTCTCATGGTCTAAGAGTCTTTAGTTGCCTTTTAGCAAACTCCAAGTGGGCTGTCATATGCCTTTTGGTGAGGAGTGGCTTCCGTCTGGCCACTCTACCATAAAGGCCTGATTGGTAGAGTGCTGCAGGGATGGTTGTCCTTCTGGTTGGTTCTCACATCTTCACAGAGGAGCTCTGGAGCTCTGTCAGGGTGACCTCCAATGCCTTAGAATATATTTTTTGCTACCCTTCCCCAGATCTGTGCCTCGACACAATACTGTCTTGGAGCTCTGCTGACAATTTCTTCAACCTCATGGCTTGTTGTTTGCTCTGACATGCACTGTCAACTGTATAGACAAGTGTGTGCCTTTCCAAATCATGTCCAATCAATTGAATTGACCAAAAGTGGACTCCAATACAATTTTAGAAACATCTAAAGGATGATCAATGGAAACAGGATGCACCTGAGTTCAATTTTGTGTCTTATTGCAAAGGGTATAAATATGTATGTAGATAAGATATTTTTTTATTTTTTTAAACTTGCAACAATGTCTAAAAGCCTGTTTTCGCTTTGTCGTTATGGGGGTATTGTGTGTAGATGAATAAGGAATTATTTGTATTTAATCCATTTTAGAATAAGGCTGTAATGTAACAACATTTATTTATTTATTTTATTTTACCTTTTTTTAACCAGGCAAGTCAGTTAAGAACACTTTGTTATTTTCAATGACGGCCTGGGAACAGTGGGTTAACTGCCTGTTCAGGGGCAGAACTACAGATTTGTACCTTGTCAGCTCGGGGGGTTGAACTCGCAACCTTCCGGTTACCAGTCCAACGCTCTAACCACTAGGTTACCCTGCCGCCCAAAATGAAGAAAAAGGGAAGGGGTCTGAATACTCTACCAAAAGTGCTTCAACAAAGTACTGAGTAAAGGGTCTGAATACTTATGTAAATGAGATATTTCCCTTTTTTTTTAATCTAAATTTGCAAAAATGTATAAAAACCCAAATTTTGCTTTGTCATTATAGGGTATTGTGTGTAGATTGATGAGAGACAATTCAATCAATTTTCGAACAAGGCTGTAATGTAACAAAATGTGGAAAAACTCAAGGGGTCTGAATACTTTCCAAATTTACTGCATGTAGCTAGTATAAAGCCTCTTCACAAATGGTTTCTATCAAGTCATAGCTATCACATCACTGGCACCGTTCTCTGATGAGGAGATTTTTAATTGTTGTTCCAGTGAAAAAACAGACACTAACTTGGACAGCAGCAAGTAAGGTGTGTGTGAGATACTACCAAAGTTACTTTTTTTGTCCAGAAGAGCTTGTTGGCTTGAAATCGTTCCTGATTTTATTGATCAAGTTCATTTAACACATAAACATTTACATTTCAATATTTCTTCATGTACACAGAAAAGCATTGGGTAAAATTCCAAACAATTGTTGTGATTCATAGTATTTTTATGGAATCAAAAACATAACATTAATGATCAAATAATATGTTTCAGTATCATTGTCCTTTACTTAAAGTGATGTGTACTATATTGTCCTTGGTATGTCCTTAGAGTCGCATTGAGAGAAAATGAGTGTTTTTTTGCAAACATATATTTTACAAATAATAAAATAAAAGTCTATGACAGTGATACGACTTTGAAAGTATTGCTACGGTTGCAATTAGAGTTATTTATTTTTTTATACCATGCTTGCACAGTTGTGGACACTAGATTTGGCAATGATGATTATATGGTTTATTTACAAAAAAGTGCTAATATCGTTGCTGTGTAATCTTATGTGCATAAAAACAGCTTAAATATTGACATAGAGCAGATATATTTGATAGGTCAATAACTACAACAGTCCAATGTTCTCCAGTCCTGTTTGAGTGCCTCTGTTACTCTTGTGCCATTCCATAAATATCATTGATTTTCTCCTGGAACATTTTGACAACAACCCCCCTCTTTAGCTTCAAGGTAGGTCCTGGAGAGAATATTGAAGAAAGAAAGGATATTCAACCAGACTTATTGTGCTCTCAAAATGAGTGTCCCCTCTTTCCTGTGCTCCCAATCACATTTGATGTACTCAACAGCTTGGAAGAAAGATTATATAATGTAATGGTATTCAGAGGAATGTTGTTTAGTTTGAAACAGTCACACAACTGCCTTGTCAGATACAGTATGTGTTAAACATTACTGGTAAAACATTCATTTCAGATACTGTATGTGATTAACTTCAGATATTGTGCGTGTTAAACATTACTGGTAAAACATTCATTTCAGATACCGTATGTGATTAACTTCAGATATTGTGCGTGATAAACATTACTGGTAAAACATGCATTTCAGATACCGTATGTGATTAACTTCAGATATTGTGCGTGTTAAACATTACTGGTAAAACATTCATTTCAGATACCGTATGTGATTAACTTCAGATATTGTGCGTGTTAAACATTACTGGTAAAACATTCATTTCAGATACCGTATGTGATTAACTTCAGATATTGTGCGTGATAAACATTACTGGCAAAACATTTACTTCTCTCTCAACGTTCTTTGTAAAAGCGTGTCAAATTCTGAAAAAGCTAATTATCTATTAATTATCTATTGAAAATTACATACAGTAACATCACAAGAGTAGCTTTAGTTTAACAATCTAAGTTAGTTTAATATACAGTACTATCAAAAGTTTGGACACACCTACTCATTCAAGGGTTTATCTTTATTTTTAGTATCTTCTACATTGTAGAATAATAGTGAAGACATCAACACTATGAAATAAAACATATGGAATCATGTAATAACCAAAAACGTCTTAGACAAATCAAAATATATTTTATATTTGAAATACTTCAAAATAGCCACCCTTTGCCTTGATTACAGCTTGACACTCTTGGCATTCTCTCAACCAGCTTCATGAGGTAGCCACCTGGAATTCATTTCAATTAACAAGTAGCCTTGTTAAAAGTTCATCTTAATGTGTTTGAGCCAATCAGCCAATCAGCCAATCAACATCAACTGTTCAGAGGAGACTGTTTGAATCAGACCTTTATGTAATTAACCTTCATTTAACCAGGCAAGTCAGTTAAGAGCAAATTTGTATTTACAATGATGGCCTACCCAGGCCAGGACAATGCTAAGCCTATGGGACTCTCAATGACGGCCTGATGTAATACAGCCTGGAATAAAACCAGGGTCTGTAGTGATGCCTCTAGCACTGAGATGCAGTGCCTTAGACCACTGCGTCTGTCACGACTTCCGCCGAAGTCGGTCCCTCTCCTTGTTCGGACGGCGTTCGGCGGTTGACGTCACCGGCCTTCTCGCCATCGCCGATCCACTTTTCATTTTCCATTTGTTTTGTCTTTGACTTACACACCTGGTTTCAATCCCCCAATTACCTGTTCATTATTTAACCCTCTGTTCCCCCATGTTTGTGATTGTTTCTATGTAGGAAGGTCCGTTATTGTGGGCTCTGTTTTTGTATTGCATTTATTATATGTTGAGTAAAATACGTTTACACCAGTTACACACGGACTTCCTTACAGCGTCACTCGGGAGCCCGATGGTCGAATTGCTGCAAAGAAACCACAACTAAAGGACACCAATAAGAAGAGGAGACTTGCTTGGGCCAAGAAACATGAGCAATGGACATCAGACCGGTGGAAATCATTCCTTTGGTCTGATGAGTACAAATTTGAGATTTTTGGTTCCAACCGCAGTGTCTTTGTGAGACGCAGAATAGGTGAAGGGATGATCTCTGCATGTGTGGTTCCCACCGTGAAGCATGGATAGGGAGGTGTGATGGTGCTTTGCTGGTGACACTATCAGTGACTTATTTAGAATCCAAGGCACACTTAACCAGCATGGCTACCACATCATTCTGTAGCGATACGCCATCCCAGCTTGTTTGCGCTTAGCGGGACTATCATTCGTTTTTCAACAGGACATTGAGCCAAAACACACCTCCAGGCTGTGTAAGGGCTATTTGACCAATAAGGAGAGTGATGGAGTGCTGCATGAGATGACCTGGCCGCCACAATCACCCAACCTCAATCCAATTGAGATGAGTTGGACCACAGAGTGAAGAAAAAACAGCCAACAAGTGCTCAGCATATGTGGGAACTCCTTCAAGACGGTTGGAAAAGCATTCTTCATGAAGCTAGTTGAGAGAATGCCAAGAGTGTGCAAAGCTGTCATCAAAGCAAAGGGTGGCTACTTTGATGATTTTGAAGTGATTTGTTTAACACCTTTTTTGGTTACTACATGATTCCATATGTGTGATTTCATAGCTTTGATGTCTTCACTATTATTCTATAATGTAGAAAATAGCCCCAAAAAATACAAATCCTTGAATGAGTGGGTGTGTTCAAACTTTTGACTGGTACTGTATATATTTCTCACACTGACTGACTCACCCAGTTCTCCCCCGGATATGGAGAAGTCTCTGTCCAAAATGACCCACTTCTGGACCCTCTGGGCGTTGGAGTTGGCCTTAGCATTTACCCGGTCTATGCCCTCCTGGATGGCCTTGTAAATAGCTGGCTCCTCACTGGCTATAATCTCAGAGGCTTTGGTTGCCATGACGCCACGCTGCTGGCAGAACGCCAAGGCCTCTGGGGTCAACTCGTCCGTTGGATCGCCGTTGTCGTCGACTACACACTATGGAAGGAGAGTGGGGTCTAAGGTTAGGAGTGATCCAGGAGTCTTTCTGAACAGAGCCTGGTTCCAGATCTGTTTGTGCTGTATAATTCTATTTGAATTGCTTAATAATTCTAAAGCAATAATTCTAAAGTATGCCAATGAACATAGGAGTTGGCAATACAGTCCACATCTAATGTTTGAGGCCTTACTTTGAGTGTGAGCATCATAGAGAGGAATTTGAGCTTGTCTCCGAGCAACATGGCGTTGCTGATGATGGCGGTCTCTGCTTTCACTGCATCCTCAATGGGCACAGGTGGAATATTCTCTCCTCCTGCTGTTATGATCAGCTCTGCAGGATAAGATATGTCATACTTAGCTAGATATTTAGATCATAGATCTACATGATGTTCAATGATGATTATCTTGTATATCCAGGCTCAAGGTAGGAGATACCCTTCGGTACACAAAATCGACCTTAGATCAGTGTCTTGAGGAAACAGCATCTTACTCATATCAAAACAGAACACTGGCAGGGATGTTGTGTAATGGCTAAATACAGTACATCTAGAAAATAAACTATTTTATTTATTTATTTTTTATTTCACCTTTATTTAACCAGGTAGGCCAGTTGAGAACAAGTTCTCATTTACAACTGCAACCTGGCCAAGATAAAGCAAAGCAGTGCGACAAAAACAACAACACAGAGTTACACATGGAATAAACAAACGTACAGTCAATAACACAATAGAAAATCTGTAAACAGTGTGTGCAAAGGAAGTAATGAGGTAAGGCAATAAATAGGCCAAAGTAGCGAAGTAATTACAATGTATCAATTAACACTGGAGTGATAGATGTGCAGATGAGGATGTGCAAGTAGAAATACTGGTGTGCAAAAGAGTAGAAAAATAAATAAATATGAGGATGAGGTAGATAATTGGTTGGATGGGTTATTTACAGATGGGCTGTGTACAGCTGCAGCGATTGGTAAGCTGCTATGACAGCTGATGCTTAAAGTTAGTGAGGGAGATATAAGTCTCCAACTTCAGTGATTTTTACAATTTGTTCCAGTCATTGGCAGCAGAGAACTGGAAGGAAAGGTGGCAAAAGGAGGTGTTGACTTTGGGGATGACCAGTGAAATATACCTGCTGGAACGCGTGCTATGGGTGGGTGTTGTTATGGTGACCAGGGAGCTGAGATAAGGCGGAGATTTACCTAGCAAAGACTTATAGATGACCAGGAGCCAGTGGATTAGGGAACGAGTATGTAGCGAGGACCAGCCAACGAGAGCATGCAGTTCGCAATGGTGGATAGTATATGAGGCTTTGGTGACAAAACGGATGGCACTGTGATAGACTGCTTCCAATTTGCTGAGTAGAGTGTTGGAGGCTATTTTGGAAATTACATCGCCGAAGTCAAGGATCGGCAGGATAGTCAGTTTTACAAGGGTATGTTTGGCAGCATGAGTGAAGGAGGCTTTGTTTTGCGAAATAGGAAGCCGATTCTAGATTTAATTTTGGATTGGAGATGCTTAATATGAATCTGTAAGGAGAGTTTACAGTCTAGCCAGACACCTAGGTATTTATTGTTGTCCACATATTCTAAGTCAGAACCGTCCACAGTAGTGATTCTAGGCGGGCAGGTGCGGGCAGCACCCGCCCGCCTAGCATCACTTCTCTAAGTACTATACCCTTTATCCTCCCTGTGATGAACAGAAAGTTGTCCTTGTCGTGCTTGCCCAGGTCTCCAGAGTGCAGCCAGCCTTCCTGGTCCAAGGCCTCCTCAGTCTTTTCTGGCTCGTTCAGGTAGCCCATGAACACATGACGCCCCCAGAAACAGATCTCACCATTCCCATCCTCGTCTGGCTTGTCCAATTTTGTCTGGCAGCCATTTATCACCTTTCCACAGCTGAGGACAACATCAAGATATTCTTTGTTGTTGACAGTTTGCTGTCAACTCTTTCTACGGTGAGACCGCAAAGCAAGAGTGTTTTAAATGTCACTTTTATATCTGATGGCTTATCTGTATCAATTCATGTTTTGCTATCACAATGCTAGCTTTGTCAACTACAAAATAATGAATGTAAACAGTCATTAAATATTGTCAGTGGACATCCTAGTTTTCCAGTTGCTGACCTCATGATCTTGAAGTTATTCTCCCAGGAGATGGTGTGAGGGCCGGTGCTTTCACTCATCCCATACAGCTCATACAAGGGGAGGCGAAGGCTCATGAAATACTCCAGGGTCTCCATAGTGATGGGTGCGGCCCCTGTTAAGCAGTTCCTGCAGCGGTCCAGGCCCATGGCCCAGTGAACCTTCTTAAAAACCAGGTTGTTTGCCAGCATGAAGCCCCAGGGCAACAGGTTCTCACTGGAATCCACAACAAACAAGGAGGAATGCCACACATGGTGTAAAAGATTAAAGAGATTCTCTGTTACCTTTGTATACTTTTTAAGCAGTAGTTCTGATAATGACACTCACGAGCCAAAAGCGGTCCCCGAAAATTGTGCACCATGTCATTGCTTGCTGTCTCTCGTTTTGCTGTGTGTGCACCTTGCTAGCTGTCTCTCAAATGGTGAGCGGCTGATTGGCTGAAACTGAAATTGCTCGGGGCCTGGCCCACATGGTGGAAAATGTAGGGAAAATGGCGCTGCAAAGCTTCCAGTGAACAAACTAGGGGTTTTCTGGCTAATTGAGGTAAGACAGTAATTCTGCCAATAGATTATGAATGTATGAACAAAACAAATTGACATATCCAGCCCAAAGCGGGAGGAACAAAAAATATTTACTAGTCGCCAGACTTGGCTGGAATTTAATCTAGTTTAGAATACAAAAAAATGCTATTTGGGCATGAGTGAGGATGTATGTTTTTTTTAAATTGTTATTGATAAGATAATGTCTATGGGTGAAATTTGATGCACTGAAAATCTGCATTATTTCTGAAGTACGGGTTTGATTGAACAACAAGAACCCGAGCTAAATTCTTACCCATTCATGGCACTGTAGCTGGCTTGCAATCCGATGGATTTAGCCCAGTCTGCCACTCTTTTCCTCATACCAGAGGACTTGGCACCAATGGCTTTCATCTTCTCCTGCATCTTCTCCCACACACGGGGAACTCCCAGGAAACTGGTGGGGCGCACCTCTTTCAGAGTAGTCCCCAAAGAGCCCTATGAAATCATAAAGTTGCTGGTTATCAAGTCATATCAAGTTACTCCAGTCCATGTTACTCCAGTCCCACCCTTCCCAACCAAGTCAAAACCAAACTACCACAATTCAATCAATTGTTCCCAATGTAAATAGCATTTTGAATGGAAAGTAATGCACGTCATCAATTTCTGTAGTATAATAGTTATGTATTCTGACCTTCAGGGCGTCTGGTTCTGCGAAATACGTCACCGCTGCGAATCTCATGGCAATCCATATGTCGTTGACCTGGGCAGCTACATGGCTCAGGGGCAGGTAGCTCACCACCACCTCCTCACCATGTTTCAGATCTGGCATGATGCCCACCGCATTTGAAGTCCAGGTAATCTGAGGAGAGAGTCGGTCACCACTTAGAGGAAAAACTTATACGCTACTTTTTTGTTTGTCCTTACCGTGAACAATACATGGACAAAATTATGAATTTTTCACATACTGTATCCAGAGCACAGTGGCCACAGAGCTATCTCAACCATATAGTACTACTGTAATGTGTCTGAGGGAGCCACCACATTCTGTGAGGATGAAGGAAAGGCCAGCTGGTTACTGCAGTACAGTAAATGTAAATGTAAATATAGAGCTTTTTCCTCAATAGGAATACTCACATTGTCATGACTCAGCATGACCCCTTTGGGGTTGCCTGTGGTTCCAGAGGTGTAGATGAGCGTACAACACTGGTTAGCCCTCTGACTGTCCACCACAGCACTCAGCTGTTCATCAGACACCTCCTCACCCAGCTTCATAAACTCAGCCCACTGTAGGAGGACAGAGGTTGAGTCGGTAACACCTGATTCACATTATAGAGCCAATCCGAATCGTACTGTGCTGGCTTAGATATGTTCTATTCACATGATCCTTTTCAGAAGGGCTACTGTATACTATGGTGGTTGTGTTAACAAAGCCAGCCCAGTGCAGCTCGACATGGCTCTGTTTGCTCAGTAATGTGAATGGATTAACAGTCTCACAGTTACAGTGTAGGAAAGGAAATATTCTAGGAAATAATGTGTGCTACTAACAATTCTATCTATTAGGCAAAACATTTGTGTTTTTTTTCCAGCTGGCTAAACTTGATCTTGTTTATAGATATTCTTTTGATGCAAACTTACAGTGTACAAGTTTGGCAGCTTCTGTTGCAGTTCATCTTTGTACTGAACGATAGCTTTCAAGTGTGGAAGCTTGTCCTTAATCTGAAAGGTATGGACAAATTCGGAATTTTAGAACGAATCATTTTGGCACAAAAACAAAAAACATTTTCACTTGATCTACTTACAAATAAAACAGCACAGTAATGGATGAATTCTTTTTTTATGTGTATATTATTTGCATAATTCTGTGCATAGGTTTTATGGCTATTGGTATTTTTCAGTTTTCTCCATATATTATTGTAAACAAAATAATTGACACATTTGTCTCACCCGTTTTTTAAATATATTGCACACCTACTGTATATTACTTGACATGGATAAATAAAGCCAAAATGTATTTCTGTTTTCCTTATGTCTACTGTGTAATTTATTGTGATGTTAATGTGTCATATGTTTTCAACTGACCGGATGTACATGCCTCTAGAGGTTATTTAAGTAGGTGTGTTTCACAGTGGTGTATCACCTGACGAAGATCCAACTCAGATCGAAACATATTTTTTTCTGGGTTTAATAAAATCACAATGGGAGTATACCAGAGTTGTGTACATTTCTTTTTTTTTATTGGCAGACATGACCAGGGGAACCATATAGTTCAGTATGTGTTATGGGGTCTCACCTGGAGGATTTTGAGGAGCTGTTTGTGGTTCTCCACCACAAGGACATTGGCCTCACAGTTGTCTGCTACATACTGACATGCCTCGGGGGAGTTGGTGGTGTAGATGCCTGCAGCAAAACCCCTGGCACACAACACACATCAAACAACTTTCTTATTGAGGCGGTTTAGACTGTGAAGGCGGATTAGACTGCTGAAGCAGCTGGTTGTTCAAGTCACACAGCATTTACAGTATGAACAATAGTGCAGGGTAGTGCATGGTAAGATAGTGCATGCTAGATGTATAATAATAGGGGCGGCAGGTAGTTTACTGGTTAGAGAGGTGAGTTAGTAACCGGAGGTTTGCCAGTTCGAATTCCGGGTCTGACGGGAAAATATTTGGCCTACCGTTGTTCCCTTGAGCAAGGCACTTAACCCCCCACAACAACATCTCCCGGGCACCCAGTGTGGCAGCCCCCCCGCATCGCTCCAAAAACCTGTGTATGTACAGTATGTGTGTCTTTCAGAGGGGTTAAAAGCAGAAGTCAACTGTTGTTATTATTACCCAGCCAAGATACAGCCAACGTCTGAGATGAACCACTCTGGAGAGTTAAAGCCCAGAATACCGACACCATGGTAACGCTCCAGCCCCAACTACAGTAGAGAGAGGAAGAGAAAGAGTCCGAAAGAAACATTTATAATCAATAAGAATGTGGCACACTGCCTCATTTACTGTTGGCTTACGTGATGCTTTGAAAAGTACTCCAGTTTATAGCCTCTCCTTGACACTGGAGACATAACTTAAGCATTGAATCTAACACACCCAAGTGTTGGTTTTCACCAGCACCATTCTTACAAGGAGACAGACATGGCAATGAGAAAAAAAGGAAATTATTTCTGCTGTGTAAAGATTCATCATCCCCTTCCACTGGAGGTAAAATTCTAAATAGTCCATAGCCCAGGGATCATCAACTAGATTCAGCCTTGAGACAATTTTTAAATTAAGCAATAAGGCCCTTAGCCGTGGTATATTGGACATATAAAACAACCCCCTGAAGTGCCTTATGGCTATCATAAACTGGTTACCAACGTAATTAGAGCAGTAAAAATACATATTTTGTAACACCCGTGATATACCACGACTGTCAGCCAATCAGCATTCAGAGCTCAAACCACCCAGTTTATAATGAAAAGTATGACAATGTATGCACTCACTAACGTAAGTGGCTCTGGATAAGAGCGTCTGCTAAATGACTAAAATGTCAAATGTAAAAAATTTAAAATCACAAATAATTTGTAGACCTCAGATGGACTGCAAGAAGCCCAAAAATATATGTTTGACTAAAACATAATAATTTCAAACCTTGCTTACATTTGTATACGATCACGCATCTCTCTATTATCTGTGGGAGATTTCTTTAGTTAATTTCACTTAGGGCTTATTTCCAACAATGAAAAAAGACATATAATACTAATCTACATATATATTTTTTAGCTTAGAAAATGTTGGGGGCCAAATAAAACCACCCACTGGCCAAATTTGGCTCAAATTTGGCAGTTTTCAGTGATGTTAACAGATCTTCATTAGAATTCACTGGCAAAGTTCAAAAATACTCATATGCTCTGTATAGATACAGACACTAAAAAATGCAGAATACATCCTGGTAAAAGTACATCATAACATAGAACTTTGAGAGATTATTTTCCATTAAATTCCACGCAAGCATAGAACAGAGAGCAACTAAAGAGCACAGACACCGACACAACAACTACACCAATAAACAGACCTTGAGGAAGCTCTTGGCCGCCAGTTGGCACTGCTGGAAATACTCCCTCCAGGTCAGGGTGACCCACTGCCCCTCTTTCTTAGATGCCAGTGCAGGCAGGTCTCCGTAGTGCTCCACCGTCTCCAGGAACATCTGGTGGACGGTCATGGGGGCCTTGCAGCCCAGCCCTGTCTCAGTCATCCTCAGCTTGACCGCCTGATGCCTAACGGAGCACCAGAGCTGCTCCGCTGGGGCCAGAGACACATCCGACAGCTTCAGGGGTACCGAAGCACCTGTAGTGAAATCAAATCAAATCAAACGTAATTTGTCACATGCGTCGAATACAACAAGTGTAGACCTTAGCGTGAAATGCTTACTTACAAGCCCTTGCCCAACAGTACAGTTCAAGAAGTTAAGAAAAGATTTACTAAATAAACTAAGAAAAGATTTACTAAATAAACTAAAGTAAAAATAATAAAAAGTAACACAATAACATAAACGAGGCTATATACAAGGGGTACCAGTACCGAGTCAGTGTGCAGGGGTACAGGTTAGAGGTCATTTGTAAAAAAAAAAAAAAAAAAGTAAACCTTTATTTAACTAGGCAAGTCAGTTAAGAACAATTTATTATTTTCAATGACAGCCTAGGAACAGTGGGTTAACTGCCTGTTCAGGGGCAGAATGACAGATTTGTACCTTGTCAACTCAGGGGTTTGAACTTGCAACCTTCCGGGTTACTAGTCCAACACTCTAACCACTAGGCTACCCTGCCACCTGTAGGTAGGGGTGAAGTGACTATGCATAGACAATAAACAGCGAGTAGCAGCAGTGTACAAAACAAATGGAGGAGGGGCGGGGGGTCAATGTAATAGTCCGGTGGCCATTTGATTAATTGTTCAGCAGTCTTATGGCTTGGGGGTAGAAGCTGTAAAGGAGCCTTTTGGTCCTAGGCTTGGCGCTCCAGTACCGCTTGCCGTACGATAGCAGAGAAAACAGTCTATGACTTGGGTGACTGGAGTCTCTGACAATTTTATGGGCTTTCCTCTAACACCGCCTATTATATACAGTGGAGAGAACAAGTATTTGATACACTGCCGATTTTGCAGGTTTTCCTACTTACAAAGCATGTTACAGGTCTGTAATTTTTATCATAGGTACACTTCAAATTCCAGAAAATCACATTGTATGGTTTTTAAGTAATTATTTTGTGTTTTATTGCATGACATAAGTATTTGATACATCAGAAAAGCAGAACTTAATATTTGGTACAGAAACCTTTGTTTGCAATTACAGAGATCATATGTTTCCTGTAGTTCTTGACCAGGTTTGCACACACTGCAGCAGGGATTTTGGCTGTCGCTGGGCAATACGGACTTTCAGCTCCCTCCAAAGATTTTCTATTGGGTTCAGGTCTGGAGACTGGCTAGGCCACTCCAGGACCTTGAGATGCTTCTTACGGAGCCACTCCTTAGTTGCCCTGGCTGTGTGTTTCGGGTCGTTGTCATGCTGGAAGACCCAGCCACGACCCATCTTCAATGCTCTTACTGAGGGAAGGAGGTTGTTGGCCAAGATCTCGCGATACATGGCCCCATCCATCCTCCCCTCAATACGGTGCAGTCGTCCTGTCCCCTTTGCAGAAGAGCATCCCCAAAGAATGATGTTTCCACCTCCATGCTTCACGGTTGGGATGGTGTTCTTGGGGTTGTCTTCATCCTTCTTCTTCTTCCAAACACGGCGAGTGGAGTTTAGACCAAAAAGCTCTATTTTTGTCTTATCAGACCACATGACCTTCTCCCCTTCCTCCTCTGGATCATCCAGATGGTCATTGGCAAACTTCAGACGGGCCTGGACATGCGCTGGCTTGAGCAGGGGGACCTTTCGTGCGCTGCTGGATTTTAATCCATGACAGCGTAGTGTGTTACTCATGGTTTCTTTGAGACTGTGGTCCCAGCTCTCTTCAGGTCATTGACCAGGTCCTGCCGTGTCGTTCTGGGCTGATCCCTCACCTTCCTCATGATCATTGATGCCCCACGAGGTGAGATCTTGCATGGAGCCCCATACCGAGGGTGATTGACCGTCATCTTGAACTTCTTCCATTTTCTAATAATTGCGCCAACAGTTGTTGCCTTCTCACCAAGCTGCTTGCCTATTGTCCTGTAGCCCATCCCAGCCTTGTGCAGGTCTACAATTTTAGCCCTGATGTCCTTACACAGCTCTCTGGTCTTGGCCATTGTGGAGAGGTTGGAGTCTGTTTGATTGAGTGTGTGGACAGGTGTTTTTTATACAGGTAACGAGTTCAAACAGGTGCAGTTAATACAGGTAATGAGTGGAGAACAGGAGGGCTTCTTAAAGAAAAACTAACAGGTCTGTGAGAGACGGAATTCTAACTGGTTGGTAGGTGATCAAATACTTATTTCATGCAATAAAATGCTAATTAATTACTTAAAAATCATACAATGGGATTTTCTGGATTTTTGTTTTAGATTCCGTCTCTCACAGTTGAAGTGTACCTATGATAAGAAATTACAGACATCTGTATCAAATACTTGTTCTCCCCACTGTAGGTCCTGGACTGCAGGAAGCTTAGTCCCCTCTGTAGTGCCATAGGGTCAGATGCCGAGGAGTGCCATATCAAGCTGTGATGCAATCGGTCAAGATGCTCTCGATGATGCAGCTGTAGATCTTTTTGAGGATCTGGGGACCCATCCCAAATCTTTTCACTCTCCTGAGGGCGAAAAGGTTTTGTTGTGCTCTCTTCACGACTGTCTTGGTGTGTTCGGACCATAAATGATCTTTGGCTATGTTGTCACCAAGGTACTTGACACTCTCGGCCCACTCTACTACAGCCCCATTGATGTTAATAAGGGCCTGTTTGGCCCGCCTTTTCCTGTAGTCCACGATCAGCTCCTTTGTCTTGCTCACATTGAGGGAGAAGTTGTTGTCCTGGCACCACACTGCCAGTTCTCTGACCTCCTCCCTATAGGCTGTCTCATCGTTGCCGGTGATCAGGCCTACCACTGTTGTGTCATCAGCAAACTTAATGATGGTGTTGGAGTATTGTTTGGCCACACAGTCGTGGGTGAACAGGGAGTAAAGGAGGGGACTAAGTACACACCCCTGAGGGGCTCCTGTGTTGAGGATCAGCGTGGCAGACGTGCTGTTTCCTACCCTTACCACCTAGGGGTGGCCCATCAGGAAGTCCAGGATCCAGTTGCAGAGGGAGGTGTTTAGTCCTAGGGTCCTTAGCTTAGTGATGAGCTTCGTGGGCACTGTGGTGTTGAACGCTGAGCTGTAGTCAATGAATAGCATTCTCACATAGGTGTTCCTTAAGTCCAGGTGGGAAAGGGCAGTATGGAGTGTGATTGAGATTGTGTCATTTGTGGATCTGTTGGGGTGGTATGCGAATTGGAGTGGGTCTAGGGTATCCAGGAGGATGCTGTTGATGAGAGCCATGACCAGCCTTTCAAAGCACTTCATGGATACCGACGTGAGTGCTACGGGGCGGTAATATTTAGGCAGGTTACCTTTGCTTCCTTGGGCATAGGACAATGGTGGTTTGTTTGATGGTGGTTTGTTTGAAACATGTTGGTATTACAGACTCGTCGATGCACTTATTGATGAAGCCAATGACTGAGGTGGTATACTCTTCAATGCCATTGGATATATCCCGGAACATATTCCAGTCGGTGCTAGTATAACAGTCCTGTAGTGTAGCATCCATGTCATCTGACTTCTTGTAGTATGGGGACAGCAGGGGCAGCAGTTTCCTGCCATCAGTTGTAGTTTATGAAGTAATCTCAAAGACTAGTATTCCCCTGCCCTGTCCCCGGTGGACCACAGGCAGGTACAGAATGAGAATGTGTTCTCAGTGTAAAATAAGGGTTAAATAAAACAGAAGTCAGGGTGTGTGCCTATTTCTGAGAATCAGACTGGACTATCTATATCCCACCCTCCTTCGCTGTCTCAGTGTGAAGCATAACCATTTGAACCCTCTTAACTAGAGCTGGACTGCCTGTATCATATTGATTCAGAGAATAGAGGAAGCTATGGAATGTCCCTGCCTACCCACCAATCAGGTTTGATTGGTGAAACTGGCTCTGATTAAATAGAAAAGGTTGATTGATCAAAATCATGCAATGGGGGACAGGTAAATCATTTTCTTCCTCAAGAGATGAAATAACACATTTCCTCAAAGGTCAGAATAACTGCAACCTTGAACTGATTATGCTATTAGGCACATTTCTGTCAACCTGTTCCACACGTTTCTTTATAACTGCTGTATTATGAACTACAAAACACAATCATGTTTCTCTTATAGGTGATAAACATCTGATCTGCTTCAGTTAATTAAGTTGAGTCCATACCCTATTAAAAAAACATCTTAGCTCTACCTATGATCACCATAAACTGCTATTACCTGAGAGAGGATCCCTTTGAGGTCCCTCTAGTCCGGGTGATCTGGGTGGTTTGGCTGGTGCTTCAGGTATGCTTGCTGGGGTTATCATTGCAGGTTCTACAGCAGCTGTCTCCTGGCTGTCTTTGCCCTCTCCATCTGACTCGGACTCAGAGTTTGGCTGTGGATGGTCTACTACTCCTCCGTTGACAAGGGGACTGGAATGGTTTCTGTTCTGTTGGAGTTTGGAGACTGGTGGTAACTGTTCGGTTTCGCCAAGAGGAATGTCACTCACACAACTAGAATGAAGCACATGAAAATAAAATATGCTTTAAAGAAACACTCAGTCATAAAATACTGTACCATTATTTGGTTAATATTTCGCAACTATAAACTGGTACTTCAACTGTCCTGACAGAATTTGTTCTCCAGCATAGAAGATTACTATAAGTCCACATACCTCTCAGAACTCTTCTCTACGACAGGAACCCCATTGAGGACAATGGAATCCTCTTGTTCAGACATCTTGTAATTGCTTAAATAAAAGACGTAAATTATCTACATTGGACGTGCAGAAACCACTAGATCATGATGAACAAGCTTTACATATCAAATGAATAAAATCTCTAAATAGTTTGTGCAAAGGCTCCTGATATTCTACTGATTCAAGAGAAAAAGTGTAACCTCCTGGATCTTTATATGAGTGAGTATTGCAACATGACAGCGTCTGGGGCAGTGTGTCAATAGCTGCTTAGTTCAATTGATAACAAATGGCGAAATTAAAGGGTGTGTACCAAAAAACTGTAACCATTTGCAGAGCTTTTTCTGACCTTTCACTTAAATATAGCAGGTTACACCAAGACGGTTGATTTTTAAATTAGAAAGTGACTGAGAAAGAGCGGGTATTTCTGCCCGAAAACCCCTTATTTTGTCTTATCTTCAAAGGCAGATCTCAGTCAAGGTCCTGTACAGTAGTTATCTCCACAGGCACACATGGTAAATGTGTTGGTTTTTAACATGTCTCAAATACAACATAGGCCCAAAGCATGTAGTGCACATAGAGTAACATGTTGGGTTACTTGACCATGATACCTCATCATTATCTCCGACATGATGTCAATCAGCCTAAGATGAAAAATGTCAGTGAAATTATGCCATCTTGTGTTTTATCTTGAAATTGAAGACAATTTTCACACATATCTGCTCTAGATTAGCTATGACAATCATAATGATGACATGCCTTGAGTATACCATATTGCCAAGAAGCTGCTAAACATGTATGGAGAGAGAAAAATGGATGAGGTCACTTCAAATTCCAAACAAGTAGCTACAATATTGAGACAGAGCTCATAACAGTGACATAGCATTTTTCTCTGGTTCATGAAGACATTGTTTTGTTTCACCACTTCAACAAGAAAAGAACAGAAGATTCGTCCAGATAGATCAGATAACTATGGTCAAAATGTCTATCTGCAAAAGTTAATCATAATTGCAAAACAATTGCTTAAGTTATGTGGCAAAGTAAACACTGAACTTTTGCACAGAATGCTGCAAACATGAGTGCTTACTGACGTTTCTGCAAAAGAAAAACAATGGATAGAATCTCTATGCTCTCTTAAAGGATCAATGCACGCGTTTTTATCTCAATATCAAATCATTTCTGGGTAACAATTAAGCACCTTAACGTGATTGTTTTAAATTAGAAATGGTAAAACAAAATGAACAAAAATTGCTTCTTAGCAAGAGCAATTTCCCAAGCATGTCACGCCCTGGTCGAAATATATTGTGTTTTTCTTCTTTTATTTGGTCAGGCCAGGGTGTGACATGGGTTATTGTGGTGTGTTTTTGTCTTGGGGTTTTGTGGGGTGTCTAGCGTAGTCTATGGCTGCCTGAGGCGGTTCTCAATCAGAGTCAGGTGATTATCGTTGTCTCTGATTGGGAACCATATTTAGGCAGCCATATTCTTTGAGGTTTTCGTGGGTGATTGTTCCTGTCTCTGTGTTTGTAGTCACAAGATAGGCTGTATAGTTTTTCACGTTTCCGTCTGTTGTTTTTGTACATTTCAGTAGTTTCATGTCTAGTCATTTTTCATCAATAAACATGAGTAACCACCACGCTGCATTTTGGTCCGCTCCTCCTTCAACAGAAGAACGCCGTTACAAAATCACCCACCACAACAGGACCAAGCGGCGTGGTGACAAGCAGCGGTAGCAGGAGCAGCGAAAAGAGGAAGGGACATGGGAAGACGTTTTGGAAGGCAAGGGTTGTTACACTTGGGAGGAGATACTGGCTGGAAGAGATCGCCTCCCATGGGAACAGGTGGAGGCACTTAGGAGAGCAGAGGCAGCCGGAGAGAGGAGCCGGCGATACGAGGGAACACGGTTGGCTAGGAAGCCCGAGAGTCAGCCCCAAAAATTTCTTGGGGGGGGGGGGCTCAGGGAGAGTGTGGCAGAGTCAGGAGTCAGACCTGAGCCAACTCTCCCTGTTTATCGTGAGGAGCCAAGGAGGAGACCAGAACCAGAGCCGGTGTTGGAGGTGAGCGAAACAGAGACTGTGAAGGAGTTAATGGGGAAATTGGAGGAGAGAGCAATGAGGGAGTTGCTGTGTTGGTGCTTTAAATATGGAATTCGCC
The DNA here is from genome assembly GCF_036934945.1 of Oncorhynchus masou masou. NCBI lineage: Eukaryota > Metazoa > Chordata > Actinopteri > Salmoniformes > Salmonidae > Oncorhynchus > Oncorhynchus masou. The sequence continues at coordinate 38,388,513 of NC_088236.1, read as the reverse complement.
CAACGGAGCGTGTCGGGGATTTGATGGCACCTGGGTCAGCACTCCATACTCGTCCTGAGGTGCGTGTTAGTCGGCTGGTTAAGATGGTGCCAGCCTCACGCACCAGGCCTCCTGTGCACCTTCCTAGCCTTACACGTCCTGTGCCAGCACTGCTCTCAAGATCTCCAGTACGCCTTCACGGTCTAGCCCATCCTGTGCCACCTCCACACACCAGCCCTCCGGTGGCAGCTCCCCGCACCAGGCTTCCTGTGCGTGTCCTCGGCCCAGTACCACCAGTGCCAGCACCACGCATCAGGCCTACAGTGCGCCTCGCCTCTCCAGCGCAGCCAGAGCCTTCCTCCTCTACAGCGCTGCTGGAGTCTCCCGCCTGTTTAGCCCAGCCAGAGCCTTCCTCCTCTCCTGCGCTGATGGAGTCTCCTGCCTGTTTAGCGCAGCCCAAGCTGTCAGTCTGCATGGAGCAGCCAGAGCTGTCAGTCTGCATGGAGCAGCCAGAGCTGTCAGTCTGCATGGAGCAGCCAGAGCTGTCAGTCTTCATGGAACAGCCAGAGCTGTCAGTCTGCATGGAGCAGCCGGAGCTGCCAGTCTGCATGGAGCTGCCAGTCTGCAAGGAGCTGCAAGTCTGCAAGGAGGTGCCAGTCTGCAAGAAGCTGTCAGTCTGCAAGGAGCTGTCAGTCTGCAAGGAGCTGCCAGTCTGCAAGGAGCTGTCAGTCTGCATGGAGCAGCCAGAGCTGCCAGACTGCATGGAGCAGCCAGAGCTGCCAGACTGCATGGAGCAGCCAGAGCTGCCAGTCTGCAAGAAGCTGCCAGTCTGTAAGAAGCCGCCAGAGCTGTCAGTCTACCAGGATCCACCAGTCAACCAGACTCTTCCAGATCTGCCAGTCAGCCAGACTCTTCCAGATCCGCCAGTCAGCCAGACTCTTCCAGAACCGCCAGCCAGCCAGAACCGCCAGCCAGCCAAAGCAAGAAATTTGATAGGACTGTCTGAGAGTGGTCTCAGTGGGAGGAGGAAACTAAAAACTAGCTGTTATTAGCAGAGAGGATTGGAACTCTTTCTTATTGGTCTATGTATTGCCTGATGATGTCACCAGGGCAGGCAGGTCAACACTCTATCCCATCAAAACAGGCTGAAATTCCGGGCAGTCTTTTCAAACACTAAAATGGCATATCATCAATTACACAATTTCACTGTATTATTCCAAACTCATGGCGTGTAAATATATATAAAACACAGATAAATCACGTTTTTGACTGCACTGGGCCTTTAACAGATTACCTCTAAACAGGTAGCAAATTGACACAAATATACCATTCTGTATCTATGTTCCTACATGAGCAAGGCCTCAACCCATCAAGTAATGAGCTGTCCATTTCAAATATTGAAATATTTTTTAGTATGTGTGTATCTCTCCAGCAGCATCAGCTCTAGAGTGACCCAGGCTAGCACTGTTTGTGTTGGCTTTAACAAGACAATAAAGAATAAGCCTGAGCCTGTTGGCAAAACAATAAAACCAGAGGAACCTGCTTGGTTAAGTTTAGTTCAAACATGTTTTTTGCATGTATGTCCTAAGATGTAGGCCAGGTCATGTTTGTTTGTTTGCTTTGAACACATGTATATATCTATATATAGATTAGGCAACCAATACATGCAGCTATTATAGGTTACCGGTCAAATTCTTTTCACTCTGAACATGCCTCTGCCCCTGAAATTCAAACATTACATTGGATTTATACCGTGAAGGCTACTGTATCAGTACCAGAAAGCAATCTAAAAGTCAAAATCACAGTAACTCTTGGTTATAATGGTTAGACAATTACATGCAATTATAGGCAACTTAACACCTCCCAGTATCAGTCAATGCTTTGCTGTAGATACTGAATAAATAATCCAAAATATTCACCAAGGTTTATAATGCAATAACTGTCCAAATGTATACCAAGACAGACAGACAGACAGACAGACAGACAGACAGACAGACAGACAGACAGACAGACAGACAGACAGACAGACAGACAGACCAATGTATACCAAGACAGACGGGCGAACGGACGGACGAACAGACAGACAGACAATTGACCCTAGTTCTCCACTCTGACATGTGAGCAAGGACTGTAGGAACATGTTGCAAGAGCTGTCTGTGATTTGTAGATTGACGTGGTGGTCTGGCATATGTAAAAATAGCCTATCGTGAAAGAATTGTAAGCACACATAAACAAATGTATTAATTCATTCCAGAGTAGTAATATTCAGCAGAATATTATAATACCTTTCTATTGAATAAAGACAGAGCAGATATCCTACCTTGTTCAGAGACTTTGTTCAGACAGGGATAGACAGAGGCAGGTGCTATATGACATCACCTTGACAGGAGAGAGTGCAGGGAAAACTTGGATGTGCACAACGTGGGACTGTCACCCAGAACAGCAGCTGATAAGCCTGTAGAGGTATGTATGGGGAACAGTACTATCCAACTCAGGTCTGTATGCACTCTTACATAATTTCCCCCACACCCGAGGGTCAAATAGCTAGTTAACAATCCACCAGTAGACTTGAACAAAGGTTACCTTCTGCATCAGTAGGTGCTGGAAACTGACAAGGAGGTTGTGTGGGGGGTAGCAGACTACATTAGAGCCTATGGATCTAAGTTAAGCCTGTGTTGACATTGCTGGGCATGTTTACATCATTGTTAAACAGTTATAAGACACATTTCACGAGAAACATATTTCTGATTCTAAGAATATGAAGTGAAACCATCACTTTAGCTCAAGACACTGGACATTTTGACTGGACTAAAGCAAGCTATTGTGTCAGCCCTTATCAGTTCTAAATCATGGGGATGTAACATTAATCGATATAGTAAGATAACTTCTGAAGGTTTATGAGAAAAGAAGAGACTTTGACCCACATACACAGATCTTTAATCTGTGGAACAAACATTGTGCAACAACAACTTGTTGTAATGTGAAACACCTCTGCATTGAAATAAGTGTAACAAATTAATGTCAACTAACTTGTTTTCTAAGATTAATGTATATTGTTATTGACCCGTATTTAATTTCCAGTGGTTAAATTCTGTATTTTAGATCAAAGTATCAGTCTTATGTTGTGACTTGAGGGGTGTTGGATTGTATGAGGTGAGAACTGCAATAATCTGAAGCTGGACATGGTGTTTTGGTAAATGCAGGTGAGAGTTCAACCACGTGCTCCAGTTATTCTGGGCACCAAGGTCATTTAGTCATACCACCAGTCACACCACACCTGCCCTCACTTATCATTGCTGCAGCAAGTCTGGAGATATGCCAGAAATATTAACAAGGCTACAATATCAAAATTGTACATAGCAACAACTATATATAGGCCAGACTTGTCTATGAAATTGGGTCCTGCTTGTGACATCTAAAAAAAAAATGCTTTAATAAAAAATTCAAAAATAACATTCAAAATATTTGTGTTTATTTAAAAAAAAGTACATACAGGAAAACTGTACAATTACATTAATCAACAGCAGACTGAACACAGCAGTGCAGATCACCTCAAGATAAAAACGTAGTATTCAATATCTTTAAATATTAGCACTTCAAGTACTGGTGGGTAATAACATTCAATCTGGATAACGACACAAAACAAATCATATGGCTAGAGAAATGTATCGACAAAATATTACGAAAACAAGCAAAACCCCAAACATGACGGAAAGTAAACAAGGAGAACCAATCTCCAAAAGAAAACGTGAGTCCTCGATGGATACAGAGGACTTAAAATCAATAAGTTACAAACTGGGAATACTTGAACTAGTCAGTAAAGATATGAAATAATTGTAGGCGAGCCTACAAAACAAACAAAAATAAACAAACAAGCTAAAAGGGACAGTCAAGAAGATTGAAATGGACGTTAAATTAACTTAAAAAGGAGAACATATTTCTGAGAAAAGTCTAACGGCTCGTGTTCACTAACTAGCACGCGATATATTTCCCAGAGTTGCTCGGTTGTGGGTGTGCTGGCAGCATATGGCAGCATATAGCAGCACGTTTGATTGTGCGTCAAGAATTCAGCATAGCAAGTCGGTATGAAGGTCTGGGTATTAAATGGGTAAATAGTTGAATCCTTTCTCAATTTCAGGAATTTATTCACAGGTAAATAATAATATGCTTTAAAACGCTCTGGTGACAAACACACTTTGTTGCCCTGTTTCCAATCGTCCACATGGCTGAATCGTCCACATGGCTGGGAGAACCTATTCAAGCAAGTAAATATATTTTGAAAATGTAAAAAAAAAAAAATGCATTAAATATCACCAGCTGCCTAACTTCATATTAGCTAGGTATCTTGATGTATTTATCACTGTAAAAAATAAATAAATCCAAATGCATTTGTAGGTAGCTAGCTAGCTGTCAAAGTGAGAGAGTAGGCTATTCTGGATAGGGCAGTTACTGTGTGTAGTTTCAGTCCATAGAAGTGATGACGGAGAGAATAGTAACATAATATTCAGTGCGGTCTAATTTGAGTATGATGAAGTCATAAGTCATATTATAAGTCATATGATAAGTCATAAGTCATACATAAAAACATAGCTGATATGGCAGACTTGCTTAAACAAATATGGTTTCTAATGACAATTAAGATGTACAAACTATGGCAAAAGGGGACGACAAGCGGATAAGGGGCAATCCATCATTTCGATTAAGACATTCATGAGAAAGCGCCGACGGACGTAGTCAATAACTCTTTGTTCAGCACTTTTGAAACGTACAGCGTGTGATGAACACGATGGGAGACAGAGAGCAGGTTTCAAGCGCAGGGCGCAGCAGGTGTTTATTTGTAAAGGACCACAGGAGGAGGCAGGTAGCTGGGTCCAGGGGCAGGCAGAAGGTCATACACAGGGGGTCCAAAAAGGCAACAGCACAGGCAGGGAAAAGGCTAGTAACGTCGTCCAGGAGATCAGGCAATAGCTTAATAACAGGAAATACGAAAGGCTAAGGTACAGGCAGGGAATAGGCAAAAGGCGTCGTTAGTGAGACAGGCAAAAATGATCATGCAAGGGAGGATTACATTACAGGAAAAACAGCGCTCCGAATAGAAACAAACAATAGCTCACAATGATGTGGTGCAAAGAACTGAACTAAATAGTGTGTGATCATAACTATTCATCATGAACAGGTGATCGGAATTCAGGTAATTGGGATCTGGAGAGTGAGCTGTGTTCAGGGGATCCTATGTCTTTGAGAGTGTGAGCTGGAAAGTGAGCTGCGATCAGGGAATCTACTGTTTGAGAGTGGGAGTTGGAAGCAGATGTTACACAGCGACAGAATTCAGAACATTGGCCGTTATTACAGTGTGCTCCCTGTACAACAAGTCAAAATAAATGGGGCATATAAACAGACAATGAAAGCTCTTACAATATTCGATGATTACGTTTCTGTAAAACAGGTTATAGGCTATTTGAGCACCACCATATTAGAACAGTAGACGAAATTAAGAGGGGAAAATAGACCAAATTATTAGGGTGAGGCACATTGAATACCGTTTGGGTATTTGGGTGTCAAAAAAGATAACATCATATAACACTATTTGATGCATTAAATAAGCTGTTTTAATAACGCAATTATATTATAGAATGTTGTGTGTGCTGAATTTGCACGTGCAAGCCAAGCACCACAACTTCTCTCAGTAGCACTGTCAAAGTTGTACAAAAAAGTTGCCAAACAAGCACACCAAGTGCCACGAACAATGTGAAAATAGATCAAATTATTCAGGTGAGGCACATGGGCTACCAACAGCTTACTACACAACATGCACTTGGTATTACTTTCTTAGCTACAGTATACATTTCTCCCTTGCATAGCACATCATTTATGTAGCAGCATATGTAAGTGATGTGAAATGGCTAGCTAGTTAGTGCTGGTGCGCGCTAATAGCGTTTCAATCGGTGACGTCACTCCATCTGAGACCTTGAAGTAGTTGTTCCCCTTGCTCTTCAAGGGCCTGAGACCTTGAAGTAGTTGTTCCCCTTGCTCTTCAAGGGCCGTGGCTTTTGTAGTGCAATGGGTAACGATGCTTTGAGTGTAGCTGTTGTCGATGTGTGCAGAGGGTCCCTGGTTCCAGTCCAGGTAGGGGTGAGGAGAGGGACGGAAGCTATACTGTTGCATTGATGCTGTTGACCCGGATCACTGGTTGCTGCAGAAAAGGAGGAGGGCAAAAGGGGGCGAGTGTGGATTTGCAAGTAGATTGTCGACTAGATGACAACTGATAATGACTGCTAGCTTAGATTTTGAAAGTAAGATGTTGACATGATCAGTCCTTGTGATGTCACTGTATACGTCATTACCTTCTACGCTTCAGACCAAGCCCATGCATACACAGCTCCATAAACTTACAAGAGAGATACAATAGTTCCAGTGTTTCTAAGGCCTTGGCAATAAATGTCAACTTCCCAAACTTGATTTATTGTGGAATGTCTGACTAGTCTCTTACAGTGCCTTGCTAAAGTATTCGGCCCCCTTGAACTTTGCGACCTTTTGCCACATTTCAGGCTTCAAACATAAAGATATAAAACTGTATTTTTTTGTGAAGAATCAACAACAAGTGGGACACAATCATGAAGTGGAACGACATTTATTGGATATTTCAAACTTTTTTAACAAATCAAAAACTGAAAAATTGGGCGTGCAAAATTATTCAGCCCCCTTAAGTTAATACTTTGTAGCGCCACCTTTTGCTGCGATTACAGCTGTAAGTCGCTTGGGGTATGTCTCTATCAGTTTTGCACATCGAGAGACTGAATTTTTTTCCCATTCCTCCTTGCAAAACAGCTCGAGCTCAGTGAGGTTGGATGGAGAGCATTTGTGAACAGCAGTTTTCAGTTCTTTCCACAGATTCCCGATTGGATTCAGGTCTGGACTTTGACTTGGCCATTCTAACACCTAGATATGGTTATTTTTGAACCATTCCATTGTAGATTTTGCTTTATGTTTTGGGTCATTGTCTTGTTGGAAGACAAACCTCCTTCCCAGTCTCAGGTCTTTTGCAGACTCCATCAGGTTTTCTTCCAGAATGGTCCTGTATTTGGCTCCATCCATCTTCCCATCAATTTGAACCATCTTCCCTGTCCCTGCTGAAGAAAAGCAGGCCCAAACCATGATGCTGCCACCACCATGTTTGACAGTGGGTATGGTGTGGTCAGGGTGATGTGCTGTGTTGCTTTTACGCCAAACATAACATTTTGCATTGTTGCCAAAAAGTTCAATTTTGGTTTCATCTGACCAGAGCACCTTCTTCCACATGTTTGGTGTGTCTCCCAGGTGGCTTGTGGCAAACTTTAAACAACACTTTTTATGGATATCTTTAAGAAATGGCTTTCTTCTTGCCACTCTTCCATAAAGGCCAGATTTGTGCAATATACGACTGATTGTTGTCCTATGGACAGAGTCTCCCACCTCAGCTGTAGATCTCTGCAATTCATCCAGAGTGATCATGGGCCTCTTGGCTGCATCTCTGATCAGTCTTCTCCTTGTATGAGCTGAAAGTTTAGAGGGACTGCCAGGTCTTGGTAGATTTGCAGTGGTCTGATACTCCTTTCATTTCAATATTATCGCTTGCACAGTCCTCCTTGGGATGTTTAAAGCTTGGGAAATCTTTTTGTATCTAAATCCGGCTTTAAACTTCTTCACAACAGTATCTCGGACCTGCCTGGTGTGTTCCTTGTTCTTCATGATGCTCTCTGCGCTTTTAACGGACCTCTGAGACTATCACAGTGCAGGTGCATTTATACGGAGACTTGATTACACACAGGTGGATTGTATTTATCATCATTAGTCATTTAGGTCAACATTGGATCATTCAGAGATCCTCACTGAACATCTGGAGAGAGTTTGCTGCACTTAAAGTAAAGGGGCTGAATAATTTTGCACGCCCAATTTTTCAGTTTTTGATTTGTTAAAAAAGTTTGAAATATCCAATAAATGTCGTTCCACTTCATGATTGTGTCCCACTTGTTGTTGATTCTTCACAAAAAAATACAGTTTTATATCCTTATGTTTGAAGACTGAAATGTGGTAAAAGGTCGCTAAGTTCAAGGGGGCCGAATACTTTCGCAAGGCACTGTATCTCCTACACTCCCCTGCAGAGTTCTGTCTCAGTCACACATTTCTCAGAGGGGTCTCTTTATACGAGGCAGAGTCTAGAAAACAACTGTGGAATAATACTAAACCTCTATAATGAATATATATATATATATATATATATATATATATATATATATTGTTAATCTGTAGTCTAGGACCCAATAAATGTTAGGAGGTCTTATGACCCCTCCCCTTCTATTAATACAACTTAAGCATAATCAATTATTATAATACATCAAACATTTGGTACAGCCCCTATCATGACCCCTAGGTGAACCTCTTTCATTTCCCCCTTTGAGACTAATTAGTCTCACAGCTTTAATCATAATATTCTCCTCTGAAATCAAATAGATTAGGCAAATCCCCCGGATCCATTTGATCCCAGGGATGGCCTTCTAAAGGGAGAAACAACTCCTGAGGTTCCTGGAATGCTAGTGAGGGTGGGTGAGTCTGGTTCTACTCCCATTCCTCTTGAGTCCTGAAAAGAACCACACAAATTGAATTAACAATGGGATTAAGAGATACCAGAAATGCACCAGTATCACCTTCAGCACGATTTGTATCAGCTTTTCTTATAACCCATCCCCTTCTATTAATTTCCACATAAGCATAATTAATTATTATAATACATCAAACATTTGGTACAGCCCCTATCATTACCCCTAGGTGAACCCCTTTCATCACCCATATTGAAAAAATGTAGAACACTTAGACAACTTATAACCCACACCTACACAGTCATGTATCAATCTGATTGATGGATTGTGTTGTGCAGTAAGCAGGCTCAGGTGTATAAATGTGGCTCCTTCCACCTTCAAAGAATAGGCAAGAGGGCCAACCATGGAGAATATAAGACCCTTAATTATTTCTATAACTATGCTATATTGTTTGTCTTTATCTTTCTGCATGTCTTTCCGCATAAAGTACTCTGCAGCCACTTAGTGTAGACACCAGGTGAGGCCACACACATGGATTCCTGTTGAACAATGTCTCTTTAACTACCTTTTTTTTCTCAATAAGTCTCTCTCCTTCACTTCATCCCTCTCTCCTCTTCTCCCTAAATCCTCTAGGTGAACCCCTCCTGCATCTGAACTGGCTACATAGAGGGCACAGCATGATCAGAGGTGAGAGGTCACTTGGTCGGGTCAACAGGAAGTATTATTAAAGAGATGCTTTACATTGAAATACAGATAGAGATGTAGTAGTCCTGGAGTTAATGATCCAAGTTCAGTTTTGCATTTCACCTCCTGATAATTATGATGACTGACAGTGTCAGAATAAATTTAAAAAACAAGGCTTTAACATGCTATCTCTCTCTATCTGTCTTGTCAGCAGGTATGTTTTGATGTGAGAGAGGATGCCAACCCCCAGTCCTGTCATCGCCACCTTAACCGCTCTTAAGATAACCTTTGGACTGACTGGGAGCAAAAGGCTGGTTAGGAGACACCACTAGAGACACTATTATGTAATTGTGATGAACTGAGAGAATATTAGGGTAGCACTGTGATTCATTAATCATATTCTGCCTTCCCTGCTCCTCTGTTCATACCTCTTTCTCTTTCTGTCTTTTACAGCTCTATCACCACATCCTCTTTCTTCCTCTGTTTTTATAATGCAGACCAGATGTACATTGAAGTACAGATTGAACTTGTATTTATAATATTACAATTATAATATTTATAACACTTGAATAATTACAGTCTTTCAAGAAAGTGTTTCACTGTCACATTCTGACCTTTATTTCCTTCGTTTTGTCTTTATTTAGTATGGTCAGGGCGTGAGTTGGGTGGGCAGTCTATGTTTGTTTGTTCTATATTTTGGGTATTTCTATGTTCGGCCTAGTATGGTTCTCAATCAGAGGCAGGTGTCATTAGTTGTCTCTGATTGAGAATCATAATTAGGTAGCCTGGGTTTCAATGTGTGTTTGTGGGTGATTGTTCCTGTCTCTGTGTTTTGCACCAGATAGGACATTTCTTGTTTTTGTAAGTTTGTTCATGTGAAGTGATTTATTAAAACATTAATCAAAATAACCACGTTGCGCTTTGGTCCGCCTCTCCGTCAATGGAAGAAATCCCTTACAGAATCACCCACCACAACAGGACCAAGCGGCGTGGTAAACAGCAGCTGCAGCAAGAGCAGCAGCAGGAGAAGAACAGAGGCAGCAGCAGCAGGAACAGCAACAGCGAGGTCAGGTTTTCGGGACATGGGAGCAGAATCTCGACTACACAACTTGGGAGGAGATAGACAGGTGGGCGGTCGACCCAGGGAGAGTGCCGGAGCCCACCTGGGATTCAATGGAGCAGTGCAAGGAAGGTTACAGGAGAATGAGGTTGGCGAAGCCAGCACTGTAGTGCAACAGGTACGAGAGGCAGCCCCCCCAAAAAAACATTTTGGGGGGCACACGAGGTGTGGGGCACACGAGGTGTGGAGCTAAGCCAGGTAGCAGACCTGAGCTCACTCCTCGTGCTTATTATAAGCAGAGCGTTACTGGTCAGGCACCGTGTGATGCGGTTAAGCGCACGGTGTCGCCAGTACGTGTCCATAGCCCGGTAGGCTATGTGCCGGTCTAAAGTGGGAATTGAGCCAAATGGAGGTGCGAGTGGTAAGCACCAGATCTCCAGTGCTCCCCCACAGCCCGGTTCGACCTGTGCCTGCACTCTGGAGGGGCCGGGCTAAAGTGGAAATTCAGCCTGGAGGAGTGGCGCCAAGGCTGCGCACCAGAGCTCCAGTGCTCCCCCACAGCCCGGTCCTTCAGGTGCCTCCTCCTAACACCAAGCCTCCTGAGGGTCTCCCCAGCCTGGTGGTTCCGGTGGCAGCCCCACGCACCAGGCTGTCTCTCTGTCTCCTCCCTGCAGGTGGTCCTGTCTGTCCGGCACTGCTGGCGGAGTCTCCCGCCTGTCCGGCGCTGCTGCCGGAGTCTCCCGCCTGCCCGGCGCTGCTGCCGGAGTCTCCCGCCTGCCCGGCGCTGCTGCCGGGGTCTCCCGCCTGTCCGGCGCTGCTGCCGGAGTCTTCCGCCTGTCCGGCGCTGCTGCCGGAGTCTGAGGCGCCAGAGCCCCTCAGCCCAGAGGCGCCAGAGCGTCCGCCCCTCTGTCCCGAGCTGCCCCTCTGTCCAGTGTGGTCATTGAGAAGGGTGGCCATGGCCACCGAGGCGGACTATAAGGCGGACTAAGACAATGGTGAAGTGGGGTCCGCGTCCCGCGCCAGAGCCGCCACCGCGGACAGACGCCCACCCAGACCATCCCCTATAGGTCAAGGTTCTGCGGCCGGAATCCGCACCTTTGGGGGGGGGTACTGTCACGTTCTGACCTTTATTTCCTTCGTTTTGTCTTTATTTAGTATGGTCAGGGCGTGAGTTGGGTGGGCAGTCTATGTTTGTTTGTTCTATATTTTGGGTATTTCTATGTTCGGCCTAGTATGGTTCTCAATCAGAGGCAGGTGTCATTAGTTGTCTCTGATTGAGAATCATACTTAGGTAGCCTGGGTTTCACTGTGTGTTTGTGGGTGATTGTTCCTGTCTGTGTTTTGCACCAGATAGGACTGTTTAGGGTTTTCACATTTCTTGTTTTTGTAAGTTTGTTCATGTGAAGTTATTTATTAAAACATGAATCAAAATAACCACGTTGCGCTTTGGTCCGCCTGTTATGCACTTGAGTGAAGACCCAAAAGCGGTTTAACAGAAACAGAGTTCTTTTAATGAAAAAACAGGAATGGCATAGATCCTCTTCCGACGTTGTCAATGGCACAATAGACTACCCGCAGAGAGGGCGACAAATGAAACATAAAGTCCCTCTGATGAATAGCTGGGTTGCGGTGACAGGCTGCAGGTCGCTCGCGGTCGGTGCGGGTCACAGAGGAACGGTGGTACCTGATCACACGTAGCATATGATGAACTGGACACAGTGCAAACAAAAGATAGTTAGAAGTGTACAGGATGCACCTGCCAGGCAGACTCCGACAGGATAGGACTAGGAGGAAGCAAACGAGACGATAGCTTGCTTCTGGCATGAGAAACACAAACGAGAATCTGACACCGAAAGTAGCAGGAACAGAGAGAGAAATAGAGACCTAATCAGAGGGAAAAAAGGGAACAGGTGGGGAAAGGGTGAACGAGCTAGTTAGGGGAGATGAGGAACAGCTGGAGAAGGAGAGAAAGAGAAGGTAACCTAATAAGACCAGCAGAGAGAGACAGAGTGAAGAGAAAGGACAGGAACAGACATAATAAGACATGACACCGCCTCTCCGTCAATGGAAGAAATCCCTTACATTCACATTCTCTACTGATTGAAATTAAGTCTCTCATTTGATGAAATACTACACCTATCCTGTGTTTATCAGATCAATGCAAATGAAGGAAATTAGATATTGAGATACTGTTGAAGTGTAACGGGAGTCGTCGTCTGAAGAAGAGGAATCGGACCAAAGCGCAGCGTGGTAAGTTTTCATGCCTTTTTATTGTAACTGAACACTATAACAAAATAACAAAGAGAAATAAACGAAACCAAAACAGTCCTGTCAGGTGCAGAAAACACTAAACAGAAAATAACTACCCACAAAAACCATGTGGGAAAAAGCTACCTAAGTATTGTTCCCAATCAGAGACAACGATAGACACCTGTTCTGATTGAGAACCATACCCGGCTAAAACAAAGAAATACAAAAACATAGAAAAAAGAACATAGAATGCCCACCCAAATCACACCCGGACCAAACCATAATAGAGACATAAAAAGCTCTCTAAGGTCAGGGCGTGACAGTACCCCACCCCCAAAGGTGCGGACTCCGGCAGCAAAACCTGAACCTATAGGGGAGGGTCTGGGTGGGCATTTCTCCGCGGTGGCGGCTCTGGTGAGGGACGTAAGACCCTCTAGAGCGGGGACCCTCGCCGCCGACCCTGGACTGGGGACCCTCGTAGCGGGCCCCGGACTGGGCGCCCTTATTGTGGGCCCCGGACTGGGCACCCTCGTTGTGGGCCCCGGACTGGGAACCCTTGTTGGGAGCTCCGGACTGGAGAGCATCGCTGGAGGCTCCGGACTGGAGGGCGCCTCTGGAGGCTCTGGACTGGAGGGCGACACTGGA